>NW_028277058.1:3045000-3705000 GCF_059951505.1 Python bivittatus | reverse complement strand
ATTTTACATCAAAAACAAACCAATACCCAAAACCCCAAACTGTATTCATATCAAATTTCCCCACAATGTACAAATTCCTTTGCAAAATGTCAAACAGGAGGTACTGGGGAACCTTTTACTTAACCACTTCTAAACTGTAACAATTCATATTGCATGAAGTGCTCTGCATGTATTTGCCTGAAAGTTGGCATCATTTATTTGCACAGATGGGGAAATGATGCCTGCAAATGTCATTTAATTCTGTCAAAATCCCCCAAAGAGTTGCATGCTTTTTAAAAACCAATTAATATACATTTAAAGAAATTTATCACCTCCTTTAACAAAATTAAGGAAGCTAAATCCCTGCACCTATTTGCTGAAAATGTGTCAGCCTTCACTCCAACCCTAGCAAAAATGCACTGTGCATATGAATTTAATCCCATTCTGTTTATAAGGGTTTAAAATGTTATCGAGATTTGTACACTTTAGCTGATAGTTAATGTGTAATATGAAGTTTTGAAACTCTACGTATTTGAACTGGGTTGACCTGAGCAGCCCTAAGTTACTCCAAATTGAATTGGTCATTTTTCAGATTACTGGATCAAGATTCAATGATTTTTGGAGGGAGTGGCTGTTTGGTTCCTAACCCTACCTCAAAATTTAAATTCCTCTTATGGATGTCATATGATTCTCTGTAAACTGTCAAGATTTATCTGCTCACAATAGGCCTATAAAATGACATATTTCTGTGAATTTCATCAAAATAGGTAGAAAGTTATAGCCATTTATCAATTTCTCTATTATTGTTTCAGATTTTCTGAAGAAAATCTCAGCTTCATTTATAGGGGTAAGTGATCTTTTCTGAACTAGTTATAGGTGAAGTGACCAACTTATGCAGAGACAATTGTCTGTCAATTCTACATGTCCCCATTAAATGACATAGACAAATAGCTTTTAAAAAATGAAAGATGCTTGAAGAATTAGATCTTGGTAAATTCTGATATGAACTGACCCGATCTACACCTCCTGATTGAAAATGGAGATTGGAATTTATCTCTACATCTCATTTCTCACTTTCCAGCAAAGAACTATAATAAATGTCTTAAATGTGCATTTTGAGAATTCAGACATGCATTTCAGAAAAAAACAGTGGTTTTAAATGTAATGTTAAAGGTGAATTTTCTTGCAGATATTTTTTCAGCATTTTAATAAAAGCAGAAACAGGATAGAACAGTGCTATGAGTGAATAAATGTGGAGGCGGCATCAGAGATACAGAAGAATGTCACATGTCTTCCAAATGTAAGCTCAGACCAACCCCGCCCCCCCAATTATGTGGAAAATATTTAGGAAATGGCTCAATGACCTGTCAGAATTCTTGCAAATATTGAAAGCCAGTAGGGGTGTGGATACTTTGAAAATGATTCGGAAGATCTCTCCCTCTCTCCCTCCCTCCGTATGTTCTACTTGCAAGTTCATCCAGCTTTGTTAAAGAGGACTTGCTTCCAATAGAGTGTACATAAGTTTACAGCTTGAAAAAATCATACATAAGTTATTTGTGAATAATCTATTTCATTGAGAACACACTGTTTGGCAATTACCATCTAAAGCTTCCTAAAAACTGGCCAGGACCACACATACCAGCTAAGTTGAAATGTGGTTTCTTTCTTTGGGCTGAATCGTTTGTAACTCAGTGAACAAATTATGTTTAGAGAAATCATGCTTTTGCATGATATGTGAACCCCGTCTCTATGTGCATGTTAGTGTAGCTAAACTGCATTTCAGAAAGAGTTTCTCTGATTTCCTGAGTGGGATCTTTCATGGCCACTGTGCCACTTGTTCAGTTGAACAGTTTCAGACTAACCACTTTGAAAGTTAATTTTCATTTAAGGGGTCTTGAACCAGACCTTAGTATACTTCAATGATTTTTTTTTTCCTTGATAGTATAATATTAGTTCAGCAGTGTTAAAAATGTCAGGGCTATTTTAAAAAATTGTTCTCTCCTCTTTTTATAGTTTGCCATATGCATTTCTACTCAGAAAGGTCAAGCATCTACTTCACCAGTTCCCAGAAGGCAGCCCTTCTCCAGCCAAATAGTTAGGAATGTTGTCTGTATAAGCTAGAGATTATGCAAATTGAAGTTCAGCACCTCTGGAAGTTACTTCTTGGAATCTGCTGTAGAGTAATGAGGAAATGAAGACTCCCTCATTTGTTCTTAAAGAGCAGAATGGTTTCAATGTAAGTGGCCACTGGATTAGAATATGACAAGATTATTTTCCTATATTTCACTGTTCTTTACACTTACAGTACTTGTGAGTTCAGCTGACAACCTTCTGTGGTAAGTGAGGTGAGTTAACCTTCTGTGGTAGCATGCATAGGATGGTGGGGTTACTCTTGAATTCTACTTCCACTACTTTTCCTTGCACAACTGATCCATCAAGTCAAGTGCAGGTCACCAGGCAACAAATAAATGTTCTTATCTTTTCCCCTTGCATTTCTTTGAAAACCTAGAAGGCTGAGATTCACGTTTCATGTCTTGTTTTATTTCTACAGTTGGGCAGGCATGTTTCATAATTTTATTTGGTCCATCCTGCCCAATATTCATGAAACAAAGTGGTTGAAGCTCTGGATCAACAAGAGATATAGACTTCTTTGTCTCTAGACTATCCCTCCCAAATTTAACCCAACTGATCAATAAAAAGGAGTCTGTTGGACTTAAAGGAGTCCAATGCCAGGTTTCAGAACAGATACTTCTTTTCTACTTGGTAAACTGCTGCCTTGTGTGCTCCCCATAAATTTGAGCTAGTATGCAGAAGACTAGCTTTCTGCTTCCATAGAAGGTGGTTATAAGCAATTGAAAAAGACAAAAGAAAAAAATAAACACTTGCATGTTCTCAGTGTATGTGGTTTAAATCCAAAATCTGCCTTCAAACACTATGAACAATGGTTTAATCTTGATTATTTTCTGTAATAAAAACTTGTAGAGATTGTACCTTGTGCTAGTATGCAGAAGACTAGCTTTCTGCTTCCATAGAAGGTGGTTATAAGCAATTGAAAAAGACAAAAGAAAAAAATAAACACTTGCATGTTCTCAGTGTATGTGGTTTAAATCCAAAATCTGCCTTCAAACACTATGAACAATGGTTTAATCTTGATTATTTTCTGTAATAAAAACTTGTAGAGATTGTACCTTGTGGTCTACTCCAAACCAGGAAAAAAAAAAAGGAAATAAAAAGACTCACAAATACAACTGGCATTATCTATCTCATAGATAATTTTCAGGGAAACCTTTGCCATTTTATAGACTCATGAATTTAAGTATAATACAGGCATTCATAAACATTCTATTTTTAATTGTAGCTTTAACCTCACAGGTATTACTGCCTGAATTATCACAGAAAACCTCTCTTTTCCAAATGGAGATCACTTGTACATCATGTACCTCCAGATCATTTCACACTGTGAAATGTGGCTGTCTTTTCCTGTACAAGTGTTCTGGCTGCTAGTATGGGCCAAAGTGATCATAAAAGTGAGCATAAACTCTATTTCCATAGACCAAAAATTAAATAAATAAATAATAAAAGTCTTTGTTTAGGACTTCATTCATAAAAATATACACCCCTAATGTGTTCTACAGTGCTCTAAGATAATACCATCCAAGATATATTCAGTGAAAAACCAGTAGCTTTTTTTTATAGGGCAGTTAGGTGTTAATTTTGAAAAATGTTTTGCATTGACTCAGCAGCATCACTCCATGTCAGCCCTTTTGGCCAGTAATCCTAAAGGCTTAACCTATGGAGACTGGAATACTCTGGTGCTCAATTTCCAATTCATCTTGTTAAGTTACTCAATATGTACTTTGTGTGAGAAGAATCAATGTAACTATGTACCAACTTTTCTGGATGGCGACACTTACTATGTGGAATACTGTCACGTAATTTCTCTCTGTTTTTTTCAGCCCTGATTCTTTTGTTCTTCTTCCATTCCATAGTTAGACAATAAAGGCAGGATTCAGCTGAACTGCCAGTGTCAAGTATTCCATCAAATAGGGATATATATCTCTTTCTCTTTAGTGTCTTTTCAGCAATGCTGGCTAGGGATCAAGTTATTAAAAATCTTATAGCTTTTGTTTCAGTTATTGAACTGGCATTAAATCAAAGGGGCATTGTTATTCCAGCTGTAGCTGCAGGTTTTCACAGCCATGCTATTTCTGCACTTCATTGACTACATGAATGTGTGCTGCACAAACCACATGGGTAACCAATGACCAAATTCAGATAACTAACAATTCCCTGTATTTGGATTTTTTTTTTTAAATGCGGTTAGTTGAGCAGAATATATGCATTTCTAAAGAAGCAATTCCCTGCTTTTATTTACGTATAACTCATCTCAAATGACATCTTGAGAAACTGTGTTTAGACTGCAATGGAAGCTAAGTTTTTGCTTCATTTATTAGATGAAATCAAAACATCTACCCAAGGGAAGAGCTTCTCTTAAAAGCTATATATTTATTGGGAATAAGGCAATAATTGCAGCAACCAGCAAAGCCATTCCAGCTTGGAGTGCACAAAAGAGATTGCCTGCAAATCATTGATGAGAAACATTCTATCTGTGACACAGATAGTAGCTCTCGACCAGCAGAGGAAGAACTAGAACTGGTGACATGAAGAAGAGTCACAAAGCAGTGACTCTATATGCAGTGTCAGAGCATTGATGACAAAGATCCTTCCAAACTATCATGAGCACAATGGAGTTTTCTAACTACTTTGTTAGAATGTGTATTACATGTGCTTGTACACAGACCCACAGACATCAATTTACATGTATTCAATATACATACCAAAAAGGGGGGGGGGGCAGTAGAGAGAAAAAAGAGAGCCCTTCTTCACTGGCCAAATGGATGAATGGAAGTTGGGAGATTCCAAAGAATTCTTTGTAGATAATCTCAGCTTTTTCATGCCATGCTTCCTTTTTTTTAATAATCTGTGGGTCATGTTATCTATGCTGATTGTCCCAGGTTTTGAGACTTTGATCTGGCCTTCTCCCTTTCCTTTTTGTTTGGACGAGGGCAGTTCCTTTCATAAGGAAATGAAGACTTGTTTGCCAGTACTGGCCATGCAATCATACTAGCTAGATATGTCTTTTCCTTTATTTCTGTTTATAAGCTTTAATAAGCCAGTCGATGGTTTAGTCTGTATTCTGTATTCTTCAGCTCTCTTATCTTGTTCTGTCCTTTCTGGGTTAGCTAATAATAAAAGGATACATACATTACGTTACATATGCAAAGAATTAAGGTATTATATGGAGAATGCAAGTATACATTTCATACCAATAGATAAATCCTTCATTTGGAGATTTCAACTTGCCATATTTTACTGCAAAGCTGAAAGCATGAGAAGGGCTAACATTGTAAAATTGCATCATAAACTCTTACAAATAATCTACGTAGACCAACTCTTGGCATTCTTGACAAATGGTTCTTTGGAATCTGTTCTAATTTCTCCAGGGAAGGAGAGTCCATCACCTATTGAGGGAGTCTGTCCAAATTTAACCCAACTCCAAATGATTATCAGTTACTGTTAGGAAGTTACAGTTATAGTTTCCACGCACACGGTATCAAAATCTGAGGATTTCTCAAGTCCTTTTCCTTTGTGAAAGTGGTTCTCTTTTTCTCCTTTATTTGTGAGAATTGAATGCTCCAGGATTTATTTCAAATTTCTCTTGGGAGTGTTTTTGATCTCCCATGTTTGTTTGATGTGGAGGTAGTATTATTATTAATTAATCTTCCTCTCCCAGGTCTGAACTCCCCATGGTAGCGCACGCTTTCCAGTATCAAAAAGCTCAATGGGAAAAAAAAATCTTATATTGTCCCTTGATGTTTTATTATAGCATAGAAACCAAGAAGGCTGTGGATCACTGAAGAAATTGTAGTGGAAAGAAATACAGGATATTCATACAAATCCTTTTTTTAATGGTAATTTTATTAAAGACTAGAAAACCCCATGACCTGTTGGGGCATCCCTTGAGAGAAAGATAGTACAGTCTGATGTCACCAGAATGAATATTAAATTTTAGAGTATCTATCTATCTATCTATCTATCTATCTATCTATCTATCTATCTATCTATCTATCCATCCATCCATCCATCCATCCATCCATCCATCCATCCATCCATCCATCCCAATGCTGGACGGTCCCGTGATCATCTAAGAAGAGTATATATCATAAATAGAAAAATAATTCTAGTGGCAAATGAACTCCAATAATAAGTCATTATTTACTTACATAAACAGATAAACAGAATGACCACTGGCAGGCAAAAAAGCAGGGGCAGCAGGAGTGACTCCCAACTTCCTGCTGGCTTCCCCGTTGCCTTTGCTTGTGGGAAGCTGGCAGGAAGCATCAGAAATCACAATCACATGACCGTGGGGAAGCTGCAATAGGCACAACTTTGTGAATAAAACTGGTCTGAACATCATGGAAATTTCAATTCCACAGGAGTAATGGGTCCTGGATTTTTTATGCATTCTTTAAGTTAATGGATTTTAGGTACCTTGATTCAAAAATTGTTGTGGTATAATGTACTATATGGACTAATTTGAGGGTACAAACAGACAAAAAGATAAACACAATGAGAGTTTTAGTAGTATATAGATTACAATTTACAACAATAAAAACTAAAAAAAACCCCTAAAAAATAAAATAAAAAAAAAGTGCACAAAAGAAAAAAAGAGGAAAATGGAAAGAAAAATAGAAAAGAAAGAAAAATAAGAATATAGTAAAGAAAAAGAAAAGTAATATATAAAGAAGTGACTTTCTCCTTCACAACAAATATAAACTTTTAGTAGCTTATCACCATCTCTTAAAATGCAACAAATGATCTCATCAACAAATATCCCATCTCTTATCTATAAGCCTTGTCATTTCAGTCCTGATGTCAGCAAATGTCCATTAAGGGTTATCAGAGATAACATATCCATTTTAACCTTGATCAAATAAACCAACTTTATATTCCTTCCTTTTACTTCTAACGATCTTGAACTTTAGTCTCTTCAAATAATGTCCTAGAATTTGATTTCTTCTCATTTTTTTCCTTGTCTCTTCTCACAAAATTCTTCAAAGCTTTAACAAATATCTTTTGTAAATTCAATATAGGAAAATTATCCAGAATACTCTCTAGGTTTGTTATTTGTATATCCCTTTTAATTATTAAGACATCAGCCAGTTTCTTTTGTATGTCCAGTGAAACATCTCTTTCCATGTCATTTTTGTAACCTGTCATTTTTAAATCCAGTTTCAAATCAGTCTCAATCATGTCAGGTAAAACATGTTCTTGTTCCATAATGTCTTTTAAATGCAGTGTATCTATAGAGTCAGACACTCTTAAAATTAACTTCTGGGTCCATTGTTCAAAAATATCCTTCAATATGTCCAGTGTTAAAATATTTTGTTTCATTCTGTATTCAGTTCAATTCATGTAGTGTTTTGACTACGGGTCATAACAAATAAGGCAAAACCTGCACAAAAGTGGCCATACATTAATAAAATACATTAAAATATACAAAAATCAGTAAAAACATTAAAAGCAATAAATATTAGAAAACATTATGAACATTTTATAAAATATTCTCTCTGTTTAGCAGCAGCCTGTGCAAAGCTTGCTAATTCCTTGTCTAAATTCATTAGATATTCAATTTTCAATTAATCAGACCAAAATGATTTTCTTATCAAAAGGGCCTCCAGAATTTTCCACATGCTGAAGCAGAAATAGAGCAGTACAATAAATAAGGGGTAAAATCTTCTGTACTTTCCTTGGAACAAGGGCAGAATCGCATATTATATGGGATATTGTGAAATCGGCCCTCTCTAGTTGCTGATGCCATTTGCTGGAACCATAGTTTTGTAAGTGCCTCTCAGAGAGATGGCACTGTAACACACCTCAGATAATGTTCACATTTGATTTTGGTTTTATTGTGTACCAAGGGGCAATTTATTTTGTGATATTTTAAACAAATTTCTGCCTTCTGTATTTGTAAGTCGGGTTTGAGTATTCTTCTCCTTTAATTGTAATCTTTAGTCTCTTGTAGTTCCCTCTAGTGTCCAATTTTTAAAGTCTTATCTTATTATTTTTTAAAAAAAATCAAACCAAAAGCATTTTCCCACAGCAGAGATTTTTTTGTAATAAATTGCAAAATCTTATTTCAAATTTATCTGGACCCTTAGTCCATTTGCAACTTTCTAAAATCAAGGTTTTAATCACCCTTTTGCTGTTTATTCCAGAGGGGGAAAAAATTAAGCCCTTAAAGTTGTATTTAAAACTTATTTCGCTAAGTATTGAAGGAAGCTCACCCGGTGCTATAAAACCTGTTGATCCAAAGGTTCCTAATATCTGAAAGGCAGTTAACAAACAATTTCTGAAAGTGATTCAAAAAAGAAGTATGCAAACCCAGTGCCCTTTCAAAGGCACTGATCACAGTTTGAGAAAGATCTCCTCATCTTCCAGAACTCTAAACCTGCCAGAAACTGTTGTCTTGCAGTCTCCTCATGAACAGTAGCTGTCTGGAGCACTTGTGGGAGATCTCAAGTCCTCTCTTTGTCTGGAAAGGAATTACAAAGAGCTGGTCTACTCTCCAGCTCTTCGTTCCACTGTGACTATTGGCTCTGCTTTCCATAGACCTGAGTTCAGTTTGCCATTTCTTCCCCTGAAGAAGATATTCATACAAATCCTTTAGCCACTTTGCATTTAACCAAATAAATGGAAGAGGAACAGAATCAACTTTCATTAAAATGATTGAGAAAAAATGCAGGAGATGTTTTGGCATAATAGATGTTTTACTTAAGTTCTGAGAAAGTGGAGAACCAAATAAATCAAGATTCTGAACAGCAATGAGAATCTTTTATAAAATTCTGTAAGATGTAAAATTGTGGACTGTCATAACTGATTTTTGATCATTTCAAGATTATGAACCTCTTGGAAGTTCCATCAACAGGAAAAGCAATACATGACATACATAGCTTCTGATAAATGAAATACATTTAGCAAAAGGGTAAAAAAAGTTACAGAAGGCAAATGGAAAGTCTTAACTAGTCATTTTCTGAGTATATTTGAAGGACAACCTACTGTGCCACAAAAGAGACACTGGTGTGCTTTGAGAAATAAATTAAACAATTAGAGTCACAGAAGCCCAATGAATTCATTCATTAAGGAGATTACCTGCTATTCAGTGACTCATATAATTAATTACTGTGGCCCTTTCCTCCCTTTAATTAATTAAAGAAAATTAATTTATAAGGCATTCTACCATAATGCCATAAAGCACTGGTGCAAATGGATCATTCAACCATTTCTGGTGCAAAGATGTAGATGAATTCACTATACTCAGAGGAAGTTGCCTATTGCATCTCTAAATAAGTCACTACTGGTAGAGTTGTATTCTTTCAATCAGGTGTCAGGTTCAGAGTTGTGGACCCAACTCAGTCACAATGATTTTTAAAGAGTTAGTTTTAACCCCAAACTGCTTCGAGTTTAGTATCATCTGAAGAAGATGAAAAGATTAACACTCTTTTGTTGCTGCTGGCACAGAGATGAAGTCCTGTGAAAGCAGACTTTCTCTAAGAACTTCATTTAATACATGAAATAAATATTTTTCAGTCCCTGGGATGAACAAAAGCAGAAAAGAATGAAGGTAGGAAAACCTTCCTCAATTCCAGCCGTGGTGGTGCCAACCTAAACAGGACAACCTCAAGTTTTAAGCTTTTGTTCTTCCAAGAAGGAAAAGTGATAGAAAGTGACAGCTTCCCAGCTCCATATGTAATGTCTGGGTGTCCATCAAAGATGGTTTGAATGGGTCTTCCTGATTATCAGTGCACTGGGTTAAGTAATTACGCTAAGAGAACAACAAGCTGAGTTAAATGTAAATATATAGTCAGTCAGTTCAACCTCTGGAGACTGAATCATTCTTGTGTTTTCACTTGAGAGCTGACATAACATTCTACTAAATCTTTCTAAACTTTTCCCACAAGTGGCGCAAATGGGGGTGGGGGTGATATACTGAAAACTTTAGAAATATTTACAATCTTGTCAGCAGTAGCTGAAGCAGCAGATAACCTCCTTTTCCAACTATCTATAGAATACTGCTGAAAAAAGTTATGAAAGCCTTTTTGAAGTGAGCTTGATTATTGGTGACACTTCTATGACTTTTTGTTGGCAACAAATAGGACAGCGAACTGTCATTGCTTTCCTCCTCCTTCTGTTGCTGCTGCTGTTTTTAACTTCAAGTCTAGCCTACAGTCCTAGAGCTTTCTGGATGTCTCCCATCCAAGTAGTAACCCTGTCTGACCCTGCTTAGCTTTTCAAGAACAGTCAAGGTTGAGTGCTAAACTAGGACATTATTTAACCGCTTTTTATAAGTATGGGTTGTTTTGGCAACCTTCCCTTTGTAGCTGATCTTGATTGATTAAACCAACCATTAAAAAAGACTCTAAGAACAAAACACTGTAACCATAAACAGTAATCTCTGCCTTTAATGGTAAAGCCTCTTTCCAATTCTTTCATATTTTTATCCTGTTCCACTATCCCATTCTTCTACCTCTTCAATCCTTTTGCAAAGGACCACAAACCAAGAGTAAAATGTTTTGAGGAAAAACAAATAGTGATTACCATTTTCAATGATGTTAATGATGAAACAGGGTATTTTAGGCCTTCTGATAGGCAGTGTGATTAATTCCGTTATTGCAAAAACCCAGGATAAAATGGTTGTAAAAATAAAGACCAAAAAGAGATAAAGGTGAAGTCTTCAAACTTTGAAAACATTGTTGGTTAAACCATTGTTTCTTAGAATAGTTATATTTCTCTATTCTATATTTGGTAATGTAAAGAAAACATTTAGTGGCTGTACCAAAATACTTCCTGGCTCTAAAACCCAATTGTGATTAATACATGATAACAAAATATTCAGATTACTTTACAGTCCAACTCAATGATCTTAGTGTCTTCCCAGTCTAATTCCAACCAATCCTGGCACTCAATTATTTTTCCTTTCCTTTCCTTTCCTTTCCTTTCCTTTCCTTTCCTTTCCTTTCCTTTCCTTTCCTTTCCTTTCCTTTCCTTTCCTTTCCTTTCCTTTCCTTTCCTTTCCTTTCCTTTCCTTTCCTTTCTGTTTTGCCCCACAAATGATGGTCTTTTCACCTCTGCAATTATAAGTTGTTGAATAAACATGGTCTTACTTATGGTCTTATAAGTTGTCAAATAAACGTGGTCTTATTTAAGTGGGTTAACTACTGCAGATTTGCCAGCAGAGGAAAGATGAAACAATCTCTTAAAGTGACAGTCATGGTTATCACCAGCACTGTTCCCCCTTGAAGCCAGAAGAAGGTGAGTTGTTATTCTGCTTTCTGAGGTTACTGACAGATCATCAATAGTTATTAAAGTACCCTCTGACACTGTACAAGAAATTGGCATTGCATCATTTGTAGATATACCTTTACTAGTGTCAATCAACATTACTGCCTGAATTTTTAAAATTTTCTTTTGGTCATCATCAGTGCTATTATTATGATCTAATGTATGTGATAGTACTGAGAGATGTACGTTCCTCTCTTTATCTGGTATTAAGCCTAGATCTTTTCATAATCCTATATGAATAATAGCTTGGGTTTTGACATGACCAGGAGGTACAAAAGTCAATATTCTAGCTTCAGTAAGATTGCAGATAACGAAAGTGGTGGACCACAATCCTGATAACTTTGATTCAATTCTCCCTAGCCATTCAATTATCTTTTCTATAGAAACAAAGCTTAGTAAATGCCATTGTCCAAGAGTTTCACAGATGGGTCAGCACCTAAATTATTCTTTGGCCTTTGTGTTTGGCTTTCACTAGGGCTAAAACTCTGTGGAAGGATCTTTTAATTCATGGCTTGCATCTCTTGAAAAAAAGGGAAAAAACTTCAGATATTAAATCTTTTGTGCTATCTATACCAGCTTGAGAATCAGCAGTGAGTACGATCCAGTACTGTCCAAGAGGTAGGGGAACTTCACAGAAAGAACTCTAAAATTATTTATAATGTCCAAGAAAGAATATAAATTGTTAATACAAGATAAAGAGAGAATTTCAGATTGCTT
This sequence comes from Python bivittatus, assembly GCF_059951505.1. Classification (NCBI taxonomy): domain Eukaryota; kingdom Metazoa; phylum Chordata; class Lepidosauria; order Squamata; family Pythonidae; genus Python; species Python bivittatus. The sequence goes on along the minus strand of NW_028277058.1, from coordinate 3,692,901 downwards.
ATGAACAGAGTTAGTTTCAGTAGCTGAATTTAAAAATAAAGTTCACTTCTGGAAACTAGGAGACCTCGCTTTACCACCAGTATAACAGCGTTTCTTAGAAATAATGGATATGCCATTTTAATTCTACCTTTAATACGTAAAGTAAAAAATAGCTCAGGAGATAGAAGTATACTTCACCCATCCAGCCTCCTGTTACAGATAATGAGATAGTGGGTATTCTTATTACTTTACATACAGGTAAGGCACTAGTGAAGAAAGATTATATCATGAAATATGTAAAACAATCCTGAATTAGTGGGTGACAATTTTGTAAAAAATCTTTGACTATGTAAACTCAGCTGGTCATATCGCCTCGGAGTAGAATTTAAGTATAGTTATATTTATCTTTTAAAAAAGTATGGATCATTGCCTGTTAATTGTAGACCAGTTGGTTTGATAAGTAATATGGGTGAGATATATACATAGCTATTTCTAATTGAATGAGGTAGGAAAAGCATCCAAAGCATGGCATTTAGAATTATTTCTAATTCCTTTACCAGCTTAATATTTTCTTCTGGTTAATGAAGCATTATGTTGCATCTTCTGGTGTTAGTGTTTCTGTTCTCCCCTCAAACTGTGTCTGTGTTTGTGTGCATACAGCACTGGAAAGCATGGGATGCATTCTGTATGTTGCACTCTGGATCACATGAGCAAGGGGGAGGATTTTCAGGTTTTTCCCTGTAACCCCCAACTTGATCTAGCCCATTTTTTAATTCATTTTTCTTTTACTGGCTTCTGCTCCCATATCATATCTGTTCCTATTCTTCTCAGTTTTAGAAAGTTGTTTTGAAAGTCACTACTGTGATGGAATGGACTTATGAAGGCCATGCTCAGGGAGATAAGTGTGTTCTAGCCCCCAACAGGACCGTGGGAAGTTCAAGAAGATGAGGCTGGCACCTCCCTAAGGAATTCACGGTGTTGTGGCTGGCTGGCTTGGGAACTTGGGTTCAGTCTGGTGAGATAGATGTCAGATTCAGCCCAAAGAACTCCAAGAGACAATACAAATACAGTTCTGTTGCGTTTATTAGCTTCCACCTCAAGACAGAATCTCACCAGACTGAACCCAAGTTCCCAAGCCAGCCAGCCAGCCACAACACTGTGAATTCCTTAGGGAGGTGTCAGCCTCATCTTCTTGAACTTCCCACGCTCCTGTTGGGGGCTAAGAACACACTTATCTCCCTGAGCATGGCCTTCATAAGTCCATTCCATCACAACTACACCCTTTACACAATTTCTTTCCAACATTTTTGGGATTGGAAAGAATAATTAAAGGCTGGGTACAGGCTAATAATATACTTTCTTGGGTGTAGTTATTCCATTATTGATAACTGTTTTACTATAAAACATTTGTTTCATAAATCTCCATATACCACGAAGGGCAGATTGTTTGTTTCCTTTATTGATTCCAGGGCAGCATTCAATACAATTGATAGGAACCTTCTTTGGAGGAAATCTACTTGACCTAACATTGATCCCCACCTTTTTACTCTTGCCCATGGCTTATATTATAATACACAAATTCAAGTGAGGCTTAGTTCTTATGGTGCCTTCTCTAAAGAAACACTAACCAACAGAGAGTTGAAACAAATTTGCATATTGGCTCTTTTTCTTTTAAAAATCATTTTGTCAATGATCTAATTCAGAAATGATCTGAGTTTTATTCCTCCATGTATGCAAAAGAAAAGATTTTCCTTTTCCTCTATGAGTATTCTATGGCTTTATTTTGTTACGCCTATATAGGTCTCAGGAAATTCATGAGTCAGACGTTTATTGATTGATAGCTAATTCTGATAAATCTAAAGTGATTGATAATTAATTCTGATAAATCTAAAGAGATGGTGTTAAAAAGTAGGCAGAAAATAATAAATAAATGGGATATTAGACCTTCAGTTATAGATCATGAGTGATGGTATACAATAAGTATACTCAATTCTCAAGTTATTAAAGATCAAACTAAATCCTAAATATTATTTGGGACTGGAATATTGGGGTTACAAAATCAACTAAAGAGTTATCAGAACAAAATCTTGTGATTAATATTAGGAACTGTATCTATTTATTTGAGGATGGAAATTGGGACCTATTGGTAGTTTGGACCAACTTATCAACAAATATTTGACAACTAAATAAAATTGCATATAGGTTCCCTAAAGTAGGGTGCCTGGAGGAAGTGGTTTATATCTATCAAGGAAATTATTCTTGGTCAATATTGTTTTCAACACCACTCTAGAAATTTGGTTCTTCTCAGTGTCAGCAAACATTGATGATGACAGAATTTACAGAACAATTCAGAGATGTGTCCTTTTTGAGAGATTTGTTCCCCTTGAGGAAGATCAAGAGCTTTCATGTATAATAATTAAAAACAGAAACCAGGGATTAAGACTTTCTATATTCAGATGTAGAAATATACTCACATTTTTGTTGTTGTGACACAAAACAGTTAGATCTCTAATATTATCTATTTGGTGGTCTACTTATTCAAAATTTCAGTGGTAAACATTTTTAAGATTGTCTGTATAAATTGGTCTGTACTTCAGAAAATTGACTGCATTTATTTATTTATTTAAATAAATAAATGCTGGGCCTACAATTATAGAGGATGCCCTCTTTGTGTCATCCTAAAACTAATATTTTATTGTTAAATGTGGTAAATATACTTTACTATTTATTGCACTATCAAGTTTTAATTACAATATATATCACAATAAAAGATACTTTTGGTGAAGCTTTATGGCTAAAGAAATAATACAAGTCTTTGCTTTTTCATTAAAAAACATTACTGTGCTCCTTTGACACTGGGAACCACATCTGAATTACATCTTGCAGTTCCTTAGTTAGAACAAAACTTTATTCACAATGTGCCTATGCTCCAATTATTATTCCATCATATATAATGTTGTATGAAAAGAAGAAGGTGTATCTTGCAAACACCTTCACCCTCTTTCTAAACTGAGACTCCTTTGGGGCCATCTTTACATCATTTCATGAAAACCCATTAGATTAGCATTCCTGTTGCCAGGGAAACCATGACCTACTCACCAGATTCTGTCTGCATGTGATATGGGTTTGAATTTTGGATTACTTTCCAAAGGCATTTCTGTTCTACCAGACTGTTCATTCCTCTTCAAAGATTTTGTTTTATTTTACAAATGTCACTATCATAACCAATACTTAACATTCTTTTACAACAGGCCTGGCTTTGTTTTTCTGCCCTATGGATTTGGCATGATATATTTCTATTCTTTAAATATACTATAAATTCTCCCTTCAGTCAAGCTCAACCCTGGGTGGTTGCATAGAAGCAGCCATATCTATCTATCTATCTATCTATCTATCTATCTATCTATCTATCTATCTATCTATCTATCTCAACAATGCACATGTAATTTACTATTGCATTCTTCCAATACTTTTTTTAATGTCTCAATTATGTCTATGGTCCTAGAATTCCCAATGTCCCCCATCCCAGTACAAGTAGGATCTGTTCTTTCTTTATTTGCTGAGGTCAACCAGGTTTGGCTAGGTACTACCCCCAGCTGTAACTTAAAATGCAAACCTGAGTGCAATACAATCCAGAATAGACATCATTAACCATACAACCACAGCTTTCTACTTTTCTTGACTCTCTGTTCCTCTTCTTGTGTCTTATATCTTTTTAAGGCTAAAAGGAGTTGTGGAAGGACAGCTATAGGGAAGAAAGAACACCTCTACCCTTCCTTCCAGCTGTGCCTTGTTAGAACTCCTCCCAGCCAGAAAAAGGAAATTGGCCTTTTAAAAGGAAGATTGACCATCCCAGAGGGAGAGACTTGTTATCATCAGTGGGAATTAACTGCAAGAATGAATGTTTCTAGTAGAACTCTGGCCATGGTGAAGGCATGGAAGAAATGAAAGTCTACCATCCTGGGGTCAGTGAAAGAAGGCTGAAGCTGGAACAGCTTTGGGATAAGTAGTGGCAATGGAGAATGATAGTTTTTTTTCCTTTCTTCTATCAGAGAAAGAACTGATGGGCAGGCAGCAGAAAGTAGGCCTGAATAATGTGTTAAATAGAAAGTTCCTCCCACAGTTACATGGCAGAGATGGAGCAGCTGGAAAAGGGGGACTCAGTAGCCAAGGTGAATTGGGCAACAGCCAAAGAGGGCCATAATGATGATGTCCCCAAGAGCTGAGATTACTCCTACTGAACTTTGAAGTCAGCAGTATGGAACATGTGGACCCAAAGGGTACCTCCAAGGGTCAGGGCAACGGGAAGACCCATGGAGCTGATAAGGGCAAATAAGAGGCCAGGCTGTGGCCACAAGTAGGGAGAGGAACATTGTCAAGAAGTGGTAGCTATGTCTTCAAATGCAGCCTTCCCAGCTGCAAGCCTCAACATCTTTCTAATCCTTAGCAACTGGGTCCAGTGGTCATACAGTAAAACCAATGGGAATGGAGAAAGGTATTGGAACCCTGAATAGAGCCAAGCCCAGCAGAGAAAGAGGGCAGGGTGTGGATAAGAAAAAGAACAAGTGTGATTGGAAAGGGTTAAATCCAAACAGAAGAAAAAGAACAGAATATTAGAGGTTTAAGTCAGAGCTAGCTAAGTTAGAGGCAAACACCACAAATTCAGGGGAGAGTATATTTAGAATAACTATAGAAAAGGGAACCTGTAGAATTTAAAGCATTCATTTATTTAATTTATATGCTTCCTGACTCCAGTGGCTCTGGACAGTTTACAAATTGTTAATGGTTAAAAACATTAAAATAAGAAAACAGCACAGTACAAAAAAGAACAAAAATGGCAGAGATAGCAAACCCAAATGAGAACAAAGAAAAAGTAGAAATGGGAGCTTCAATCATGCTTGCCAAAGACCTGGGTGAAGATCCAGGTCTTCAAGGCCCTTGGAAGTACCAATAGGTTGGAGGCCTTTTTAATCCCAGGAGGAACCTCAAGGGCAGGCATTGCTACAGAGAAGGCATGCTTCTGGGATTCAGATAGATGGCCTTGTTTAATAGAGGAAACCCAGAGAATGCCAACCCTGTCAGATTGGATCAGCCAGGCAGATACTATGGGATACTGTACTTGGTTAGCAGATTGAAAAGAAACTATAGAGATAAGCATTAAAGCAGAGTATTGGGAGTCTTGTGGAAGAGCAGGCAAAATTGCAGGCAGCTGGGCTGCCTTCTTCCCCTCCCCTCTAAGCCTTCCCCCCAGCCTCAGCACCACAGAATTGCCAATAAGCTGTAACCTTGACACAGGTGTGGGGGAGATGGAGGGGATGCATGTTTTGGAGCTCTGCAGCCACCAGCAATCTGAGTACAACCGCCAAATGAAAGAAGGCATTTTTCCTTCAGGAGGAGTGGTCAGTCAAAAAGAGAGGAAAAGAAGTATAGAGGCCCAGCAAGACAAAGCACGATGTAAAAAAGGTGCAAGAGCTCTACATGCTGGCCATTAACAGAAAAAGAAGAAGAAATCTCAGATGAGACTTAAGACAGAACAGGTTTAAGAAAGAGACACTGACATGTAATAGTATAGAGCATAATATAGAGGTAATTGTAATAGAGTAACAGGTAATAGTATAACCATTGTCATAGTAATTGAAGAGTAATAGTATATTGTAACAGTAATTATAGTAATAGTATAGAGATAGGAATAGAATATAGAAAGCACTCACATATCACTTTTATGTGTTTGTTTTTGCAAAATAAAACATCTCCCCAACTCTTATAGGAAGATATAAAAAAACCACCCATCCAGGGTCCAGTGTTTTTGTGTTTCTCTTGAAACTGGGTCAGTCTAATTGGGTACAGCTTTAAAAAAACCAACCCTGTGACAGTCATAAAGCCATCAAGAGGGAAAAATCATATACAGCAATATAGATGAAGATGGAACCTCTGAGGTATGTTGTGGATTTTTTTAAGTCAGGATAGAATTTTGGTTGTTTATAAAATTGTCTCACCTCCTGATTGGTTTGGTTGTCATCCTAGCTGAACCTCTAACAGGAGGGAGGGGGTTTTGGAAGCCACCCTCAAAGAATTTGGAAGGTAGATTAACAGCAGGATTAAAAGACTTTAAATAAAAGAAAACTAGTAGAAAAATGTCCACAAAAACCAAAAGGGAAGAAAGAGGAGAAAATCAGGAAGGGGGAGAGAACAGTAAGAGAGAATGAGTGGAAAAGCGGTGGAAAAGATGGAGAAGAATCAAAGGCTCTTCTTATATAATCTCCTTTTCATCTTATCTCTCATTATTTCCTTTTCCCACCCAATAATTTTCCCATGAATTTTTATGGGCTGCACTTATTTATTCAAATTAATTTGAATATGATTCAATATTATCATTTAGAATCATTATACACTATACCTGAAATGTCTTTCTGAGACTGAGAAGATGGAGAATTCAATCAAAATTAGAATTTATTTCTGGATCCTAGCAAACAGCCTGCTTATGAGACTCAAAACATACCCTTAGCATTTCTAAATCCTGCTTGAACAAGTTTGCAACTTTAAACAGGGCAACAAAATCAAGTTATGTATTTGCAGGTAGGGAATGGAATCTCCAAACAGGATGCATATTTAAAATGCCATTTTCACAAAGAAGTGATGTGGAAAGAGATGGGATCTGTGTCAATAGCTCCAAATAGGTCCTTATGCGTGAATTTCTACTTGTATAGTTGCATTTCTCCATATTTAATTTGCTTATCTCATATCACAGCTCCTCCAGGGCTGGTTCAAGGCATTTTGGTAGAAGATTGGTGGCTGAGCAAAGTTATCAGTGCTCTAAGGGCAATAAACTAGTTTGGGGGCAGAGGCCTTCATACGACCCATCCTGCAATGTTATGAAATGCAAAAGGGTGGCGCTTGCATTGTAATGCCACAAGGCATGTTCTGTCCGTATGGTGTCGTGGGTAGCTGCTGGGACCTGTGTCAGCAGCTATAGCTTTCTAACATGGGTAATGTTCTCACTCATATCTGGCTACTCTTACAGATGTACAAATCGAGGGTAATGTGAGAAAGTCAATGGTTGTGTAATCTGGTGTTGTGCTTGCAGCACCCAAGGGATGGCTGGGGCTGCTAATGAGAGGCTGAAGAGTTTATGTGAGAGGAGCTGTCTGAGGACATACTGAGGGGGGGAACCTGGAAAATTGAAGAAAGAGCCTCAAGAAACCAGTGCCGTAGAAATACGAAAAATGGGAGTGGAGACATCGAAAAACAGCAGCTAGGTCTGTTCCCCGATAGTAACACTTACATAAAGAGAATCAGGGCTTCATCCAAATATTAACCCATTTTTAGTTTAGAGTTTAAATGTAATGCCTTTGATAGGGTGGGCCAGCAGGCCATACCCTCCCCTCCCCTCCCCATATAATTTTAATGATTGCAGAATGAAAAATGTTTTGTCTCTTTATCAGGTAATTGTGATTCTTAAATGAAAAACTGTCATTCAATAAAATGCCTTAAAGAAAATACACAACCATTAATATTAATGGCATGAAAACTATTGTATTGCTGCAGCATATACTGTGCAATTTTATTCCTGACTAGCAACATTCTCAGCCCAAAGTGAAGGGCCAGATCTCAGACAGGAAATGCAAATAATTTCCCTGGTCATCTACTAGCCTTAAAAGTTGGTCTTTCCTAATCTCAGAACTCCAACACTGGATAGGCAATACAAGATAAAATCAGACGGCTGTTATGTAAATCAGAAGGATCTTAAACTTCCTTAATTCACTTCTTGGCAGGATATTTGGAATTGGTCTAAATGAATGCCCTCCCTTTGCAATGAGTAAGTGTTGGGATGTCTCTCAGCACTCATTTCTCCTTTCCTGATCTGTCCACAGCATGGCTTTGGCATCACTGCAGCTTTAAGATTAGAGGATTGTTTACTTACAACTGAAGTCTAAAATTCAAGGGGAAGAAGTTAGGAGTTTAGGCAGTTTTAAGGAAGGTGAAATAAATTGAAGTTTTAAATAAAAAAAAAGTTTCCAGCCCCTTTAAACTTTTTTTTTTTTTTTTTTTGCTGTAAAGGACAGGAACTTGGGCTTCCATTTCTCAGTGGTTTACCACCACAATTTATTGATGCAAGTTCTGGGGGATTTGCCAAAAAAAAAAAAAAAAAAAACAGTTTGAAGATTCATATGAAGCCTACAGACCATGCGTTGATTGAATTATTTTGCTGTTGCTCATTAATACTGAAATTCCAGTTCTGTGTTATTTATGGCTATTAGAGGTTGGTTGCTCAGTGCTTCTGTGACATCGGCACAGCTAAATCAATGGAAGTAAGTGACACTCTGACCAAGCTGCCTGCCAACCCCTGTAGCGGCTGCAGAGATGAGGTCAAACTTTTCCTGCCAGTTCATATTCTGCCATGGGCTGTGGACATGTGAATATTTCACATCTTTACCATTTTGTTTACAAATTGCACTGCAAGGAAGCATTCCTGCTCAGCTTTGTTCTTTTCCCAGTAGTGATAGCTGTATAACAGGGATTGGCTTTCCACCGTGAAAAAGCCTGCTTTTTTCTTCAAGGAAAGAAACAAATACCAAGGTCACAAATGAAGGAAATGAAGATTTAAACCCCTGGCATTTAGACGTCCTTTGGCTTCCTTGGTTGACATTTGGCAACCCTGGGGGTCTTTGTGATTGGCTTATGCGTTCTCTAGAGGACTTGGGGCTAGCCTGTGATTGTGCTCATCCATCCATCCACCCATGACTGTCTTCTTTACAAAAGACCACCGGTTCCACAGATTTCCCCTTACACCTTTAGGATACCTCTTTTATTAAATTATCTATAATCGGCTATCTATTATTGAATAAAAGCTATTTTACTGAGGCAGGAACAATCTCAGAGGTGCAAAAAACCTATTAGAAGTTCAGGAGCCTTGTTAAAGGTAACAGATGGGACAGAAAGTAGGGAGGAAAGCGGGAGACCAAAGTAATGCACTAGAGATACAAGCCATCAATCAAAGATGACAGGGCAAGACTGGAAAGTACAAAGAGGGATGTTTTCCCCAAATGTTATATTGTTTCTCACATAATTCCTATGCAAGGTTGAGAAAACAGGAAAGGCAAATTAATCCTGGATTATTTTAATGCTACAAGTGCCTTCAGTTTGGTGACCTATAGATGTGTTGGATTTTAGACCTTATAACCTCCTTCTGGCTTAGCAGGCTAGGTAACATCAGTGCTAGTGAGTGTGGAGGTTTGCTTCCTGCTTATATACAGTAGCTTGCCCTGCCAGTGTTGGTGGAGGTGTGGTTTTCTCCTTGGTAGTTCCTTGATTAGGGTATTGTTTTCTGCTTCATTGTTTGGTGTTAATCCCTGCTTACCTGGGTGTAGGCTGCTGGAGAGGCTGTGTTCTGGTCTTTTTGTTTCCTTCTTAGCTTTCTTATTGTCTCTTTTGAATGGTGCATAAATGTGGTTTACCTCTGTGTGTCTGCTGATGGTTAATGTGTCTGAGTGCCAAGCTTCCAGGAATTCCCTAGTGTTTTTGGATTTACCTTGGTCTAGAATGCTCACAGTTCCACAACTGGAAATGCATGCAAATTGTGGCTCCCAAGGGTTATTTTGTTGCTTGAGACAAAGTTATCAATGCTGCTCATTCACTCAAATCACAATGCAGAAGTAGACAATACCAAGACATGCTCAGGACCTTCTTTCTGTTCCTCATTATAGAAATATATTGGCGCAATTTAGCATCAAAGTGTCCCAGTTTCTAGCCTGGTGCTTTAACTACCCCACCAATCTGGGCTTTCTCATATACATACACATGCATGCGCACACACACCTCCCTATCTCCCCCTCTCCCCCTCTTCTCCCTTGGGACTAGGTGACTTTGGGCCAGTCACTGTCTTCCAGCCCAAGGAAGAAGAGGACAATGACAAACCACTTCTGAAAATCTTGCCTAGAAAATTCTGTGTGTGTATGTCTGTTTGTCTCTCTGTATATATGTATGTATGTATATATACATATACACATGCGCGCACACCCTAGAATCCTGGCCCATATTTTTTCTAATCTGAAGAATGGGATAATACATGAAAATATGTGCCATTGCAGATCTGTACTTCTCCCTTGCCCCAGTGTGAACCATGACCCATTTAACGTTTCTAGAGGGCAGATATGTGTTGTATTGTCTTCAAACCACCCGAAGCCTATGGCAAATTCAACCTCCATCCATGTGTTCCCTGCAATGCTTCAAAACAAGTTATTTCAACTTTTGGATGGAAGAATGGATAACAACCAGTTCATCTGCTTTTGCTCCTATATCATGTACTGTGGCCAGAATATCCCTCACTCTGGTCCCTGCCCTCCAAGGATATTTTATCTTGAACTGCTGAACTGAATAGCTCACTCAGAAGGAACCATGCCAAGTATTAATACACTGAACCGCTGAACCATTATCTACCCCAATAGGGTGTGTAGATCTTTAACTGACCTGGTTACATATGTTGCTTGAATATAGCCTCTTATATATGCTGATGGTTACAGTTTGTCAAAATAGCCCTTTGCTTTTTCTTTTAAAATATCCTTTCTCAAAAACGTAATGTTGTTGACAAAATTAGAGCTTCAAAGCACACGTGCACACACACAGCAACCAGCTTTGAAATAAAATTTTCATTCTTTTCCCAGGTTTACACTTGTCAGTGGTCCCATGCTGAACTGTTTCAGATAAAGAAGTAAAGTGGATAGCTTAGGGAAATAAAATTAATAATTTTAAAAAAATCCTGCCCATTTTAAACCAAGGACATTTTGCATGTGCAACACCACTAGAGCAACAGCTGCAGCAGGAACTAGGAGCTTAAACCTGGAAAAATGAAGAAAGGAGCTTTGGATAAAGCTTGTTGCTTTGTATGCTATTTATTTATTTAGATTTATGTGGCTGTTCATTTTGCAATAGTGATTCTGGGCAGCTAACAAAAGGCTAAAATAATAATAAAAATGCACTGATGTAAAAATATCTGAAGGCACATGAGGATAGTACAAATCATCAATAAGCTACACATCACTTATGCATATGTGTGCATTGTGATATTTCAATTTACTAACCAGCCTTATGCTTTTATAAAAAGTATGTATGTCCTGTAAGACCCACCTACAGAAAGGAAAGTGCTGGGCAGTTTTTCTCTTGACATGAGATGGAGGGTAATGGGGGAGGAAATCCACCAACTGGAAGCCATTATTAACTCTGGTCTAGTAGACTGGTTGGCCATTAATGTGGCCAAAGGAGAGGAATGGGCTGAAATCCAGAGATTACTTAAGCCAAAAAACCCAAATCCTGATTTTAGCTTAAATCATGTATTTTTTTCAGTTGGAATCATCTCAAGATACAGGCTAAAGTTGTACAACAGAATAGTTCTTCATGACCACAACTTCCTGCTCTGGAAAGCTAATTTCTTCCTTGATTAACTAACTGACTAACTTATATCAATTATATAAGTATATAAGTATGTATGTTCTTCAATAGAAGGGTCGATAGAATAAAAAATAAATGCATCTGTTTTATTTATGAATTTTAAGAAAAATAATTTTTTCAGCTAGTACAGTCCTTCAAAAATGGTTTTATGTGTATTTCTTAACCAAATGTCAGTATTTATTTTTCATATTTAGAAATCAGTGAATTCCCATATGATTCAGAAGGTGACACAAGAGTGGAGGCCTTTTTGCGACTATACATTTTGGGGCTATAATGATGATGTGATTTCTTCACTGAAATGGGTGGAATCAAATTTTAAGGCTTTTCTTTTTTCTTTTTTTCTTTTTCTTTTTGCTACGGTGAGTTTTAAGTAGCCATCTTCAAACCATTAGCAGCTTAGTGCCAATATTCCTTTTCTTAAAAAACAAAAATGCCACCAAATTAACCTGGGTGAACTCCATAGGCTATAAAGAAAAAGCAGAATGGAGGAATCCCATGGTCTAGCTCAATACTTTTCAAACTCAGCCACTTTAAGATGTGTGGACTTCAGCTCCCAGAATTCTCCAGCTAGCCATGCTGGCTGGGGAATTCTGGGAGCTAAAGTCCACACATCTTAAAGTGGCTGAGTTTGAGAAACACTGGCCTGGCTCATAACAGGCTGAATGCTGCTCAAATGTGCTTTTTTTCCTGTGTTTTTGTATTTTCATGGTTTGATGTGTAATTTTTATTTTGTCTCTTATTCATGACACTGTCTTGAGTCTGATGGGTCAACATAGTGTAGGCAAATCTTATTCAGTTAGCTGTTGGATTGCATTGCTTCACACACACACACACACACACACACACACTGTCCCAGATGCCCCAAGTAGCAATGAACAAGGTTTTATGAGGTTGATCAGATGTCCTGACTTTGACAATGTCACACACTTGATCTTGGCTGGATTGTATGATTCTTTTCTTGAAGCTACCAAGGCTGTGCTTGGTGGATTAAGGTGGCACAGTCTTGTGAAATGGCTAGCAAGGTTCATTTACTTCATATCACCGGCTTAACACAGACACACGTCAGAGGCTATAAGCTAGGAGGGAAAAGAGCAGGAATCACTGGCAAACAGAACAGTGTAGCTATAGTTTAATCTGTTCATTCTGTGGCATTTACTCACTGCTTTCTTGCCTGAAGGGCAAACACCGTCATAATGAGCACACATGGACAAATGACTTTTTCCAGGCTGTGATTAATTTTCACAAGCTGACTTTAATCACTGGTTAATTAATAGGAGATTTGTTGACTTACCCAAAAAGTATAGTCCTTATAAGCAGTGTTATATTGATTTTTTTTTCCTTGTGAATTCAGTGCACTTGCAGAGTTTAATTTAGGAAGTAGCCCTGCTGAGATTCCATAGCAAACACAATTTGGCAAAGGGTATGTTTTCACCACTTGCTTCATTCAGTTTTATTAACTTTTTGGACTTTGGGCAGATGTCAAGCCAAAAGGAAGAGTAGTCCTAGCTTCCCTTACCTGATGTTTGAGCTTCCAGTGTTGCAATAGGTCAACCTTTCTATATTTTGTATATAACCTTTATACTCTGGATACATTGGATTGCCAGTCTGGTGTAGTGGTTAAAGCACCAGGTGAGAAACTGGGAGACTGTGAGTTCTAGTCCTACTGTAGGCACAAAGCCAGCTGGGTGACCTTGGGCTGGTCATTCTCTCTCAGCCTTAGGAAAAAGGCAATGGCAAGCCACTTCCAAAGTCTTGCCAAGAAAACAGTAGGGAGCTGTCCAGGCAGTCACCAGGAATCAACACTGACTCAAAGGCACACATACAAAACGTTAGATTAACTCCCTTAGTAAGTGATTGCAAACCCATCACTTTCTGGAAGTCGTATCCAATCACACTTTGAGAACACCAGCTTGTGGAAGGTTATTCTAACCCCTGTACCCAATAAATCAAAATCTGTATCCAATGACATGGTAAAAATGGTTAAAATCTGACAAGAGAAAAAGCTTGAAAATGAAAATGCCATTGATATGGATATGCAGATATGCATTCATTAAGGATTCTCATTCATGCTTTCTGAGACATTTCCATAACCATAACCCTATTTAGGTAGTATTGAAATACTGTATGTCAAGTTAATACATGAGTTAGGGACTGAATAGCTGTGAGGTCAAACTTTTATGTATAATGTATGTATAACCCTGGAGGCATTCACATATTCAAGAAAGTACCTGAAGGACTGGAAGCATTAAAAACAAACAAACCTATGATTATTGTCCCATACAGACTTGCTTGGGACTGTATGGAACTCCCATACAGTTTTGCTAGGATTACAAAATACTTAGTGCTGCTATGAACTCTAATTCATATTTCACACATTATGCAGAAGCAAACCTGGGTTTGTTGTCTAGTTTCCACCTGAAAAGGTAGCACAGATAATTCTGGCTCTCTGTAGCGTATGATTGTTCTCAAAGTGATATTTATCACTTTCATGCTGTATATTATAGAATATAGAGCAGTGTTTCTCACCCTTGGCAGTTTGAAGATGTGTGGACTTCAACTCCCAGAATTCCCCAGCCTGCTTGCTGACTGAGGAATTCTGGGAGTTGAAGTCCACACATCTTCAAGTGGCCAAGGTTGAGAAACACTGATATAGAGTGTAAGCAGTAATTGGAATCTGCTTATATGAAATGACCAAAAGATTCAAAGTATATGTGATTCATCTAGCTTTCTAGAACACGCCTCAGTCTAGGAAAAAACAAACATTTTCCCATTTTCTCTAGACAAGAAAAAGCAAATAACAGATAGCTCATCCGAACACTGGTCCTTTCTTTCTGGGGATCATTTACTATTACTGGAAGACTGGAACCCACCCCTGGCTTGCAATCTGACATAAGAAAGATGCCATGAAAAAGAAAATTAAGAAGTGGCTCCCAGAATTTATATCTGAGCCAATAAAGGTTAAAGATTAATGCCATGGCCAGTAATAGTCCTCCTGTCAATCTGACCCAACAACCTGTTCCCCCAGTGAGTAACACATCTCTCCAAGAAGTTTGCAGTAAGAATACGAAGCATTGACCTTCCATGATGATACTGCTCAGAAACTGATTTTTTTTTTTACATTGCTTACAGTGTAAAGACATAGCATCCAACCAATATTTATCATTCATGAATGTGTATAGTATAATAATAATTGTATAGCAATCTTATTTTACTGTAAACCAACCATGCAAACAAAAAGCAACAAAACCAAATTCCAGATCTCTCCATAATATGAAGAAAGACACCCTCCTCTGTTCTGAATACACTGTCAATCATTTTAAAGGGGCAGCCCCCAGCTTTATAATCCTTTCCATAATATTCCCCTTCAGGTGGCCCATATAATTATAGTATCCTTATGATGAGTCATTTTTATGATGGGTGGTTGAAACTATTCATATTTGTTGGGTGACTTTAGTAATGCAACGTTTTCTCCTAATTATACTTCTTTTGAGGCTGAAACAAATTTTACAGCATGTTTCATGTCAAGAAGAACTGGCCTCACAGCAGCAACATTGATTTGTTACAAATATATCACCTTCTCTAAGATCCTAACACCAATTTCTTATCTTTTTTAGAGACCAGCCGTTGGTTTTACCATAAATGTCTCCCTTTGATATTTTCTTCCTCCATTTGTGGCCAGTAAATTATTTTCAAAATTCAATACATTTCACTAGTATTGTAATTTTTCACAACCATCTTTCTAAATTCCCTGGTGTGTCAGCTTCTGGATAAGTATCTATCAAATAAAGTTGTTTAGGTTGTATATTTGCACACTGAAATCCAGCTGGTTTGGAATGGATTCAGCTCTTCATCATTGCTATCCTGAAGTGCTGGCAAAGAAGAAAAATGCCTACCTGATATTATAATACCTGTGCTCATCCAGTCTTTGTGTCTGTTTTTTTTAAACCAATGGTAACAGTGGGATGCTGGAAAGGCAATTTAACACATATCCTTGAATTGTCTAGCAGCAGCATAATGCTGCCATTGATGCCATGCATAATTCCATTACATAATGAAATGTCAATTAAAATTCCATTAAAATAATGTTATCCTGTTGTCTTGCACTGATGTGAACTTGGAACTACATCTGCCTAATACTATCAGCTGATAATTCTATAGAACCGGAGTCATTAAGGTTAATGTGCAGCATGTTTTTACCATTTATGCCGTGCATTAGTTAGCTGCAACATATGTTGGAAATGAAATCTGATTATAATAATGATGATAGGAACACAAAGGAGTATGGAAAAGAAACTGGAAAATGGGTAAACTGGCTTTAAGATGAAAGATGAAAGCCTGGCTTTTAATTGGATGCTATGCTTTGAAAAGCAAGTAGATGCACTGCTTTCACATGGCAGACATCATCCTTTATGACAGTGGTACAAAACTTTAACCAGCCTGAAGATGACATCTTGCTTTGAGGGGCTACACTCCCAAGATAGGCAAATATTGGAGGGCTAGGCTGAAAACTAATTACATGAACATTGAATTCATGTCCATTTAGATTATTTAAATACAGTTCATAGGATACTTCTTGAGTGTGTCAGTACATTGCATGTACCTCTGTGTTAGTGGGTAGGTTAGTTTACAAGGAAGGCTCTCTATGAAAGATCTTAATCTGAATAGATCAGCATGGCATGCTTTGGATTAAAAGTGGGCTTTGGCTGGACTTGTAGGGTATTGGCCCAAATTGCCCTTGCTGTCAGCAGGGAATGCTGCACATTTCATGCATATATCTAAAGCTGGTAATATAGACTACATTGGAAATATAATCCAATGACAATGTGTCTCCAGCCCTTTATGCCCTATGACCATAATGGGACAGCAGGATGTAGATAATTTACTCTTTGTGGGAAGCATCTAGGCACTAGGCTTCATTTACCTCTATAATTATCTGTAAATAAATCTGCTTTTTCTTATAATTAAAGCAAGCTCCTGTTTTCATTCATCATTGCTCAGATCAGGTTCCTGCTCTTGGAATGTTCACATGTACAAGCAGAATGCTTGAATGTTCAACAGTCCATCCCGCCCTCAGTAAAAGGTACTATGTGAAAACTTTGATTCACCAAAGCCATGAGGGGTAGCTGAGATCAGTATCTCTGGATCCATATAGTGATGGTCACATTAGGAAGATTGGGACTTAGAAGAGAAGAAGGGTAAATGGTAAGAGACACAAGTTAACAAAGAAAAACAGGTCTGTTATGAGTATGTGAAACTAAAAGACGACCAGTGTCGGAGATGTGAATGAAAGCGATTTAATTTTGTGAAATGAAATTGATGATTACATGCAGAAAAGTGAAGGTCCAGGTTTAATTAAACATAAAAAGGCTAACATTTATGCCAGAAAATATGAATTAATCTCTTCTAGCGATTATGAGTATGCAACAAGGCAGGAATCTATAGTTTGATGATAGTGGAATGTTATGCTCGGTGAAAAGTAGTAATGGAAGAACCAGAGATTTTTTGGGGGGAGGGATGTGCAACATTCTAAATCAGGCTTTCCCAAACTCAGGTGGGTGTACCTCCCTTGGGGAGGTGCAGAGAGTGTCCAGGGGAGGTGTGAAAAATCTTTTAATTACATTGTTACAATAAATCCACCTTTCCCAAAGTTTCACTGTTTTGTTTTCATTGTTCATTTGTGTTCATTTTGGTGTTTGGATTTTTAGGGAAGGTGTGTACATCAGTGTACATTATTTTTATGTTTATATTAAAATATGTATATAAATAAAATACATAAAGTAAATAAAATATATTTATAAAAAATATTTTAATATTTTCATTAACCAGTACATGATACATTCCTAAATGGGGCATCTGAGGAATATGTTTCTTTTTATACTTGGTAGTAATTTCATGCAAAATCATTTTCAAAAAGATTCCACATGAGATTGATTTGAATGGCCTTTGGCTCTTTAAAAACAGCTATAAAGATAAAAATAACAGTTTAGAAACTGCCCCTTCTGCATATTTAGTATGGGAAAATAAGAATTCGTATGTCATCTGTAGAAATGACATTTCTGATATTGTATGTTTGAAAGCCAACAAAACTGCATTTTAATGGGTGGTGTCAAATGATAGGACCCTTTTGAAATTGTATCACTTTACATTCCAGGTAAGGAAACCACTTGATTCAGTGTTTTCCATTATCTGAGGTACCTTCAGAGACTACCTGAGTAAAAGTAGTCTTCCTTTCTATGTGCAAGAAGGATGTTTGTTTACTAGAGATAACAGTCATAGAGTCATATAAGCTCTGTTTTTCCAGCATAAAGACCTTGATCTGAATGATTCCCCACTTCCATGGTGGGGATGGTTTTGCTTCCCAACTTCAGAGGAAGAATGTATGACTTACAAGTCTGTAACTGTGTAGTCTAGGATGGTCAGTAGCCATGCTGAAAAGTCATATGTCTGGCCCCCTTGGCATCTTCAGTGCCCACTGTAATTACCATCTCTGGTCAACAGTCTCAAATTAGTTTTTCATTTGGGAAGCTAAGTGGAAATGCTTGAGATACTTCTCACAGATGTTGCAATTCCTTTTCCAGCTACTCCTTACTAGTTTGTGCTTCCAATGTCATCTTTGCTGTTTGGCTTCTAGTAATACCTGACAGGTACCCCCTACACCCAGTCTGAGTAATACAGCTTTTGGTAAGGACACTGAGCAATGGGGGTAGCTAACCTAGCCAGCCTAACCCTCATTTTTGTCCAGTTTCAAAGAATCTGAATGGTGGGCCCTTATCATCAGGATCCATTAGCCCAGGAGTGGGCATTGTTTTGAGATGAAAAATGACAATTCAGCTTCCAGTCTTCTGAAGAGCTCCAGGTGGCATGGCTGAATTTTTTCAGCCAAATTTTTTGTGTTGTGGGGATATATGGTGGAGTTGGAGCCCTACAAGCAAACGTCTTCCATTTGTACTCTTAAAATCACTCAATCAGTGGGCCAGAATCACACAACTCAGACTTAACCATTTTGGGCATAATTTTGACAAGTAATCTTGGAGTGCTCAAGGGCTATTAATGGAATTGGAAGATGGAACTTGGGCCAAGGTTATATATCCCAGGTTTTAGTCCACTGAATGTTGATCAACACAACTGGAGTAGAACAATTAGAATTTGTCATTAACCTTCATAAGCACAGATTAAGAAAAGTCCAGTTTCAGAGGACTGGTACCTCAGAATGAATGGATTTGTCCAGCATTTGAGAAATCTTGGACTTTGCTAGCCACATACAGGCTACAAACACTCATTATATAGATAGCTGCTTGGTCTGGTTCCTTCTACTTTAATCAAATAAACCTAGATTTTACATCCATATCTATTGTCTTGAAGTATGGTTGATTGAAGAAAAAAAAAAAGAGGAAAAACTGTTACCCAGCTACATAGCACAGTTTTTGATATATTTCATCAACCCAAAGATTGCATGCAGACTTTGAATCTCTTATTTGTGATCCCCAGATTCTGTAGGATAACACTTTGGAAATATGCTGGTAAATCACTGAAATTCAGCAGAGCAATTTTTTACTGATTTTTGGAGGACAAGAAAAGAAAAGTATTGTAAAATGGTTCAGCTTTTAAACAGGCTTGGTGCACAAGCAAACTAGAAACCACTCAATCAATTTGACAAATTAGCTGTGGCCAAATGCTTAACAGCATGGTGTTATTGTGACATTTTCTGTGGACCCTGGATGCCAGAAATAATATTTTAAAAAGTATAGCCCCTGGCCATCAAAAGGTTGCCTCTCCCTGACATAATTAAATGAAAAGAGGAGATGCAGATCATTAATAGAATCCTACTGTCTGATGCAGTCACACTGCCATGTGAGGTGGGGGTGGGGGAGGGGAAGTATCCTCTTTCTTTGCCTTTAAACAGAACATCAAAAGTAATAAAAATTACAGATGTAAAAAGAAACGAGAGCCAGTTTGGTGTAGGGGTTAAGGTACTAGGGTAGAAACCAGGAGACCATTAGTTCTGGTCCTACCTTAGGCACAAAGCCAGCTGGGTGTCCTTGGGCCAGTCACACACCCTCAGCCCTAGGAAGAAGAAGGCAATGGCAAACCCTTTCTGAAATCTTGCCAAGGAAACCACAGAAATTTGTCCAGGCATCCCCCCGCCCCCCCCCCCAAAAGAAAGAAAAGAAACAAACCAGAACCACAATCATATTATAAAAGAAAAAAGAAAATAAACAGGGATCTCTCTCCCTCTCGCTCCCTGTGTGAATGAAGAATTAATACATACATAATCTGAAGGTGAAACACACATTTTAAACATCCATATTCAACAATTCTCCCCCAAGCAATATTTGTACAGATAATCTGTTAGGAAAACACTGTTAACATAGCTGAGGTTCTTATGAGTATTTTTAAGTATACTGTATAGAAATCCTTTGTACCTGAGATAAAAGTATAATGGTGCCTATACTATAAGTGCCATGATAGCATAATGTATTCATTTATAAGCTCATGTTTTTACCTTTTCAGGCTTTAAGAAACAACTGTTACAGATAAAGAGTTTTATTGCTCAAAAGAAAACAGCAGAGCAGCATCTCTAATTTCAAAGCCTTGTCATTCCTTTCCTATATTCTGAAGGCATTGTGAAAAATAGAGCACTGTCTTAAACTGAGTAGAAATCAATTTATCCCAGCTAGTCTGGAACAGCTATTATCAATCAAAAGGCCCATTTTATAGTCAAAAGATAAGCGCATAGTTATATTTGACTTTTCTCCAATGGTAATCAAAAGATAAGTGCACAGGTGGGACTTCCAGGGAAGGAATGGTGAACTGAAGACAGTTCCGCTAAAAGCAGAGCTGATGACTGTGGCTGAATGAAGAGCCTGTGAGCAGACCGGCTCTTTGTAATTCCACCTGGGACAATAAAAGAACTTGAGATCACCCACAAATGCTCCATAGTATTGCTCCTTGCAAAGAGACCACAAGACGGTGGTCTCCAGCAGATTTAGAGCTCTGGTACATGAGGGAATAACCATCATTTTGCTCAAACCACAGTTGGAACCTTCAAAAAGGACACTGGATTTGTTTGTTCCTTTTCTAATCACTTTCGGAAATTGCTTGTTAACTGCTTTTCAGCTATTAGGAACCTTTGGATTGACACGTTTTACAGCACTGGGTGAGTTTTCTTCAATCCTTAGTGAAAGAAGTTTTAAATAAAGATTAAGGATTTAAAAAAAAAAAATCTTTTGGAATAAACAGCAAAAGGGTGATTAGAACTTTGACTTTGGAAAGTTACAAACAGATTAAGGATTTGAAATAAGATGGATTTGAAAGAAGATTTTAGAATTAATTATAAGAATCCTTCCAGTGGGGAAATGCTTTTGTTTGGAATTCTTAAAAAAACATGATAGGATGAGACTTTGAAGGTTGGACACTAGATAAGCACATGAGTATATTTGACTTTTCTCCATTGGTAATAGAATCATTTCAGGATGTAATGGACATTTGAATTCCATCCCATTTTCAACTTCATATATAATGTGGATAAATAGCTTACTGGCTTCCAAGTAATGCATCTCTCAAAAGAACAGAAAACATGTCACTGTATTTATATGACATGAATTGATAGAAAACTATTTACCATGAGGTTTGTCAAGGGAAGAGTTAATTCTAAAAGACAATAGTTAAGGTATGTAACTTTGAAGCAGTCTTACTGGCCCACTCTCTTCTCCCAGATAGAAGGCTACCAAGAAAAGACAGATCACTTCCCAGAAATCCGAATTGCTTGCTAGAAGAGGGCATCTGGAATAAGGCTGAAAGCTGTTTGAAATTGGGTTGGGGCTGCACATAGCCCCATAGCTGCCCACTGATCTACAGATTTTCATGTGTTCTGGAAGAAAGCATGAATAAGGTTGAGTTATTTTATTTATTTATTTATACATTCGATTTATTGTCCGCCCATCTCCCCCCAGTGGGGAACTCTGGGCAGCTCACAACAGTGAGAAACAGTGAGAAATCTTACAATTATACAATTAGTGCTATTATGCTATGTGGCCAGCAGGGGTTGCCAGGGCGTCATCCGGGCTTTTTCCTCCTCCGTAGATCTTTCTCGCCGCTTGCATTGATCATCACTCGTGCTGGCTGTGTTTGGAGTTCGGCCAGCACCGGTATTTTGCTCTCCCGCGCAGCCCCGCCGCTTCCTCCCATCTAAACAGGAGTCCCCATTTATCTACTCACAGATGGAATAGCTTTCAAACTGCTGGGTGGGCAAGGAGCTAGGACAAGGGACAGGAGCTCACCCCATCCCGTGGAGCTGGGCCCGAACCGCTGGAGTGCCGACCATTTCTGACCAGCAAACTCCAGCGTCATTAAGCCCTTGTGCCACCGCGTCCCTTTTGTTACCTTTTCATGTGCTAGATTCTTGCTTTCCAGTTCACCCTTTTGGGATCTGTGTAGAAGCTTTTAACTTCCTAGTGTCAAGGATAGCTGCATTTATTTTAAGGAAAAAAAAAAAAAAGGAAAACTATCCAATTCATTAATCCATTAATATCAAGAGAGCATTCTGTATATGCCAAAGCATCACAGAGCAGGGGGCCATGGTGGAGCATTAGACTGAGCAAACCATTTAGTAAAAAGTCAATGGAATTAACTCCATGTTTATTACAATGTCAATGAGTGACTTAGATCTGTGGTCAGATTTGTTTCTATTGTTGAAGGAAACATGAGCCTATGTTAGATGAAGCTGCTATGCTAGCAACTGGACAATGTCAGAAAATGACATCAGAAGCAGCATTTGTGATGACATGCATATTGTATGTCTGAGTAATCTGAAAGTTCTATAGACTTAGAGATCAAAAGCATCTGCACTGGGGTTGTTTGAGAGACAGGCCAGATGTTGCTATGACAATTTCCAGAGAGTGTCACCATCTTGTTGTGAAAATAATGTCTTTTGGCAGCCTTTTCACCACAGAAGTATTCCTCCCTCCTTCATCTAGACTGTCATCTTCTTTAAGATATCCTTTTTGAAAGCTTCATTCAATACATTAATGGTGATGTATAAGTAATACCACAGAGGTACTCCTAGAATGTCGTCCCATGTCGAATTCTATTACATTGCACCATCTGCCCTTTCCATATTTTCTGAAAAGAGAGAACACTTGAGTACTTTCAACTTCTTTACATGTATGCCTCCTTCTTTCTTCTGTTTCATAATTAAACAGATGCTCAATCATTTGATTTAAGATGTCATTGAGTTTTCTCTCCACTAATAATTCATGATTGCTTTTCTAGAAATATTTAGCAAGAAAATAAGTTCCTTTTCTGCTTTAATTCCAAGAAGATAATATAAACATAACAGCACTTATAATGAATTATAATTGTGAAAAAGTATTATTATTATTATTATTAATATTATTATTAATGTATTTACATTATTTCTATACTGCCCAGTCATGTTGACTCTGAGTAGTGAAAAATAAAATCATAATTAAAACAGAACTTCTAAAAATATGTACCACATTAAAATAACTCAACATACATTAATATAACAAATCAATGGGTACCGCACACTCCTTGTTTTCTTAATACCTCCCATAAAAGTAGAAGTAAGTAGTAAGTAAGGGAGTGAATGAATGAATGAACAAACAAATGAATGAATGAATACAAGTCTGTGTGTGACATACCTGTGTAAAAATATCTCAGAATTGTATTCAAAATTAAAATATGAACACAAGTAATGACAATGAATTAAGAAATGTTGATATAAGGCTTAACCCATTAAAAAAATAGTAAAAATATGTATTCCTATAAAGCATTTCCCCAGCCCAGGCCTTCAGCAGATGTCTAAAAGCTTTAATCTTGAGTTACACACTTCTGGAATAGTGGGATAGGGAGAGCATTCCTGAGCTTAGGTGTAATTACAGAGAAGACTCAGGAGCATCTGCTTGGGGAGGAGTCAAAACAATCAAGATAGTAACTGTGACCATGTGATTGAAACTCCACTCCTATTTTACATGTGTCACACATGAAATCCATATGCAAAAGGGGGTAGAGCTTCAATTGCATAGTCATAGTGGCCACCTTGACATTTTTACAACCCTCTGCAGATGCTGTTAGACTCAATTGGAAGTAATTACAAGATGACAATCTGAAAACTATGACACAAACAGGATGACTTCATCTGCCTGAAAGAGTAGCAATCATCCAATTCTAGAATTTGCCTGGTGTCCTGGTCCCAAGCTGTTGTCAACCTTATTTTATGCCATGAGCAAAATCTTGTACCTGGCTTAGTAGCTAACAGACAGCCAATAATGTTGCTTCAAGGCTAATATAATATGTTTATGACACTTTATGGTGGAAAAAGTATTTAACATTGGGAGAGGGGAAGCCACAGGAACAGGAGAACAGTATCAAAAGATTCAAATAAAAATAGCAAGACAGTTATATTTCAACAGACCCAGAAATGTAGAAACAGGGGTTTCTCTATTCACTTCAAGGTAAAGGATAACCATATTCAAGGCTATCCGTTGTGTTATTAGATCTGTGTTTGCTTTAAACAGAAGGAAAAGCTATATCTGTATAGAAGTACCAGAACATTTCAGGTTGGATACAATCAACTTCTAATTAGTTATATACTAGAAATGAATCAGGGAATTAATTTGGGGTGTGTGTGTTTAGGGAGAGAATTTGATTTTCCTCATCTTCCTCCTATTTAAATAAAAAAAAACAAATTCCCACCAACAGGGGGAACAGAATAAGCAAGAATTTGGTTCCCAGTAGGCCATTCATCTTTTCCTTCGTCTCAAAGCAACCAAGTAATTCTGGAATATTTTGGGGTAGCTACTAGTCTTCTCTCTCTCTGTCTTGAAACTGCCTCCAAAATTACCTCCAAAGAGAAGAAAACATGCCTGGCCCATGGAGAGAAATGTACAGTGGCTTCTACTGCTACTGAAAATTTTGCAAAATCAAATTTGTTCTGCAAAAAGGAGAAAATTAAAACAATGCTCCCATCCTTAGTTGCAAGGGAAAGAGTTCCCCCACATCATGTCTGGGGAAATAAATTATCTGAATCAGTCTGGCAGATATGTTGAGCTGGGCTACTATGGAACTGAGACCTATAGACTGAAAACCAGCACACAGAAAGTCTAGCTTTAATGGTCAGACATGACCAGAAGGCTAACATCAGACCAGTCAATACTCTTAACAAAACACCATATAATTCATCCATTTTACATCAGGGGAAAGAACTGAGCGGTTCTTTCTCTTAGTCTAGACCCCAGCCATGTGATTGCACTGTTCCAGCTTCAGGCTCCAAACAAACTTGCCACTTTACTAGAAGTGTGCTTGTAGCTACCCTCCTCAAGTTAACTTTTCTTGACTATGGCAAAGAGAAATGGTAATGTTCCAAATGATCTGCACATTGCTAACAATTATTTTAATTACCTGTATAATTATAAAATGAAATGAACAATAATTATCCTTATAATTATGTAATTAAATTTAATAATTTAAAGATAGGAGCAATGATCCAGGTTTTTTTATGTGTATGTGACTCTCACTGTTTATTAGGAACAACTTCTGTTTTCTCATTGCTTCACGTGTAAAGTCACTGCCTCTGCTTTTCACTGTTTTCACTGAGTTGTTTTCATCTCAGATTCTTTCCATTCATGAAAAAGTTTGCAAATTTCTCCTCACAAAAACATAAAGTAAAAATGGAACGAATTAAAGTTTCAGCTATGGCCAAATTTGAGACCTACAGCTATTCTAATAATAGGAAGGATCATGTTGTTATACCTACATGCCATGCAATTTTTAAAGACAGGGAACCTATCAGAAAATAGGACAGCAACACTAATCTGATACTGGAAATCTGATTGAATAATATAGTGATTATAGATTAAGCACTCAAAGCTGTATATCTTGGAAAATCTGCCACAGTAATTTTGTCGTTGTTGTTGTTGTCGCTCATTTGCAGGGGAAAATGATGTTTGGTAAGTTATGTAAAAAAAAGAAAAAAAGAAATCTAATTCTCATCTATCCTTGTTAAAATGTTGACAATATGATTTATGATTTTTCCAAAACTTTTTAGGAATGAAATATCTGAATAAGTAATACAACCCCTTTGTCTTTAAAACTTGTCAGTTAACATGCATTGGGTAGCATGAAACCTGCTGTTTCAGCTTTTTTGGTGGGGAGAGTATTTATATTGAATCAAAGAACAAACAAATGTCTTAGCTTTTCAATCAATGATGGACAGGCTGTTCTTGAAAAAGTAAATTGATAATAATGCTAATGCTAATAATGATAGGAACAACTTATATCCTGCAATGATACCTTTAACACCATCAAACAACAACATCTACCTACCCCAGGTCCTTGGGAAGGACTTGATAGGTGGATAAAAATGCCAAATCCAGTCTAAACATCTGGCTGACTGTGCAACCAACAACAACAATAATAAATATATATGCTGCCTGACTCATTTTTATGGATATAGGATCTGCGCTAGAAAAGAAGTAAAACGAAATACGAACACATTGATTCTTTGTATGTGACTTAGAAAGCAACAAGTGTATTCCAATGTGATCAGTCTTTGATATGCAAAGTATAGCTTGCAGAAGGAAAGAGAATGGGAAGTTGAGTCCTCAACAAATTAACTATCAGAGTTCCTCCAAAATGTAATGCAATTAGATTGCTAAAAGAATATAGACTGGTCTTGTGCAGGTGGGTACCATCCTTTTTACTGTGGAGGAGGCCTCTACAGAATGAGTTATCTCAGTAGATTTCTACAGAGATCTATTTTGAATAGTTATAGAGGACCAGGACCTGGGGCTGTTGAAGGAACAAAGGAAAAAAAATCTTTCCTGTTGTGCTATAATCTCAGTAGAGGCCCTAATCTCCCTGTAACTGGTAGTTAGTATACAAAACTCTAATACACTCACATCTTTATTGAGATGGCAGAGTGCCTTAAGCATGTCAAGGATTTCATTTTTTCATTCACAGTTTGGAATATAGCAGTTCCTTACTACAAAAAGAATCATTCCAGAACAGATTGAAGCATTGCAAGGCTTGCATTCTCAGATATTGGACTTAGTCAACATGAGTAGAGCTCAACCAATTCCCAACCAACTCCTTTCTTATGTAGCAATAGATTGTAGCTGCTGCATGGACTCTGTTTATCTGCATGTGTGTGTGTATTCTTTACAATACCTTTTCACCATTAATTAGAAATTTTCTTGTACTGACATAATTAACAGCTTTAAGAATTCATAATTAAGAATTCACAGTTTGAGGGATTATGTATTTTAACTTTTGATTTTAGCTAAAATTTTATTTCCTCTAAATACCCAGTCTTCAAAAAGAGGAGGAGGAGGAGGAGGAGGAGGAGGAGGAGGAGGAGGAGGAGGAACTAGCCAGTTTCCCATAGGATTATATAAATTTGGGCAATTGTGTAGGATTTTATTGGAAATTTGTATTCTTAGCTGCTTAGCCAAGAGTTGTTACTTATAGATGGTAGTAACCCTCAAGAGTATGGCTCATCTGAATGCTCCAGAAGTTTTGCAGCCAAATATTATTTCATGTCAAATAATTTCATATTTCACCTGAATTGAATCACAGTGCTGAAGGGCTTACTACCATCAAAAGAGTGAGGGGAAAAAAAAATGTTTCAAGACATTACTTTTGAAAGCAGTTGGCGTCACCAAGATTTCACCTCCATCTTGCTTCGTGGAGAATTCCAGGCAGGAAATACATTTCTTGTTGCAAGCAACAACATTATCTTTCTTTAAAATAACATTTTTAAACTCATTTTCCTCTAATACATTTTAAAATGAATCATTATGTTCCATTGCATGGATATTCAAGGAAGGGCCCAGAATCAAGGTACTCATTCATAACTACTGGCATTAGGTCTTCCTCTTAAACTACACATCTTGGATGGAAAAAGGGAAAAAGACTGCAGATTTATAGTGATCCAAATGCATTCATAGGGCAGAGGTAGAAAAGTAGGAAAATATTGGTGTAGTCCTTCTATGTGCACAATAACATTTATTATTGGATTTATACACTATTTTTTCTTTAGGGCTCAAGCTGGTGAACGAATTATATCCCAGAGTAATAACTTGTGGGGTACATTGGGCTAAGAGAGAATGACTGGGCTGAATTCATTTGAAATCCATGGTTCAAGATGCTGCTTGTCCCCTATACAGCCCTACATGACAAAGGGCCAGGATACTTGTGGGACTGCATGTCTCCAATTGTTTCTGCTTGCCCTACCAGAACCAGCAAGGTTGGTAAACTCCAGTTCCTTTTTATTAGGAAATGTCAATGTGTGAGGGAGTTGTGCCTTCTTTGTTGTAGCACCTGCCCTATGGAACAATGTTCTGGTCCCCACCCTTTTGGCCTTTCATAAGTCATTAAAGACCTGGCTGTTACCTTAGGCATTTGGGCTGAGAGGTTAAAGAAACCCTATTGATGGATCTATCTGTTTTAATCTAGGTTGATTGAAGATGAAATGATTTTTAGACCTTAGGTGTATATTGTTGTTGTTGTTGTTTATTGTTATTATGGTTGGTCACACAGTGAGCCAGTTGTTTAGACTGGATTTGGCATTTTTATCCACCTATTGAGTCCTTCCCAAGGACCTGGGATAGGCAGATGTTGTTGTTTGATGGTGTTAAAGGTGTCGTTGCAGGATATAAGTTGTTCAAAGTAAAGCTGCCTTTTGCAATTGACTGGTGGTGATTTTGTCAAAGCCGATGGTCTTCAAGTGGTGGTCCAGATGTTTTGGGATTGCATCTAAGGTGCCTATAACTATTGGTACTATCTTTGCTTTCTTTTGCCATAGTCATTCTACTTCTACTTACAGGTCTTTGTATTTTGTGATTTTCTCCAGTTCCTTCTCTTCTTTTCTGCTGTCTCCAGGAATTGCAATGTCCACTATCCAGACTTTGTTGTATTTCTTATCAACAATTGTTAAGTCTAGGGTGTTGTGTGCTTGTCTGTTTCAATTTTAAAGTCCCAGAGCACTTTAGCTTCTTCATTTTCTATTACTTTTTCTGTTTTGTGGTCCTACCAGTTCTTGCTTGCAGGCAAATTGTATTTCTTGCAGATATCCCAATGCACCATTGTTGCTACTTTGTCATGTTGTTGTTTGTACTCAGTATGTGTGATCCACATGTAGCAGCTAACTAGGTGGTCTACTATTTCTTCAGCTTCTTTGCAGAGGCAGCATTTGCTGTCTGTTGCCGTCTTCTCAATTCTGTCTTTATATGCATCTTGTGCAGCCAGAATTAACCCCCCTGTCTCTTTCTTCAACTTTCCTGCTCTTAGCCATTGCCAGGTTTTGTTATTATCTGCTTTGCCTGCTAGTGTGTGTGTGTGTGTGTGTGTGTGTGTGTGTGTACTGGCCATGTAATACTTTGCCTTACCATTTCTCTTTTCGATTCTTCATTTGGTCTTTCTTATAGGCCAGTTTGATTTCTTTGGTATTCAGTAAGCCTTCATGGTATACTAGTTTCAGTGCATCTTCTTCACTGTTCCCAGATATTCTTCCAATGCCCTTTTTTCTTCTTCAGCTATCTGGTGTATTTGTAACATTCCACATCCGCCTATGCTGCTTGGTAAGTAGAGTCTGTCAACATCACTGCATGGATGAAGAGCATGATTGATTGTTATTTTTATGGTCTTCCTATCCCAGGCTTTTAGTTCAGCTTGAGTCCAATCCACTATTCCAGCTGTATGTCTAATGACTGGAAGTGCCCAGGTGTTAATCACCTTGATGGCATTTCTTCCACTGAGTCTGCAGTTTAAGATCTTCTTCACTCTCATGATGTATTCACTACTAACCTTCTTGACTTCAGTGTGCTTGATGTTGTCAGCCTGAAGAATGCCCAGGTATTTGTAGTGATCATCTTCATCCAGACTCTTGATGTTATTTCCATTGGGTATCTTTATTACTTCAGTTTTCACTATTTTTCCCTTGCTGATGGTAAGGGTGGTACATTTGTCCAGTCCAAACTCTATTGCAATACCTTGGCTGTATATTTCATTGGGTGTATAATATTATTATTACTATTATTTCAGATTATATTTGAGATAAAATTTGTTTATTTTATTTATTAAGTTGCTGTGGTATTTTTGGTTTTAATCATCTGTGCACTGCCCAGAGTCACTGCTCTGAAATGTGCAGCTATACAAATTGTTTCAGTGATAGAATCATAGGGTTGGAAGAGACTTTGGAGATCATCTAATCCAACCCCCTGCCCAGAGCTGGAAACCTCAGACCATTGCAGAGAAATGGGTGTCCAATCTTTTCTTGAAGACCTCCAGTGATGGAGCACCCATGACTTCAAGAAGCAGCTTGTTCTATATTGCAATAGTTCTCAGTTTTTCCTTTTTTCCAGTTTGATCACAGTAATCCTTCTATCCATTGGTTCTCATCTTATCATCAGGCACTATGGAGAACAAATCCATACCCTCTGCCCTATGACATCCCTTCATGTACTGGAAAATTGTGTCTCCCCTTAGCCTTCTTTTCTTTAGGCTTAACATACCCAGTTCCTTTAACTGCTGTTTGTAAGATTTAGTCTCCAAGCCCCTTACCCTCCTTGTCGCTTTCTCTGTACTCTTTCTAATTCCTCAGCTTCCTTTATGTACCATGGCAATCAGAACTGGACACAGCAGATATATGTGTAAGCTGCTACTGGAGTAATATATGTCTTTAGTATTTCAGTTTGCTTAAAAAAAAAACCCATCAGTCCCATCTAGTATTACTTATTACATATGTTCAATGTCTTGCGAAGGGAAGATACATCAAAGTAGCAGTGAGATATTCCAGAGACTCTGTGGACTAATCAAAATGTTGCTATCTTAGCTTTGCCTCCTAATCAAAACACTAAATGTACAGAACATGCTGCAGTCATCAAGGGACTCTATCACAGCTTGAATGAATCCCCATAGCCAAAGTTAGACTTTCATTCTCTTTATATGCTAATTTCAAAAGTCCAGGGTAAAAAGTTTCATTTAAACATGTGGTTGCTCACCTTCTCCACTGCTGAGCATATTTAAATAACACAAATAACACATCCTTTTTGCATGTGTTTTTAGTTCTATGTGCCCTTGAGATCCAAACCAAACAGGTGCTTGGCTTTTCTGCAAGGCCAGGAAATTTCCCAGCATTGAAGATATCTCTTGGGTTCTCCTGTTTTCAGACAAACAGTGCTAACTAATTCAACCAAAGTTGTTAGGCTGAAACTTTCATAATCTTGTTAGCCTTCAATAATTCTGTTTGTTATAGGTGTTTTACAAAGATGCTTGTAAGCCTACAGAAATGTAACCATTTTCTGAAAATAGATCAGTTAGTAGGAAGAGATTGAGGTTTTTATTAGTATTATTATTATTTCTGCCCACTGACAAGAATAAAAATGCAGAAAATTAGTTGGAACCAAAGGTGAAAGAGAAAGGATTACTTGTATAAGCAGACTGTTAAGAGATGGTAAGGAAAGAAAAAGGAAATAAACATCATTTTATGAATACCGAGACATTGATCTGCTGAATGTCAATGCTGCCTCTGACAAGGAACAAGAGAATGCAGACAAAAGAATGCAGTGAATGCAAATTGTAATGAAATCCTTTCTTCTGAATAGGGTTACTGATAAGGACTAGATAGGGGATATTTGAAGTTAAAAATTTAGTCATACTGGACAGTATGATTAGATAAAGAGAGATACTGTGTGCGTGCACAAAAAGAGAGGAAAAAAGAAAGATAATTTGAATGCTAGTATGGCATTTAGGAATGGTGAAAACAATAATAACGTTTTCAATAGCAGTTGAAGCAATTTTGAGCAAAGGTTCTAAAATATCCATCTGACATTGTTCTACGTATGGCCTGTTTTTCTTACATTAATGTGCTGCATCCTTTGCTTTAGGGGGAGAAAACCTCTCCATCTATTCCATCTGCCTTGGCACAACCAGGAGGTGGCACTAAAGGATGGATATATATAGATATAGATATAGATATAGATATAGATATAGATATAGATATAGATATAGATATAGATATAGATATAGATATAGATATAGATATAGATATAGATATAGATATAGATATAGATATATATAGATATATATAGATATATATGGATATATATGGATATATATGGATATATGGATATATGGATATATGTAAGATAATCCTTCTCCAAAGGTCACAAATTCCAAAGTTCTTAGTTGGCATAGTCATGCTGATTGAGGATTCAGGAAACAGTAGCTCCAACGCATCCAGAAGCTGCTAGGCTTTTGATTTTAGATAATTTCCAGGGAAGACCTGTTGATCTGGCCAAGCATCCATGTCCAGTCTGTAGAAAATTTGTTTTTGTGGTAGGCTGTTTGAGATCTGAAGCTTGTGGCATTGACTTAAGAAAGAATGGCTCCCTTGAAAAGGGGGAACAGACAGATTCCAAGTAGATAAGCCAAAGTCATCTAATGGCTTCAGGCTACTTGTCAATAGTATATATTCATTTTGCACTCCTGTATTCCATACTGGGCTTAAAAAGGGCTCCAAAGACCTGGCATTCCCAGGTCTAGGTTCAAAACCTCATACATTTCCTTTTTTGGCCTAAATATTCTTGATTCACCCCACTTCCTTTCTGCCCCAAGAACCCACCTAACCAGAAGCTCCTTAAAATCCCTTGTAGGTTTTCTGAGGAAAGAAAATCTGTGGACTTGATAATCTGATAGAATTTGCATCTGTTTGACCCAAAAGGAAGCCCACTTGGTCCACTTTTTGTTTACAAAAGTAGAATCCTCCATACTAATATAGAATTTTCCATGCACTGCTTCCTTTTTATTTGTTAAAAAAAAAGTATGCAGTGTAATTGATGAAGCAAAAGAAATGAGAGAAAAGGTCACCACTAATTTGTGTGTATGTGTGATAATTATGACAAACATTATAATAAAGCAGCTTTTTCTATGTAAGCTCCAAAGTTCCCATTTCGTGTGGCAATAATAATAATAATAATAAAATTATATTATTATTTATTAACTTTAATTAGAATATTATGATAAGAATAACCCTAGTGTTATCTCAGAGGACCAAAGGGATTAGTATTTAGAATGAATCCTAATAAGAAGAATGATTTGAGGAGACTGAAATCATTAAAATTGTGTGATCCATTTCTGCTTTGACTGCAAGGCCAACAGTGCAAGCTGAGCACCACAGTTTTTCACAGTGTGAATGCTTGAAGGTATAAACAAATAAAATTGTAAATTCACAGGTAGATTGATGGTAACACTTTTCTTATCAGACTGATGAGTTGCATGTGGATAGCTGGACTTTTAATTATGCATCCTTCCTTACTACTTGTATAGTTCAGGGACAGATGATGAAATGGTGGGCTTTGAGAAATGATATTGGAATTTCTCTCGTCTTATTAAAACAAACAAGCAAGCAAACAAACAAAGGTATTGATAGTGGAAATTGGAGGCCTGTGCCCCTGCAAACCTCCACAGTCCTCTCCTTCCATGATACCAAATTGTAATTTAAGTGTGAGAGAAAGGGTAGATGACTAAATGCAGGGGGAGTGATCATATGCCACTCTGTGTGTCTGAGAAAGTGAGTTTAGGCCTTTTAATAAAATTTGTTAGTCAGAAAAGAGGCCACCAGACTTCTTCTGAGGTCCCCAGGACATGTTGTCTAGAGATTCCTCTGCCATGCAAGCCCTAGTGAAAAAAAACCCTGTACAAGTTGTATTAGAAGTAACTGAGTTTAGTGTGGCTTATTCCCAGGTAAATAGTTACAGGATTACAGTCCTGTGGCTTTTTTTTTTTTTAATGGAAAAAGAACTAAGTTTGGCAATCCAGCTTTTTCAGTGCAGGTGAATAATTACTCTTTCCCTTAAAATCCTATTTTGGAGAAAGGATTATTTCTTTTAATAAAGAATATTTTTTCCAACATTTTGCTGTTTTCTTCCTTTAAAATATGTTGTTAAAAATGCCAAGAACGTCCCATTTTTCTTTCCCATTTCTTCTTTTCCCAACAGGTTCATTTTTATATTCTTCTGGGTTAGCTGTGGCATACGACCTGCTCCTGGCCCTCATTTCTGTTTTGTAGGGATATTTTTTTCCCCTTTCCCAACCTTCAGAACCATTGAAAAATTGGCAGGTTAGTGATTTTCTGCATCAGTGGTTCTATCTTTGGGGCATGAAAGCAGATTTTTTCTCATCTTGTCATGTGGAGATTTACAGTAATCCCTGAGCAGAGAAAGAAAGAAAGAAAGAAAGAAAGAAAGAAAGAAAGAAAGAAAGAAAGAAAGAAAGGAAGGAAGGAAGGAAGGAAGGAAGGAAGGAAGGAAGGAAGGAAGGAAGGAAGGAAGGAAGGAAGGAAAGAAGGAAGGAAGGAAGGAAGGAGGGGGAAAGACGATGAAGAAGACATACCTGTTGATGCAGTGACTTTTCAGACAAGGTTGAGTGCATATGCTAATCAGACCTGTATTTGAGTAACAAACATATCAACCTAAAATAAAATAACTATTAGAAATGCAAAAAAAAAAAAAAAAAGCCCTCATAAGTGAAATGTGGAAAAATATATCAGCTGTCTTTGCTTCATTTAAAATGCTGAAAAATATATCACACACACCCTTTTAAATTCCCCTTTTCATCTTCCAAAATTTGTTTTGCTTTTTTTTTTTTTTTAAAGATTCCAGTGAAAGGATTAATTCTGAAACAATTCTTTTCTTCCTACTGCACAAACAAATAGTTAATTTTCCTCCACTGGAAAAGAATATGAATTTCCTAAAGGAAATCCATTCTATTTTATAGTAGTATTAAGTTATATTACAGATCTATGAGATTTGTCCTTGTCTTTTGTAAGATATCATATGGAAAGTGTGCATTTCAGGTGAATTTGCTGTCTCAATCCAAACTTCCCATTCTTGCATCAACCATTGTGAGACTGAAAATCAAAAGATTACACCATTTTAGTGGAAAACCATATCTATCTATCTATCTATCTATCTATCTATCTATCTATCTATCTATCTATCTATCTATCTATCTATCTATCCACCCACCTATCTGAATGACAGTATAAATTTCCAGGCCAGCTAGGTTGTAGTACCTAGCTGACCTTACCAGATCTTGAAAAAGTTAAGTAAGTTGAACATTAGCACTGGGATGGAAGACCACTAGGAAATCTGAGGTGGTTGGCTAGAGTCATGGGTTGAAGAAGAAGCAGCAACAGCAGCAAAAATAAATAAATAAATCTCAGGAACCAATGGTGGGAAACTATCTCCATATGGTCTTGTTGGCTTCTGATTTTACTTACTTATTTCCATACTATTGCTAAGACTACATGGAAATGCCTATGTAGTCACTGGGAATTGAGGTCAACTTAAGAGAGTCTTTGCTTTTGTATTAGCAGATTATTAATTAAGAGTGGACATTTTTTAATTCAGTGCCTTGGTGGGGGAAGAGATACAATAAAATGATTGCTGCTGTTTTCATTTTTACTGGATTGAATCCAAACTGACTTGATATTAGCTTCTACTGAAACCAATGGGCAAGTTTATCATGCAGATCTGTTTCGTAACAGTTGAGTTCAACTTGGTTTCTTCGTCTGTAGTCCATTATTCTAATTTGACAGTTCTTTGCTTATAAGCACCCTGATGTTGGAATGGAAGCAGCAGTATCTTTTCTTGTCCCATGTAGGTGACACCATACTGGAGCTCCTTCTCTGAACAGCTTTGCTGGCTCCTTGACCATCTACCACCCAAATTCGCTACTACCATTACTAAACTAACAGGTAAGATCCACTATCCATAATGCAATCCATGTTCTCTACACTTTCCCCCTATATATTTGGTGGATGGGCTTCAGGGAAACCTATATGCAGCCAAAATGTCTGCAGGCTTTTCCATCATGACAGTAACACTCTTAAAATTGATGACCCTGATCAGTATATACAAAGCTTACACAAGCATGGTAGGATACATTTAGGCTTCTGTTCATATTTGCTGGGACTGCTGCACATCTTCAGTGAATTCATGTGCAGATAATGTACACATTCTGTGTGGTATTTAATTTAAAGGATCTCTGCAGAATTTAGAATTCACTGTTCCCAGGATGAGGATAACACGTTCACGGATGCAGGTAAGTGTTCTTCAACAATTTCTGAAAGGAAAATAGACATAGTAACTGGAGATGCAAATTGCTGTAGAGTGCAGTAAACTGCACTGTGGGTATGCAACAGTGATTTAGATTTGTACTATGATGCATAATGAGACATGTTTGCTTTGGAACAGAGAATGCATTCATAACTAAGCCTACTGTGGTTGACAATAAATAAATATACAGCAGTGATTCAAACCTGAATTACATAAATTGTATACCTGTTCTGGCAAAATAAGGAATGCTAAAAAGTCAGAAATATACCCACAGAATTAAACAGCTAATTATTCCACCTTGCAGGCATTTACTTCTAATATAATTTTTAAATAAAAATGTGGTATAGTTTTTATATAGGTTAACTACCAAAGCATTCAGATTCAATCTTCTGGGCTATCACTTCAGAAGTAGATGCAACTGAAATCAAAATAATAATTACACTTTGCAAGCTGCATTGGAAGTCACTCAAATCACTTCCAGAGAGAGAGAAAAAATGCCAATTAAAGTTATAAACTTTCTCATTCAGTACATGAAACAGACTCCTGATCCATCAGAACATTGCTTCATCTAATCCAGTTTTATCAACTTACTCACAATTCCATTTATTTTGTTTGTCAGATTGAGGTCCTCTAGGAGTTCAAGGCACTTTACATCTCCCTGTATTTTTTTCCCACAAACTGGATATATATTTTCATTCTGATTATATATGACTGTGTATTTGTGTGTATCCGAAATTAAAGTTGAGGGTCCTATATCAGTAAAGAAGAAGAAGGAAATGTGACTGTAAACTGGACTTACATGTGTATTTGCTTCAGACATGATTTATTAAACGTACACGTGTACTATTTAATAGATTTACACCTTGCCTTTTTACATTATTCGATTTACCTTCTGTTCAGGACTTCAAGGTAATGTAAATTTTCCCTCCTATTTTCCCTCACAATAACAACCTTAGGAGGAGGAGTGAGCTAAGAGAGACTGGCCCAATGTCACCCACTGAGCTTCCATGGCTGAAGATGGACTAGAACCCAAATCACCTGGCTCCTCGTTCAACATCTTAACCACTACGCCACACTGGTTCTTGCTGGGTTTGTATGCATTTCATCCATCATCATGCAGCATGCAGAGACAGCTATCTGTGCATTGCCTCTCCTGCCAATTAACACCAGCAGAAGCCTTCTCAGCAGCAAAGTCACCCACCACTGTTGTCTTTTGGAATCAAGTCATGGAATTTTAATTTTGGTAGAACATCTGGATAACCTTTTATACTTTACATCTTTATGAAGCTCTTTAATTCTTTATGCATTTTTGTTGGCAGGTGGGGAGATGGAGGGAGAGATTCTTTCATAGCTGTTATTCCTAGTCTAAATTTAGTCCAAAGAGAATGAGGTAAAAGGGTACTTTCCATTCAGGGTACCTTTGGAAATGGTGGGAGAGCCAGCTTTTTCCCTAAGTATTTTCCTGTCCTTGTATCAATATTTCATAAGGGGGGGGGGAACAAAACCCTCAGATGTCAATATTGGAATCAGGACGGCATATGGGAGAGACATTCTCCTTCAGTTACTCCAAGTTCAAAAGGGCTTTAAAACCCAAAATAACATTTTGAACAAATTGTAAATAGATCAGGAACCAACACAGTTGATGAGCTGTGGCATAAAGTTGTAATCAGAACTTCCCCAATTTATAAAATTCACTCCTGTGTTCTGAACAAGCTTAAGTTTCTAGATAATCCTCAGCCTATTATGGTCAATACCTTTTTGAACTCCCCTAAATGTTACCATTCCATAATGAAGTTACTGGGTTACAAAGGATGGGACTAGGGACTAAAATGTATAAAAAGCTGGTTCTCTCGTAAGTGCTGAAGAAATCCAGTGCTATATTAACCTTAGCCTAACTGGAATCCAGTAGAATACAATATGGAATATTTGAATGATCTTTGTGACTGGCTTAAGTTTAGATTTGTTCCTATTATAGCAATATCTTTCAGCTAAGTAGAAAGATCTCACAATCTGCAAATGGGTGCAGGGCTTTACTGTGTCAAATATTCCTATTGTTCAATCCAGTTACTTCTGGCCAACTTGCATCTTCACTATAAATAATTGACTTTGACAGCATTGAAATGAACTGACAGAGTGCTAGCAATCACTGTAAATGACATCCTCTGCTAACACACCTGGGACTTAGAATTACTGGTGTATACTGTATATATAAACTCTATGTAAATACTTAGAAAAAAAGAGATTATATCTAGGCATATATATTTTCAAAAGCAGAACGTCACATATAGAATGTCAGCTGAAGAATATCCTCCTTTTTTTCTCCAACAGTTTTGTTCATAATTTGGAATATCAAATAATCTAATGTTTCTGTCATGATCCTTTCCTGGTTCTATCTCCCTCCAAAAAACGTGGTGAAATATAGGAGATTATGACAGATTCTATAAAAGATGAGACTGGTAAAAAGAGATCTCTCCTAAGGTTTTGGACATCTCATGAAATTTCAAGGAGGTCTTGTAAGATTTTGATGTTCTTGTATAAATTCTCAGGAAATTGCAAACATCTAATGAGGTGTTGGCAGTTTCTCTCAAAATGTTGGTAATTGCTTGAGATGTTGACACCTCAGAAAATTTATGGGAGATTTTAACCCTAAGTGTTGAAGGAATCAACAGTGCCCACAGATTCTGACAATTTCATCAAAATGACAAAATATGATGCACTGTCTGCCCATTTTGTATGTGTGTATATTTAATAATGCATATACAAAAGGGAACAAGATGGTGTCACCACAACACAATGTTTACTTTGACATTTGCTGCCCCCTTCCCACTTACTGCAAACATATACATGGAATGCTTTTTTTTAAAAAAAAAAGTGTATTTCACAGCAATCAGTTGAATTTACTGGTGACTAACTGCACAGAATTGCAACTACAAATAACTGATGAAACTAATAGTTGACCATGAGTTTTTTGTCTGGCAATGTGTGATGCACATATTTGCTAATGCATCTTATTGTGTAAAACAGTCATATGGCTGAATGCTCAACTGACTATGAAAGAAGTAGGAGAACTGAATGCCTTATGTACTTCAAAGCCTTATTCCTCCTTTACAAACAGGACAACTCATCTTCCCTAATGGTAGGTCCAGTAAACAAATGTTAGGTGGAACCCATCTCTTTTTCATACAGACTTCCTTAATTACCTTTTCTTGGAAGTATCACATCAGTTTGCCTTTTGTAATATAAAGGTGTCAATATGTTTCTTTTGCTTTTAATATTTATCAACAGAGATGTGACTAAATCAAAGTAGTAATTTGATACCTTCCTTTGGTATCCACCAGGATTCTGGTTGTTTTGTCCTTAGATTATTTCATTGTTTTTAAGGAAGTATATTGATTTATTGATTTTCAAAAATATTTCTGGGCTCTGTGTGGTGTTCCCAAAATGGTCTCAAAAACGTGTTGGTAACACCAGTACTATACTTTCTTTGTAACAGTGATCATCCCAAAATGGATGTGTTCTATGCAACTAATGAAACAGTAAAAGTGCCAGAGCAAAAAAAAGTTACAGCAGTAATTTGGTAGATAGAACTGAGAAAGAAGAAAAAGAGAGAAAGAAATGGTTAAAACTAACAGATTAAAGCAATAAACTACCATAGTTCTTGAGGCATGCAGATCAGAGCAGATCCACTTGAAAGGTCAACTTGATTCATATAGTCAAAGGGACTTCATATGGATTCTCAGTTCAATTCAATTTCCCAATCAGATGATAAACTGAGTCATTCATAAAATTGATTTGACTCAGAAAAAGTATT
This sequence comes from Python bivittatus, assembly GCF_059951505.1. Taxonomy (NCBI): domain Eukaryota; kingdom Metazoa; phylum Chordata; class Lepidosauria; order Squamata; family Pythonidae; genus Python; species Python bivittatus. The sequence continues at coordinate 3,653,526 of NW_028277058.1, read as the reverse complement.
TCTGTACATGCATAAAAGATAATCAGGAGACCAATTAAAAGCTGAAAGCTGAATTTAGAGAATTATTCTGAATTACTTTCAGTCAAGTATCTGAATCTTATCTTACCACAGGCAATGTATTTCCACTTTCTTAAACATTCCTACTTAAAAGGATACCATATTTCCCAAAAGGAGCTCAGATTAACATCTTGCCTTTTTACCCCTTTTCTGATCACCACTGCAGGTGTCACTACTCACATCAGGCCCAATAGCTTCCTGATGTACTTTAGCAATTAGTTTTCTGCAAAGACTGGGAAAGGTAAATCTATTATTCAGGATATGACAGAATACTGATTAGAACATGCAAACTGAGTATCATAATAAAATGAAATAAGTTTACTTTGGAATGTATTTGCTGAAATGGGAAACTCATAATTGGCTTTGACCTTTCTTGGTCCAGCTGCCCCGTAAGAACAGTGCACAGAATTATGAATCTCCAGATGCCCATTTGTCTCTTTTTTTCCTTTGAGTAAGATGCAAACTATTCATGCTGCACTCTGTAAAAAAAAACTGTCGGGGCTCTTAAATTGTTTGGTGGTTCAGAACTAGACACTTTCAAATAATATGAACCCAAGCACTTGATCTCCCTGTTGCCATTCCTCTAATCAGTTCAATCTCCTCTTCAATTTATTGTGTTTTTTTCCCCCTCAAGCACTTCTCAATACTGAAACTTGACTGAAGGTTAAAGCTTTTCAGAAATAATTCATATGGGTTTCACTCCTAAAAAAATCCCACCTCCTTCAGTTTATGAGTTATTTATTCTTATTGGTTTTATTTTTCTCTTGGAAAGAAAAGAAAAAAAAACTCAAAGGGTGATTTTATGAATTTGTGGGTATACCTGGATATCCATGTACTCACTTGATTCCTCTCGCTCCTCCTTCCATACAGTTTGAGGACTCAACCAGTTGCTTGCTTATCAATAATAAGTTCACATGAAGCTGCTCAGTACGATATCAGTATAGATATCTGGTGAGTGAGTCTTGATGGCATACTTCATTCATTCATTCATTCATTCACTCATTCACTCATTCATTCATTTATACCATACGGTGAACTCACAGGAAGAAGTCAATAACAGAAAATCTACGACTAACAGTGATTTGAAGCTAGATCCAAGTTCCCGTATTCTACTCCAGGTTTATGCTAAGGAATTATTTTGCTATATTCTAATCCTGAAGGAATAATCTTATTTTCTTCTTTATTTAAAATAAAAACATATCTCAAGCCACTGCACTGGTACTAGTAGGCTGCTGAATCCAATTCCAAGTACTCTTTATCACAAATAAAGCCCAGTATGGTATAGCACTGTGTTCAGCTTGCCAGAGTTCTATCTGCTGATCTGGAAATACCGAGAGTCCTCATTCCACCTGAGGTCAGAAGGTCATGTTGTGGCTCGTGTACTCTGAAATTCTTTCACCCTGAAGTTGGGCCACTCCCCCCCCCCCCCCCGTTCCTTTTATAAAGCTGTCAAAAGAACTTTATTCCACCATGATTTTTACCAGCACTGAAAGTTTAGGGCAGACAGCTGGGACTGTTTAGTTTAGGTAGATGCTTTTTCCTTTGTTTTTGTTCTCTATTTCTTTTCTCTGATTAGGGAAGGAAGGAAGGAAGGAAGGAAGGAAGGAAGGAAGGAAGGAAGGAAGGAAGGAAGGAAGGAAGGAAGGAAGGAAGGAAGGAAGGAAGGAAGGAAGGAAGGAAGGAAAAGATTCCATCTGTTAAACCAATAATACTCAGGTAGTGTACAATATTTTTGCATAAAAGTATAATTAGATAAAACTTTTCATAACTCTAAATTTTCCTTGTTTATCTATTCCTCACTCCAGGGAAAAACTTTCCCCTGATATCTTCCCAGACAGACTGCAAGCCATTGGACAGATGATTTTGCAATGAAAGATAGAACATTCACATGTATCACTCTTGGCCCCTTTCTAACTAAATGAGTGCAACAGTACCACACCCACAAAAGTTCTGATGATACCCACTAACCTGCATATCCATTCTTTTTAAAGCATGCATATTTCCATTTAGCCATCAAGTATCTCAAATATGATTTCCAATTGTGGTATCATTCATATATATATATATATATATATATATATATATATATAAATGATTTAATCTGAATAACATATGGAACTTTGCTATCTATTTACTTTTTGAAAGTTCTGACATGGTAAAAAAAAAAAAGGATTTATATTCCATACTTATTTGAATCCTTTTTTTTTTTACCATGTCAAAACTTTCAAAATGTAAATAGATAGCAAAGTTCCATACGTTATTCAGATAAAATCATTCCAATTGCAATTTTCAGAGATAGAATTCCTCAAAGATCCCTTTCTATACTTTCACAGTTTGAGATTTGGTTACTTTGCTCAACTCTAATCATGTCCATGTAAGCTTTCCTGAGTTGCGTCAACCATTTTACAGGTGATCCTTTCTTTTTCTACAACACAACATCTTATGTGCTTGTGTGAAAATGTATACATGGCATGGCAGCAAGGGCACAGAAGAGATTAAACATTCGCTGACATGCCCCAACATTTCATAGCAGCATAGAAACTGATGAATGCAATGCTTGTTTTTAATAGTTATGTTTGTCTTTCACTCTGATGTGCCATTTAGAACTACTCCTCAATGCATAAATAAGGTCCTGAGATTTATAATGGAGGTGTTAACATACTGCATTTTCTCCCTGATATATAACAGGAAGGGACTCAGGCACACCGCATATGCATTTCACAGAGCTAATTTATTGATGAGACAAGCTCTCAAATATGAAATTTCCTTTCTCATTAAATTTGAACCCCTGAATGCAAATCTAACTTTGGAAAATTATAAAACTGGTTACACTCATGAAATAACAAATGCATGATTGATGGGTCTAATATCCTGCCTTTGTAATATTCCTATTATAGGTAACTTTTTTTTAATTCTCATCATTAATTAAAAATTAAGACAATAAAATAGTCAGTGAAGCAGCAGGAGCATCGTCAATATCTATCTACATTGACAGGGATAATGAATACTGCTGGGGCTGACAGGAACTGAGTTCAAAATGCCCTGAGTCACCTGCCAGCATATTTTCAGATCTGGTCTTTAATAACATTTCAATATCACCTATCAAATAGTGTTTATCCAGTGTGACTCAGCAGTCACTGCGAGGCCCAATTTTGGTACAGTCCAGAATGCCAGCATTCCTATCAATTGAGATGAAAGCTGAGCAATTTGAGAATTATTCTCCTGGATAAGGCTGTGAATGAGCTTTTCCAGTTCATTGGTTTTGCTCTGCTGCATTTTCCCATTCAGCATTTATCAAAGATGGGTATTCACACTGGAAGTGGCACAACCATAAGGATTCTTTTGCTGCTGGAGTAAATAACAAATAGATTATTCAATTATTCCATACAAGCAGAGCAAACGAATGATGGCACATATTAAATAAATAGATTGTAGTCAGGCTTTCTGTATGAAGCTTTCCAGAGCATTCTAAGGCCTTTAAGCCTTTCTCACAAGGCCATCTTGCTGCTGAAATTTCAATTCTGACAAATCAGATTCAGGATACAATAGATGAACATTTTTCATTCTGACTTTTCGCCTCTCCTGCAGATGTTGATTTATGACCTACTTTACTTGTGGTCCTCAAAGCCTATCAGGTTAAGGGATGCCTAGGAATACAAGACCAGTCCTTGATGACTAGAAGTCATAGTTAATATAAGAGGTGAACCCATCAGTTAAATCAGGGGTGGTCTTAAATTAAATCAAAGTAGTCAGTATTGACTCCCAAGAGTCAATGGGACTATCTAGGAGGTCGATGTTGTTGTTGGTTTTGTTGTTGTTGTTGTTCGTAGTACTATTAAAGTAGTATTTATTAAATTATTTTCATATAATAAATGTTTGGGTGCTGATGAACAATATGAAACTTCATGAAGGGGTTGATGGTCTCCCTGTTCTTCTTCTCCATTTCTGACATCTCTGTTTGATTATCTGTCCCTCGTGTTTTGTTCGGCAGTGCATGTTTGTTCTATCTTTTATGGATTTTTTTTCACAATTAATTTTAGAATTGGAGCATGCACGATTCCCTCTTTTTAAAGTTTTCTATTCATGATACTGAATTGTCAGGATTTCTTTTTCACCAAAGCACATATTTATGCTAAGTTGTGTGCATGAAAATTGCATGATTTTTTCCCCCCCTATGTGTAAGTCATTGCACTAAGAATTAATATGCAGGTGGTAATTCACATCCTCAATAGACTAACACAGAAAGGAAAAATGTGCCAACAATTAAGCATCGCCACATCTGCAGATTTATTTCTACCACTTGGTTTATAGTGTTTTTCAAGGCTGTGAAATATATTTAAATTAGAGCTGAATATTTTTCAGGAGGCACCAAAACTGTTGTGAGAGAAATTAGCTGGATAATTTCTACAAAGGTCTCCAGGGTATGGAAAAAGCAACAATTTCTCAAGGATAGAGTCTCCTTTGCCAGTAACAGTAGCTTGCTACTGAAAAAAGCCCTATGGGAAGAGTTACCTTAAGATGCAATGGAAATGAGAGAAGCTAAGAAGGTTGCAGACTATTGGAGAAATGATTATACAATGAAAGTGAAGATGTTTACATGCAGCTCTTGACCATCTTGGAACTAAGTAAATGAAGCAACACCATATTCCTTTCTAAAGCAAATTCTCTTTCATCACATTCAAGAAGAACTGATGGGGGAAAAGGCAGGATAGTTTTTCTGCCCAGCAGTTTGTTTATTTGTATTTATTTTACTAGGTTTGTATGGCCTCTCCATCATGTCTTACAGTATTCCTAGTGGCTTACAGACCTCCAACAGTAATAAGGTTAGAAACTAGAAAGCACAATATACACACACACATGTATATATACACTTTGACCCAGTCATCCTCCAGGAGGGACAGAAACAGCTACCCAAACTCCAAAGATTTGCTGTTACTTAAATGTACATATATGGAGTTTAACTTATATATAGAGAGAGATAGTATTTAATGGAGAGATACTTTACATTCCTGAAGCCCATGGTAAATCAGTGTGTAAAGAATGCTTTAGAGAAGGTGGCCATTTAGCTATCGTCTTTTCTCTAATTTTTATTGACTATAGGTTCATGCAGCTCTCCTGTTTTATATGAGATTATCAGTCAATTTCTGTAACTGAATGGTTAAAAAGACTAATTTCAACTTGTTTTGAATTCATATTTGGCTTCATATAACACTAATGAGAATATTACTTTTTATCACAGCTCCTCCTGGATTTGTTACATCATGTTTGATTGCCCAAAAGAGAAATATTTGTGTGGGTGAAGGTGCTTACTTTATTGTGTGTTAAGCTATGAATTTTGAAAGTTCTTTGCTGAAAATGACAGTGTAAAATAAATGAGTGAAACCTTGGTTAAAAATATATAACCCACCAAGCCTATGAGGAAATAATTTCTTCAAAATGGGGTGACAAATGTTTAGTTATGTCACATATTTTTCAAGTTTAGTGGAGACCTTATTATATCATCTATATTTTTAAAGAAATGTTTGGACCTTAAATTCCCTCTCATCCCCTCCCTCCCTCTTGGTAGATTACATGCTATATAACAGTTAAGACATCATTACTGAATCTCAAATTCTTTTCTGTGTGGCTTCTCTTCTAGCCCTTTCTGAAGCAGCCATATGACAACCTATGTTCTTGAGGTCCACCTAGGAAGCATTAAAGAAAGGAACCATCCCCCTTACAAATAAGCTGGGACTGTTGTAAGTGTGTTGAGGGTGATTTTGGTTTTTTAAGGGCCACATTGTATATTAGAAGAAAACAGAGGAGAAAAATCCCTTTCCATCCCTGACTAAAGGAAAGAATATTGCTGCAAGTGCCCTACCTAAAAACATTATTACAGAAAAATAAACAACAACAAAAGTTGAAGAGAATCCCTCTTTTAAAAGCAGTCTGATAATGAGCTAGCCCAGTGTTTGCTGGCTGTGGATTTATGGGAGTTGAAGTCCACACATCTTAAAAGTGGCCAGGTTTGAAAAACACTGGGCTAGACCTATCCTGAACATATAAATTACATGGTAAAGGAAGGTAAAACTCCTAAAAGAAATGTATACTTAACACAGAATGAATTTTATAAAAGCCAGATGAAGTTCAGTGATTTTCAAACCCCCACCCAAAGGTCTCCAATTTGCTGTTTTGATTCTAAGTGTACGATTTCTTTGCAGACTTTGAGTCAAACATGGTAGCTGTTGCACAGTGATGAAATAAAATTACCCACTTGTCCTCAAACTTAAGGAATAACAAGTAAAGGGGGAGGTCCAGAACCTAGCTGCAATGTATTCTGGCAGGGAGTAACATGCCTTAGATTTATTTGATCTCCATCTCTTATTACATTGATTTGATCTCTATATAGCTCGGCTTTTCATTATCTCTGCCCAAAAAGACAACAAAGGGAACCACAGTTTTTCTTATCACAGGCAGCAGTGGATTGTTCTCTTTTTAATCAAGCGAATCACTTTTCAGCAGACCTTTACCATTTTATTTTTCACTTAAGCATTGCGAGGAGAGAGAGCTTACCTTCCTGCTCAATTATCTCTGCAGAGAGGAAAATGCTTGCGCTTCTTCTGGGTTACCTAATGAGAGAAATTGCCTTGTTTTGTTTGGTGATCGGTTGGTTGGGCTCCAGTGAAAATTGTGCTGGGTTTAATTATTCAAAGTAACTCCAAGTCACCGAGCTTTAGGCTGCTTCCATACTGTCTCTCCACGTCACAGACTACACTACACTTCAGATCCCATTAGTCTCCACCAATATGACCAAAGGAAAGCAATTATGGAGATTGTGGTAAAAAATATTGGGGTAACACCAGAATGCCAAATGTATTCATGTAACGGTTTGGAATTCTAAGCAGAATTAAATAATTGATTTGTTTGTATTCAACATTTTTTTAAGTTGTAAAGAATGCCCTATCAGTATAAAGAAATACCACTCTGTAGTTATATGCAAATAACACTCTTGGGTTGTATACAAATACCCATGAGTTTAAAGCAATAGCATGCTCCACATTTCAAACCTATCTTTAATATAACAGAATCTATTATAAGATAAAGATGTTGTCTATTATTTGCCTTAAAACATATTCTTCCAGAATGGCATACCCACAACAGTAAGGACTCCTGAAGCTTGAGCATTTTGGAAAGGGAGGGATACAAAACATCATAATTCAGCAGCCATCTGAAATTAAGTGATGCAGCTGTCTAGTTACCAATTTTTCATTGAATTTTCCTCAGAAGTAGATTTAGTATGATCAGAACTTGAAATGTCTAGCAGTCATGACATCTTTGTGAAAAGGATATAAGAAATGATTCAGTATTTAATTCCTTATAAATTTGGAGGCTTAGATTCTTATCTGAGTATGATCTACTTTATTACTTTTTTCACAGTCAAGTTTAGATCTGTCCCAGAGGAACAGATGGACAGAATCTATTGATAATGGATGTCTCACCAGGAGGTAAATTAGTCCCTGATGGTGATTGTGCGGAGTAATATAAATGTTCTTGCAAATCATATGAATTATCTATGCATTTACTGTATTTGTCCTAAGCATTTATCAAAAGCAATCCTTACTCAAATAATGCTGGCCAAATTTATACATGTTTTGCAATAATCAGCATTTAGTTCAATCACACTGCAAAGCAGTGCATGCTGTTTCCAAAAACAAATTCATACATGTATATATTATTAAAAGTGACCTACAAAAAATGCATCGATTATGGAAAAATGTTTCCCCAAGTTTTTTATTTTAGAAAAAAATGTTGAAAATGTTAATATTAGCAAAAGTGGGAGTGTGTGTGTGTGTGTGTGTGTGTGTGTACATGGAAAATCATTAGGAAAAATGTATACATCAAGAATAACATTTATGAAAAAATACATAAATAAATGAGATAATGCACACGAAATATACACAAATTGATATAAATGCAAGGCAAAGCTATACCATTGGAAAGTATGTCAAGTAAAATTGCATTCAACAGTTATCAATTCCTAGCATATGCTAGGTTTGTTTCATTTACTTTGCTCAAAGTTATCTCATATATTTTTCCTTTAATTATTTAGAGAGGTTGAACCATTTCCTAGTATTTTGTAGTATTACTCCTCCTCCACAAGGTGGTTTTCTCCTTATTGTTCCCCCCTCTCCCTAGCATTGTTAATTTGCTCTTTCCAGTTGTACTTCTATTTCTCTCTCTCCCTCTGTCTCTCTGTCTCTCTGTCTCTCTTTTGCCTTCAAGTCAGTGTTGACTCCTGACTGTCTGGACAAGCCCCTGCAGTTTTCTTGGCAAGATTTCAAGGAAGTGGTTTGCTGTTGCCTGCTGCTGAGAGAGAGCCCCAAGGTCATCCAGCTGGCTTCTACCTAAGGGGAGACTAGAACTCATGGTCTCCCCATTTCTAGCCTGATGCTTTAACCACTACACCAAACTGGCTCTCAGTGTACTTCTATAGACTTCATAAATTGTATTTAAATAGAAATCATTTTAGATCATCTTGAGAATTTCTTCTGGATTGAAATTATTGCTGCATTTGAGCCAAAGTTAGATGCAAGCAACCTTCTATTTCCTTTTTATGAAATGGACACCTATTGAACTGTGTAATATATTAAGCTGTCCACACATTGTCACATAGTATGCACCTCATAAAAGACTGTCACACAGTGACAGTGTGACTGGCCCTTAAATATGATACGTCATTTACTACCTTCCTTAACCTTATTTTTCTCTGGTCCAATTTCAATTTGACTCTTGACTCATGGTAGAAATTTCTCACTTCCCCACCACAATCCACTCTCATTGTCTTTGAAAGTTGGAAAGCCTTTCAATGAAAGATAAATCTGAAGCCTCAACACATTTCATTTAGTGAAGAAGCTGTCCAGTAGCTTTTGATTACTAGCTAGCATTGAACCCATGATCTCCAGAGACCTTTTATCTTGCTTTCAGTTTCAGTACACATATAAATAGCTCCTTGCCTGAGTTGTGCAAAATTTCCACTTCACCCTACTTCTTGCAAGTAGGTTGAAAGAAATTTCTTCTAACCTGAATCACTTCAAGGCAGGAGACACTGCATTCACTTTTATTTTCTCCAGAAACTAATTATTTCTCCATGTTAGCCAACATGCATGCGTTTGTCCTACAAATACAGCTTCAGATTACCAATGCTATACAAAAGCTGGGCAGTATTACAAAAATGTTACTATAATGTTTGCTTCACTGATGTAGTACTGCTTTTCAGGGGCATCCACTGAGGGGTCAAAAAGGTCAAGAAGGTGGCTGCAACTGCCTGATCAAAGCCTAACCCCCTTTTTACATGCACTGCACATATGATGCACATAGAAAGTGGAGGTGCTTTCTTTACACAGTCATGGCTACCATTTTGACTTTTTGATTCCACCTCTACCTCCATATGGTTGCCCCTTACTTTACTGGTAAATGAATACATTTCCCATATTATTCTCCTGTATGGAATTTGAAATATGAAAAATAAAAATTGTCTCTCTCCTACCATTTCAGAACATTGGCTAACAAGTTGACCTATTAACATTTTGCTTAAGAAAGCCATGTTAGTGATTTGAAGAGATAGGTTATATAGCTATTGCATGTGCTTCACTTTTTTGTTCAATGGGAAAAACTATCCTGACAGATATTTTGCCATGATAAATTTTTCATAATCAACAGAAAAAAGACAGAATACCATATTTACTCAGTATAGATTAAATATGTAAGGCCTAAATATGGTGTCTCCTTTCCTTTCCTTTCCTTTCCTTTCCTTTCCTTTCCTTTCCTTTCCTTTCCTTTCCTTTCCTTTCCTTTCCTTTCCTTTCCTTTCCTTTCCTTTCCTTTCCTTTCCTTTCCTTTCCTTTCCTTTCCCCTTCCCCATCCCTTCCCCTTCCCCATCCCCTGTCCTGTCTTATTATCTCTTTTCCCTGTCTCATTTCCATCCGGTTTTGTTTCTTCATTTCTCTTCCTTACCATCCTATTCTGTTCTGTGTTCTGTTCTGTTCTTTTTCTGCATTGGCTTATGCAGATGGGAGACTTGTGCAGGGTATTTCTCTGTTTTTAAATCTTTGGTGGAGATATAACAAGATTAAAACCCAAGTGTGTTGATAAAAAGGGTTAATTTATTAATGTGTTACTTTATTATAATTGATTTATATGCCCATTCATCTCACAGGCATGACTCTGAGAGACTAACAGAGTTAAAACTGCAGTACCAAACAATAACAAAATCATTAATGTGAGGAATATACAGATTAATAAGGCATGAAGATGTTTATACGGCATATAAAACTCAAGGCAGATATCCCGAGGCCTCTAGAACAGGGCTTCTCAACCTCAGCAGTTGAAGGGAGTTGAAGTCCACCCATCTTAAAGTTGCTAAGGTTGAGGAACCCTGCTCTAGAATGTCTACGATTCAAATTGCCAATATTTTGTTCTTATGGCAAGACACTTCAAACATACAAAGGTTCTGCTGAGTTCTTCTGGATTTCCACTTCCTATATTTGAAGATTGTTCTGGTTGGAAGACACTACTCCCCTGTTTCTTTCCAGTATTTAAGCATCAAATCCATCTCTCTCTCTCACCTGTGGCTTTCCACTTGCAAAGTACCACAAAAGGAAGAGTGTTTGATTCTGGAATAGTTTGCCTTCCCATAATCCTTTTATTCCTACTGTCAGCGTTACTGCCTAGAAAGGAACTCTGCTGAGCTGCATAAATTTGGAGTCAGCAAAAAACAAACTTGAGGTATGGGACGTGAACCTGCATAAACCTGTTCAGAGGTGACAATGATAGTGCTTGAAATGTCCTGCCCTGACAGATAGGATTCAATCTGAAGTAATTGTGGAGATCTCAGTGTCCCCCCACAATGCCAAACCATAATTGGATGGAAAGTTATATTCCTGTCACAGTGTCTGCTGCAGCTGCCAGAAGTATTTTCCCAACTCTTTGGCTATAACTGACAGTGGCTGTTACTGAATTTTAATTATTTTCTTCACGTCTGACACAGGAAAAGAAAAATCATAGTAATGCCTTAAAAGTAGATGAGCCGCCTTTGCAATTTTTGACATTCTCGTTGAGGCTTTCTAAATGCTACATTGCCCAAACCAGCAATTATTTTTTTAAAAATTAAATCCTTATCAGTGGGAATGTTTCGATTTACTGCCTGCAATTACAAGAAGAATAGTTAAAAGTTATAGTCTATAATCCATGAATTCACAATACATAAGTACAACGATTTGTACTTCTGTATTTCTTAAATTACCACAAAGGCAACCATATCTTCTTGGGTCTAAGAGCTGCATTGGTGATAGGATATGCAATGAGAGAGTAGCATCACACATTTTAAATTTACTCTTTTATTAATTAGGATTATATTTTTTTGATTTTAATTTGTGACAAGATGCTTCTATATTTTTAGAAAGGCCATGCCCCCCAATGTTCAGCAATTGATCTGAGTGCCAGAATGAATTTTACCACACAAATGTATCTCCTCGTGATAGTTGTTAGGAATTGTCACCATCTAGTCATAAGGGATGCTAACAATTTCAATGGGAGTGAAACGATGTGATCTTCAGCATAACACAGAGCAAAAAAAATATGAACGAATTCTGCTAATATCCATCATTTGCAGTGCAAAACTTTACAGAAAAATGCATATATTTCAGAAAAATTGTGAAAAAGTATTATGTTTGGGAAAATTTTCTTCCAAAGTGTATATATTGTGGTAGCTGCATGTTTAAAAGCATGCTTTAGGATTAGTATACTTTATGGAAGGTTGTATGCAAATTAAGCCTTTAGGAAAGGTTGAATATAAGACTATACTTACTAGAAAAAAATTCTTGATACACATATTAAAGAAAGTTGTGAATTACACTAATATGTCACAAACACAGAATGAAATAATGCATAAAAAAACAGTGAGACTGACAGATTTAGTTTAGACTGATCTGCACAATTCTAGTCAGAAGAATTGTGTGCTTAGACAAAGATTGAATATAAAAGTTAGATATAACACCAGAAAGTTCAGTATTATGTAGATTGATTCGTTCAGATTGGAATCCCTCCCAGGTTGAAGTAGACATGCTGATGATTAGATATGATGTAACACATGTTCAACTATTGAACCTGTGCTTTTCACCATTGTAAACGTTATTGCTTGAAAACAGTGTTATTTCCAAGTTCCTTTCATTTTCATTTATTCCTTGTACATTATATTTCATTCTGAAAGAAATTCAATGTAGCTGACTGTAAGTACAAAGCAATGATTAAAAAAAATACAATAAATGTAAATAAACACAATTTATATATTTGATTCTAAACTGGCCTTGTATAACAGCAGAGCAGAATCCACCAGTATTCACTAAATGGGATTGCAGAAGTACCATGACTTTGGAGGCCATGGATTTCTCCTTTAGAACCAATTTCCCCATCATAGAATATTCAAGCAAAAGTTTGGAAGATGGTCTGTTCAACAGAGAATAATAGCCAATACCATTTTGACTGTAGGTAAGCAGGGCTAGAGGGAAATTCCCACAGCTAGTGAATAGAATGATAGCAACTCCTTAAGAATAAGTTTGATTTAGGGAGGTACTGATAGCTATGATGTATGTTAGTCTCTTTCCCAGCTGCCCCACACTGAAAATAATTATTTTCCAAGCATAATTCTAAGAGTTCTCTTTAGCAACATTTATTGAGATGAATAGAATGTGGTTATAAGAATTCCAGCAACTATTTAAATTTAGAACCAGTATATCCCCATGTATTTTAGAGGAGAGACTTTCTGATATTCTTTCTAGTAGCCTTCCTGTGATCCAGCAAGGAGGTAGGTCTCTTCACTGATGGTGGAGAACCTTGCAGTTACCTGTTTCCATAACAGTCTCCCTGAAACTTTATGAGCCTGGGAACCAACTCTTATAACATGTGTGCCCATGTGTGCTCCAAATCACCTTCTTCTCTGCAACCAGATCAGCACAGGTGATCTGTCTTTATAGACTTACACACAACATATTAAGGGGAAATAGGTTTACCATGGAGTGTTTGTAACTATCCCCCAACCTGTCCATCCACCCATCTGTCTGCCATCTGTCCATCCGTCTGTCTCTTCATGCATCTGTCCCTCTATCCATCTGTCTGTTCATCTGTCTGTTTGTCTGTCCACCTGTGCATCTGTCTGTCCATCTTTCCATCCTTCCATCTGTCCATCTTTCCGTCTGTCTTTCCATCTCTCCATCTGTCCGTCTGTCTGTCCATCCGTCATTCAGCACAGCCACAAAAGTGCACCTTTGCTCACATCCCTCTTGAATCTTTACCCCTAATGTCCACAGCTTTATAAATTTCCCTAAAATCATTACTGAAAAACAGTTTACTTCAAGGGCAGAATGGAAGTTACCATAGGCATAAGCTAGTAAAGACTTTTAGTGAATAAGCATTTGAATATGCATTTTCTGTCAAGATAAGCAATTTGAAAAAAAAAAAGTTTTTTTGAATCAATAAGTGTGAAAAAAATAGAAAGGAAAACATCTATACATCTGAATAGTGCATGATATTGAGAGGAAGGGATGGAGTTTGTTCATATAATTATGATATATTATATTATTATTTTAATAGGAGAGATTTAAAAAAATATAGAATTTTATATACAGTTGTCCATCAAATGGTGAATACACTGATATATACAAAAAAACCTTTTAGACATACCTATATAGAGTACCAACAGTAACATTACTACTGTTGGGTCATGAATATGTGGCTAAGCTGTAGAAAAATGAATTGTTACAATCAGGAAACATTGCTTGTAAAATAAAAACCAAGAGGGATTTGGTGGTATTCAAGGACCCTCAAGGAGTATAGTCCAACATTACTGTAGAGAGGAGGCACAGGCCTTTCTCCAAAATTAAAAAGTGACAGAACCTGCATCAATCAAATGTCAATTTTAAAAAGACTGATTTAAAAGCTATAGCAGTCAATGGGTGTTTGCTTGATTTGATTCTGCCATTTGTGACAAGGGGTGGAAATGGTAGTTAATAGGTGTGCTTGGGGTATTGCTTTGAGATGGAGAGGCGCTTACATTGATATGGGAGTTTACAGCAAGACTTGAATGCAGACAAAACCGGTGGTAGCCTGAAGGCCAGGAAGGATTGTGTTAGCAGGGGGGTGGGGGGGGGGATAAGTAGAGGGAGATTTACACAGACTTTAGTTTTAGCAATGCTTTGCTTCAAGCTGCATGTACCAACCAATAAAGGAGCATTTATCTGAACAAGGCCTGGTTACACGAGAATTCTTCTAAATTGGAGTTTGGACTTTTTGGACTTGACAAAAGGTCTAGTAAATCAAGCGGAGGGAGTGTACATATACAGTTATAGAATACTCCAGCCAATGGCTGAAATTTTAGGGTGAGTGAGTTGATAGAAAAGGATTCCAGAGGGCAGGAGTACTTCCATAGCAATAACCTGTGAGATTTCAAATCTGTTGTGAAGCACCTGGACAGCCAATAAAACAGTTCAATATGACTGTTGCAGGCTGAAATATACCCACAAAAAAAAAAAAAAAAAAGTCTACATTTCAGTCACATAATGCTCTCTTTTACTTCAAAGTTAATGAAAAGGAAAAATGTTTTTGTTATATTCTATTATCGTCAATAAAATGGGAAGTTAATAAAATTGTTTCAAAGAATGGATTATAGTTCTAGACAACAAGATGGCCCACCTTCATGGATCACTGCCTTGTCGTGGCGAAGCGGCTTGTGTAACTCAGTGAAGCCATGAGCTATACCATACAGGGCCACCCAGGATGGACAGGTCACGACAGAAAGTTCTGACAAAATGAGGTCCACTGGAGAAGGAAATGGCAACCCACTCCAGTATCCTTGCCAAGAAAACCCCATGGACAATGTCAAAAGGCTAAAAGATATGACGCCGGAAGATGAGCCCCTCAGGTCGGAAAGTGTCCAATATGCTACTGGGGAAGAGTGGAGGGTAATTCCAAGTAGCTCCAGAAAGAGTGAAGCGGCTGGGCCAAAGCCGAAAGGACGTTCAGCCGTGGATGTATCTGGAAGTGAAAAGAAGGTCTGATGCTGTAAAGAACAATATTGTATAGGTACCTGGAATGTAAGATCTATGAACCAAGGCAAGCTGGATGTGGTCAAACATGAGATGACAAGATTGAACGTCGAGATCTTGGGAATCAGCGAATTGAAATGGACGGGAATGGGTGAATTTAATTCAGGTGACCATTGTATCTACTATTGTGGGCAAGAAACCCTTAGAAGAAATAGAGTAGCACTCATAGTCAATAAGAGAGTGGGAAAGGCAGTAATGGGGTAAACCTCAAAAACGACAGAATGATCTCAGTGCGTATCCAAGGCAAACCATTCAACATCACAGTAATCCAGGTCTATGCCCCAACCACTGATGCCGAAGGAGCTGAAGTTGACCTATGAAGACCTACAACACCTTCTAAAACTAGCACCAAAAAAAGATGTCCTTTTCATTGGATTGGAATGCTAAAGTAGGAAGTCAAGGAGTACTCAGAATAACAGGCAAGTTTGGCCCTGGAGTACAAAATGAAGCAGGGCAAAGGCTAATAGAGTTCTGTCAAGAGAACAAGCTAGCCATAGCAAACACTCTTTTCCAACAACACAAGAGATGACTCTACACATGGACATCACCAGATGGTCAGTACCAAAACCAGACTGATTATATACTTTGCAGCCAAAGATGAAGAAGCTCTATACAGACAGCAAAAACAAGACCAGGAGCTGACTGTGGCTCAGATCATGAGCTGCTTACTGCAAAATTTAGGCTTAAATTGAAGAATGTAGGGAAAGCCACTAGACCACTCAGGTATGACTTAGATCATATTCCTTGTGAGTACACAGTGAAGGTGATGAATAGATTTAGGGGATTAGATTTGGTAGAGAGAGTGCCTGAAGAACTATGGATGGAGGTCCGAAACATTGTACAGGAGGCAGCAACTAAAACCATCCCAAAAAAAAACAAATGCAAGAAAGCAAAATGGCTGTTTTTGCTTTCTGATGAGGCTTTACAAATAGCTGTGGAAAGAAGGAATGCGAAAAGCAAGGGTGAAAAGGAAAGATATAAGCAACTGAATGCAGATTTCCAGAGAATACCAAGGAGAGATAAGAAGGCCTTCTTAAATGAACAATGCAAAGAAATCGAGGAAAACAATAGAATGGGGAAGACTAGAGATCTCTTCAAGAAAATTGGAGATATCAAAGGAACGTTTAGTGCAAAGATGGGCAAGATAAAGGACAAAAAAGGCAGGGACCTAAGAGAAGCAGAAGAGATTAAGAAGAGGTGGCAAGAATACACAGAAGAACTATACAAGAAAGATCTTAATGTCCCTGATGTCCATGCTGGTGTGGTCACTGACCTTGAGCCAGACATCCTAGAGAGCGAAGTCAAGTGGGCCTTAGGAAGCTTTGCTAACAACAAAGCTAGTGGAGATGACAGTATTCCAGCTGAGTTATTTAAAATACTAAAAGACGATGCTGTTACAGTATTGCACTCAATATGCCAGCAAGTTTGGAGAACGCAACAGTGGCCACAGGATTGGAAAAGGTCAGTTTACATTCCAATTCCAAAGAAGGGCAATGCCAAAGAATGCTCAAACTATTGCACAATTGCGCTCATTTCATGTGCTAGCAAGGTTATGCTCAAAATCCTACAAGCTAGGCTTCAGCAGTACGTGAACCAAGAACTACCAGATGTACAAGCTGGGTTTTGAAGAGGCAGAGGAACTAGAGATCAAATTGCCAACATTTGCTGGATCATGGAGAAAGCACGAGAGTTCCAGAAAAACATCTACTTCTGCTTCATTGACTATGCAGAAGCCTTTGATTGTGTGGATCACAACAAACTGTGGCAAATTCTTAAAGAGATGGGGGTACCAGACCACCTTACCTGTCTCCTGAGAAATCCATATGTGGGCCAAGAAGCAACAGTTAGAACCAGTCATGGAACAACCAATTGGTTCAAAATAGGGAAAGGAGTACGACAAGGCTGTATACTGTCACCCTGGTTATTTAACCTATATGTAGAGTACATCATGAGAAATGCCAGGCTGGAAGAATCACAAGCTGTAATTAAGATTGCAGGGAGAAACATCAACAACCTCAGATATGCAGATGATATCACCCTAATGGCAGAAAGTGAAGAAGAACTAAAGAGCCTCTTGATGCCCTCATGAAAGCGGAGAGTGCAAAAGCTGGCTTGAAACTCAACATTAAAAATACTAAGATCATGGCATCTGAACCCATCATTCCTGGCAAATAGAAGGGGTAGAAATGGAAGCAGTAACAGACTTCATTTATTTGGGCTCCAAGATCACCACAGATGGAGACTGCAGCCATGAAATTAAAAGACACTTGCTCCTTGGGAGGAAAGCTATGGCAAACCTAGATAGCATATTAAAAAGCAGAGACATCACCTTGCCGACAAAGATCCACATAGTCAAAGCTATGGCTTTTCCAGTAGTAATGTATGGCTGTGAGAGCTGGACCATAAAGAAGGCTGAGTGCCAAAGAATTGATGTCTTTGAACTGTGGTGCTGGAGAAGACTCTTAAGAGTCCCCTGGACTGCTAGGAGGTCAAACCAGTCAATCTTAAAGGAAATCAATCCTGATTGCTCATTGGAAGGATTGATACTGAAGCTCAAGCTCAGATACTTTGGTCACCTAATGTGAAGAGAGGACTCTGTGATGGAATGGAATTATGAAGGCCAGGCTCAGGGAGATAAGCATGTTCTTAGTTCTGCCGAGGAACGTGGGAAGTTCAAGAGGATGAGGCTGACACCTCCCTGAGGAATTCACGGTGTTGTGGCTGGCTGGCTTGGGAGCTAGGTTTCAGTCTGGGGAGATTTCTGTCTAGAGGTTGTAGCTAATAAACAAAGTGGAACTGAATTTGCATCGTCTCTTGGAGTTCTTTGGGCTAGACCTGACATCAACCAAGAACATGCTTATCTCCCTGAGCCTGGCCTTCATAATTCCATTCCATCACAGACTCTTTGGAAAAGACCCTGATGCTGGGAAAGATTGAAGGCAAAAGGAGAAGAGGACAGCAGAGGATGAGATGGTTAGATAGCATCACTGAAGCAATGAGCATGAAACTGAGCAAACTCAGGGAGGCAGTGAAGGATGGGAAGGTCTGGCTCAATGTGGTTCATGGGGTCACGAAGAGTCGGACATGACTTAACGACTGAACAACAACAAGAAGAAGATGGCCATTGCATTAGCTTATCTCACTGAAATTAGAGATAAGATGAGAAGGATGTATATGTGGACTTAGACTGCACCACATCAGAAATGATAATGCATAACTAAGAAAAAAATAATATCTGCAAAATATTTGGAGAGCCCAAAATGTCTTTATGTAAACATAGAATACAAACAGTACACATCACAAATAGCTGTTTTTGTAATAACAATATTGATTGGGAGAAAACTCTAAAACTTATATTTCATTTCAAGATCAGTAACTTAGAACCAAAACCTTAGGTAGTGTCCTGTCATCTCTGAGCTGTGCATTTCCTTGGGTATTGTAATGACACTTTTAATGGCAACTTTATAAAGAAGTCTTTGCTTTCTATCACAGACTTAGCAAGAAGCATAATTTCTCAGTGATTGCTTCTACAAGACTGGCCATTTGTCATTCAAAGAACAGGGAGGACAGAGGAGGCATTTATTTAACAGAATTTACTTCCTGCAATCCAAAGAAAAGTCTTTGCAATCCAGAAATCAATATATTTATGTATAGCCATTTGAATAGAAGTCCCAGTGGAAGTTAAGGTGCTCCAGCTGAAAATAAGAAATGAGTCCTTGGTCCTCTTCCTGATATTCTGGGTGTCAGTGTAAAGTGATCAGGAGAAAACTGGTGTAATAAGATTTTGTTTGGAAAATTGCCAACTTTGCTACATGTTCTGGGTTTAGAACTTCTAGAATCAGATCCAGTTTGCCTGTGAAATTTCATTTTTACCAGAAATAACAGCTCAACCTGTTTTTGTGTGAAAAGTAGTGGAGCATAAGTCTTCTGCATGCAATGAATTTGGACTGAGAAAAGTTTGGAGGGGCAGTTCATGAAACTGAACTTTGCTCCAATTTGATTACCCTGTGGCTGGTGCTGTTTCTCCACTCCCATTCCTAGGAATGAAAACATGAAACCAGGGCAATGATTCCTTCTATAGAAGGTTAAGTGCTTCTATAACGCTTTAAGTGTTAAAGTGCCATTCTTACAGTAATTGTGTTATGTAGTGAGAAGAGACCATTTCGTTTTTGTTTTTGTTTTAATTCCAATCCCCTGCTCTGTGCAAGGAACCCAAATTACATCAACTGCAGCAAGTGACTCTAGCCTCTGTATGAACATTTCTAGTGTAAGGGGAGCCACCAGCTCTGTGATTTGGTTCAACTGTTAAATTATTCTTACAATTAGGGTGTTTGCTCTTACATTCAATGGAAATCCGCTTTCCTCTAATTTAAATCCATGGTTCTCTATTCTGCCCTTTAGGATGCAGACAAAAGACTAAGCCTTCTTCTATGTAGCACCGTTTCAGGTACTTGATGACTGCTATCAATTTTCTTAAGGCCCAAAATTGCCAGTTGCTTCAATTGCTTTTCACAGGACTTTTTTCCTTTAGTCTCCTGATCATCACAGTTACCGTAATGAAGTTATTCCATTTGCCTGAATTCTGCTTCAGGATAGGATATCCAGAACTGGTCAGCTGGGATATGACAATGCAAAATAAAATTTTGCAGATTGCTGACTGCATACAATAAAAACTCCTTAATCTCACAACAAATGGATAGACACATAAAACTAAACCATGTGTTATATATATTCTCTTCTGTTGGAAGGATAAGGTTAGTCTGACAAAACTTGTTCTTCCTATCTTCTGGTAATCATCCCGTGGTTTTTAAGGTGCCTTATATCTGCTCTAGAATAACTATGTATAAATGTCATATTGAGTCTCTAGTTCCTTCTTTTGTTTTGTTTTTTTCTGAAGATAGGGACATTTTACTCACATCCAATCATCTGGTACTTTACCCATTTCCAGGATTTCTCAATAATAATACTTCAGATTCAGCAAGACCATCAGGAGGTTTCCATAGTACCTGATGATACAACCCATTTAGCCCTGGAGATTTACATACAGTCAAAAATAGATTTTCACTAACCCTGTTTCTATTAATGTTGATTCAAACTTAGCCAAATTCTTCAGAATTGAAGCAGAGGGAAGACTGAGCCAAAATAAATGTTCAGTAGTTAGACATTTTTCATTAGGATCTTCAAGCCATGGACTGAATGCAGTTCTCTTTATCAAAGCAACCACCTCTTCAAAACTTTTCACAGCTGTGCTATTAAACCCCACTGTGATAAACCTTACAATGAATTTTGTGGGCCTTCATCCAAAAAAATACCTCCTCCTCCTCTTCTAGAGCTGTTGTAAACTACCTGTAATAGGTTATTATATACGTATATGTATGTATGTATACACACACACACACACATACATACACAAAGTGGTGTACCAATGCTAGAAATAATTTAGGAATGAATACCATTCTATTTACTGTCAGGTCTTTGGCTTTAAAGAAACGATGAAAGAAAAAAGCCTGTAGTTTTCAGTACAAAAGAAGAATGGAGTTAGAAAAAGTCTGAAACCCTGTCTTTCATATGAGGTAGGACACACTGCTGCTCAATCATATGGATGCAAACAACCCCCACCCCACCCAATAGTTTCTTCAAAAATGGTACTTAGAAGCAGCAACGCAAATAAAGTACAGGTAGTCCTCATTTACTCAGACAGTGTGATGGTATGTGGGAAAGACCTTGAGAGACTGGGCAAACAGATACTGCCAAGGGAATGGTCAGATAAGAGACAGCATAGCCCATAACTGGATAGAGGGCAGAACAAGAGGCTCTGAAGAGACCCTCCTTAGTTTCTCAGTCTGTAAAGGACGCAGGGGGAGGATTGTACTTTCACACTTGGAAGATTGATGTTGGCTCATGGGGTAAACCATATAGGAATCACAACCAGATGAGCTAATTCTACTTTATTGTAAAGCTATCTTGACAGAATCTTGCAAGTCTGAAAAAAAGAAAAACTAACTTTGCAGCCAATGCTCGTATTTACAACCTTCACAGTGTGTCTCTTTCTCTCTGTCACGTTTGCCATTGCAGCCAGTCAGTACACACTGTCCTGTGCCTGACCCTTTTTTTTTTCTCCCTTGCAGAATGAAGAGATTGCCTAAACAAGCAATCTCTTCCTGAGCTGCTTTTCTCAGCAGCACAGTGCATTCCTAAAAAGTGCTAACCACAAGTTAACAAGCTCAGCTCTGTGACCTTAATTAGTTGATCAGAACCCTCCTTGGCTGGCTGGCAGCTGCTGCCTGAAACTGACAAGACCCTAATCAGTTTCACCTTAAAGGCTTTCTTTTGCCTTCTAAGGAGCTGGTGGGTTGCAGCCCCAGTGCCCTAGGCAAACAGCTGGTGCTAGTGCATTCCCCTCAATGCGTGTTCCCCATTGTATGCCTGCTTACTCTCTTGTAATTTCTTCCTCTCCAACGAATGTAAATACAAACATCAATTCTATTTTTGCTAAGGGTGAGCATTCCAGCAGGTAAGGGAGTGGGGGAAAAGGGCTATAAGATTTGCCCCTCATCCAGATTCCTCATGAGTAAGGTTCCAGAAACCTTCCCCACCTTTTGGGGTCATTTCCTTCTGATGCTCTAAAGCAAAGGAAAGCTGAAGTAAAATCATAAGCGCAGTTGTGGTCATATGATTTTTCATTTAGTGACTGTTTTGCTTAACAACCAAGTTGCTGGTCCCAGTTGCAGTCACTAAACAAGGACTACCTGTATCAGAATAATTGCATCAGTGATGCAGTGGCTTAAGTGCCCTTGGATGACAGAGCAAAACAAAAAATTTGGCATTCAAACTTATACAATCTTACTTTTTTATCAGATATGTGATGCTAAAATGATGGTGCAGTAGTCTCTATACATACTTAGATATGAGCTATTACTTATGGCAATTGGACATAATGCTGAATTCTATTATCAGGTCAGAATCAACATGTGAAAGAGCTCTGATAGGCAATGTGCTTAAGGAAGTCAGTGTAAGAGACTCCATCATACCACACAATACCTTCCCTTCCTCCATGTTCTCCATATATAAATGTTCCAACACTGTATATTGTATATCCCCAGAATATCATACTTCTGATATGATTCAAAGGATTCATGGAAGTCATCTTGGTTTGGAATAATATAAACACTGGGATAGGACATTTTATACTGGCCAAGAATTAACAGAGATTTTGAAAATGCAATTTGTAATGTTCTGGCAGTCTGCCATACAGTCTCAGAATTAAAAAAAAAAAAAAAAAGAGCCATTGTGGATCAATGAGGATATATAGGAAACTGGGTAAAAAAGCTGGGAACTGATTAGGTACCTTGATGGGCAAGGATTACTTAAGAATGGCATATTATTTTTCTCATTTTCCTGAGACTCATTTGTGGATACATCCACTGCAGATATTTGCCACGTGAAAGTTCTTTTAACTTGACATGGGATTCTCTGTATTGTCCTGTGCATTAATGGCCCTCTGTTTCCTCTCCATGACTTTTGTTTGTTTGCTAAACAATATGGCTTCTCCCATTTAATACCCAGCTCAGATAACTGCAGTCTAATGGCCTTATGGAAAATGGGGTTAAGGTAATCAAATGTTTATTGACTGTTGCCTGCAGTACCTCCTTCAAGTGCTCCTTTAATGCAGTGTACAAAGAGATTAACACAGTTTAGGTGGAACTGTGACATCTCTCCCTCCGCAGTTGCTTGTCCTAAACCGTTTTTAGAAGAGTGAGGCATGAGTAGCAGAAGAAGTCACTCTCCTTAGCATATCGATAGGCTGGTTATATGGACAAAGCTGAGTATTGGAAACCACTCCACCACCCCCAAGTTTGTCCACATAGGAAAACAAAGTAGCAACAATGTTTGACACTCTGCAAAATCAGAAAATCCATCAATTCTCCAAATTTTCTTTAAATCTCTCAAGCAATTCAGAGGCCCCAGATTCAATTTAATGCCTTGAATTGATCTGAAGATTTCATTCAAAAGGATGATGTGATCAAACCTCTTTTGAATTAAATTTACCCGTACTAGCCAATAATAGTAACCAAAATATTGATTATAATTAGCAAACATGAGGCTATTGCTTCAGGCAGCATGACAATCTTCTTCCTCCTGAATTTCTCAGCTGTTTCCCTCTGAGAGAACAGTTGTGCCTTCCAAACAACCTGTGTCACCTAAGTCAGCCTGCTGCTCCACTGTGTTGTCATCACTGTTCACAGATTAAACACATGGCATTTGTACATGGAAAAGGAACAGGGTGCCAGCTTGTTTGTTACTTCAAAGAACAAAGTTTTGTACACTAGCCCTTCATTCTCTATATCTCTCTTCCCTTCCTCACATTTCCTAACATAATTTTGAATGCATTATTTCATGTTTAAGCACCCCAACACGTCTTGGGAGATGAACATGAGTATATGAGCTGAATCAGAGTACAATTAAAGGAACAGTTTCTCCCACAGTAGTAAATGGCATGCTATAATACCCCAACAGAATTCTTGCCCCAGACTGATGCACCACAGACCCAGTTTTGTAATTTAACAAAGTATCCCACACAGGTGGTTAGGTGTGTACAAATGGCAGTGAGACAGCACCTGAGTGAGCTATACTATTGGTTAGTGCTGTTGTTACTTGTGAACCACCCAAAGTCATTGGGAGTCAGGTGGTTGATACATTTAATAAATAAATAAGCTAATGCCTATCCAAGAGCTTTGTGGCATGCAAATGTTAACTGTGGGTAGCAGACTGTCTTATAGGATTAATAACACTGAAAATGTTGCTAATACTTCAGTTAAAGGAAGTCTGAAATGGGGAGGGGCCTAATTCAAAAGACACACCCCACAACCAATCTCCCAACACTCTGAGCCAATCAGGCCACCTGAAGCCTAAAGAAGAAGAAGCAGTACCCTTTCCTTAAGGCAGTGTTTCTCAACTTTGGCAGCTTTCAGAAGGGTGGACTTCTTGCTGACTGGGGAATTCTGGGAGTTGAAGGTCCACCCATCTGAAAGTTGTCAAGGTTGAGAAACTCTGCCTTAAAAGTTTGGGTTATAATAGAGTGATTTAAGAACATGTACTTCATCTTCTAATCACTGCTGTCTTCATATGTCAGGACTGAAGTCAAAGGTCTCATGTGAGAAAACATATTTCTCTTTAGGAGGCTGAATTTTGTAAATACTGCTGAATGGTATAGCTGTCCAAAGGGCTGATGTTTTCAGAAACCAATTTGAGAAGAATTTCTGACTCTCCCTTGTAAGGTGAAAT
The DNA here is from genome assembly GCF_059951505.1 of Python bivittatus. Lineage (NCBI taxonomy): Eukaryota > Metazoa > Chordata > Lepidosauria > Squamata > Pythonidae > Python > Python bivittatus. Next base: position 3,629,047 of record NW_028277058.1, on the reverse strand, counting down.
GATTTGCCTTCATGTTATGGCATTTCTTAGGATCTGCAACAAATAATATTCTGGTAGCAGCATATAGATATTTTAATATTGGAAAATTTAGCTTCAATTAACTTAATTTGCACATTCAATTCAAAGTGCATACACAGTTCTTCTCTCAATTTTGCCCTTATCTCAATTTTGCTAACAAAAATAGTACTGTTTCATATGCCAGTTAGGGAAAAATACTCTAAAAAATACATATGTAGGTAAAGCATAAGAGAGGTATTGTCTAAGAGGAAACCATTTGCAAAAAAAAAAAAAGTATCAACAATATATACAATTTAGTTTAAATGCTTATTACATTTTGACCAGTCAAATCTGAAGACTTCTCCAAGTAGATAGCAAAACTCTTAAAATAATTAAACAAATAAATTGAACATAATATACAATTAATTCTCCCAGTAAAGTGGGAATATTTAAAATCAAAACTAAGTGAACAACATCTAATATACTTTGGATTGGATTGTTTTATGATTCTTCATTCTTCATTCCATAAGTGAAGCCCCATCACCATGAAGGCCTTTTCCCATGTAAATTTTCACTGGGATTCATTTAATGAAGACACCTGGAGTACAGTTTCAGAAGATGACTGAAGTGCCTGGAGAGGAACATATGAAAACATATGAGAGGTGTCAGGTTCGGTCAGCACGGGGCTTCAGGGAAGCTCGCAGCCAGACTACGCGGAATCCACCGGCGGTAGCTAGCGGGGAAAAGAGGAACTGAAAGTGCCGCTAGTTAACGGGCCACCTGCGCCCAGCCAAACAGGAAAACCGCAGCGGAAGCTTTTAACTATAAACTGATAACGGCGCGAGCCAACAATGAACGGGGCCACAGGCAGCGAAACAAGATCGCAACGCAGCACAGAACCCTCGGGCTTGCACGTAACGGGGAGGGACCAACCCAGCCGGAGGGGAACTGGCAATCAAGGACAATGGACCCTGACCGAACCTGCCATCATGGACAATCAAGGGGGATTATTGGGGGGCCGATAATCCGCAGCAGCAACGTGATCGCGGGCGGGAAAAAAGCGCAGGAAGGGGGGAATATAACAAGTAATGCAATTGTACCAAGCCAGTCCTGGCTTTGCTTGTGACTACTACGTTACGCATGAGTAAACCTTCTTTGTGAACCACACGTGTCACGAGAGTTTCTCTGTCGAACGGGGCAAACCTCACATAAAGCCAGGACTCACCGTTAGCGCTACCCGGTACCACCGAGGAGCGTTTCCCTTTCTAATACAGGCATGACCAGCGACGAGGAATCCGTGGGTCAGCTGGAGCACGAGGGGCCCAGGCTCGAGGAGGGATGGTCAGAGCCACCCGGGAGCGACGGGACAGCTACCAGGACTGGGCGCCCTCCAGCCGAGTGGTGGTCGATGTGCGTGAACCAAGGGCCAGACGGTTCAGGCGTCACGATGACCCGAGGTTCAGGGTCCCGGAACCGCGAGTGGGACGAGAAGTTCACCCGACTAGAGGAGAGAGTCGAGTGGCGCCTAGACGCCATGGAGGCGATGCTCCAGACCCTGCTACAGAGAGTGGGACCATCGGCGGTGAGCGATGGGGCGAGCAACGGGGGTGGCGGTCCGGCACCCCAGCCGGCACCGCCCACGATGCCCCGGTCGGTGGACTGACGGGCGGCAGACGCCTTGAGACTTCGAGGCATCACTGGGAAGTTCTCAGGGGACCCTGAACAGCTGCCGCATTTTTTGACGCACGTTAGGGGGTTCATGCAGAGGGGTGGTCACCTATTCGCTAGGGACGAGGATAGAGTATCCTACGTGGCCGAGCTGCTAGATGGCCAAGCAGCTAGCTGGGTGATTGGACTATATGACGCCAACGCAGCGGAACTACGGAGTTTCCCGGACTTCATGCAGGCGCTCCGGGACAGATTCGAGGACACATTGAGCGCCAAGCGGGCGGAGGATGACATCCTGCAGTTCAGACAGCGGGGCAAGTCGGTATCGGAATACGCCCTGGAGTTCCGGAGGTTGGCAGAGAAGCTCACGGACTGGCCAGAGTCCCTGAGGGTGAAGTATTTTAAGAGGGGGCTCAATCCAGAGATCCTGGAGCGGGCACTGGGACGGGACGACCCGTCCACAGTGAAAGATTGGATCTGGCTGGCCGGAACGGCGGAATCGGCATGGCGGCAGATCCAACAAAGCGCGAGGCGACGGGACCAGACAAGGGACCAGCCGAGGGAGAGAACTCCCGAGGAAAGGCGGAGCAGTCGGCGGCAGTCCACTGGGGGGCGAGAGGCGACCAGAGCTCCGAACCTGTGCTTCCGGTGCGGAGGCAGAGGCCACCGAGCGGCGCAGTGCCCGACGGAGCGGGAAGGAGCCCCACCACGGCCTGAAGTCAAGCCCCCGCGTGCGACCGGGAAAAGGGCCGGCGACCGACCGCGGAAGGGGGCAGTGGCGGCGGTGACCGAAAAAGGACGCGGGGGGTGGTCGACCCCGGAGACGGCGTCCTCTGGAGAGGACTCGGAGCCGGCGGGAAACGAGGCGCGCTCGCACTGAACGGCGTCCCAGTGCGAGCAGGGGAGTCGAGGCGCGCGGACCCAATCGGAGACGAGGACTGCCCTCCGTTCCAGGTGAGAATACACATCCGGGGGGTGAGATCCGGAGGGGAGGCACAGCTGCGGGCGCTACTGGATTCAGGCTGCACCCACTGCTTGATGCACCCAGCTGTGGTCTCGGGGCTCGGACTACAGCTGAGGCGCCTCCGGGAGCCCATTGCATTCAGCCAGCTAGACGGCATGCTGGCGGGGGGGGGCCAGCTCAGTATTACACCGAGCCGGTCCAGATGACGATCGGGAGTCACCGGGAAGAACTAAGATTTGTGGTGGTCCCGGTGGCCGACTACGCGGTGGTACTCGGCTTGGCGTGGCTGCGGCGACGGAACCCACGGGTCGACTGGACGGTGGAGGCAGTGCGGTTCGGGGTCGACAGACCGGCGAAGTGCGAGAGCAGAGGGGACCGAGCCGTGGAGACGGGTGCGGCTGCAACCACAGACGGGCAAGTGGAGGATCCGAGACCCCGGGAGACGGGGCGAGAGCAGACGGAGCCTGAGACCCGGGCGGCAACAGCAGCAGCAGCAGCGCTGGGACCCCGGAGACTCGCAACGATCCCGAGGCATGGGGAGGCAGCGGCGACTGGCGAGACAACTGCAAAGCGAGAGGCAGGGTCCGGGGAACCCATGACGGGCGGCGGAATCCCGAGGCAGTATTGAGACCTGGTGGCAGCGTTCGGGGAGAAGGAGTCCGACCAGCTCCCTCCACACCGGCCCAGTGATTGCGCCATCGAGTTGGAGCCAGGGGCGACTCTGCCTAAGCCGAAAATGTACTTCCTGTCAAGGAGAGAGATGGGGGCTCTGCGGGAGTTCATAGACAAGAACCTAGCGCGGGGATTCATCTAACCCACGAAGTCACCATTAGCGGTCCCGGTAGTATTCCGGGAGAAGAAGGATGGCTCGCTCCGAATGTGCGTGGACTACCGGGGGCTGAACGCAATCAGCACCGAGTACAAATACCCCCTCCCCTTGATGAAGGACTTGATGTCGCACCTGTCTAAGGGGAGGGTGTTCACAAAACTGGACTTGCGCGAAGCTTACTTCAGGGTCAGGATCCGCGCTAAAGATGAGTGGAAAACGGCGTTCAACACGCCGCTCGGAAGCTACCAATTTTCCGTGATGCCGTTCGGATTAAAAGGGGCCCCGGGGGTATTTATGCAGCTAATAAATGAGGTGCTGCACGACCTACTCTACCGGGGCGTCCTGGTCTACCTGGACGACATCCTCATCTACACCGAAACCCTGGCGGAGCACGTGAGCCTGGTGCGCACGGTGCTCCAGAGACTGCTGAAGGCACAGCTGTACGCGAAGCTATCGAAATGCGAGTTCCATCGAGAGCAACTAGACTACCTTGGCTACCGAATATCCAGCCGGGGAATTGAGATGGACCCGGCGAAGGTAAAGGATATCCTGGGCTGGGAAGCGCCGCGAACCCGGAGGCAACTTCAAAGCTTCCTAGGGTTTGCGAACTTCTATAGACAGTTTATCCCGAACTTCGCCCAAATCGCCCTTCCCCTAACAGACCTGCTAAAAACCAAGGGCACTGGAAAAACCCCCAAGCCCGGCATGACACTTGCGTGGACTGCAGAATGCCAGGGGGCGTTTGAGGAGCTAAAACGGCGGTTCACAGCGGAGCCGATCCTGCGCCATCCCGACCCAGATCGGCGGTTTATAATCCAAGTAGATGCGTCAGATGTGGCAACAGGGGCAGTCCTGCTCCAGCCCAGCCCGGAGGGGGCCATCCACCCATGCGCCTACGCCTCCCGCAAATTCACCGAGACGGAGAAGAGGTGGATGGTATGGGAGAAAGAGGCGTACGCAGTCAAGTGGGCACTGGCCACGTGGAGGCATCTACTGGAGGGGGCAGCTGAACCATTCGAGGTGTGGACGTACCATAAGAACCTCAAAGCCCTGAAGACCCCGCGTAAGCTATCCCCCAAACAGGCACGGTGGTCCCAATACTTCGGGAGGTTCAGGTTCACCCTAAAACACATCCCCGGGAAGCGCAACTTCCTAGCCGATGGACTGTCTCGCATGCCCCAGCACGCCAGCCTACGGGAGGAGATTGTGGACTCCATCATCCCTGCCAGCAGACTGGCTGCAAAGGCGGTGACCCGGAGCCAGACCAAGGGGGAGCGACGGGACGCGGCGCCTGAAGTAAGGCAAGGGTTCGTGGAGGCGGCGGAGCGGGACGCTTGGCTCAAGCAGAACCGAGAGGCACTAACATGCCAAGAGGGGTTGTGGTGGCACGAAGGAAAGCTGTACGTGCCCGAGGGTTGCCGATGGGAGGTCATGGAAAGAGCCCACGACAGCCGGAGCGCGGGGCATTACGGCTTCGTGAAGACGCTCCACTTAATTCGGCGGCAGTTCTGGTGGCCCACGCTCCGTAAGGACGTGGAGGCGTACTCGGGGGGTTGCCCGGTGTGTGCGACGGCGAAAGGGGCCAAAGGCAAGCCTAGAGGGCTACTCCAGTCGGTAGCGGAACCCGACGGCCCATGGCAAGAGATTGCCATGGACTTCATAGTAGAGCTCCCGGAGAGTAAGGGGAAGACCACCATTTGGGTGGTTACAGACTTATTCTCCAAACAAGCGCACTTTGTAGCGTGCCGGCGAGTCCCCACGGCAGAGGGGTTGGCGAGACTATTCGTGCAACATGTTTACCGGCTCCACGGCGCGCCCCGACGGGTCGTCAGCGATCGGGGCGGCAACTTAGTCGCGCGGTTCTGGAGGGAGTTCCTGAAGCGGGTGGGGACGAAGCAAGCCCTTTCTTCCGCGGCGCACCCGCAGACGGATGGAGCCACGGAACGCCTGAATGGGGGGCTCGAACAGTACTTGCGCTGCTACGTGGGGCACCAACAGGACGATTGGGCGGAGCTACTACCGTTCGCGGAAGTGGCATACAACAACGCCGTCCACAAGAGTACCGGGTTCTCTCCGTTCAAAGTAGCCACCGGGAGAGACTTCGTCCCCATGCCGGAGTTGCCTCAGCCGGAATGCCAGATCAACTCCCTGGATGCCTGGTTCGCCCAAATCGACGCGACCCGGCGAGCGGCGCACGCGGCATTGCAAAGAGCCAAAGCCAACTACAAGAAACACGCGGACCGCAAGAGGCTCCCCGAGGAGCAGTGGAAAGTGGGGGACCAGGTGTATCTGTCAACCAAAAACCTAAAGACGCACCAGGCATCGAAAAAACTCAGCCCGAGGTTTGTGGGGCCGTTCCCCATTGCAGAGGTCATCAATCCAGTAACCGTCAGGCTGACGCTCCCGAAAAGCCTCGGGAAGATCCACCCGGTGTTCCATTGCAGCCTGCTAAAGCTGCACCAGCCGGGGAACGCCTGGCACAAGACAGAGGGAGTGCCACCACCCATCATGGTCGGGGGGGAGCAGCATTTCGAGATCAACCAGATACTGGACGCCAGGAGGCACAAGGGGCAGGTCCACCTCCTAGTGCAATGGAAACATTTTCCCAAGTCCCACAGCGAATGGGTGAGTAAAACCCACATAAGGGCGCCGGACCTAGTGCGGGACTTTTACAATAAATACCCCGGGAAACCGAAATAGAGCCGGGGGAGGGAGTTGTCTTCAGGGGGGCGGTATGTCAGGTTCGGTCAGCACGGGGCTTCAGGGAAGCTCGCAGCCAGACTACGCGGAATCCACCGGCGGTAGCTAGCGGGGAAAAGAGGAACTGAAAGTGCCGCTAGTTAACGGGCCACCTGCGCCCAGCCAAACAGGAAAACCGCAGCGGAAGCTTTTAACTATAAACTGATAACGGCGCGAGCCAACAATGAACGGGGCCGCAGGCAGCGAAACAAGATCGCAACGCAGCACAGAACCCTCGGGCTTGCACGTAACGGGGAGGGACCAACCCAGCCGGAGGGGAACTGGCAATCAAGGACAATGGACCCTGACCGAACCTGCCATCATGGACAATCAAGGGGGATTATTGGGGGGCCGATAATCCGCAGCAGCAACGTGATCGCGGGGCGGGAAAAAAGCGCGGGAAGGGGGGAATATAACAAGTAATGCAATTGTACCAAGCCAGTCCTGGCTTTGCTTGTGACTACTACGTTACGCATGAGTAAACCTTCTTTGTGAACCACACGTGTCACGAGAGTTTCTCTGTCGAACGGGGCAAACCTCACAAGAGGAACATATTTGTTTATATTGTATTATCCGAATTAGATAATTTCCACCAATAGATAGCAGTACCTACTTATATAGGAGACCAACCAAGAATATTCAGTCTGTAATGTAGACTGGAAAGAGCCCTAGCTACCTTATACATTTTCAAAAGTAAGTCTTCTTCCCCCCTGAAGAAGGAGGAAAACCACGGATCTGCTGGGAGAAAAACACATAAATGTTTTACATTCCTGGCAGAACATCTTATTGTTCTCCTTCCTTCTTTATGTATACTCCTATATGCTCTAGAAGATCCTCCAGTGTCCTAGAAGGCTAAAAAGGGAACAATCTTTATATTAAGGATCCATTTCAGTTCTATAACAGCATTTGACATATTAGCAACACCACTATAATCACAACCGATCCAATATAATGTAAACAAATGGCAATTTTGCTAAAATGGCATCACGAAATCTCACCAAAGTCTGATCCTCTCTGCTTTTGCTCCAGGAATGTAATCTGGTGAGGCAACAGGACCTGCAAAGCGGGGGGGGGGAGTATGAAAATTCTTGGTTGTTCTGTTTCTTGCTGCATCCTAAAGGTCCATAGCTAAATTGAAAAGCATATGCCATATTTATGCATTATGGGAGAAGGTGTTAATATATTTTAATATTATTTCATAAGATTTTGTTCTGCTTTACTCCTTTTGTAATTTTTCTTCTCTTTATGGAAATATTTTTTGTTGGACGGATGGGAGCGGTTGCTGAGCATGGATCCCATATGGCTTGCCAGATCTAATTTGTTAAGTGCCATTAGCTACTGGGAATTTGGATTTGTGCTATACCTCCTTGTTCTTAACCTGGGAATATTCTCAAGCAATTGCAACTGGAGTTTAGCCCGCCCCAGGGAAAACGTTCTATGACCAAGAAAATGGCAGGTAAATGTTAACATTAAAATTATTTTAAAAAACAAGCAAACAAAAGCACTCCATCTTAGCGTGAAGAAAAGTAAAATTGTCTGCTGTGGTATGTTGACAGTGTCCATTAACTTATGTCCCAGGCACGTAAGTTACACTGTACTTTTTTTCATATTGAACACATGAATGTTCAGTATTGATTGAATGAAGCAAGTGCACATAAATCACTGCAATGAGTGCTGTGATGGGCTGTTGGCCATTTAATTAATTTCAATCCAATAGGTGTTGCCCTTCTCCTTTCATTCATTCCCTACTGACTTCCTGGGAGACTTTGGTGAAATACCTGAGGCCAAGTTTATCAAGTAGGGCTAAGTCTTTTTGAAAGAACAACACGCTGTTAGCTGATTCAAAAGGGGTGACAGAAAGATCAATTTTTCCTGAGATTGTCCTATCAGTCCCATACAACTACATTAACGTTGCTTCACTGTGATCTTGTCAGCAGAGTCAATCTGGCCATATGCATAGTGATGCAGTGATTATAAATGTAGGAAAGGGTCTGCTCTAGATGAAAAAGGAGACCTGGAATAAGCAGACTAGTTCATCTGGCAAGAAGAGAGGAAGCAGGAGATATTTGCTCTGATGTGCAGACCTGTAGTTCATATTGATTAAGCTTGGCAAGCAAAGGCAAGGATATGTGACCTCCTAAAGCTGAGCAGCAAACATCTTACTTCAGTGCAAATAAGAATTGGTGGCTAGGAAAGGTATGCTTTGGACTTTTAATGTGTTGCCTGGAGTGTCTTAAGCTTTAATTCCAGCTCACCAGCTAGTTAATAGGGCTGTGCAAAACCTTCAAAGGGGGTTAGAGTAAGCAAAGCACAACTCATTAAAGCAGCAGCCTTGGAGAATTTTGTGCACTGTCTTTGAAGGCTGAGCCAGACGGTTTGCACACAAATGTGCATGTATATACTATATTTCTGCTGGGACTACCAGGAAAGTGAATACGTACATGCAGACAGACAGGGATACCCTTTGGTGCAACTACAAAGCCTTTTAGAGGGATGCTTCCTCATGCCAACACATTTTGAAATGTACTCTTCTGAACACTTTGTACAATCCTGCTAGACAAGCTGGAAAAACTGGAAGTGAACTAAGTCATTTGGAGGAACTTCTCAGCCCATAATCCTGTTCAACTGAAATCAAAGAATGCTTTGTGAATACGCTTGTGGAGGACATATTGAGATAGTCCCAACTGAATTTTCCTGTTCATTTATTAGGAACCATGTGCAGCAGAACATGTATGTGTAATTAGTTCTAAGGCCATTAAGAGAATCCAGAGAGAGATACTTAAGGTCCAAAAGGAGAAGTAAAGATTACAAAGGTGTTAGAATGCTCTGATAGAAAACCTGAATCCTTGATTTAGAAGACAGAAGAAAGAAGAAATGTTGGGCTTGGAAGACAAGCACCGAATATCAGACCAAAAAAGGGAGTCTCTTATTTATTATTTCCATTCTTCATGCCTCTGGTGGCCAATAGGATAAAAAGTTCAAAGAATCAACGTGTTTGGTTAGGCATCTCCAATATCTTATTCAATCTGATTGAAAAAGAAACTCCTTTTGATTACATCCAGTGAAGAAAAGTTTGGTGATTTTTTTTTTAAATCCTTTTTTTCCTGGTACTTTATTTAACAAGCAAAAAATAGTAATAGCAATAACTTCATAGTGCACACCAATGATCAATGCTAGCTTTGGCAAGGTCAGAAACAGCCTGAAATTGGAGTAGTCTGTTACAGTAATAAGGGACAGGCGACAAGCATTCTTCAGTCTGAAAGCAGAAGGTCTCCAACTTTTTGCATTGTGCAGACAGAGGAATAGGCACAAGAATTGAACCTTAATTTTATTACAAATAGTCTTTGAATGTTATACTTGGCAGTCACTAGAATTTGTTCTTACTATATTTCCTCAAATAGTTTTAATTATTACAGATTTGTGTTTGTGTAGTGACTTTTATTCTATAATCACCTCTCCAGCAGTTTGCAACCCCCACTTTCAATTAAATCCCAAGACATCAGGAAATAATTCCTTCCTTTGGGCTTTTTCAGATCAAATATGGGACTGTCAATTAACATTTTGTAGAACACAATTAACCAGTTCCATATTGTTATCAAAAAAAGGAACATGAGTATGTCCACAAAGTTCCAAAGAATCAAAGAAATCTTAAAGCTCACTACAACAGTTACATACTGTAGTTTGGCTATATTACAAAAAGCCACATATAGGATGCCCTACTTAATTTCTGGAAATTTCTGATGACTAGTTCTTCCTTGAAAACAAAAGTTGTTTACATATGCACCAAACTCTTTAATTGCCCAAACACATATCAAATGCAATTTAAATAATAATAATAATAATAATAATAATAATAATAATAATAATAATAATAATTTGAGGATCATTTTCTTATCTATGTAAATAAGAGTCAGTTGATCAGTTGTTCATTTATAGACTATTGCAAATTTTAAAATCTATCAAGAAAGTTAGTTTGACTATTCTATTTGTATAGCACATAGCCACATAATAAATTCCCAGTTCAGATCTTAAATAATCACATATTCTCTTCCTAAAGTTTGCCAAAAATTAAAATAATCTAAATCTGCCATCCCTTCAGGTTGGATTGTCATGACTTCCAATAAATTGTCATAGGGTCCTATATTTTTATTGGAAATTGTATTTTGTTCTATTTAATTAATGTGGTGTGATATACTCTTCTTACCTAACTTGACCAACAGCTTAGGTATAATATTAAAAAAAAAAAAAAACCAACACATTGTATGAAAAAAAAATGTATTCTTATTTATAAGTAACTTTAATTATGCAATTTTGAAAAGTTGGACATACATTCTGATATTAAACATTACAGCTCCTAATCCTAATTTAGGCCCCTTACTTGTTACAATCGTCTGCCTAAAGTCCAAAGAATTGCTACTGTTTATTCATAGCATAAGTTTTAGCCCCTGGTTTTCTATTTTTTATTTTTTAGGAATGACAGTGACAAAAGTTGATTGCAAGCAAGTAAAATGATCCGAACCCAACCCTCCTTTCAAAAGCTGAAAAGAAGGAAAAGAATAACAGCGGAGGATTATTTGTTCTTCTGTGTATTTTTTAGCTGTTACGCAAACACAGCTGAAATTGCACAAGATTATATGATCTGTAGAACTGCTCTGAGCAGTATCCATGGTGACAAGTTGAGGGAAAGGAAATGGGAAAATATTATTAGACTGCAAATGGTTACATTAAAATCAGTAGCATGGACATTAAAAGTAAAAAAAAAAAAAAAATCATTTGCCCAAACACTTTTTTCTTTTGTTATAGAACACAAATGCAGAATTATAAAATCACTGCTAACAAGCTACAACAGTCCACTTTGGAGAACAGTGATCATTTAATAACATAGGGTTTTTTAAGGGAAAAAGAAAAAGACTTATCTGATAAGTAAATAAGATCTGTCCACATTGTTCAATTTTAAAAAAGAATACTTTAGATAAGTAAATTATTTTTACTTTAAATGTAATGGTCCATAAGAGAGACAAAGGCTTGGACAAATGCATATAGACTTAAGACTAAATTTAAGACTAGGTTTAAATCTTCAATTGTGGGGCTTTAGAAATGTGAATTGTAATAAATAAATAAATAAATAAATAAATGGCCCCATTTATTCAGTGAATTGAAGAACTGATTGTGCTTGCTACTTATGAGCAGATTGTCTATAGATGTAGACTTTGTATGGACAAGTATAATGAAATATGGGACTCATTTATACAAAATACAGTAGGTTAAAAATGATAGTCATATAAATGTATTAGAAACAAATATGTACTTGAATAAAATTTGCATTATATATATATATATATATATATATATACACACACACATGTGTGTGTATATATCTGTATCTGTATCTGTATCTATAGCTATATCTATCTATATCTACTGTTATAATGATATGCTAAGTTTTTTATTTCTTTTGTTGTATGTTTGTCACATTTTTGTAGTAGCATTTTTTAATTTTTTTCTTCTTGATAGTGTATTATTATTTTTGTGTTTTATCTTTCTTTTTGTTATTAATTAAAAAGCGATAAAATTTGTAAAAAAAATAGAGAAGCACAAATTATTTTGAATAACTAAGACTTATTTCTGAGAAGACATGGACAGGATTACAATTTGTTTCTTAATGGATCTACTTTGCTTTAATGGCTATTTTATATTAATTTAACAGATGAAAATAATAGAGTGCTATCTTGAAAATTTATTCTGCATGTTTTAATCCATTCCCATTTCATTGAAAAACAGGTATTTTTATTTTTAAATTGGTAAATTGTCATCAGTGGGATTCTTTGATCTTACTTTCATTTTAAATGGTTGCATCCCTACATCCCAAAGGAGGACTTTATGCAGAAATTCATATTAGGAAACGAAGACAGATAAAAAAGGCTACAAAGTGATGGACTGGTAGGCATGAAAACATCTTTCTACCTACCTAGGAACAGCATGGTACACTCAAAAATACTATTAAAACATTCCAACAAAATCCTAAAGCATTCTCAAAATAAAGTAGAAAAACAGAAGCCTTTATTTTTATTTTATTTTTTGTAGGGAAGGTAGGTTTTAGTATAAAAAGGAAGCATTTTGGAGGAAGACAAGTCTCCAGTGCTTTAACATGTAATAATCATGCTTTATATTTATTTAGCCATAACCTAAATAGGTTGTCCAAAGATGTTGCCTCTCCTGCAAGTGGAAAAACTATGAGCTTTTTGTGAGAAATTAATAAGTGGCAGCTGTGCACTTTGATTCTCTGAGATTTAGTGGGTTGGCTTGAAGTTTCATAATGGACAGGAGCAGTCTCACTAATTAATAGGTTTTCCCATTGCAGGCATCATTTTAGAAAAGAAATGACAGATGTATCTTCTAACAGCTGGATATAACTATGAACTCCATCAAGGAGGTTTCCAGGGTTATCGAGGGATAGTGGAAGCCAAAATATTTCCCTCTATTCTTCCTGCTACCCCCTACATCTGAAGAGAAAAGTAACAGCACTTCATGAATCACCACAAATTAATTGTCAAACAATCACAGTAGATTAATGTCTGAGTCTGAATTAAAACATTTAGCAACTGGTAGGTGGTTTCACCTGAAAAGAGAATACTTCTTTCCAAACAAGCAAATGAAGCTAATTATGAGAAAGAACAGCTTTTCATCAGGATATGTCCAAAACAGTAGGCCCTATTGTACAGATCATTTTTTAAAGGGATTTTTCACTGAAGACATAGTTGGCATGGAATCTCTACCATACAAGTACTTCATAACTAGATTCAAATCTAATCCAAAATAATAAATCTTAGAATATTCTGGTATGAATACTCCTCTACCAGTATTTCTATATAAATGTTTTCATATCTTCAGGTGGAAGGTTGTCTATGGAACGGCATGGCACATCCTGTGTAGAAGTGCTAGATCTAGCTTTTGTGGGGAAAGAAAAAGATAACTATTGAAAAAAGTTTGCAAATATTTCCAGACTTGAATAGAACAGAGAAGATGAGTGTAGCTCTTACTTGCAAGAGACTTATCCAGCAACAGTGAATTAAATGAATAGGAAACTGAAATAAAATATATTTTATAAAATGTATTACATTTGGTGTAATGTACACTATTGCTCAATAATATTCACAGCCACTTCTTGTTTTCTCTAAGTGACACATTCTTGTATGTAAATATTCATTTTTGTGGTTGCAAATGTTTTCTTGTGCACATATCCTCTCTCTCTCTCTCTCTCTCCCTTTCTCTCTCTCTTTCTCTCTTTATGTGATAATAGACTTTCTGTTTTATCTGAGCTTGCAATTTTGGCTTATTGTTGAACCATGTCTGACCTTTAGGGACTTCATTTCCTTTTGGTCAATCAATGGTGTTCATGCATTCATCCAGAAGCTTTGCTATTGCTCAAAGTCTTCTTCTTAGCTTTGTAATAACTTGAGCCTTATCTTCTAGTTCTCTGGTTGGATGTTCAGTTTCCTAATCCAGTTTATAGACATTCCCATTACTTTCTCTATGAAGAGTTTAATCTGAGTTTTTTTTTAATTTGCTGTGGACCACAGGAATGGTCATAGGGTGCATGCAGTTACTCTTTTCACTTTATTTATTTTTACAGGTCTACATATATAGAAATATATCTATCTATATCTATAATTATCTATATGAATGGCAACCACTGTGGTATACAGGTAGTCGTCATTTAGCAATCATAATTGGGACAGGCAACTCCATCGTTAAGTGACATGGTTGTTAAAACATCACATGACCATGACGGACTTACAACGTCACTTCCTATTCGGTCATTAAGTGAGACATCACATAACCACAACTTGCAATTTCACTGCTGGCTTCTCCATTGACTTTGCTTGTCAGAAGCCAGTTGTGACGTGCACAAATGCGAGATGCTGCAAGAGTTGTAATGCAAGGACTGGTCGTCAAGTTACTTTTTCAGTGCCGTCAGACCTTTGAATGGTTGCTAAACAGGGTAGTCGTTAGGTGAGGTCTACCTGTAGTGCTAAGGTCCTGAACTAGGAGAAGGGGCACCTTTGGCACAGAAGTTGGCTAGCTGATCTCTCTCTGCCATAGACTGGGAAGTCCAAAATAATCTCTCTCTCAACTCATACTGGATCAGCATGGTAGATTACAGTCCAAAAACTTCAATAAAAAGGCCTCCATCTTTTTTCTTTTTTTAAAAAAGCCATCTGACAAATATAGTTACACTTCTACAGTTAGCCTACAATATTTGGAATGAGTTCTGCCAACTGCACAGCACCTTTTCTTAGAAAACATTCACTTTCCTTCCAAACTGAACAATTTACAGTATAGTGCTGAAGCACAGATCATCTTATTCATCATAGCTGACCTGCCCTGTTATTTAGGCTATAGCTTGTTCTATATATGGGTATTTTGGCACTAATTATAGAGCAGATTGTGTGGGGATTTCTATGAGACTGCACTATGGCAATACAGATTAAGCAATTAACCTTGATGTCACTGTAATTATTAAGATACTTTAGCAAAAAGAACTAATTTCCCCACAGGATGTTCTGCTGAAATCAACTTTTTCTCTCTTTAAGATGCCAAAATAGGGAATGCTAATGGAAAATTAAGTTTGTGATTTTTAATAAATCTGGAGGGTATACAGTTCTTTTGCAGTTTAGCAGTTTTGTGCCATGTAATTCCAGTTAAGACTTGACAAATTACATATGCAGGGACCTTTTTCTTTATCTAGAATTACAGTGATGCCTTTATTTTGTGAAATATATTTAACAGAATGTCTGCTACTGAAGATATGTGGAAATTCTGCCCGCACATTCCTATCCTTTAAGGAAGGGACTACAGATAATATGTGCAGACTGCTTTTATTTTTTTCCATATTCACAGATCTTAATGCTATCAAACCCCTGCTGCCACCTTTCTGACCAAGGCAATTACATTTCTACTGATGGTAGCTATATTTCCATGTGATTTCAATATATTCTCCTCACGTATTTCTTCGTAGGCCTATGTAGTTTGGCTGTGATCTGCCTTGATCAGGAGCATTGCTTCCTACAGAGATCCACAGAGAAGAGAGCCAATGAAGGATCAAAGAGAGCTGAGCTGCCATGATGGGTCACTTTGCTTAACAAACAGAGGGTTTCATACATATAGTTCATGCATTAAATTTCAATCCTATTTTTCCTTCCAGGACTTCAAGGAAGTGTACCTAGGGGAGCTGTGCAAGCCTTCAAAGAGATGCTTTGGTATAAGGTGCTACAGTGGAATTATTTCAGAGGGGCACATCAGCAAAGTAGAGCACAGAGGCTGCACCACTTTACAGCAGCTGCTTCTGGGGTCTCCAGAACATATGTAGCCCTCCTGCAGAAGACACTTGCCTTTATTTAAAATACTTGTATGGCCACCCATCTTAAAACCAGAACTCTGGGCAGCTCACAACCATAATATAAAAACAACATCAAACAAAATTGCAACCCAGGAAGAAAAACAGAAACAATAAAAAACTTGTAACCCACCATACTCTCTTGCAACACAGACTTCACCCTATCACAGTGCTTGGGGGAAAAGCCAGCTGTTAATGGCTTTCCAGAAGGTTAAAAGGGTAGAGGCCGGCTGGATCTCAAGGGTAAGGGTGTTTTATATGTCCTGCAAGATGGCAACATTTAAGGGAAGGGATATGGAGCATGCCTATTTTATCTGATCTGGCTGGACAGGCAGGCACCCTCAGGGAGAGGCATCTCTTTTCTGGTCAAGGTGGATCAGACTTGATGATTTGCTTTAAACAATGAAGCAATGAGGCAGTTTGGTCTCTAAAGCTGAAGCAGCAGCTTCAGGCATAGCATCTGCTATTCCTGTATTGAATTTTTCCACACTAGATTAACCCAGAGAGGTAGTTTGGGCTAAGGTGACTAGCCCAAAGTCACCCTGCAGTGGGAAGGGAAGGGGAAGTTGGAGACTGGATGAAAGTTTTTCAGATCAGCTGGATCCAAGGCTGGCCTCTTGAGGAAGAGGCATTTCAGGAGAGGGCTTTATGTACCTAGCTCAAAATGTTTATTTATGCCATTACTGTGCACTGCAGTAGGGACAACACCTTGGATGGTTCTTTGGAGAACAGGGCATTTATCTTCTTGGCCTCTGCTTCTCTAGTGTATCTTCTTAGCCTGGCACCCAGTGCTGTGAGGCTTTGTTTAGGAGTCTTTAGGGCTTCAGATAGAGTCGGGCCCATGTATTTTTTCAGTAGCCGAGTCTTATTGTTAATCTCCACACCCTTCTGTATTTCCACCAGCTGACTAATTTCTCTCCAAGTTGCCTTGATCTTAGCCTCCAACCTCATTTTCCAGGTGAAGGGCATGTGCTGCTGTTCTTCTTGACCATGTAGCCAAGCATCTTCAGGATTACAGAATCTGTAGCGTATACCAGTTCATGGGTTTGAATTAAGGTGGTAGTAGGGAGGGAAGGTAGTGTATATATATATGTGTGTGTATGCGTATGTGTGTATATATTTCATATATATATATATATATATATATATATATATATATATGAAAAGAGGTCATTTGTAATGAGACTTTGATCTCTAAAGTAAAGGTATTTTTAAAATAACTTTCTAGGTGAAATAAAACAGAATGTGTTTTTTTTTTAATTAACTTTGAAAACATGGGTGTTTGTAGGCAAAACATTTCCTTAAAGCTAGCATGTATGATGTTGTCAAAAATCAAGAGAAAGATCAATGGAGACACAAATGATTAACTGATTCCTCCCCCATATGTTCAATGCCAATCCATGCAATGTGGTCTCTTCTAGCCAAATATCCAGTGAAATTAGCTTCGGGTGAGATAAAAATTCTAAAACTGATGAAAATGGAACAGAAAGCAATTTAGGGAATTTGCATTCATTAATTGTGGCACATTCCTTTTACATTATTCTGCCAAAAAATTAAAAAATTTGAAAGGTTCATTCTGAATACTCGACTGACTGGGTTCACAAGTAAGCTAAACAAACAAACAAAAAACTTTAAATTATGATAATGTACATTTGTATAAAGTTAGAACTGTTATGAGATAGATTTGTTTTGAAGCAGAATGAAAAGCCAGCATTTCTTTTCATCTATTCCTCTATGCAAATTAGAGAAACAATATTGGGTGGAGAGGCTTTTATGTATATATTTTCTGTTTGATTCATACACGAAATATCTTGTAGCTATACACTTTTGCCTTTAAGGAGTAGCCAGTAGTTTAATTCATAAAAGGAAATTGTTTTCATCAAATGTAACCTCTTATTTTTAAGGAGGATGGAATTGATCAAATCACTAACTCATGATTTTCTCACCATAGGTATTTCAGAGAGTCCGCCACAGAATTTCAAAAATGTGTTCTATTTCCAAAGGAGATAACTGGTTACCGCAATTAAGAATGCTTAAAATAATTTAATATTAATTATACTTCATAACTTCTTACTTTCGTTGTATTGCTTGCTCAATTTATTAGTTAGATTTGTTAGGAACTCAAGGCAGTGCATTTTTTTTTCTCCACAACAACAATCCTGCAAGATAGACTGTGCTTAGCATGAAAATGATTGACCCAAAGCCACCCAGTGAGTTTCTATGGCTGAAGGTTGACTAGGTGGCTGTTTTTAGTCCAATACTTTAACCACTACACCTCACTGGCTCTCTATTCTAGACTTTTACATTCATATCTTGATTCTTTCTGGTCTGAAATGTGCCAGGGTCTTGCCCAAAGCCTAAAGGAAGAATGTTCCTGCTTCAATTCCAAAACCACGGAAACCTAAGAAGACATTAATAACAGCTTCAATAGACCTTAATGACATTATCGCTGATGCTATACAGCAACTTGAGGTAAAAAAAAAATGTTTTCTATCCTCCAATTTATTTATTTATTTATTTATTAAATTTATCTCCGCCCACCTCCCCCTAATGGGGGACTCTGGGCAGCTCACACAGTGCATTAAAATAATAAATACATATAAAATTGGAAAAAATAAAAAAAGTACAAAAAACTGTACAAGACATTACCAAGAAAAAAGTCCAAGAGGGAGATGGTTTCCCAGGCTGGAGATGAAAGGCTTCTAAGGGATTAGCCATCCCGCCACTTGATGTCTCCCCTCCTCCCCCCAAGCCAAGTGGCAGAGCCAGGTCTTCAAGTCCCTCCAGAAGGCCAGGAGTGAGGGGGCCAATCTCAACTCCAGGGGCAGGATGTTCCAAAGGCCGAGGGCCACAGCCAAGAATTGTCATAGAAATTTTTGTTCCCTGCAAAATTGGAAAATATCACTGAGAAGCTCAAGTCTCTTTAAATCATTTTAGCTTGCCAGCAATCAAGGCATGCTCAACTATGACTCAAATGGCCACTTTTTAAGAATTCTGGTAAGATGCACACACAAAGTTGCACATGTTGGATTCACCTGGAAATCAGTGGGGCTTATATTTCAAGTGGTGTTTTCAACCATTAAGGTCAAGCCCATTACTGAAACGCAGTTGCTTCTATGTCTTTATTTTCTGTTCCTCTTCTTCTGTTAACTTTTGTAACTTTCTTCTTGCAGCTATTCCCTGAATATGAGCTTTCCCTCCATTTCACCAAGTTAGTATTCCTTTCTGTTCCCCTAATTCTCCAAATTAGTTTCACGTATAGTAACACACTTTGGTTGCTTGAACATGTTCAGCTGACACACGTGAGGGTTTACAAGTAGAGTATCTGCATGCAAACTGCACTCCAATGAGTTCTGGAGTGTGCAAGTACCTCTGAGTCTTTTACTTGTTTAGCACTAAGGTTTGCTAAAAATTGTTAAGCACATGCAACTGAACACTCTTAAAAGTTTAACAGAAATTAGAAGTCCTGTCTCATCAGGATTCCCAGTTGTTTGGAAGCATGGTCTGCTCAATATAAGAGTCCAGCAGGGCTCAACACACAGCTGATCTTTATTTATTTATTTATATTTATTTAGGTTTCAAATGTATATATGCTGTCCATCTCACTGTAGAAGTGACTCTAGGTGGTGTTACAAGTATAAAACTATAAAATCTTAGAAAAGAATATACAAGTTCAAAACTACAAAAGGTTAAAATTAAAACTAAAAGTTAAAGCTATACTACAAACTTGGTTAAAAATCTTGCTTATTTAGACAGCTGAACAGGGTCAGTCCTAATGAATACTTGGGTATAACCATGTTGGAATTTAAAGGGGTTGACTAGACTGAAAAATTGAAGAAGCATCAACTAAGAAGAACAGAATGAAAAGCCACTACCATATCATATTCATTGCATTGGTATGCCCAGGAAGAGTCAAGAAAACTTCCACTGAATATATTCCACTGAATATACTTAGAGCCTCACTGCAGATCTTATCTGTGAGGTTCTAAGCAGATTTCATCCATCGAGTTTTGCAGAGAAGCTGGGTCCAGGGGTTGTTGGTCTGGGTCTTACATAAGCCCTTGCCTGCCTCTTCCTTCAGGTCATAATATACAGTATAAGAATAAAACCATAAAAAACTATAGAACTTAAAGCCATGTAAGAATACCATAAGAATGACATCCTCAATATCATAGCAATATAAGTTCAACTAAAAGCTCAAAGAAACAGATAATTGTTAACGGAATGCCAAGAGGTAACAAGCACCAACCATAACTGAACATGGAAGGAATTCCACCTTTGAATTTTTTGTGTTCAGAAGAGCAAATATCAGGTCTCAAATGATGTAGGCTTTTATATATAAGTACAAGGACCCTGAACCTGACTCAAGAATGAAGTCATTTCAGTACAAAAGTATAATATGTTCCCAAAAAGTCTCATACTTTTAAGTGTAAGCTGAATTCCTTATGGTTATTTGGTTGTCAGCTTACCCACATTCCACAGACATCCGTAGAATTCAGCTATTCAATTATTCCCCTTTGTCTCTTTTTCAGGTTTGGCTCATGCAATCAAGGCACCTATTGCTATAGTCATGTTTTAATAACTCACAATTGCATGTGACTATGGACTTCATTACCACACATCATGTATTATCTCATAGTGCTAATTAATGTGAACATGTTCTCTGCTGGATTTTTTCTGCTATGGTCAATTTTGATTAACAGATATGCATTGCCCAGTCATTAAGATTTCCCATGGTGGTCATTTTAAGTGTGTGTGTGTGTGTGTGTGTAGGGAAAAGGGCCAGTTTGGTGTAGTGGGTAAGGCACCAGGCAAGAAATTGGGAGACTGTGAGTTCTACTCCTTCCTTAGGCACAAAGCCAGCTGGGTGACCTTGGGCCAGTCCCTCTCTCTCAGCTGTAGGAGGTAGGCAATGGCAAACCACTTCCGAAAATATTGCGAAGAAAATTGCAGGGACTAGTCCAGGCAGTCACCTGGAGTCAACACTGACTCAGAGGCAGAAAGAAAGAAAGAAAGAAAGAAAGAAAGAAAGAAAGAAAGAAAGAAAGAAAGAAAGAAAGAAAGAAAGAAAGAAAGAAAGGGAAGGAAGGAAGGAAGGAAGGAAGGAAGGAAGGAAGGAAGGAAGGAAGGAAGGAAGGAAGGAAGGAAGGAAGGAAGGAAGGAAGGGAAGGAGAAGGAGAAGGAGAAGGAGAAGGAGAAGGAGGAGAAAGAAATATATGGAAAACTCATCTGTAATCTATGTTAGAATTATTAATACTGATTGAGATCCAATAGGATGGGACATCCATCCATCCATCCATCCATCCATCCGTTAGGTTTTCCTTTAGAAGTTTAAGACAGAATAAAGGGGCTTTTTTCTCTAATTTTATTTCCATTGCAACAACCGATGAGGTAGATTTGAGGGAGAGGTAATGACCAGCTCCATGTCATCCAGTTACATTTCCTTCCTTCCTTCCTTCCTTCCTTCCTTCCTTCCTTCCTTCCTTCCTTCCTTCCTTCCTTCCTTCCTTCCTTCCTTCCTTCCTTCACAAACTCATATAGCCACCCACCTACCAGAAAGAACTCTGGGCAGTGAGTACTACAGCTAAATGTGGACCTGAATCCATACTTTCCTTTTTTCTAGTCTTCCCTATACTTTACTGTATTCCTTTATTTAATAAATATATAATTTAATACACACTTCATCATGACTGTGTTCTAAACCAGCTGCAGAGATCTTCAATGGCAGTCCCATGAAAAGCACATTGCAAAATGTAAAACCATGCAATAAAACAATACAAAAAGCAGCCATTTAGAAAAATAATGTAGTTTCTAACTAACCTATCATCCCTACAAGATGTCCACTACACACTCTAGACCAAAGCCTAGGAGAACAGCCAGTTTTTAAGGGCTTCTTTGAATAAGGTCAGGGTGGGGGGCCCTACAAATCTCTGGAGGATATGATTCCAAATGGCAGATGCTATGATAGAGAAGGCCTACTTCCTGGGTCCCATCAGATGACATTTTTATTAATAGGCTGTGATCAAAATTCATTCAAAGCTCACTCAAAACTCAACTCAACTCCAGTTTTCTATTAATAGAACCCTTCCAGATGTCATCTTTCCAAACTAGATTACAGCATACTATCTTTCATTAATAGTTCTATGCATGTAATGACTTTGTCTCTTTGTTTTCTTCCAAAAGGTGAGAATGTTCTACATGCAAGTTTGGAACATCTTCAAGAAGAAATTGAAAATTTCATCTGATATCTAAACAAAATAAACAAATGGAAATTCCAAATCTTATGAAATATCAGAAATTTAAAAGATTTTTCCTTTGTTGAACTGACATATGAGTGAGAATCTGTTGAGATATTCCAATATTATTTCTCAGTTAAATCTTTTGGCATGTTTGTCTTCACAGCACAGTTTATATCTGCCTCTGATGCAGCTGCTTTATTTTGCCTTTAAAAAAAAAATCATTTGAACAATGCAACATGGATGCACAACAAAATCAGGCTTGTCTGAATATTATGATAGCTTTAATACTGTTTTAATAGACAGTTCAGGCTATTAAATAGTACTGAAATACTCTTTTAAAATAGCAGCAATAAATACTTTAGTGCACTAGAGACTTCAGCAGACTAATTAAGGCATGATGTTGGAAGTCTGGGAATTGTTGATTAACAACCAAGCAATTCCATCACATTAAAATTGTTGAAAGTCATGCAAAACCTGAAATGGTTTATGTAATGTATTCCCCCTTTTTGTGGTATTATGATATATCCCTGATTCTTAGTCAAACACAAATACACTTATAAAATTGTGCTGACCTAGAAAGAAAATTTCATCATGAAGATGGGTGATTCTGTGCACTTTAAATAAATTAGTTAAGTCTTAGCTTATATTTAGTCCATACTTCAAGTACTGGGTTACACAAGCATTTACAATCAGGTTTTAAAAACAAACACTCCATTAAAAAGACATTTTAAAAGTACAATTAAAATATATCGCAAAATTATGACTTTGGAATATATTAATATTACGTTTACAGTGCATAAATTATTGCTGCTTCAATTCCAGTTTCAATCAGGGTTGCTGGGCCATTAATGCATCATAAAATTCCACTGTCAGTAGCTATCATTTGGTAGTGAGGAATTTGCTCCAGGTTATTTCACATATAAATGGTAGCTTGAGAGCACAATGTTATTGTGCTCTTTTCTGTATTGTTAAAGAGTCTAAGTAGAATACTTGGTTCAGGTAGAAATGTAATGTTCAAAGTTAGGTCTTTGTTTTCTGCTGTCAAACTTGGAGAACTATGGAGTTCTACCTAGTCGCGTGGCAAAAGAGTATAAAACACTCTAAAAATAGGAAAAGGGAATGAGCTCAAGATCACCCAGTCAATTAATCCATCATTCATTCAGTCAAGAAATCTAGGGCAAAGTCTTTTCTCAGCAAGAGACATCTCTGTGTTGAAGTTATTCTTTTTGAAATGGCATGTTTAGCATTAGTGTATAATTATCAGAGAATTCTCTTAAAAAAGAAAAAAAAGAATACAATGAAATAATTTGGTTCATTTTCCTCTGTCACTAACTCAAGTTGAATGAAAACCATCGATTTCCGTTCTGAAGTATATTTCAACCAGGAGCGTTGTATCCACAGACAGTTCTTTCGGTGTCAGCCCCACTACATATTACCGGACCAAGAAAGTCACTCCAAAGGAAATTTAAAAGTACTTTATTATATTTGCTACAGTAACAGGGTCTTGCAAGTCTGATTGTATTTTGCTTCTCCTCCATACATTCACCTCCTGTGAATCTAAGGTGGTGTCTGTCTGAGCTGTTTCCTCCTTCCCTCAGGTTTCTTGGGCTTGAGTTGCACTTCTTACCTCACTGCTATGAGAATGGATCTGGTTTATCTCTATCAAGGTCATCTTATTTACTCTCTAAACTTGGGAAAAGGAAAAATTGACAGGCTACCTGCTACGTTTCCATCCCAAATAAGGAACTCCAAAATGAACAAAGAACAAAGCAATAGTAAACTACTTTTACACTGTTGCTAAGATGGTTGTGTGTATGTGTGTATGTATCACCAGGAACTGAGTTTGATGGCAATTTTAACTTTTTCGTACAGTATTTTCCTATGAGCCTCTTTTTAGTGGAAAAAGATAAGTGTGATTATATTCACCTTTCCCAGAAGGCAGACTTGGGAATAAAGTTTGTTCCAGAGGAGGTTGCAACTGGAGGTCCAACTGTAGCCTACTCTGGTTCTCCCTACCAAAAGCTGCAGAGAGAGGAAACTCACTTCATTGTGGCTTAGTCTATAAGCAGCCAACCCTGCAGATGAAGACTGTTCTGTTCTCTTACTTGGAGAAACTGGTGGTCCTGATCCAGCAGATGGTTAGCCTGAGGAGTTGGTAAGCAATTAACCCCCTGAGGCTGACTTAGCAAGCAATCAGCAAGAGCAGGGGTAGGAGGACTTAAGTGATAAGGGCACCAGTCCTACAGAGTACCTACTCCAAGGGTGTTCCAAGCACTTTGGAAAGCTGAGCAGAGAACTGCAGGTGTGAAATGAAATGAAATGAAATGAAACTTTTGAGAGGATGTAACCTTTATAGAATAAAAGATTTCTATAGCAATAGGGAACCTCCCACTAAAGAACAGAGACAACCATGAATGGTTGACCAATTGCCATGCCTTTTTGGTTATCAAATTTTATTGGGTAACAAAGATGTTAAAACATCATCAATTTGCCCTTACAGCAATTTTGAGAATGTAATACTTACTTATCTAGAAGAACCAAAAGAAACAATTAAAAAAAAATGTATAGGGTACTATTGCAATTAGAAATAGGAGATCCACCTCTCAGTTTAAAGGAAGCTTGATTGTGGTTAAGCTGTACAGGTGACAGAATGGCAGGCATTATGGAAATAAGGTGGATTCACTCAGCTTCAGTGCAAGATTAAACACTGATGGCACTTGACTCCAGTCAGATTGGCACATGTGTAGCATAACTATTTTTCTAAATGCTGGAGAGGATACCTACAAAAGGGGCTTTTTTCATTTGTGGTGTCATGTAATAGTTACATGTTTCTGGTCTATATATTTTGGTGAGATAAGTGTCATTACCAATTAAAGAATGGAATGTTCTTTGGAGTTAGGGCTGTTGCATTTATTTACAGGATTGTATCTAAAAAAAAAAAGTAAGTTATTATTTACTTAATTTTAGCAGATGAAATAATAATTGCCCAACGTTAGAAAAACTTAGGTAATCTAATAACTGAGATGTGGATTAACAAGGCCTCTTCAATTGTCATGTTAGAAAAAAATACTGATAAATTAAGAATGAAATCTCAGAGGCAGGAACTCTAATTCCATCAAACTTGGGTGAATGTCTATAATTCACACCTATATTCAGGCATCAAGTATCCTGACTCTTTTTTGGGGAACTTGACAATCTCAGGACTGCATTCCTGTGTCTTTACTTCCTGCTCTGCCTCCTTTGAGCCAGAGTGTCTAACTTCTTTGACATTTGATTCCTGGATTATCATGGACTACATTTGCATCTCTAATCCTATACTCAGTTTTAACTCTACCCTAAATTGCCTAGTGGCTCAGCTCTTGAGGACCACCTGTATATATATTTCAAGTCATGTGTGCACTTGCGTAGCTGAGTCTCTGCCTGCCTTTATGTGTGATGGCTTGCTACTTGCCAAAAACCATCTGTAAACAAAAAAAAAAGAATGTAAGCAAACTAAACAGGTTATCAATGTTGTAACTAAAACAGTTCACATGTCATTGGCCTGTAGAATTCATTACACCAAGATGTAGTGATGGCTGCTTTGAAGGGGAAATGGATAAATTGATGAATGATAGCTCTGTCAGCGACTCTTCACCTTGAAGGCTCAAGTTATGAGTAATTCAACCATCTTAAATGCTAGAGAAATTAATTTGAGTGGGGTGTGCAATGCTTTGGAGTTGATTCCAAAGGAGTGTTTTGGAATTTGAAGAAGTATGAAAGTAGCATCCATCTGTAACTCTTAAAGGAGCTGCATTTTTCCCTTATTGGATGCAGCTACTGAGAAAAGCCACCTGATCCTGAGAAAAGTTGCAGGAGGTACCACATTTGCACCCCTCTCTATTCCAAAGCACATTTATGGAATTGAATCCAAGGAGTTGTGTAGTCTTAGTTTTTAATATCATATTCCCAAATGTATCCAAGTTTCAGTCATTACTAGCATGTACAATATTGTTTTACTAGACCTGACTGCCATTCTGAACCATGTATCATGCCAATATCTTTGAAGTATTATGATTCTGAATATGATTTACTTTTCTGTAAAAAGCTTGACTGAAACACTGAACTTGCTTTTGAACTCCTATGTATTCTGACTTTTGGAATCTGCCTTTGATCTTTGTAGCACAAAGAAAAGCCCTCTCCATCTCTTTTCTCTTTCATGTAAAGCTTCCCTGATGTGAGAAATAAAAATTTCATCAGGCAAACATAAAACGAAATTTAAAATACAGGTGAGAATCTAAAGAGTTAAGGTAATGGTTTAAGGAGTTAAAGTGGCAGGACCTGACCTTCTTAGTTCCATCAAAACATCGGTGGAATGAAGATGTAGCAGCAAAAACTGAGCAATCTTTAAAGGAAAAAAAAAAGTGTGCACAGTTCTAAGAAGCCAAAATTGTATCACGTTACTTTCTCTTGTGCACCTTGGCTCCCCAAAGTATAACTGTATAATTGAAACTTGGTTTTGCTGGTATTTGAAGTGTGCCATCACAGAGAAGGACCTCACCACTCAACCATCATTCATGTGTAGAGGGAAAAATTACAGACATGCATTACAATATTCATAGGTGCATAGGTTCCTGCAAGTGTTATTGATCAATGAGTATGATAGAGTTTTCCCAATATTTTTAAACAAATTATACTCATATATATGACATTGACTGTTCTGATTTTCTTTTTTTTTCTGAATATGAATATAACACAGAATAAATTGCAGGTTTTGCAAGTTTGCTGCATATTTACTACTGGATTTTCCTTTATTATTTTGTTTTTAGAATGTCCTTGGTAATGCTAGCAATGCTGGTAGAGAAGTAATTGAAATATTATAAATAAAATGAAAATTCCTTAAAACACTAAAGAAACAATTGATTGCAACAGGTTATTTATGACTATAATTAACGTTTTACTGAATTCCTTCCTTCCTTCCTTCCTCCCTTCCAACTAAAAAGATGAGTGAAAACAACCAGAAAATGGACAGAATTATAAATAATATTCCTGGCATATCTACTAGGGCACTATAAAGTTTTTCTTTCAAAGAAGAAAAGGCTTGAGGAAAGAGCTAGTACTCCAAAGCTCATCAAGGAAGATGAAAAGCTGTTAAAAAGGCACAAGATGCTCTCCAGGAAGAGCAAAAAAAAAAAAAAAAGAAGAAGAAGAGAATGATACACAGCAAGCGGAGCCAGAAGAATAGCAGCATGTAACTGTGAGTGGCAGAAAGGTCAGGAGGCAGTTGAGGACCATAGCACTTAGCAACAGTTACCAGTCTCTGACTCACAAAACCAATATACTTCAACCAACAAACTTCAGAAAACATTCTGGTGAACATGCAGATCTCCACTGTCCAGCAAAATCCAGGTATCACCTTGAAGAAGAAAAGGCGAGTGGTGGTAATGGGCAGTTCCTGTTAAGAGGTACTGAAGCTGCTGTGTGTAGTCCTGACAAGACATTCTCTTCCAGGTACCCAAATTTATGATGTGACTGATAGGCTACCAAGACTTTCCAATCCTATAGATTATTACCCATTCCTGATTATACTTGTGGGAACTAATGATACTGCAAGAAAAGACCTTGAAGTAATCTGCAAAGACGACAA
The DNA here is from genome assembly GCF_059951505.1 of Python bivittatus. NCBI lineage: Eukaryota > Metazoa > Chordata > Lepidosauria > Squamata > Pythonidae > Python > Python bivittatus. The sequence goes on along the minus strand of NW_028277058.1, from coordinate 3,601,591 downwards.
ACACCTGGCAGGAAGGATCTGGGAATGTAGGTTGTTTTTTTCCTGTATTTTTCCAATGAATGAACATGGTTCAAGAAGAGAAAATAAGATCCTAGAGATGAACAACTGGCTATGTAGATGGTGTCATCAAGAAGGATTTGGCTTCATTGACCATGGATAGATTTACCTATAAGAATGACTACTGGCAAGACTACTGGGTTGTAGCTCACAAGGATAAGGAAGAGTAGATTTATCAAGAGAATTTTAAACTACCTGCCATGTTTGTCAAGACAAATTTAAACTACTTCAAAGGTAGTAAAACACTAGAGTTGAGTATACAGCTGACAAGGGAGGATGGAGAAAGTAGTCATACAGCTGGAAACAGAAGGGTAGGATGTAGGCAAAGAAATGGGCGAGAAAATACAAGAGTCAGGCCAGTAAGAGGTGCTAACTACGGACCAAGATGCCTTTATACCAATGCATGAAGTATGGGAAATGAACCCAAAGAACTGGAAATCCTAATACAGAAACATAAATATGATGTCATAGGTATTACTAAAACATGTTGGGTGATATACATGAGGAGAACACAGTGCTGGAAGATTACAACTTATTTAAAAGAAATAGGGTTAACAAAATGGAGGAGGTATTGCTTTGTATGTGAGGAGAACATGTGAATCTTCAGAAATTTATGTTTTGGAGCAGGTGAGCCCTGTTGAGAGTGTCTGGGCAAGATGAAAGGAAAAAGAAATAAAAGGGACATAGTTGTGGGAGTTTATGATAGGCCTCTGGGACAAACTGAAGAGAAGAATGAAATCTTCTGCAGCAGATGACCCAACTATCTTGTATATAAACCTTATTAAAATTCTACACATAAAATAGAAATAAAAAGAAAAACACACAGTCACACAATACATAAACTTATACAAAAACATAAACCTACAAACACAAAACTAAATATCTAACTTAAATATCTATCCATATAGATATTTAGTCCACTTCCACTTTCCGCACAGATCCATTAACCATTTCTTATTCTTTTAAATGACCCAACTATCAAGGAAGCATAAGATAGTGATTATGAGGGATTTTAACTATCCAGATATTAGTTGGAAATCTTATTCTGCTGACATTTACAGGTTCACAAAATTCTTGTTCTGTCTCACAGACAACTTCATTTGTCAAAAGGTAGAAGAGGAAACAAGGTGGGGGGAAGCGTCTCCTACCCTGGATCTAATCCTCACCAATAGGGACGAAATGATTGAGGATATAAAGGTAACTGGGAAACTGGGAGCTTCCTGTATTTCAGATAGCACAGGGATGAGAAACTACAAACAGACTTCAGAAGAATGGATTTTGATGGATTCAGAAAGATAATAGGAAGTATCCAATGGTTTCCTATCCTAAAGGATAAAATGTCCAAGAAGGCTGGGAGCTTCTGCAAAATGAGATACTGGAAGCACAAACCCGAACAATTCCTACAAGAAGGAAGAATGGGAAACACCTAAAGAGACCAAACTGGGTCTACACAGAACCGAATAAATTGCTTAAAAGAAAAAAGGAAAAGTACCAGAAATTGAAAGAGGGGAATATATTTAAAGAAGAATAATACAAAACAGTTTGCAAAAACTGCAGGTCTAGCATGAGAAAAGCTAAAGCCCAGTATGAGGTTAGGCTAGGAAGGGATGCCAAAAATAACAAAAAAAAAGGGGGGGGGTTCAGTGAAAAGCAAAGGAAAGTCATGGAATCAGTAGGTCTTCTGGAAAGACAGAAGGTAAATGTTTAAGGAGGATTATGAGAAGGCAGCACTTCTCAACTCCTATTTTGCTTCTGTTTTCTCTCAGAAGGTGAAAGAGCCCTTGGTTGGCTTTCACTGTGCCATTGCAGGCAGAAGGGAAGGAAGTGAAATGAAGCTCCAGATAAGCAAAGAGCAAGTGAGGGAATTCATAGCTAATCTAAATGAGTTATAATCTCCAAGTCCAGATGAATTACAACCTAGGGTATTGAAGAAACTAGCAGAGGTAATTGCAGAACTATTCTCTGTAATCTTTCAGAAGTGCTGGAGCACAAGATTTCTCTCATAGCATTCTAATTAACAAAATGGTCAAATATGCGTTTGACAACTCAGCTGTTTGGTGGATCTACAACTGACTCAAGGATCACACTACAGACTGGTTTTAGCTAATTTGTTTGTAATAGCTACAAACAGTAGCTGGAGTGACATCTCAAGTGGGTGCCACAGGGCCAAGTGCCATTCAATGCTTTTTCATAAATGTTATAAAATTGAGGGAGTTCTTACCGAATCTGAAGATGATACAAAGCTAGAAAGGGTGGCTAATACTTGGGAGAAGAGGGGAAAAAGTCAAAAAGACTGAGACAGGCTAGAAAGAAATGGAAAGAGATTTAAAAGGGGGAAATGTAAAGTCATGTATCTAGGTAAGAAATATGAAAGAAACACGTACAGGATGGAGAGAATCTGGTTTAAGAGCAACATGTGTGAGAAGGACTTGGGCATACTTGTAGATCACAAGCTCAGCATATCCTAAGAATGTAACACACCTGCAGAGAAGGCCAATTATATCCTGAGGAGCATCAAAGGGAGCTTAGAGTTCCAATCACAGGAGGTAATTTCTACTCTGCCTTGGTCAGGCCTCACTTAGAGTATTCCATTCAGTCCTGCATACCACAGTTTAAAAAGACATTGATAAACTATAGCAAGTCCAGAAAAAGGCTACCAAGATGATAAAAGGACTGAAAACCATGTCCTATGAGGAATAATTAAAAGAACTAGGTACGTTTAGCTTGCAGAAGAGAAGGTTGAGAGATGATGTAATAACTGTCTTCAAATAACTGAAGGGATGTCACATTGTAGAGGGTTGGACTTATTTTCACTTGCTCCAGAGGGTAAGACTAAAACTAATGGGATGAAGCCTCAAGGATATAGATACAGATTAGATATTAGGAAGAACTTCTTGACAGGAAGAGCTGTCAGTCAGTGGAATAGGTTACCACATGGAGTGGTGTCTTCCCCTTCACTGGAGGTTTTCAGCAGAGGTTGGATAATCATCTATCAGGGATGGTGTAGTGAATCTTGCATTGTGCAGGGGGTTGGACTTAATGACCTCTTAGGTTCCTTCCAACTCTCTGATTTTATGAAAGCTGTGATTCAAAGGCAATTCAGTTAAATCTCCTTTGAATCAAATCTTCAAATAAAAATGCCAGTTGGATTAGATGCATTGAATCAAACTGATTCAGTTATTTGTTGTCATTGGGGAACGCACGCGTTCACTTTATTTATTTATTTATTTATTTATTTATTTATTTATTTACATGAACACTTATTTTCAGATCAAACAGATTATGCAAATTAAATTATTTGATTGATGTCTCCATTAGAACATTTCAATTGGCTTATCGAATTGAACCCATAATTCAAACTGGATCTTGGGTGACTTGTACACACTACTGACTCTTGGCTGACACAATTTATCTTCATGTTTTATTTGATGCATTCTTAGGAGTTATTTTCTTCAAATAATACTTGAATCTTTCTGCTCCACTCAAGAATTCCCAAGAGGGGGGTGGCAAGAGAGGCAAGTGACATCCTGTGCATTATGACATGTGCAGTCCGTATGACATCAGTAAATGATGTGCTGAATGTCATTTGTAATGTGACATCTTGATGCGACTGACACAAATAACATAATTCACACAAATTGTCAATGATATCATGACACATGTGATACCACTGTGGCTTCTATCAGCATCTATGCAGTCAGGGTGGTATTTCTTTGCTAACCTTTAAAACAGGCAAATTGAAAGTGGTAAATGAGCATATCCCACATCTATCTATCTATCTATCTATCTATCTATCTATCTATCTATCTATCTTTCTTTCTTTCTTTCTTTCTTTCTTTCTTTCTTTCTTTCTATTTATTTATTTATTTATTTATTTATTTATTTATTTATTTATTTGATTTCTCTCCTGCCCATCTCGCCTACAATAGGGAACTCTGGGTGGGTTTTTTTTTTTTTTAATCTGCACTCAGTCATTACCGACTCTGCAGTGACTGCTTGGACGAGTCCTTGCAGTTTTCAAGGCAAGTGTTTCAGAAGTGGTTTGCCAGAGCCTCCTTCCTAGAGCAGAGCCCAGCTGGCGTGCGCAGAAGGCGGGATTTCCGTTGCTTTGCGCCCTTTTGGGGCGCACACGGTTTTTCGCGCTTACCGGCAACTGCTCCCAACTCCTTTTTGCAAGGCGCCGCCAGCATTTTTCCTCTCACCGGAGTGAGAGTACCCATTTATCTACTCACGTGAGTTTTCGAGCTGTTGGGTTGACAGGAACTGGGGAGGAAACAGGAGCTCACCCTGCTAACGCGAAGGCTGGACTCGAACCGCTGAAGTTTCTGGCCAGCAACTTTCAGCATCATTAAGCTGCTGTGCCACCGCGTCCCCTTCTCTCTGTGCCCAGAGAACTGCTCCTGTCTGTGCTCCTGCATTCAGAAGATGCCAGTCACAGATGCTGGCGAAACGTTAGGAAACAAAACTTCCAGAACACGGCCACACAGCCTGGAAGACCCACACCAGCCATTGTATTCTGGCCGTGAAAGCCTTCGACAATGCTTTAGAAATTGTTTTAGTGATGCAAAACCTTATTGTTCCAGGATGACTGAGGGAGTTACTTTCTCTGTCACCTGTAACACTCCTTTTTCTGAATGTGAGAAAACTGCAACATGGATTCTTTCATTATACCCTCTTACGGAACTTAACTAAAGCATTCACAGTTAGGTTGAAGATCACTGGAGAACTTATTATGCAATAGAAGATAGGATAATAATACACTCCTCAGCCACCTTGTAACTCACAAAACCAACATGCCAATTGATATTGAGAGAGAAGGATAATACAGATAACATTTTCAATGCAATCCTGGTTCAAAACAGAACAAAACAAGCATTGTTCCATGTTTATAGCAAAACAGCTCCACTCAGAATGTGTCACTAGAAAATTACAAGCAATTCATGTTCTAAAGAAACAAAATTCAAAAGGTTTAGTGTATTCCATCAAAGGAATTATGAGGATATGAAAAAAGCATGTTGCTCCATTATTTTTCATTCCAGAGCAACAAAAGTGGATTAAGTGCCAGTCTATGCTGATTGCTATCCACTGCCTAATCTACAGAAAAAACTGGCCAATGGGATATTTTTGTTTAAATTACAAAATCTTCTTAGTTTTCTAGTGCAATTTCTAAAGAGAGTTTTAAAAATTGCATTAGAAACTAATGCAGCTCAGTAAACATAATCCTGGAAGAGGTAAATTAAATATCTAACTGAGAATAAGGCATATAAGGTGAACGGGGGTTGGAAACCCTAGAGACATTTCTTTTCCTCATGTTTGAAACTCTGCTATGAATTCATTCTACTGCAAGTACTGAGGGAAATGCAAATTGTACAAAAGGAGCATTAAGGTATTTCAGACAAATAGCTGCATTCAACATGACTGTAAATGAAGAGTCACAAATTTCTTTCCAGAGAATTAACAGTGCAATCCTGTGTCTAGCTAGAGCTACTTAAAATGAAAATGAATTGATTTTCATAGTGGTCTTTGCAGGTAAATGATATGCTAGGGACATATAGTATCAATTTACTTTCTTGATTTTTCCACCAAACAAGCTATCTAGGAATCTTAGCCAAAAATATGACAAAGTAGAACTGCCTATTTTAATAGGGATGAATTCCTCAGGAATTACAAGAAGGAAAAATAATGTTGCTAAGGAAACATTTCACTGTTCCCTTATGGCCAGGTAAACCTAGCTGAACTAATGATGAGTTAACCCTTTCATGATGGATTGTTGTTTCTATTGCCTCGGACACAGAAACTTTGTTTACACTCTCTAGAGAGTGATGAAAAAATGTGAGATTATCTATGACATGCATATCTGAACTACCACCAAACATGAGATGGTTGAATGCCAGCCCCAGTTGGTGGACATTGCTCTAAGGACCTTTGTCCATTCGTCCATTCCCTGAGGTGGAAGAAGGATCTAGAAATCTTTCCATCCACTTCAATCTTGACCATTTTCTCATGCTGCTGTTCGAAATAAGCAGCAACCTCCAAGTGCCTCTTTTGAGAACCTACTCAGAGCAGCACCTATAGACTGACCAGTGAGACAACAACTCTGGCTTCATTCCAGTTCTCTTCAATTAAACAGTGCCAAAGATTAGGAGCCAGGAAGGGTGCCTTCTCTGTCATGTTGCTTGCCCTCTGGAATAATCTCACCCCAGAGATGTTCCTTAAATCCTCCCTATTTTCCCAGGCCCTCAGGTAAGATGTTTGTGGAGCCCTGGTATGTTGTTTGATGTGTGTTTTGTTTGGATCCACATGTCCTTTATTTTGTATTTTTTAAAATAATAATAATAATAATAATAATAATTATTATTATTATTATTATTATTATTATTATTATTATTATTATTATTTTAAATGTAAGCCACCCAGAATTGTTCTGGGGATCAGCAGTGTGGAAGAGCAGGCTGCTTAGAAAAATTCCAGGCACCGGGGCTGCCTTCTTCCCTTCCCATCTGAGTCTTCCCCCTAGTGTCAGCACGGCAGAGTCGCCAATAGGCTGCAACCCTGAATCAGGTGTGGGAGGAGAAGGGAGTTTTGGAAGCTCTCCAGCCACCAGCAAGCAGAATAAAGCAGCAGAAGAAAAGAAGGTGTTTTTCCTTCAAAGGGAGTGAATGGTCCAGAGGAAAGGAAGTACAGAGGCACAGTGACAAAAAGTGCAAATATAAAAGCACAGTGTGGAAAGTTGCAAATACTTTACATGCTGGCCATTAACAGAGAAGAAAAAGGCAGAAGAAATTCCAGAGAGAGGAACTGAGGCAGAACAGTGTTTGTAAGAAGAAAACTTTGCAATATAATAGTATTGCTACAGGGTATAGTATAGAGGAAATTCTATAATAGTAATTGAATAGTAATAGAGTATAATCATTGTTATAGTGGTAATTAGTATAATGTGGAAATAATAGCAACAGGATAGAATAGAGCCAATAGAAAGCACTCACCCATAGATTTGTATATTTCACTTTTGTATCTGTTTTTTTTTCCAAAATAAAATGTCTCCCCAACCCTTATAAGGAGACATAAAAAACCCACCTTTCCAGGGTCCCGTGCTTTTGTGGATCTTTTGAGTCTGGGTCAATCTAATTGGGTACAGTTTTAAAAAGAACCTGTGATGGACAGCCTCCAAATCTAACAAACTAAAAGAAACCATTCCAGAGAACAACACATAAATTGTCTGCTTCGGGCAATGGATTAGAGATTAGACATAGGATGGCGAGTTGGCTCCAATTTGGCTCCTGTCAAAGTCAGTGTTTGTAACAACTATTCTGTTTTGTCTAATGGTAGGATCATCCTAGTGTCCCTGCTACTTTCTCCAGCCCAATTTCTTCAACCTTTTGCCTCTTTAACTATTGCATTTGCTCCCTTCTCTCAGATGTTTGCAGCTTTGCTTTGCCTTGTTTTTAAAGCTTTTCTTCCTAAGATAACTTTCCTCTGCAAAATTCTCTGGGCTCTACATAACATGCAGTTAGGCGGTCCAACCCAAAAGCTGTCTAAGTACCTCTTACCACATTTTCATCCAGGCCAGTTATTATCTGTCTACTGTATGAGGTGGACTCCTCTTCTGAGTAATTTTAAGGTTGGTTCTGGGTGATACTTTTACTACATTATCCATCTCCCTATTCAGTGCAAGAAATCTAGAACATCCACAAAGGGCTGGTGTCCAGTCTTCAGAATCTCCAGTGGCTGGGCTGAGTTTAGTTGCTGTTGTTGTTCAATGAAATTTCTCCCACAAGAAATCATCAGAAGCCAATAAAAAGTACCTAAGTGGATGTGTTAAGAAGGGAAGCAAAGTGTACACTTACGTTTCAAATGCTAGAAAAGAAAACACATTATGTAGTTTCATGTCCTAACTGCTTTGATCTTTTCCACCAGATCCTATAACTCTTCTAATAGTGACCATACCATAAAAATGTTCAGTAGTTTACAAGTCACCCAAGTGAAGGGGGTATTATTCTAATGTTATCTCATGCAGAACAAGGGTAAGTCTTTGCATAAATTTAAAATTTCTATTACTAAATGTGAGGAAGTAGGTCTTTTCCCCATCACTAATTGGATAGAAAGTATTATATCTAAGGCATAAACCAAATTGTGTGAAACATTATGAGTAACAAGCATTACGATATGTTTTGCAGCAAAGGGGGTAAATCTAATTTTGTCCTGAAATGCTACTTCTGTGTATTTCATGCTGGGTATACCTTGTATTTTTCTATTAATATTAAAATGTTAATTTTATCCAATTGCTGCTCACACCACATTGGTACAGATTCATATATCATTTATAAGATGCTAAATCCCGGTGTTCAGAACTAAACAGAGCTTGATCTAGAAATCTTATTAAATTTAGATAACATTATGATGCATAATAAAGGGGGTGACAGAAATCAATAGTGATTTTTTTCTTTTTTAAATTATTCTTTTTTTCCTACTTTTTAGGCATTTTAAGTATTTTAACTTTTGTTAAACTTGCTTTGAATATTTTTGTTTCCTATATATACCCATTGAGTAACACTACAATGGAGATTTTAATATTAAGTCATTAGCTCAAGACTAAAACTATTATCATATAACTGATATTTTGATGTGAATTGTAGTTCTTTCTTTTTTATCTTATACTCATCTTTGGATGAAAAATTAAGTAATTTTATGCTAGTAACACTGACATCCTAAATGGCAATTAATACTGACAGAATTTTTACTTTTCTCTTTTATTTTTGATACTTGAAGCTTTTTAAATAATAGAATGCTAATAATTTTAATCATATCATATAAACATTTCTGCATTGAAATCTGCATTGAAAAAACACAATGTATCATGATTTACAACATGACAATAACAGATAAAAAATAATAATAAACTAAAAAAATATGAAAGAGGTGGGAAGAATATGGGAGGATGAAAATACCTTTCAAGGTGCCATGTGTTGACTTGTACTTGTCAGATGCTTGGAACATAAACATTATAATTAGAGCTGTGCAAACAGTACTTAACACAACTCGTTTTCTCTCTTGCAAACTAAAAAAAATGAAGACTATATAAATGTTTCCATGTATTTTCATTGATTACATTACTACAGAACTGGCTTTTTATTCTTTCCAATTCAACAAAGTGCTGAAAAGAAATTATATCAAAGGTCTTAGGAGTCTGTCCTAAAACAGAACACAATTTGTGCAAGGCTTCACCCAATATACAGGACTGGAGCTAACGAAGCAAATTCACAAGAATGCAAGAATTTCAGAGAAGTCATTATTATTGAAGAAAAGTTTGGAAGTCATAATGAAAGAATTCTAGCAACTGCTGTGTTTGAAGTGGAAGACTTATTTATATATTCAATTTCAAACCTTTTCTCTTGTCCAGTTTATGATACAGGCTATGTGGCTCTCTTTTGGGTAGCAGGCCCAGTTTTTCTCTGTCCCTTATTTTTGCAAGGGTTAGACCACATAAGAATTTTCTCTCAAAAATTGGTATGGAAGCAGAAGCCAGAAAAAGTAATTAAAACAAATAAACCATTCCCCCCCCCCCCCATTCCTATGGCATAATAGTTGGGCAGCATTCTAAGTATGCCACTCTTAAGACACTGTCCCCTGCTCCTTTCTTATCACGTGAGCTACAGCAATGCTATTTTCAAGGAGTTGGAAATAATTCCAGAAGCATTCCAATTGTTCAATTTAATCTTGATCAATTGCCATGCAGATATGGAAACTATCCGTCTGTAATCATATAAACTAGGTCTTTGTGTAAATCCCGGTTCATTGAATGAGTCATAGTGACCCAACTTGTGCGTCATGTGAAACCAAACACAAAAACTCACACCATGAATTAGCATTATATCCTCTGTTACAGAAACTATTCTTCTCATACCTTAAAAGGCTTGTTGCATCTTGATTTGTACTCTTATCTTAACATCATTTCACAGAGTGAAAATAGAAGCGTATGTAATTTTTAAGACAGAATAACTCTGGAATCCAAGTATCAAAAGTTCAAACTGCAAGACGGACCATTTTCCAGGTGCAGCATTGACTTACCTCAATTACAAAGTTATTTCCCTTTTCTTCTGTGATATGAAATATATACAGTATTGATTGCTGAACCTCCAGTCATTTCGAAATTAACCTCTCCGCCTCATCCTGGAGCAATTTCTCAAGACTTAAAAAGAAAATCTATTACATGTTTTTGTTTGTTTTGTTTTTAAGCAGCCAATAAACATATCAATTTTGGACTGAAGGAGAAAGTAGCAGCATGCCTCAATCCTACTGTTATGTCTCATTCATATGTTTCCCGCCACACATTAATGTATATATAGTAAAGTGTGTGTGTGTGTGTACATATACTTTTCGTGTGTGTGTAAATACATACACTTCTCCATAGTAGTCCCCACTGAATCCACCCTCCTGACCACCATCATTTAGTGGTTTTTTTGTTTAAGGGGATCCTTTTTCACACATCATAAATTGCATCTTTTCTTAAATCCTAGTTTGTTAAATAAGTCATAGTGACCTGATTCATGCATGCATATTTGAACATTACAGGAAACCAAACACAAACAAGTCACACATAAATTAGCATTATACCATGTGTTAGAGAATTGATGGGGACATTCTCCCACACCAAATACCTAGAACCTGGCTACTCATTACTATGTTTCCTTGACTCTGCGAACAGCAGCCAGTGATAGAGACCAAAGGGCAAGCAATTCATAGTGATAATGTGATGGACTGGAATGGAGTAAGGGGGGTGAAAATGGTGCAACGCTCTGGAGATAAGCGGAGAAAGCTGGCGCATCCCTAAACATTCCAGAAGATAGTAGAGACTTGTGCCTGGGAACTGCTGGTCAGTCTGAGAAGATTTTTTGTAAACAGGTGCTGGCTAATAAACCTTGCTGATTGAACCTGCATGGTCTCCAGGAGTTCTTTGGGCTAGGCCTGACAGATAGTACTTTATTTGATTTGTGTTACTAGAATTATAGGAAACATAGGAAAAAGAAATATGGACAGGTGTAGCTACAGGGTGTGGTTGCAAAAGTCAAGATGGGAACCATGATGGTGCTATTGAAGCTTTACCTTTTTTTAAAAAAATGTGCAACATGTATAAAAATCTGTGGAGCATTGATTACACCACCATGGCCACCATCTTGACTTCTTTGACCACACCCTGTGGATATCCCTGAACATGGAAAAGTCTTTTTCATCAGTAGCCACATACCCTGCCTAAGATATAGTTAGAACCCAAACATTGAGCATTAACTTCTAGAATGTTTTTCTTTCTAAAAGGTCCAAAAAAGGAAATTATGAAGAGTTCTCATTAAGAACTAGCCTTAACTCAGTTACATGCATGTGTGTATATGTGCATTTGTGTTAGCTAGCTGAATCATTAATCCGTTCTGTGTTCCTTGGCACAGATGGAGAAAAATAAAAATTACTTTTGAGAGTTGGAAGAGCCAACAAAGTAACTTCACCCTGTGGGGTTCTAGAAGTTCTTAATTTAAACTATGAATCACTTGCCAAACCTAGAGAGAGACTTCTGAAGCTCTTTCCTTTGGGGGTGATTCTGTCTTGTGTTCTGCACTATATATTTCCAGCATTTGGAACAATTTAGCTGACAGTAATCTTCTCACTTAACGGTGGTCGATCTGCCAACCATTCAGCTGTCCTGTAGAAAATATGTGGATTTTTGTACTTTGTACCTTTTCTATTTGTAATGGCAGATCCTCTGGAAAGTCATGTTATCCACTGTTTACACAAAGAAGCTTAATATCTAAATTTAGAATGCTTGCTTCAGTTCTCTAAAACTGAACGGGGAAGATGAATAAAAGGGCAGTATTTCTGGAATTCAAGAAGTTCAAGAAATTGAGACCACTTCAAGCTCAGTAAAGCCCACTGATCTGCAGATAATTTAGCCAAGCATTTATCACTGGTCATCTTAACTGACTGAATTTGGGTGCAAACCATATCTGAATTTATAAATAGGGTGATCTGGAAAAATATATGAAGCTCTATGTTTTCAACAATGTTTGATCTTTGCATGAAGTGCCATTGTGGGTGTGAGGGGGTAGAATAGTGACCAGATATAGAGAAAAAGTGGGACAATGAGGCATGTGTGCACATCAGCTTACAATAGCCATAGACAGATGGTGTTGAAGTGTTCATAAAGCTGTATCTGTACCTATTGAAATTCAGTTGAAATTTACTCTGCATCAGAAAAGGACCCTAAGCCCTAGTTTATCACCAATGAAGACCTGCTCTGGGCAGGCCCAAAGTCAGATGAATAAACATTCATAAATCTGTTGTTTGCATTATATCACAGAATCTCATATAACTGTTTAAGCTATGCTATTAGCTGAGTAGATAATGAAGACAAGAGTTTTTAAAGTACACTGTCAAACGTTCTGTGAAACAGGTGACTCCTGGGATCTTAGACACATATTTATGTGCAAATGATTATTGGAGGCAAAATCAAGTATTTCCCCCCTTTTTTAAATCAAAACACAAATTGAAACCAGTTAACCTGATTCTTTCCCCAGACAATGTGGGCGGGGTGTTAGCTGGGAGCTCCATCCTGGGTCCGTGTTTCTAATGGTTTGTGTTTTTACTGAGCCTGGATGAGGTTTTAGTTGGGTTTTGTTTTAATGCAATCCTTTCTTCTTGTTTGGTTGCCACCCAGAGTTTCTCAGATATATAAATTGGATAAAAATAAAATAAAATAAATAATTAAAAAATAGACTAAGTAGCAAAGGACTACCAAGTTAAGGTAGCAAAAATAGAATATCATTCAAATAATTAAGATGTTACCCACATAATAGGAGGAATTGGAGGGGGGGGATAACTGAAGTTCATTTTCAATCCATTCAATTTTTATACTTTTCATAATTGTATTGATTATTTAATAATGTCTCATGTTTGACACATTAATGAAATGGGAATGACACCATCTTCTCTCTCAAATTATAGATTTTTTTCCCCTAAATATGTTTTTTTTAATCTATGTATGCATTCCTAAGGCAGATTTATATAGTTAAATTTATACTCCCAACTAGCAAGAATCTCTCTGCAACATTTTCTTTTACAACTGTTATTATTCTGGATATCTGCATTCTAAGGAACAAAACAGAATTGTCCTGAGGAAAAATAGAAGAAGGCTCTGTTTACTTCCTTGAGCATCCGTATGAAAGATGAGATAAAATCTATCAAAGAAATAAATGCATGATTCCCTATAAACAGTTTTTTATATTTGGATGATGAATTCTTAGTTCATGTTTCTAGAAAACAATGTTTTTAAAAAGTCTAAATTATAGTTGACTGGATCCACACTGAAAGGCATCGTATTTATTGATTTATTCTTGCCTGCATGTTCCTGGCAAAGCCAGTGGGTTTAGAACATTAGTTAATAGTAAAACCTTCAATCAACAATAAAACATAGATGTCAGCCTTAATAAGGGCTAAAGTGTTATACTTTAGATGTCACTTCTATTTTCTGTTACCTTAATATTCCTGAGCTAGAGAGTTTTAGTATGTAATCATCTTTTTTGTTTAGTGAAATTTAACAAGCCTATTTCCTTTCAAAAGGAACCCAATTTACAGGATCTGACTGAGATCTTTAAGCACTGGCAACTTTTTTAGGCACAGGTTGCCATTGTACCTGCCATCCCCACCCTACAAAAATGAATTATCTGAAATCTTGCAAGATTAGCAATCTCACTCTGAGACTTTAGAAGATTTCATCTCATCAAAATCCAGAAATCTTGCAATATCAGACATAAGATCTCAGTGGTCTCTTGCGTAATCTTCAAAAATTGGTGATTTCAAGACTTGGTCTATTTTTAAAAAGTTCTAAAATAATTTGATTTCAGTTTAATTAGAGTTAAGCTACTGTTTATTGTCATATGCATGCAACACCTGAGTTTTTGTTAAATCTTCTCCCAAGGAATAACAACACATTTACATTATTATGTTTCTTGGTAGCAAAGGCAGTAGCATCCAATAAATGAATGGAAGGCTTTGCTGCAGATTTAAAAGATAAATCTAATATTGAGTTCCTTGTTTCAAAGATGCTATAATTTGACAAAATGAATTACCTACCCAAGCTGCTTTACATACCTTCATCAAGCTATGTTTCATAAAAACGGAAAAGCTGGGGGGGGGGGGAACAGAATCAAGTGATATAATACAATTCATTTATCTTTTATAACTAGGGAGACAAAGTCTCTTGGAGCTAATGTTTCATTTGCCTGCATTATTAAAACAGACTATCTGCTAGAAAGAAGAATGAAACTGAATACCACCTTTTCAACAGAAAGCTTTTCTTTGTATATAGTCCTCTTTTCATTTGTGTTTTACGTTCTGCTTTTATTATGAGTAAGAACAAGTGAGGGTAGGTGTAATGCTTCATTAATATTGTTCAATTTGAGGTCCAGGTATGATGAAGAGAATTCATATGTGGAAAAACTTTTGCCTGTGCACACTTCATTTTTATATACTGTATAGATCATTACACTAACATTAAAAATAAAAAAAGTGCACTGAAATAAATTTCTCACACCGTTTTAAAAAGTAAAATTAATTAAAAAAATCAAATTAATAAAAAGCATCTTCCCCCTCTCCCTCTCCCTCCCTCTCCCTCTCCCTCCCTCTCTCTCTCTATATATATATCACAGTTAATCTAAAAACTGCAACAGCCAATATGGTGTAATGGTTAAGGTAATCAGCAGCAGGGAGACTCAACGTCTAGTTTTCACTTAGGCACAGGAGCCAGCTGGGCCACCTTGGGCCGGTCACTCCCTCTTAGCCCAAATTGACATCAGGCTCTGTGATAGACCAGCTGAGAAACAAAATCCCTTCCCATATCATGTACCGATAAGGTTTGTGTCTGATAAAGTTGTGTCTGATAAGGTTGTGTTCTCTGATAAGAACTAGGCATGCACAGGGCAAAACAAGCATAGCCTGCAATGCAGCAGGACAAATGCTAAGATCATCTCTAAAAACTGCATTGGAGCATTTAGAAAAGGAAAAATACTAAAACTAAAAACAAAACAGGCAGATATCTAAATTCCAAAAGATATTTTACTCAAATAGTGAAAAGTTCAACCAATTCCCTTTGGAATTCAAAAATACCAAATTCTCCAGCCATCTCTATGGGATAAAAATTCTACAAAGTAGGCAAATATCCTGAGTAATAACAGGATCTGTCCCCTTTTGCAACCTAGAGCACAACCAGGCAGAAAAAAAGTCCTCTATTTCTTCTTCCTCCTTCTGGTTAAAATTAGAATGTCTCTCCTTCTTTCAAATAATTTGCAGAACTAGTTCTCTTTCATTTATTTAGTTATCTGGCCACCAAGACAAAGAAGTGAATATCTTGGCAGTCCACAAGCAATCATCTCTCCAACAGCAGTCTCCTAGACTTCCCATATTTCAGTTAAATCCCAAGGAAAGACCTCATAAGGTAATTCTTTACAAGGGCTTTTTTAGTAGATATTACTTGGGAGAAATGATTGGGGAATTTCTCCCTCCCCTGTAAGAAATTAGAGAAGTTACCTGGCCATTAACTGTGCTCATAAATTTGATTGAGGTTTTTTAGGTCTCTTAGCTCAGCAGTAGGTTAGACTGTGGTTTTCTATTCAGACAATGTACCATAAAATCAGAAAAAATAAATAATAAATGTACATATAATAAGACTCAGGTTTATAAATTTAAATCAATCTGTTAAATGAATACTTTGAGGTGGTACCAAGGTTAGGTCTATAGCTCTGGTTGATTTGTCAGCAGTAGGTTTATTTATCTTTTCCTAGTTGTCCAGCTTTTGCATTTGACATCCTCATGCTGTTTGCTAATAAGTTATTTAAGCTGTTTCATCAATTTTCATATGATAAACTAAGTTGACCTCATTTTTGACAGAGATATTTCATATAAAGATACACACTTTCATCAATGTTACTTTAAGCTAAGAACAAAAGAGAGTGAGCAGTCCAAAGCCACCTAGGGAGCTTCTGGGAGTGGCCTTCAGTCTGGGCCACCCTGGTTGATCCTTATTTATTTATTTACTAAACATGTTTCTATGCTGCTGCAATCAAAATGATTCTCGGTAGCTCATATAGGAAAAAATACAATATAAAACTTCCAATACAAAAAGAAAAATATAACAGCACTTACAACCAAGAAGACCCAGATATCTTTAGGACCACCTTCTCCAGCCAGCTTCAGCCTCTAACAATTAGAATCAAAAGGCTTCAAGATCACATCAAATCAGGGGAAAGTTCTTTGAAACAGCTTGGTCTTCAAGAGGCAGCCAGCCTGATCTCTGCAGGAAGGCAGTTCCATTGTGTGTCCTTCCCTTGGCCCCCTGAACTTACCAAAAGTGTAACATTTGCAATAGTTTCTTCTTGATAGACATAATTGTTCAGGCAGAAGCTGGCTGGAGAAGGTGGTCCGAAAGATATCTAGGCGCTAAGCCATGAAGTGCTTTATATGTCAAAACCAGCATCTCAAATTGGACCTGGAAACCAATTGGTAATCAATACAGGGTCCATAAAACTGGTGTTATGTGTTCCCAGTGTCTGGCTGGTAACAAAAGTCTATTGTAGAAGGTTGAGCTGATTTTACAGAATAGTATGTGTGTTGGTGACCAACCCTTTCTTTCCAATAGAAGGAGAGGTGGGAACCTCTAGTGAATCAGACTCTTGTGGATATGACAAGGCATCCTCAGCTCTAAACCATAGCTACATATCAAGCAGTGAGCTTGAAAAATGAAAGAAAAGGAGAGAACTACCGTATGTCTGGGATACTAATATTAAATAATTTGATTTGTTCCACTTGTTTCATCCATAGCACTTTCATGCTTAATTGGATTTTTGAAAACCATTTTTTTCCCTTTTTGCAAGTTCTGTTACTGCAAATTAGTAGCAACACTGTCTACTCTAAGGAACCGTTGTTGTATTAAGGTATTCCAAATGATACAAATGTCTGCAGATGGTAGAGGGTTACACTTTAAATGAATAGCAAGGGTAATTTCACTTCATTGTGAAATGATTTTAATTTTAATTTTACTTTATTACTGAACCAAAAAGAGACTAATTTTGTCTTTAATTTAACAAAGCCTAGTTGTAGCTATTGTTTTTAATGGCATCATTGAGTTTTGCTGTTGGAAAATATTGAAAGTAAGTACATTTAATATATAAAATTATATCAAAACTATTTATATATCTGCTGGAATCTGTAAATGGAAACTACAGCCAACTTAAAAATGGAAAAATCAGTTTTTAAGTATAATAATATTCTACCTCCAACATTCACAACATTAGGCCACTAATATAATCCACATTAAGTGGTAATACATCTATCAGCTGATAAGTGCAATTAATTTGTTTAATTACAACTATTGCATGGGTGCTAATATGAGAAGTGCTTTTTCAGTTTTCAAAGAAGAAAACGATAAACTTGTAGCCTTGTGTAGTTTTTTCCCTTAAGACACATAACATGTATGAAATGTATGAACCTGGAAATTCAAACCTTAAGAGAAGAATTTGCAGCAATAATTTGATTTTGATTGATTGATTGATTGAATTCAACATAGGCACCACCCAACTTCAAACTGACTCTGCATGGCTCGCAGTGTAATGAACAATAAAAGCACAATACAGAACAAAACAAGATGGTATCCAGTCACTCTACACAAAAACACAGCTAAAGCAATCTAACAAGTAGCACCATCCATGTCAACCCAAAGCCTGAAGAAACACCAGGTTTTTTAGGCCTTACAGAATGCCAACAGGATGGAAGCCACATGAATATCAGAGTGTTGTTGAAGTAACAATTTCCAGGATGAGCAATGAATGCTGGTGACTCCCCCAGGACTTTTCCCTGGCTAGTAATAGAGCTCAGCTCTGCCACAGAGATATCCTATCACAGGTCTATATTAAATTTAATGCAAGAAAAGCATCACTAATGAAAAAATGCAAGAGAGAGATGGACAGATTGAGATAAACTGAGGCAAACCACAACAACTGTGAACTGCACACTGCATTGTTTCATTTTCCCACCATTTAAACACTAAACATGTTCTGAAAACTTACATATTATGCTCATAACATTATTATGATTCATTGATTTGAAATAGTAGTTGATGCTCTTTCTTTCTTTCCTTTTTTTTTTTTACAAGAATGTATGTTAATATACTTTAGTGTTGTAGTTATAAACTTCACCGTTGTGGCTTACTGTACTTTTGCTGTTAGGTAGTCTATTTATTTATTTGTACACAAATGGTATTTTGCATATAAGACACAAATAAGCATACACTGCTGATGCACTCTTTCTTACTGTTAAGAAAGTGTATTTTGTCACATTATTTGTATCAGCATCAAACTTGTTGGAGCTGATGGCAAACCCTTTGATGCCCCTGTGCTTCCTTCTATGGGAGGAACTAGAAGACTTAGAAGCAGAATCATTTCTGGGGCTGCCAATTTCCAACTGGAACCCTCTTTTCTATATTAAGCTCCCAGTGAGGAAATTTACTGTAGCAGACACAGCACCTTTACCATACACTGGGGGCTTTTCCACTCACCACTGTGGTCATTCTCCAAACCCTCAGAAGCAGTCTGAAGGCAATCTAATGTGACCTTTTCTTCTGCCAACTTGAAATGTGGAAGAAAAATCACTGCCCTGACCTGAGTTGCAACAATAAAAATCCCTTCACCTCCACTACCTACTAAAAAAAAAAAAAAAAAAAGTGCAGAGAAGAACCTCAGTAGCTTGACCCTTTGCAAATTTTACTTCTGCTCATTTCCCCTGGGCTATTGAGGAGAAGCTGAAAAGCAGTCAGGCTCACAGTATATCTTGTTCTTGTTCACCTAAGAAAACAGGATGGAGAAATATGTGTATAGGAAAGGGAGAAGGGTTATCAGCAGGGAAAGAGATGCAGGAAGGAAATTCTTTACATAACATATAACAACATGACTCTGAAATTCTGAGCTTAAGCTGATCATATCTTTGTATCTTGTACAGGGGAGGGTCTTTATACAAAAACAATTAATCAAAGAGCAGTCAAATTGGAAAGGAGGAAATGGCTCGCAGTTGATATTTGCTCTCTGTGTAATTGAAGACACACATTTGTCAACCAAATAGATCTACTAAAGCTGTATAGACTCAATGCAATCATCCATAACTAATCTGTTAAAATAGCATTGCAATATTAAAACATGGAGAGAGAGAGATGGTGGGTGGAAAATAAAAGATCAGCCAGAACAGAGGTCAACAGCCAATCACAGCTTCCTATATGATAGTTATATTTACAGGCTCAGTTGTTACATTCACATTTCAGATACTATAGATGCTTAAGTTGACATCTGCACCACTAAAAATGTAATATGGGAAGTGGTCCAAAGCAGATTTTATTTGCCAGGTATGGATAGGATAGGAACATTATCAAGAGCACTGAACCAGATATGCTGTCTCAGATGTGACTGTTTAGCTTACTGCTGGCTAATCATACAAAACAAAATTGCTCTGAATGCCATATGTGTGCAGTATGTATTCACCTGTAGCACTGCAACATTCAACTGGAATGAAAAGTCCATCTGGCATGACTGCTTATTCCCACAACAAGTTCATTATTCCCTGGCAAGAGAAATCAGCCATCACATTTGCTTGATCCAGAGATATTAAAAAAGGGTCCAGGGAATTCCTGAGTCTAGACTTTAGGGTATCTTCTCTAAAATAACATTTTTTTCCAAACGATTAGCCCTTTCAAGATTTCATTGTGTGGGAACTGGCACAGCAAAACACAGGCCCACAGCAACTGCACACGGAGCTTGAGTTTGCAGCCAATGATGAAGCTTGATTAAGGAGCAACTGGATGGGTGCAATTCCCATTCTGCACAACAATCCACAAGGCGTCACATGTGCAACATTAGAACTCTCTTTCATTAAACTCGCAGCTCTCAAATGTGCTTTGTTTGGTGTGGGCCATTTGAGTTGTTTGTATTTTCATACTGTTCTTTTTCTTGTGAATTTGCTCTTACAATGGCCACTATGAAAAATGCCTCTGATCATGGGGACAATACCACATGTCTCAGTGAATTGTTTGATATGCATATATTTGGGCAGATAGCTATGAATATGCATGCCACCATAATTATATCTCAAGGAAATGGGGTTTCATCTGGAAGTCTACATAAACTGAAACTCTGGGTCAAATATTATTTTAATCACATTAAACACTTTCAGACACTGATTTAAGTTTAATTACAAGTGCTCCCTGAAACAATATTATTAACATAAGTTACTTTCCATCATTTGCATATCTTGACCTGAAGTAATAATGGAAGTTGTCACTGGAATGTAACAATGCTAATTATATTAATTAGTTTCTATGGACTTGTGCAAGAAAAGCAGCATACTTCTGAGCAGGTAATCCCCGATCAGGACAATATGATTTGCCTGCATTTATGAATTTGCAAGAGAAATATTGCTTCCAGCCTGAACTCCAGAAAACTCTGCTAATTTTCTGGAGGCCCCAAGCCAAGTGAGTCTGCATAGAATTTCAACAAGTTTTCTGACAGGAAATTCTATTATATACGTACTATTAAAGGGATGTCCAATTCTGTCCCTATATTCCAAGAGAATGGGAAATATTATTTCTACCTCATGAGGAGACAAACTATGGCCCCACATGCAGGTCTTTTTTTGCAGCACTTGGAATTTTCTCTGACCATGATTACCTCAAAATGGTTTCCCACCCTTTTGAGGTTAACGCGCGCACACACACACACACACACAGAAGAAAACTATATCACCAGCCCTAAATAGCCATAACATAGTTTAAACAAGCAAGAAAACTCACTCCTAAAAGTTTTCCCCAAATTTAGTCTGCCCAACTGTATGATGTGGCCAACTCACTTTTAGTCTCAGGTCACCCCAAATGCTAAGTGGTACCTTTGATTGTCAAAATATTGCTCTTCCTTATTCCACTTGTATTTCAGATCTTGGTCATTTAAGCTGAGACCTGGGGTCAGCTGTGTCCCCTGAATGTTTTGGTTATAGCCTTCATAGCCCTCCAAAGTTGTAATTGGGCAGAAAGAGGGAATTGTGAATACATATCAGGAGAATAGCCACATTGCCCTTAAATATCTGTAATTAAATGCAAATGGAAATGAAATGAAAGCATATCCTTTTCCCATCCTTTGGAGTGTGTGCCTGGGCATGTCATGCAAAAGCCAGATGTTGCTATTTTTTAAATGCCTTTGGGGGTGGGTGGGATGGGGGGGGGGGTAAAAAGCTGTTATTCTAGTCACAACCATACAAAGATCCATCCCTCCTGCACATTAAAGGATCTCATGCACATTAAAAAGGGGTGCAGTTTCATTTGCGCCCAACTTCCTTTTCCTCTCCTGATGCTCCAAAATAAGCTATTGCCTCAGTGCTGCCATTTCCAGACCTTTCTTCTTCCTTCCCTTAGTCAGGGAGAAGGGAAGAAACACTACGATAACCAAGGAGGTAAAGGAAGATACTTATGGGTTCAGGCCTACAGCTGAGTCACTGGTGGGGAAGATACAGCCATGAGACCTCCTTCTTCCTTTTCTTCCAACCACATTAAATTGCACAGCTGGTCAGGGGCTCAGCAAATGAGCTCTCTCATCATTGCAGAAGCATCCGAGGAGGTTTGTCTTGGGGCCCAGATAACATTATTTATGGTGTTGCTTATTGGGGCTAACCTAATCCATTATCAAGGGTAACAAGCTTCATGACGCAGCTGATGGGTGGTTCATTAGAAGAATTGAGATATAGCCATGCCACTGACAGCCAACTCCAAGACCATGGCTCAGTACAGTGGCTGTCAAGATGGGAGATGACCATAAGGGAAATAGGCAAATATGTTGTCGTTATAGCCGATCTCAATAAAATATAGTTCTAGCCTTCCTGTGAGATCTGTTTCCTGAGCTGGTCTACCCAATGGGTGTGCTTGAGCACAATGGAGGCAATTGTCTTGGAGAAAGAGGAAGAATATTCAGAAGGAAGAGGAGCATGGGAAGAGTACCAGAAAAACAGCCATCTGGAAGGCAAAGATCCAGGGATGAGGAAGGTTTGGAAAAGAGAGGATAAAAAACAAAATCAACAGATTTGCTCATCCTTATGACTTGAAGCACTACAGTCCTTTCTCACAACCCTGCTGCTCAAGAGAACTGTGCTTTTTTGGTCACATATGAATAAAAATGGGAAAACATAAGGGATAGAGTTCCCATCACTTTTTTCTTCCCCATTCATCCTTAAACTTGTACTTAAATGTATGTTCATTCTATGAAACTCTGAACATTTACCTAGGCTTAAGAATGGTTGAATTCAAAAGTAGTTCTGAGTAAATCAGTGTAAGGTTCTTCTGTTGATGAATCCATTCTGTTAATAGGATAATTAAGCACACGCTCAGTATTGATTGGATCAGGCTTGCTATTTTTATACATATATGATGTTATAACCAGTTTATCTGTCAGCTTTTTTTTTTCTTTCTTTCTTTTTTTTGGGGGGGAGCTAAAACCTTTTTTTTTTTGTTTCTTTCAATCCCTTTTATTTTTTTAACGTTGGCAGCTTATTTTAGAACATGGGGGTTGGGGGAAAAAGAAAACAATGTCAGAGTTGCTGGCCCCAGTTGTGATTGTTAAATGAGGACTGCCTGTATTTGTTGTCCATATTTAAGCAGGGCAGGTCTGATGGTCTTACCAATAGATTTGACTGACAGTAGCAGAAGTGACTTAGATTTTTGCCTCCTTCCTGCATTATAAGAAGTAAGCTGAAGCTTGTAGTGGGAAATGAGGCTGCAGTTAGTAGCTCTGCTACTACTGTTTAAAATATCCAGTAGTGCTGCTTCTTGGGGCCTGAAGCCTGAGTGTGCAGGATGATGTTTTGCAGATCTTTATCCACAAAGTATTCTTTACAATAGGAACCCATAACTCACAGGGTTTAAGGTCACATAGAACTCTTTGCACATTCAGCGATATGCATTTATT
Source organism: Python bivittatus (assembly GCF_059951505.1). Classification (NCBI taxonomy): domain Eukaryota; kingdom Metazoa; phylum Chordata; class Lepidosauria; order Squamata; family Pythonidae; genus Python; species Python bivittatus. The sequence continues at coordinate 3,578,507 of NW_028277058.1, read as the reverse complement.
TATTTATGCATTGATGCATTGATGCATTGATTTTTTATTTATTGAATTTATCACCACCCATCTTGTTAAATGACTCTGGGAAATTTACAAAACAATTAACATTTGTTCATACTGTATGCACCGTATTTTAGGAAGAGGTGTTATGCAATTTGTGTGAAGTTGTAGGTAGTACCAGTTGGTCCAACTTTACTTTCGTTATCAGTTTACTACTAAATATAACCCTTCAATAGAACTATACTATTAATGTAATTCACAACATCCAATCCTCTTTACCTTTTATCACAATCTAATGTCATGCTCCAGATCATTCAAGTTTTCTAATTTCAGAAAGAATTTCTGGTGGCTCTATAGCTGCTCTGTTAAATCATTATTTATTGCAGCTAATGATATGGTTTATTAGAAGATTAATATGCATTGGACTTTCTTATCAAGGAAAAAAAGGGTTTGCATAATGAATTCTGTTAAGCATTGCTGATGTGGATCTATTTTCTTTAGTCTCAGAAAAATCATATTTGCCTTTCAAATCCTGTTCATGTACATTTATTAAAATCTAATCTGGTTAAAACATTTATATTTAATTCCAAAGGCAACTGGGGGGTAGGTGGGGGGAAAACATCCTGAATGTTTTTCAAACCATGAATTACAATGTTAGTAGGTTTCGGATGCTCTTGGAATGAAAATATAAACTTTTTACTACATGACTGCTATGGAATTTTACATATTCAGTTTATTATTATTACATTTTTATTCATCATGGAATAACAAGTGCAAAGAAAAAAAAGAAAAGGAACCATATGTTTGACTAGTGTTATTTGGAAATTTGAGTTCCAGCCAGGAACCTAGGAACTATCAAAGTAACAATGTAAGATGTAAGATGGGCTCAGCAAGATGGTTTTTGTTTTGTTTTGAGTTTTTTTTGTAAATCCATGGCTGATAAAACTGAAATAGTACTGAAAGAAAATGTTTAATTTGTCTGATATTCCACCGAATGCACCAATGGCTACAGAGATGAATTTGCAAGATCTTTTTCATAATCAACGCTTTTCAATCATAAGATCTTTGTAGTTTGTAATTTTTTTCCCTATTCTTTTTCTTCAGTTTTGCTGTCCCTGGGCATTGCCACATCTACAAAGAATATTATTTTCTTTTCAAATATCATTATATCTGGGATGTTGCATTCTAGATTAAGATTATTTTGTATGCAAAAATCCCATAAATTTTTAACATCTTTTTCAACAACTTTTTCAACACACACACACACCTGTACTGGAGATTCTCACCAGGACACTCACCCTGGTGAGATGTAATTTACAGAAAACCATACTGGATCGGTCATTGCCCAGGTCAACAAGGACCATTCTAGGTATACTAGTTCCTGGACATCTGGTGACAAGTGGGTTACAGGACTCGGGACTGTTGGCTGGGCAACCAGGGCCAGTAGCTGCAGAACTACTGGAAGAAACGTTGTTTACCCATTGCAAATATATAAAGACTGAACACAAAGAAATAATTATTTGCTATTATAAGTCAAGTCCAACAAGAAGAGGATATCTGAAAAGAATGCACCAGGTCTGGAAAGAACAACATCCAGAATTAGAAATAACAGAAGAGAGGGTAGCAGATCAATGTAGATTTATAACATAAAATAAAGTATTCACAGAAGTAGAATTGGAAGAACTGTAAAGGTCTACCCAAACCAAAGAAATCAAAGCCTTGCCAGAAGTAGCTCAGACTATAGAGGCAAACCAGGGGGAGTCATTTTCATTCCCAAACCAGGCACCCTCTCCTCTGCTTTTTTCCCAGAAAGAACAAAGTCCCCTAACTAAAAAACAAGAGGAATTGAAACAAAGAATAACTGAGCATCTAGAACAGCACAAAAAGAACAGAATAAGGTTGCCTGCATTGAAGCTTGTTACAAAGAAACAGCTAGCACAAGAATTAAATGATGCCAATACTATAATATCAAATATAAGCACCAGCTCACTGCAGAAGCAAATCAACTAATGTACAGCACGTCTGCAGCTGTAACTGAATACCTTCGATGCAAAATCAACAAACAAGAAAAAAAGCCAAACAGTGTACCACCAAAATGGAAGATCAGGTTGGAAAATAAGATCTGCATGCTATGTTCAGATGTAAGCAACCTAGAACAGATGAAAGAAAAGAAGCTGAAGAACAAGAAGACCAAAGAATACCTGATCAAGAAATATCACCTAGAAACAAGGAAAATCAAAGAAGCACTGGAAATAATGAAGCAACAAATAGCCATAGCCAAGAAGATCAGTAGATATGAAGCTCGTATTGCACACTACAGGCAGAATCTCCATTTTCAGTGGAATCAGAAACGTTTCTACTAATCCATCTATGGAAAGACTGCAAGGAACCAGTCAACACCTGACAAAGAAGAAACAATGCAGTTCTGGGCACAGCTATGGGACAACTCAAAGAAATACAACAAGAATGCAGCTTGGAGAGAGGAGGTAGATAAGAATAAAAAAGAAGCTGAAATGAAAGAACTAGTAATAAACAGCAGAAATGATGGAGAAAAGGGCAAGGAAGATCAAGAATTGGTCAGCACCAGGTGAAGATGAACTGCATGGTTTTTGGTTGAAACATCTGACTGCTCTTCACCCACTCATTGCCAAGCAATTTAACAACATAAGGCAAGAAGGTGAAATTGAAGGTTAACATCTGGCAAAACCTACCAGGAAAAGGGGCAACCCCAGGCAACTACAGGCCAATTACCTGCTTGCCAACAACTTTCAGATTGCTAACTGGTGTGGTAGCTGATGCAGTCCAACAGCACCTAGTTGAAAACAAGCTCTTTCCATCTGAGCAGAAAGGAAACTGCCCAAACAGCAGAGGGACAAAATATCAGCTCCTAATTGACAAGATGATTTTGGAAAACTGTAAGAGAAGGAAGACCAACTTGAATGTAGCTTGGATTGATTACAAGAAGGCATTCAACTCCCTGCCACATGACTGGATAATCAAGTTCTCAGAAATAACAGGAATCAGTGAAAACATCAGAAGCTTTGTGCAAAGATCAATTGCCATTGACAGTTGCTGGTCAATGGCAATATACTGGGAGAGAGGAATCTTTCAAGGAGACTCACTATTACCATTATTGCTTGTCATTGCATTGATTCTTCTGTCAACAATACTGAACAAGTCAGGACATGGCTACCAAACCTCAAAAACATTTGCCAGGTTATCCCACCTCCTTTACATGGTTGATCTGAAGCTGTATGGAAAAACACCATAAGAAATGGAATCTCTGCCCAACACTGTTGAAACATACAGCCAAGATATTTCAGTGGAGTTTGGACTGGACAAATGTGCCACCCTGACCATCAGCAAGGGGAAAATAGGGAAAACAGAAGCAATCAAGATGCCCAATGGAAATAACATCAAGAGTCTAGATGAAGAAGATCACTACAAATACCTGGGCATCCTTCAGGCTGACAACATCAAGCATACTGAAGTTAAGAAGAAGGTTAGTAGTGAATACATCAGAGGAGTGAAGAAGATTTTAAAGTCCAAACTCAGTGGCAGAAATACCATCAAGGCAATTAACACCTGGGCAATCCCAGTCATTAGATATACAGTTGGAATAGTGGACTGGACTTAAGCGGGATAGGAAGACCAGAAAAATAATGACAATGAATCATGCCCTTCATCCACGCAGTGATGTTGACAGACTCTACTTACCAAGGAGCATAGGTGGGTGTGGAATGTTGCAAGTTCACCAGACAGCTGAAGAAGAAAAAAGGGCATTAGAAGAATATCTGAAGGACAGTGAAGAAGATGCACTGAAGCTAGTACACCAGGAAGGCTTAGTGAATACCGAAAAAAAACCAAACTGGCCTATAAGAAAGAACAAATGAAGAATACAAAAGAGATACGGCAAGATAAAGTATTACACAGCCAGTACACAAAGAAAATTAGCAGGCAAAGCAGACAACAAGACCTGGGTAAGAGCAGGAAAGTTGAAGAAAGAGTCAGAGAGGCTAATTCTGGCTGCACAAGACCAAGCCTTAAGAACAAATGCACATAAAGCGAGAACTGAGAAGACAGCAACAGAAGCTCCTGTCTCTGCCAGGGAGCTGAAGAAACAGTGGACCACCTAGTTTGCTGCTGCAAGAAGATCACACAGACTGACTACAAACAATGGCATGACAAAGCAGTAACAATGGTACATTAGAATATCTGCCAGAAATACTTTTGGCCTGCAAGCAGGAACTGGTGGAACCACAAAACAGACAAAGTAATAGAAGATGAAGAAGCTAAAGTGCTGTGGGACTTTAGAATTCAAACAGACAACCACCTGCCCACACAACACCCAGACTTAACAATTGTTGATAAGAAAGACCAAAAAAAAAAAAAAAATGTGGCTGGTGGACATTGCAATACCTGGAGACAGCAGAATAGAAGTGAAAGAACTGGAGAAAATCACAAGATATAAAGACCTGCAAATAGAAGTAGAACGACTATGGCAAAAGAAAGCAAAGATAGTATCAATATCTTTTGGGTGCAATCCCAAAATATCCAGAGCACCACTTGAGCACCATCAGCATTGACAAAATCACCATCAGTCAATTGCAAAAGGCAGCTTTACTTCGAACAGCTTATATCCTGCAACGATACCTTTAACACCATCAAACAACCTTCCCAACCTTGGGAAGGACTCGATAGGTGGATGAAAATGCCAAATCCAGTCTAAACATCTGGCTGACTGTGTGAACAATAATAACAATTGCTGTAACAACAACAGCAGCAGCAGCAGCAATGTATTTCAAAAGAAACAAATCCTCAATACCAGCAAACAAATCTTGAATGATTCAAAGTAAATAGCTGGCGATTTGTCAATCAACTGAATTCACAGAAATAATTTGCAAAAGGATGGTGTGTGAAAAGCTATTCTGTGATATTTTAATACTGGTAATGGAATTGATCATGTATGAAGTTAATTGATTATGTTCTAACTACTAGGACTATGTAAATCTTTGAATGGGTGAGCCAGTCTAGCAGAGCTTCACAGAATCACCCACTGAAGCAAATTGGCCACAGAAGTGGGAACTAGCTTCAAAGCAACAACTGGGTGGCTGCAAACCACTGTGAAGATCGATTGCAGCTTTGGGAATTCTTACTGACAATGTATGATGTTGCAATTTTATTTCCATATATGGAGAACGATAGGTTGAATGCCGTGATAATATTGACAGAAGCTGTGGCCAATGAGATGTATTACCCTATTATACTCTCAGCCAGTCAGAGCAGCAAAGCTAATGCTATTTGGCTTTGTGCACTTTCTCAGTTCTCAACTTCTATAATGCGGCCAACCAGAAACCTTAACTTTGCTTTCCCTTGAGCAAATGGAACATTTACACTTTCAGGGTCGCCTTGCCAACACAACAATGCTTAACTCACAGCATTGGAAAGAGAAGCTCAAGAGCTAATCTTAGTTTTAAATTCTGCATCATTGGGACAATTTAAGTCTCTTGACAATGAATGAATGGCTGTTTGGTAATACTTAAAGGCACTGGCCCAAACTTTTACTGCTCTAAAAATAGGGCTCAGTTGGAAATGCTCAATTGCCTCTTTGTCTGTGGTTGTACAATTCAAGATTAGCATTAAGTAAAAAGACAGCACGGCTGAAAAAAAATACTCAAATTAATATGCTTGATTTGTATCAGACCTCTTTTCTAGGGAACTTTGAAGTTTATGTGTGGAGGATCCAGGAAGTCTCCCATTTAGATTCTGATCTATCTCATATACAACGTACTTTCAGGTCCCCTTCCAGAAATTGGCAGTGTTGTGCTACAAGTAACCCACATTGCCTAAGCAGGTTTCCAGGTATATAATACACCCAGCTATAACGTGTAATGCAAGACTTACAGTAAATATGCTCATATTTATAACTAGTTGTACTGCTTCATTCCTTAAATTCACATGTATGAGCAACTAATTTTCTGAGCATTCATTGCAATATACCTGCTTTATGCATGCACTAATGAGAATTCCACAGAGCACAGTGAGGATGCTCAGTTTCCTGAGCTTTTTTTTTTTTTTCCTGGAAATATTTTCAGATTTAGGACTATTCAAGCAGCCTTGGATAAGATGCCATAATTACCACACATGTCTATAAACATCCCAGTCTGGGCAATAGGAGTAAAGTGCCATATGTCACCAAGAATCCTGTTCCTATTCCCAGCTTAAATCGTTTGATCCATTGAAAATCAAATAGAAGGGATTGACTGATACCTTTACCACAATTTGCAGACAAGTTGAATTCATACAGCATTGAAAAGTGGCTGCAGTAATTATTATTATTATTTGTCCCTGCTTTGAGACTCTTGCAAAAGATGCCTTGATTCTTAAAAGAACTCTGCTGGTTGGCATGGAACAGATGGAATGGTAGTAAAAAAAAATCTATATATAAATATATAGATATATAATTTTTGCTATCATCACTAATAGCATGGAATCTCACACATTCTTTATGGCTGTATGTGTTTTGGTGCTTATGTTTTGCTTGGATATTTTCCAAAACCTTAGCTGTGAGTTTCCATGTTGTTTCCATTTTATTCCAAATCTGATGGTCCAACTGGGAGAAGTTAGTAGAACTGGCAGCAACAAAAGCTTTGATGATGATCATTCCTGTATCTCTCATACTCATTGAATTAAACAGAGCTATGTGGATTCCTTGGCTAATTAAACGGAAGAGAATTTCCTAGAGACATAGCAGAATTCTGCATTGGATTAGATACCTAGTTAGAAATCATCACTTTGCCAATAGAATGATATAAAAAAAAATCTCTGAAAGGCTAATCCAGAGTCCTTGTAGAAAACAAACAAAAAGTCTTTTGATTGTCTTAAACGGTTTACAAAAGTAAACTGAGTACCCGATGGTTCCCAATGATACTCTTGGTTCCTAGTAGACCGGCTCTTGTTAAAATAATCCCAGGATTTACCCACATATTTTTCCTTAATGGAACTTGAGCACCACCAAGAGTCATTAAATCTTTCAAAAACTTTGGTCAAAAAACTTTTGGACTTTTCTGCTTGGATTTGGAGATGTTTTCTTGGCTTTGATATTGCCACCTTGAATGTAATCAAGTTTGAAGGGCCAGATATGATACAATTCAGCTGTTAACACTTTTTTCAACTCTTCTGGTGCTTATTGAAAATGTATCCTTTCTGTAAATTTCTAATGTTAGAACTAGTGATTTTAGTGTTTAAGTGAAGAAACTATAACTGGTGGAATTGTACTATGTAAGACAAATTGTAACTGTTGGCTATTTTAAATTACATTTCACACTTTGAAGTCCCTAATAATGGCTTAATCTTCATTCAATTTTCCCATTGTCAGCATTATGCATAGAACCCATGAAATAATTTTCTTATTCCCCACTCCACCCCGGACAATAGTGTTTTTAAATGTGACCACACAGGCTTGATTTATTTAACAATTTAACACATAAGCTTATCTCTAATATCTAAATTCTGGAAAGCACCCTTGTGTATCAGTTCTTTTCAATTACAGGTAATCCTTGCTTAATGACTGCCCTTTTTAGTGACTGTTCAAAGTTATGATGGCACTGAAAAAAATAACTTTACAACTGTTCCTCACACTTATGACCGTTGCAGCTTCCCCATGGTCATGTGTTTGAGATTTGGGCACTTCTCAACCAGCGGGCATTTACAACCATTGCAGTGTCCTGTGGTCATGTGATCAAGATTCAGGTGCTTCACAGCCAGTAGACGTTTATGACCTGCAGTCAAGTGATGGCCATTTGCATGCTTCATAGCTGGCTTCCGACAAGTATAGACAATGGAGAAGCTGGCAGTAAAATTGCAAGTCATGGTCACATGATGTCTCACTTAATAACTGCAGGTGATTCACTTAATGACTGCAGTGAAAATGAGGTCATATTAATGACCGCATTGCTTAGCAATGGAGTTGCCAGTCTCAATTGTGGTCATTAAACAAGGACTACCTGTACATGCAAACAATACAGAAGTTGGGTACAGGTTTGAGCTAATTAATCTCAATTTTCAATACAGATAAAGCACCTGGGCATATATCTGTTTTTGAGTGCTACACATTATTTAAAACATCATTTAGATCAGTTCTTGATTGTGCAAGTCCATAGATGTAACTTTCTAGCTCTAACCATCTCAGTGCATAAAGTTTTCAAGTAAAGTGTGATATAACTGGGAAAAGCAAAGCTAGCTATTAGTACTTGGGACAGTTATAGTTTTGATAACAAGTGAAGTTTAGCTTTTATTGAATATTATTTCATCTAAGTCTAAAGCAATAGGTATACTGTAGATATAGATGTACACTTAGTCACTGTCACAGTTTCTTCAGGGCAGTTATAAATTTTTCTATGCAAATTTAAACTTCAATAAAAGAATGGAATATTGCTATCCATAACAGTATACAATAGATAGATAGATAGATAGATAGATAGATAGATAGATAGATAGATAGATAGATAGATAGATAATTATGATCACTGACTAGAATTAAAAATAAAATAAAATAAAATAATAAAATAAATAAAATAAATAAAATAAAAACAAAACAAGGTAAAATATTACAATTGGTGGTAAGTTCGTCAGTGGATAATCAAAGTCTGTCCAATTTTACAGGCAATATAACAAAATTTAGCTATGTTCAAGGAGACTGAATCATACTTTTCTGATAACAACCAGTGTACATAAAAAAGATTTGAATTTCCCTGGTGTTTTACCAGGTAATGTGTTTATAAGGCGGGTCCTTGAGTCCTTACAGATGGTTCAGTGTAGCAGGACATGAGCTGTAGTTTCAGCAGGCCCCTCGTCCACAGGGACACCATCTCAGCTCATAGGGGACTTTTTTGTATCAGCCCCCCAAAACTGCTGTGGGGAGAGCATTGAAGTGTGCTAAAGTTGGTGCTCTTCAGAATTTGGAAATAGTTATGTGTTGTAAGTATATTGCTGATTTATAAAAAGGGGCTTGACTGCTCAGAAAAACATTCTTAGTTAGAACAAATTGGTCCTGTTGGGCTTCCAGGTCTTTCATACATTATTATTGGAGACTGTTTCTTGTAAACTGTGGGAAATGCTCCATGGACCTCTGTGAATCTGGCATGAAGATTGATAACATGTTATTTTAAAAACAAGTAAATAAGTAACAGGTTATGTTACCTGACTGACATTAATTTACATCCACTGCTACTGATAGAAATAAAATGGTCTTCTTAGTGTTCTTTGGGTAAAGGTCTTGGACTCCATATTTTCTCAAATTATGGCATGGGGCATCAATTTTATTTACTTTAATTCCTTAGCTATCTCTGCCATCATTCCTCCAAGAGCTCAAGCCACTTTACATGTGAATTTCCCTTCATTTTATCCCCAAAATAACAACCCTGTAAGATAATGACTAATCCAAAACCAGTGAATTTCCATAGCTAGGGAAAGACTCAGAGACAAAATTCCTACCCACTACATCACATTTTCTTTTATTTTCAACTTCTCTCTACTACTAAATGTATTCCTGATACTCATTAGATTGGTTGTCAGCCAAGCAGCTAACTAACTAAAGATGCCATTATAAATTTATCTAGTAATACCTACACTAGCAGCCATAACAACACTTTGGATGACACTGGTATATTTAGTTTGTTCAGTATTATCTAGCAAATGTGTTGTAGATGTGGAATTACCTATTGTATATTTCTTCCTTATATTATTCTGACCAGAAAAGACTGCGTCCTGGCATAAAACATTTTAATGAGAGCAGATTTGCTGTTAAACCAGTTGGACTGACAATTAAACCAAATACAGACATAAGCAAAGGCTATGAAATGGATTTAACTACTGACTGGTGCATAGATCTCTTTACTGAAATATGTATTAAGTACTCCATTCTGAGATATGGGAGGAAGCGATAGGGAGGGAGAAAGGAGAGATTAGTATATTGGTATACTCTTCTGCTTGGCAAAGGATGAGTTTGGGCTATACATTTTTTTTTATGTTTTTTGAAAAAAAAAAAGCTGAAAACCAGAGAAAAGAGTTCTTCCAATAAAGGTGTTAACCCCATAAGGCAGGACAAGATCAAGAAAGCAAGACTGCACAGGCTTCAAATAAGGAGTTTTGATGGAAGAATTTAGGAAACTATAATAATAACCTCCAGCCTCTTTTATCAGTGAGTTGGTTAAGGTGGAGTTTCTTTAAACTTATTGAATCTTGTTTTTTCCCTTGAGTTTCTCTTTATTAGATAATTTCCTAACAAATTCCTCTTCCATCCACTGATTGTTTATGACTGGAGTTCCTCCTGTTTCTCTCTCTGACTCCTCACAATGGCTCCCTTGTAGAATTGTATCCCCTTATCAAGATCTTTAAACTGTATGATAACATAACATAACACAACACAACATAACATCAGACTCGATCTTGTTTCTTTCCTTAATGCAGTTCTCTTAATTCTGCTCCCCTTTGTTCCAGACCCACAAATTCTATGTTTGATATCTGAATGGCTTCTTCAGAGATACGCAGCTCCAACCCTTTATTTTTTAGGTTGCTCAAATATTTTTTGATCCTGAATTTTAATGCCCTCTGATCATATGGCAAAAACATTATTACATATACACATTTGTCCAATTGCCCGGGGTGAAAATTTGCAGATCATGCTTTTCCCCAATCTGTTTGATTTTGCCAGTATACTATTTAAAATAAATGAAACTGTAAAATATACTGTTGTTCTTCAGGCTGTTTGTTGTTTCAAATATATATCATATACTTTACATAAATTCAGTTATTTCTTTGGTCATTTGAAGTATATACAGTATATTCATGTTTTGTTAAACATTTTTAACTTTGTAGCGACCTTAAAAAAGGACTTTGAGATATCAGTAAACATTTTCTAGGCAGTTTGAAATCCATCTCCTCTATTTTTATTTTCAACTAGCAACTGGCAATCACTGTTGGTTTCAGATGGGAAATGCTTTTAATGGCCAAATGAAATGATCTCTTGTGCTATTCATGAGCACTGTGGTGCCAAAGCATACTGTATAGATATATAAAGCATATGATTATATAAATAAAACATTTATCCAGATTTAAACAGAACCCCGATTCAGTTAAATTTCCATTTCTTGATGTTGAAGAAACAAAACTTGTTATTTATTTACTTATTTTTAAAATAATATGTTATCAAGTAACACATGTTCTAGAAAGTATGATGACAATACAGTTTGTGTTGTCTTCTAAAACTCTAATTGTGAAACTGACCTTATTAAAATTCTACTTCCTCCATAAGGTTTTCTTCTTAAAAAACAAAACAAAACACTAATTACTGGTAGTATATGGAGCAGAAATGACATTTGCTGAGCATTAATATTCAACAAATTGTTTTTGAAGATGTTCATTCAGGGTTAGTAGTCAATCTTCAGTATTTCTGTTCATTTCATCTTTAAAAATCATCTGGAATAATAGTTTGCATTTTAATAGCACTTGTCTTTATTGAATTGACTTTATTTATAAAAGTTTTTATACTGCTAATTAATTTGTGGAAATCTCCAATGTAATATTTGTAACACATGAAGGAAAATGTGGGATGTAGTAGAACAGCTCGTGACTCCAGCTCTGGCAATGCTCTAAATGAGCATGAATATTGGCTTGAATTTTCATTATTCTCCCTTAGAAATGTCAAAAACAGGTTTAATGTGTCACACTTTTATGCACCTAAATTCAGAAGTCAATTTATTTAACTCCATAGCATTAAAGCATATCCAAATATTAAGGTATGAAATATTTTTTTAATTAACAGAAACTAATTAGGCTCTTGTGTTAAAGAGGTGCAAAGGATTGCATCATTTTAATAGAAGTTGATGCTAAATATCAGCTTTTGCTATTTAGGGCAAGGAGTTTATTTCTCTTTCTTTCTATCTCCCTCCCTGTCTCCCCACCCCCACTTTCCTGGATTAAAATTTCAGGCAAAAATTTACACCCAGAAAAATACATACTTGTACATAGATATGATTCGTGTAATAATGGAAATGTCTCAGTTAATATTCCAATTCAGTCTTCCTTTTTTCATTCATACAAACCCCAGAAAATGGTGCAGCATTTCTAAGTAATACTGTTACATCTGAGGATTCCTCTTGTTAACAGCACATACTGTTTAAAGGAACTTCAGCATATCTTTACTCTTTTCCCAAACTCCTGACCATTTCTTAACTGACTAGAATTCATGGTACGTTGAACCCAAAGTTCTGGAGGGTCCCTGTTTATCTGCTCCCAGAATAAAAGTTGATTGCATCACTGGCAGCCATTTCATTTCCTCTCTAAATTTAGCAGGAACCTCTACAAGCTGGAGGAAGACCTCCACATATAAGGCTACTTGCTTCTCTTCCTACTCTTCAAAGGTCTAAAGAGGCAAGTCCATCTCTCTCCAAATCACAGCCCTGTTTACTTGCTGTAGAGTAAAAAACAAAGACCTACACACTTTGCATTTATTGGGGTGATAGTTTTATCTTCATTGTAACTTATTGCTTTGGCTTGATTGCATTCCAAAGAAGATTGTTTGTTTGTTGCTTGCTTTAATGTACATGTTTCTATCATGTTTCTTGTCTATTTAGAAGTATATACGTACTATATACATATGTAGGCTTTCATGGCTGGTATCTGCTGGACAGTGTTGGGCTTCAGGTTTTACTGACTGGTCTAGAGAATAGATTTCTTGGCATCTGGCCTCTGAAGATTAGCACAGTTGCCAGTGAAATGTCCAGAAATCTGTTCTGTAGACTGGTCACTAAACCCTGAAGCCCAACACTGAAACACACACACACACACACACACACACACACTATTGAATTCCATAATAACTAGGAACTAAATTAAACAATGTGTGACATCATACTTCTGTTTTAGTGAGTCCCCTAAATTTAGTCCTTCTCTATGATTCCTTTTAAAAAAATGCAGGACTTTGTTTCAAAATCTCCATTAGCATGTTTTATTTTTTTTATTTTTTAAAATACCTCCATGCCAGAGCATGAGTATCTTTTTTTTTTCCTTTTTTTTTCAAAAGGAACAGTGGACAAAACCTGGCTATTTGTCTTATTAACAAAGGGTAATTTTCCTAATAAATTACCTACATCTTTACAATGTTTTAACTAGTATTATTATTAAACCACTAGACTTTAAATTTTTTTGTCTTTGTTCAATAAAACAAAACAAAAAGAAAAAGAAAACAAAACTCATTTTAAGAAGCCATCAATGTGGCTTAGAAGTTAAGTAATTCTCAATAAAGAACAATCTTTGTATAATGATTGCAGCTGTTAATCCATATGTAGGATACAATGGACAGCATAGTCCGTGTGCATTTGTATCTATTCCTTAATTTTCTTATGGGTGGTTTAGGTAATATCCCAATATCTTTTTGCCCATCAAAGGAGGTTCATGAACTTGGAAGGATGTGCTCAGAATTGTAGGTCATGTTTTATCAATTGCTCTATATGTTTTTAGAATAAAAATAACTTAAATACCACTTCTGGTGTTGTTGCAGTATTGAAGAGTTTTGATTCTCCATCCCTAAGCCTGTCTATGAAGGGAATTACTGTGTGTGTGCATGTGTGTGTGTATGGTGCATATTTTAAATCAAGCTATGTGGTCAGCGTTTAAAGGTTAAAGCTTTCTAGTTCTTTAACTGAGTGTGTGTGTGTGTGTGTGTGTGTATGTATGTATGTATGTATGTATGTATTTAAAGAAGCACCTGCCCAAAAATCTGTGGAAAGCTAAAAGGCAATATTAGTCAAATAAGAAATTTCTGCTGGGGAGGAGAAAAAATGAGAGCAAATGATAGGAGAAAATCAAATATGCTGTAAGGCATGTCTGTAAAAACAAAGAACAAATTGATAATAAAAGTAGAAGAAACTGGAAGAAATCAGAAACTGACTTTAAGAAATCAGTTATTTACTACTGAATTATATGAATCTTTCCATTCTGTCTGATGCTACATAGCCCTAAGGTAGAATGGCCTCTCCTTCATTCCCTGGGATGCTAGGCAATTGCTTTGAGGATCTCTGGCTATAACTCTCTTCTCCATTCCCTCCTCTGGATCCTTCTGTTTAATCACTTTCTACAACTTCTTTCCCCTCTTGCATTTCACAGAATGTCTTTACAAAAAAGTTATCTTCTGAATCTCCATGATCAGTTATGGATGGTAATAAATTTATCATATATTCAAGAGTTCACATTATTACTGCTCTGGATTTAGCTATGTACAGATCAGGTATGCATGTGTATATGCAGAAGCCCTCTTCAAGCATTTCATTTTTAAGGAGCTCTCGTAAAGAAATGGAATAGCTCATCTTCTCAAACACTATAGCCACAATCCAGTCATACTATCCCTAGAAAATACTTCTTCTGCTGTCCCTGGAAAATTATCTGACCCAGCAGCTCTTGAAAGACAGTGTAAAACATGTCATGGAAACTCCAACCTGCTAGAGTCTGTGAACATCTGGTTGTCAGATGTTTGGGAGGACCTGAAGGATATCTCAGACAGAGGAAGGATCTGTGTCTGGAGTACATTAGCATCACAGGGCAGAAACCCAGCTAACTATTTAGTGCAGTAATGCCTGACTAGGTCCTCAGAAAAAAATAGTTTACAAGGGAGTGAAAAGATTAATCATAGGTAACTATATGAGCAGGATTCTCAGTAACCCTGCAGCTGATGGGATTTTTGGCTAGCTCCATTCTCTTCCATCTTAGGATTACTGGTTGTAGGAACAATGTCTGAAACTGCCTCTCCAGTTTTAGAATACCATATTCCTCTAGCTTCTTTCTGGATCTTGTTTCAGCATATATACACTGTTTATTCCTGAACTTTGAATTTATTTTGCCCAAGGCTCTGAACACTGATTCACTTAGTTACTTGGTTCATTTGAATCTCAACAAATAGTATGCTGCCCAAGCCCCTTCAATTAGTTAAAATGGATGTTAGATATAATGCTGGATAAAGTAAGAAAAATCTCATCTGGGGAGCAATTGAAATCAGTTTGAAAAATACTGCATGTGCATGGGTGAAAAATTACCTGCTCCTATGGAATGAATTCTACTTTGGTATATCCATATATATGTAGGCTCCTTGCAGACTGGCCTATGCCTCATTCTCATCAAAACACTTTGCTTTAATTGAATGTATGGTTTTTCTCACAGACTTTGCCCATTCTGACCATCTATGAGCTTCTACACTGATAATCTTCCCTTCCCTTATAGAACTTCAACTCTAAAATCTCAACTTTGGTTCCTTGGCAGTTGAACACCAGTTCAGTTACTGAAATTTATCCATCACAGATAATAGCATGCAGTTACCAGAGTAAGTCAAGTTAGTAAGTTTATCTTGATAGTACATACCACAGCATAATTATTATATCAAACACTACTACAGAAGAACTATTTACTACATAGTATTACTAATTTTTGAAAACATTTTTATGCCATCCTGCTAAAGGGCATCATACAATATTATGATTACTTGCATAAGTGTTAAAACCAAATGCCAAGACCAACAGAAGCTTTCAACTGGTATTAAAATGTAAACAAATTCCCAAATTCTAAGGGAACATCCTTTGGAAAGTGAATTCTACAGCCCTGATGCCATTATTGAAAAGATTCTTTCTCTAATAGTTTCTTACCATACTTAAATAATGGAAACACTTCGATAAACTTTCAGAAGAAGATGTTAACATTTTGGCAGATATGTATGAGACAGAAAATTCAAGAACCGTGATATCAAAATATGAACGCCTTCTATGTTCAAAATTAGCACTTTAAGCTATGGTTAGAAAGATAATTTTTCAGACCACTATATTGGTTTCCACTTATGCAGCCACCTTTGGCTTTTAGCCAACTAACTGAAATTCTCCAGCTGTCTTCAAAGGGAATTCCATGTCTAATGCAAATGTAATCCATTTGGGATCCCATCACAACCCTTATCATTCTTTGTATTGTCGAAGGCTTTCACAGCCGGCATACGATGGCTGGTGTGGGTCTTCCGGGCTGTGTGGCCGTGGTCTTGAAGTTTTGTTTCCTAACATTTCGCCAGCACCTGTGACCGGCATCTTCAGAGTGCAGGAGCACAGACAGGAGCAGTTCTCTCTGTGCCCAGGGTGAAGTGACCCTTCTGTGGGTATTTATAGAGATCTGGTGGGGGGGAAGGGGGGTATGGGTGTGTGTGGGTGGGGTTGGGTTACTGAGTGGCTGCTTGTTTTGGTGTCAGAATACGTGTGTATCTTCCTGGGGATTAGGCAGGGTTTTTTCTTCTACTGAATTGTTAACGAGGGGCTGCTGGGGGTGATTAGCAAGTTCATTGTGTGAACTGTTCACATGTCCTGGTGGTTGAGCTGAGTTCGTTGACCTTTTGCAGGCTGTATTTTTCAGGATTGGTAGCCAGGTTTTGTTGATTTTTAGACTCTCCTCTTTTTTACTGAAACTGTGCTGGTGTTTGTGAATCTCAATGGCTTCCCGGTATAGCCTGGTATAGTGGCTGTTGGTGTTGTCCAGTATCTCTGTGTTTTCAAATAGGATTTTGTGTCCAGTGTGCTTGAGAGCATGTTCAGCTACTGCAGATTTTTCTGGTTGCTGTAGTCTGCAGTGTCTTTCGTGTTCTTTTATCCTGGTATGGATGCTGCGTTTTGTGGTCCCGATGTATACTTGCCTGCAACTGCATGGTATGCGGTATACTCCTGCGGTGGTGAGGGGATCCCTTTTGTCTTTTGCTGATTTTAGCACTTCTTGTACTTTTCTGGTGGGTCTGAAGATTGTTTGGAAATTGTGTTTTTCCATCAGTTTTCCCATGCGGTCTGTGACCCCTTTGATATAGGGCAGAAATACTTTGTTGGTGGGTGGCTGTTTTTCTTCTTCAGTCGCATGTTGCTTTCTTGGTTTGATGGCTCTTTTTATTTCATTCTTGGAGTAGCCATTCACTTGTAGGACCCAATTAAGGTGGTTAAGTTCTCTATAAATACCCACAGAAGGGTCACTTCACCCTGGGCACAGAGAGAACTGCTCCTGTCTGTGCTCCTGCACTCTGAAGATGCCGGTCACAGGTGCTGGCGAAACGTTAGGAAACAAAACTTCAAGATCACGGCCACACAGCCCGGAAGACCCACACCAGCCACCTTATCATTCTTGTTAATGAAATCTTTATATAAATAAATGCAACTGTTTCACATTGGCAGAAGAACCAGTTTGGTCTAATGGTTAAGACATCAGGCTAGAAACCAGGAGACTGTGAATTCATCCTGCCTTTGGAACAAAGCCAGCTGTGTGACCTTGGGCCTGCCACTCTCTCTCAGCCCTAGGAAGAAGGAGGCAATGGCAAACCACTTCTGAAAAACCTTGCCAAGAAAAACTGCAGGGATTTGGCGAGGCAGTTGCCAGGAGTCAAAAACTGACTTGAAAGCACAAATAAATAAATATAAAAAATATTGTCAGGCATCAGCTGTTAAATCTTACCCTTAAGACCAACTTTCAGTGTCACGTTTAAACCTTTAAATATGCAGTAGGGGCAAGGGTCATTTCAGCTCTTTAGCCTTGTTAGCTCAGCCCTTCTTCATGGGTTTGTTCTACAGAAGTTTAGAATAATATGTAGATCTAGAAAATTACATTGGGTAGATGATTTTTTTCCCCTTAAAAGCAGATCCTTCCTAATCTTTACAAAAACAAAAAAATAGAGAAAACCGTAGGTTATTGAATCTGTTACTGATTCAACATGCCTTGCCCAGGTGAAATAAGTAGTGTTTTTACCCTACCATGTGCTTCCTTTCTGATTCCATTCAGTCTTCTATTGCTATAATTTCTTCATGCCCCCTACCTTTATCTTGAGAGTGCTTAACTTTTCATTTCTATTATCATTTTTTCCCCAGCCAACTTTGTTTACACAGTCCTATAGTACACTACCATGCATTTTACAAAGGTGGCAGCTAGAATAACATTTTCCAATAAAGAGGTCAATAGGAACATCACAGGGTGCCCCATATTGGATCAGTGCTCTTTGTTTAAAGTGATTAAGCCTTCAAAGTCAGCTATGCTTATACATTCCAAGCAGGGCTTAAGAACATATCTCTCTTCCGAAACTGATTTCCAGAATTAGCACTCTGTGACCTAAACTACAGACTTAGATTCACAAAAGAAGCCGTCTGCAATCACATGGCGATGTATGAATAACAATTAGCATCAATAAGGCTCTGGAATGGTAAACATGTTATAGATGACATTTTTAGATCAAAGGGAAGGTAGAGTTTGTAATTGGGATATAGTGAAATTTAATACATCTATTAAATGTAGCAGAACTATTAAGATAAACAAAATGTTCTATCAGCTGATATACCTTCTTTCCTTTTTCTTTATCTGCAGGTAGATCTAAACAGCTTGCTGCTGCGGGATGGTGTATTACATGTAAAATAATGCATATTACTTAATTAAAGTTTATTATGCCTGTAGAGCAACTTCTTATTTATATGTACTTCAAACCGACTGCGATCCACCCAATTAAATAAGGTATAGAGTGGATTTGGGAGAACCATTGCATCAGGGACAACAGCACTGAATGAAATCTTTCCTTCTCTCTCTCTTTTGCACTGATTTTGCTTTCCCAATTCCCTTTTTATTACTTTTGTATTGCTCTAATATAACCAGCAAGGTAAAAAGAACAGGAAAAACAAAACCAATGCAAAAAAGGTAGCAAGATAAAAACCAACATTGACATAAATGAAAAAGAAACAAGGACAAACATAGTGAAATATATAAATAGGAAAATCACAGTAGCTTAAACCTTAATTACACAGATAATATTGGTTACTCTTTCCAACATGTACGTAGTAAGCCAATTCATAACTGAAGGGTAAGCACCTATTGCAGCCCAGGATTTTACATCTGGTGTGGCAGATTTTTTTCGAGGTGAGGAAAACCATCTTTTTTAGCTACAACTCCATGCACATTTATTTCACAGCACAAAGAACCTGCATTTTCTGCCAGCAAAAATCAGCACCTATAAAATATTTCTTTTCTTGAGAGAGGCATCTGACAAAGAATGAAGGTTTCATAATGTATAGTTGCTAAAAACAACAGCATAAAAATTTGGTTCAGGACAATTCACATTACAAAAAGCATCAGGGAAATATGCTTTTAAGAAAACATGCACAATTACTTTATACATAATTTTCATGTGTATAGTGAATGTTTAATGTTTCCAATACATATGCATATGTATAAAAGATCTTACATGTTTATAGAAATTTGTAAAAAAATAAAATTAAACTTAGATTTTTATTTTTTTAAAAAAAATATGGACTGAAATACTATGTTGATAACATATAAACAGATGGGTTTATACTTATCCACCATTCCTGAACTAAATACAGCCCACTAGCCCCCCCCCCCCTCATCTCTTCTGGGCTGAATAATCCATCTGGACTTGTAGTCAGACATCTGGGTGATGCTTACTAATTTTGTGGTTAACTTTAGCTGAAGAAACCCTGGCTTTGTCACTCCATAATGAGTAATACCTTTGCTGGTATGATAGCCAATGGAACACTCAGGATTGAGAAGACCAACTGCTTGTGGTACTCATGGTCATTGCATATCCTAACCAGTTGGTTTTACAGCATTTTTTTGAAGTTAATTTCCCTGATCCAGGTGCCATAAGGTTGGGCGTGTATCTGCAGTGGAATAAAATGATGTAATACGGCCGGTAGGTTCACATCAGACTGCAGAGGAAAGACGCTAGTTTTTATTCCTCTCTCTTCTGTAGTATTTCCCAGGAAAGGGGAAAAAATCAGCACCTGAGGGAAACTACTCTAGTGTGTTCCCTGCTGTGCCAGTTTTTCTATTTTCATGGAGTGTATAAAAATAAGCAGCAACCATTTTAGGAAGATTAACTTTATTGAAATCCATATAAGCAACAGTCCTCTTGTGCTTGACTGAATATAATCAATCTCTTGTGATGCAGATTTGGCACTGAAAAACCAAGCTTTTTTTTTTTCTTCTGTTATATGTACCTAGTACAGATAGATAACAAGTTCATTATGATCAGCCAAATCAGAATGAAATGAAATAACTATTCCAAACCAGAAGTATAAAAATTATCTCCAGGAAAATCTCCAGGAAAACCATGTAGAAGAATATAAATCTAACATTCGTTTTGGGGAGAATGTTTGCTTGTTTGTTATATTGATCTATATAGCTACCATTTTACAGTCATGACTCCCCATCATCTGCCTAGTTTTCTTGCATTCTTTCACATGGGTGCATTTTTTGTGGGTCTGTGTTCTAAATCCTATCTGTACCATTCTGCTTTGGCCTCTCATCTGAGGACAAGAGACAACCAAATATAAATTAATTAACAAGTAAATGCATGTAAATTAATTATTTGAAACTGAGCCTTTGGTTTCCCCCTTAAAAAGGCACTAAGAACCAGACCAAAATTTACAAAGCCTTAGGTCCTTACCGTTGCTGCCATGATGACCAGTCTGTAAAATGGGTACGTAAGGACTGTCTCTCACTGTTTAGTTCTACAAAGCAGTTTTTGACACGACATGACCTTTCTGTTGGCTTTGGTAGCCATGAGAAATTTACTTCCCTTGCCTGCCACTTGCTTCTTTTTGTTCGATATAAAAATAAACCAAACTTATTTACCATGCAGTAAGCACTATCGATCCAATTAAATTTATTTCTAAGGAAATGCACAGGTTAGCAACCTAAGTGAGTGCATCTGTGTTTAGAAATGCTTATGGAGCCAAGTGGTATAAGAAACCACTTCAGTTCATTCATAGCATAGTGGTTGAGATCAAGGCTGATTAGCTTTTACCGGGAAAAAATAGGTTTTTGTCTTCTATGTGATGACCTCAAGGTTTTTCTTTTTCATCTTGAGTAAAAAGATAAAAGAGATTGTTTCATGTCAGAAAGGACAACAATAAAGCATGTGTTAGGTAAAAATAGTGGTTGTTGTTTCTCAGAGGGCCTTCAACAAGTACCACAGAAAATGATTTTTTTTCTTTTATTTATAGCATGCATCAGAATGCTTACAGTATTCTGTACAAAATGAATTGTATAGGATAAGAGCAAATTTGGTGTAGTGGTTAAAGCACCAGGCTAGAAACCAGGAAACTGTAAGTTCTAATCCTGCCTTAGGCACGAAGCCAGCTGGGTGACCTTGGGCCAGTCACTCTCTCTCAGCCCTAGGAAGGATGCACTGGCAAATCACTTCTGAAATCTTGCCAAGAAAACTGCAGCAACTTGTCCAGACAGTCGCCAGGAGTCAGCACAATATATTTTGTATAGTGATGCAATTAAAACCAAGAAGACTTCTGAAGCATGAAGGTGCAGGTAGTAAGATGGAATTCCTATGTACAAAAGTGAAGTGAATAAAATCAATCTCTGTGTATTTTTCCTTTCAAGAATTCACTGTATTGTTCAATATTTTGGGTAATATTCCTATAATGCACATGGAAAAATTGGGCGTTTTTATTATGAAAATGGAAGCCAAGCTGAAAAACCACACTGCAAAAGTGTGAGTTAAATGCAAATAATGCCATCTCTCTGCCCTCCCCCCCCCCCAAAAAAAGCCATCCTGTATCCTGAGTATTCTTGAACTTTGATGTTGACACTTGGTTTTGATAAATCTTCTATAACAGGCAAGTATGTTGATAATGTGTATGGACAATAAAATATCTTAAATGAGATTAAAGTCAGATTACTCTGTAATAATTCAATGGATGATTTAGCTGAACCTATTAAAAAGCTACTGATTGATAGCTTTTCTGTAAGAACTAGGCAATTTCCAATGATATATCAGCTGCTATTGATAATCAGGATAAAGTTATAACTGACTTAAGCTAATTTAGAATGAACAAAGTGAATGTGTGGAACCTTTATCTGGCATTTTGTTTAACTTAAACCATCCTGTGCTTCAAGTTAAAATTGACTGGTGGTCTGCTTAAGTCATTCTTCTTTGGCCCTTTCTTTTTGTTAAAAAAATAATGTTTTCTCTATAATCAATGGGGACACTGAAGTTTAGGTTCAAATCTAACTGGAGTCAATGATTCTTAGTTACTTAATTTTCATCAGGTTATGGACTATTGTTCAGGTGCAGAGTTTGAGGACTTCAAAAGACAGGTTGGGACATATCACTCAATGTCTGAGTACGTGTTTACCTGCAAAAAGTTGAAGTTTTTTTTCAAATAAGATTAGGGGTAAAAAAAAAATGAAGGCTGGAGAACTGATCATTGCCAGTATAGAAATACAGACCATAAATGATGCTCATGGGCTAACTTGCTATCCACCAGTTTCCTTTGACTCCTGGGCAGGGACATCTGAGGCAGAAGGTCCAAAAGGTCAAAGTGACAGCTGTGGTTATTCACTCAAAACCCAGTCCCATTTGTACATCTGTTGTGACACATGTAAAAAGGGGGCAGGCTTCAATACTACTTTCATTTTTAAACCCCCCCACCCCCCCACAATACCCCTGCCCCTGTTCAATGGGTGACCACTTGCACCATAAGAAAGAGAAGAAAAGATCCACATACAAATTGACATGCAGGATGCTAGAAAATACCCGGCTAGGTAACATCTTCAGCGCTAAAATGGGCTGGGGTTTGCTCTCTATTTATGTGCTGTGGCCTGCCTTGCCAATGCTGGTAAGGGTGGGGGTTTTGTTTTGCTCCTCTGGTAATTCTTTGATTGGCATGTGTTTGCTGCTTGATTGTGTGCCTGGTGGTGACCTTTGCTTATCTGGGTGATGATGAATCCTGGTGATTGATTGCTGGTGATTGATTGCTGGTGAGGCGATCTTCTGTTCTTTTGTCTCTTTTGAATAGCATGTAGATGCTGTTTATCTCTATGTGTCTGTTAATTGCTGCCTTGTCTGAATACCAGATCAATCACCAGCAATCATCACTCAGATAAGCAAAGGTTACCACCAAGCACACAATCAAGCAGCAAACACGTGCCAATCAAAGAACTACTAGAGGAACAAAACAAAAAAACAAAAAAAAAAAAACACCCTCACCAGCACTGTCAAGGCAGGCCACAACACATAAATACAGAGCAAACCCCACTCCATTCTAGCACTGAAGATGTTACCTAGCCGGGTAATGAAATGTTTGCAGGAAAAGAACCAAGCTCAGAGAACCCCAAGGACTCCACAGTTCAACCCTGAGCTACACATATTCGCCTCTATTGGTGCTAGAAAATAAGCAGATATTCCTTCCCAGATCTTTTTAGATTAGCTAAATTCTTCCTCCCGCCCCCCCCCCCTTTTTTTAATTCAGAGACCACAGCCTAATAAAAATAACAATTCAATCATGCTTCATCAGGGAAATACCTGTCCACCATTGGATCTTCTGTATCCTGGTCTGGCTTCCAATATCCAGGTTTCTGGTTACAGATTTAATTTCCAATTGAGCTGGATTCTCCTGGCTTTGTTTTTCTGATACTCCACACAAATCCATGGCAAGCCTTTAGTTGTTCCAACATCCAGCATCCCAACAGCATCCAATTAATCTGATCCTTAATTAAATGTTAAGTGTAAAAGAAAAAAAAAGCTGTTTGGTTTGAAGTATATTTGATTTTCTAATATGTTTGAAATTTAGTAAAGAAGAGCAATAAATACAGTTTACACTGTAATTTCTTGCCGGTAATGGGAGAAGATGATAGATACATTTCTTATTAATGACAATTTTTCATTTCCATCCTGGGCATCTAATTCATATATGAATTTTAAAAAACATGCATTGTAGCAAGATAAGCAACCATTAATTCTAAGTGAAAGTGATTATTATTTTTCCATATTTCCCTGACTGAGAAATATAGCAAACCTTTTATTCTCCATTTTAAAGTACAGAAAATTTATTCTGAGCTACATTTCTATATTTATCTACCTATTAATCCAGTTTGGATGTTTGTGCTGAAAATGAGAAATGTTTTCAAATATCGAATACCTATTTGTTAGTAAGGGACAGAAGGCTAGATTTTGGCCAATAACCCAGTTCTTTTCAAATTTCTCTTCGATCCCAAACTTTAGAAGCATATCTCTGTTTCTCACCAAAAATCAGAACTATATATCTGAAACCTCAGATATGTGAAATCAATTTCCCCAAGTAACATGTTCTGGTCTATATTTTTCAACCACAGATAATGTGACTCTGGATAACAAGGTCTACATCTGTACACATACACATATTTGTGTATACATGTGTATTCAGATACATGTTTTGTCCATATACAAATACATATAGGCCTACTTTTCAGTTCCATTCCTTTAACTAATATTGCCAAGATTCCATAATCAAATTGAAACTGCCAAGCTATTATATACTTTCATTGGTTTGTCACATTTGTACCCATTATTTCTTTAAAAGTTTTGAAAGCTCACAAGTGGGTTTGAAGTGATCTAAGTACATTGGCCTTGAGTAGGCCTAAACTTGCTTCCAAGATAAAACTACATGAGGGATCTTATTCAGTCCCATCAGTGGCTTCCATTTTCACTTCATTGCTTCTTCTCCTTTTCTAAAGTTCATTGCCCTTAGAATATGTGTTTTCCTAAAACAGAAAGCATTCTCCTCTCCCTCCGCCCTTTGATGGAAAAGTTTTATCCCAGTAGGGGGTTAGTTGATGCCTTGAAGCTTATTCTAAAAGCTGCCTGACATTGGGCCACATTAATACACATTTTCACAGTTGTGATGTGGGACTTGAGAAAAGAGAGCCTCTTTGTTCCACATTGTTAAAGCCCTGTTGCTAATGGCCAGAGTTTGATGTGACTGTGCGGCAGCAAACAGAGACAAGACCCACAGGGAATTAATACTGCTCTTAGCTCTATTAACTCCCAGTCAGATTTGAAAGTATATGACTTGTCTGTGGAGACCAGTGCTGTAGAACATAACCCAGTTCCCAGCTGGATCTAACAACTTATTTATTCTGCTTTCTTAACAAATATTTGAAATCAGTAGTAAATAAGTCAGCCCAAACATTTGAGCTCTACAAACCATGGCAAATGACATTGTTATATATGTTACCTAGAAGGCCTTAAAAACTGCATCTTACCACTTCTCATCTGAGCTAGTTTGGATAATTAGGAGGTAATTATGTGACTTCTCCCTTTTTCATTTTTTAAAAATAGGCCTGAAATAAGGCATAGAGAATAAATCCAGATGAAGGAACAAATTATATGTCAAGACTGAGCATGTACAGATACAAAGAATGTTACTAGGATGCAGTACTTTGTACAGATACAAAGGATGATACAGGAATAAAGGCTTTAGAAAAATATGTAACACAAGGAAGACTGAATAGAAACTTTTATATGCTGTCTTGACCAATGGCCAAAAATATCATGGCCAGTTTGCATGGACACTGGGTATTAAATTCAGCAGCTTCTGCAGCAAGTCCAAACAGATAAGATGGCAGATCCAAGCCCTCACCCCTTTATATGCTGATTAAGCTGCTTAAACAGATGCTGTTAACTCTACCACCACTGGTTGTACTCCACCAAACTGGTTGTACTAGAAGCTGTACAGTCAACATTTCTCAGATCTGTCTTGGCTATTTCCATCCACATTATAAATGCAGTCCTTCAAAATGTAGCTGTTTATAATAATGAGGCTACAGCTTCATTATTAGGGCTCCTTCTTGAACAGCATTCTCCTCTAGGCTTCCAAAATGCTAAAAGACTCATCAGATGCCACATTTGGAACACAGATTGACAAACTGACCAGAATAGTTTCCAACTTCCAGACCCGCGCTCCTTTAATATCACCATTTGAATAATTCTGTGCCCGCCTCTTAGCAAAGTTAGATATCTTATGCTCTACAGAAAGTATCACAATATCCTTATTGTGCAGAGTCTAGGTTTTGTGGGTCAGAGGCTGCTAAGGAAACTTTGCTCCAGAATGTTTCATTGCTCATTTGTCAGGGATGGTTAGGCTTAGCAGGTGTATTCTGTCCTTTAGATGGCTGGCTGGGGAATTCTGGAAGTTGATGTCCACACATCTTAAAGATGCCAAGATTGAGAAACACTGCTTTAGAGAATCCCAGGCTAGTAAGAGCAGGCAAAAGCTAAAGCAAGGGCCCTGAGACCCCACTGGTCCATAACAATACACTGATATCAACCATAACTCTCATTGAAAACATGATTCTGTCATGGTGTAAAGGTAGGAGAAAGAGTAAAAATTGAATCTACAGACTGCTGTTGAGACAGCGTGCATCCCACAGTTTGCATCAACTGCTTTTCTTTCTTATTAACAACTTTTCATCAAAGTTGGGTGCTTGAATTTTTGCCTATGAGCCTAGTTCAAATATTGGTCTGGGTCATCAAGCCTGATGTCTTATCTGTTAGCTGACCTTTCTCCTGTATTCCCTGTACAATTGCTCAATTTTGTGTCCCTCTACCTATCATTCTCCCTGGATTGCAAAATATTGTTGCAGAGTTTTCTTGCCTTGTCTAGTAATGTACTTGTGCTCTGATTTAGTTATAAGCTAGTCATTGACTATAGATACATTTGAATTCCCCACACAAGCAAGGCATAACTAAACACAAAGGCCTACCATAATCCCCTATGTCAGCACCATAGGTCTACCCCCAAACTATTGTTAGTGTTGGTAGATATTAATTTTGGACATCTGCATTAAACATGGGATACCTGTCCATAGATTTATTCTTATTTGTTTTCTATTTGTTAGTTTGTCATCACTATATGGACCCCTAGATATTGATCTCTGCTCCCCAACATAGCTTTGTCCAATCAAGGCTTTCATCTAACCATTTTAGTAAAATAAAAAAGGCGTAGACCAAGTTAGTAATGACTTATGCCACATGAAGCATGATCTACTAATGATAAGGACAGTACCAGTCAGTGTGGGTTGGCCAATATGCTACAAACATGAAGTGCATTTTCATCTTAAACTTACTTTGCTTTTCTCTGCAAGCTAGGATTTTAATCAAGAGACTGTCTTGTAAGCTAACATGCAGAAGGGTCTCCTGTGGAATTGTCTTTACCTAATTGTAGGTCTAACAAGTCAATTACCATTTGGGGTTTTATTAACAACTTTAAAAAAAGTAAGGAAAAAGATAGCAATGAGTTACCTGGAAAGCTGACCAAGATTCTGACCTGCTGTATTCATTGTTTTCATAGAATCACAGAATGTAAAGTTGGAAGGTACCATAAGAATTATCTGGTCTAACCTTCTACAATGTGCAGGAAAATCAATGAAACCATCCTTGACAGCAGTGTTTCTTAACCTTGACAACTTTAAGATGTGTGGTCTTCAACTCCCAGAATTCCCCAGCCAGCATGGCTGGCTGGGGAATTCTGGGAGTTGAAATCCACACATCTTAAAGTTGCCAAGGCTGAGAAACACTGCTTGAGAGGCATGCACCCAGGCTCTTCTTAAAAAATTCCAGAGATGGAGAACCCACAGACTTCATAGGTAGTCTGTTCCACTGTTGTAGGTAATCAGGAAGCTATTCCTTATATTTAAACAAAATACATTTCTTATTTTGAATCTGTAGACAACTGCACTTAAATAGTAAACGCATGCATTCAAATTTACACGATGATGCCATGTTTTGGCTTTTTCATGCAACTGTATAGTTTACCCACCATCAGTGAGGTATATGCAGTGAACCAACCCACACTCAAGTTGCAACATGTGAAGCAGTGTATGGACATGATAGAAAGATGGTATGCAATGATAAAAATGTAGGGCATTGTGTAGTTAACTGGTAAATTAGTTAACTGGTTTTCACTATCCTCTTCTCTTCTCTTCTCTTCTCTTCTCTTCTCTTCTCTTCTCTTCTCTACTCTACTCTACTCTACTCTACTCTACTCTACTCTACTCTACTCTACTCTACTCTACTCTTCTCTTCTCTTCTCTTTTCTCCTTTTCTGCTTTTGGCATTATGTGGTTATCCTGAAAGGAACAGCATGATAGATATGTATGCATTTGTTTGTTTCTCAGTCTCAGCCAACTGGATAGACCTGATTGTAGTGGATTTTATATTTACTAAGGGAAAAAACTCAGTCTTCATACAAAAGCTTCCTTCTTTCAAATGCTCCCATGGGCTGCTGTAAGCTACATTTATTTTTTACAAACTTCTGTTGTAAACTCTACAAAGTGGGACACCAAGAAAAAGACAATGTGCTCATTTCTAAACCTTGCCCATCCCATGATTCCAGGAGCACAATGCTGTTTTGCAGCATTGGCTCTGAAAGACAAGCATTTACATCTGGTTATGATTCATACAATTTCAGCCTTGTATTATCATGACTGGGAACCATCACATTCTGCTATTAATTTTGAGTAAACTGCAGTGCCAGCTCCCTGCATTAAGAGCGTCCAGTGTTGTCATTGTTTCATATCGGTGTCTGACACCTGTATGTATTTTCTTCCAAAGAGAACCTATTAAATTCCTTTTCATTATCTACTTAAAAAAAAAAAAAAACCCTCAGGGCCTGAAATTTCAGTATGCTTTTAGTTACGCAATTAGAACTGACTTAGAGAGCAAGCATGCACAAGTTCCTACCTTGTTTGTGTTTGTAGATTGGTTGCTTGAAAGCATTGGTATGGCCATCCAACTTGAACAATGTGATGTACAATAAACCAATAAACATAGTTCTCAAAAACAAAATAAACAATGCCAACTAAAAACTGAGGATGGTTGAACAGCTCTAAATAGCTGTAAATTCTCATTGCTTGTGTCTATGAAATGTCAGTCTCTCCTCTAGGTTGTTCTTGCTTTCATGGAGTGGTATTAGTCACTTTTGAAACAATTTATGAAGTTTATCTCAAGGTAGCTGGCTTTACTGTTTGAAAAGAATGAGGAATAACTCCCCCCCATCCAAAAAAAAAAGGCAGGGAAGTTAGAATTAAAATAAAATGGGGTGAGAGTAGAAGTACACTGCAAATAGAAGTTATTTTTTAAATACCCTTAAAATAGCAATAGAGAAATCTGTCCTTTTTTTTTCAAGCTCATGTTACTTTTGTATCTTCCCTCCCTCCACAGTTCAATAGCATTTCCAAAGGAACTTATCATTTTAGGAAGCTATTTGAAATTATGTGTTTAAATATGCATTTCACTATATATTTAAATAGGAATGTTTCTTTAGAATGTGCATTTCTTTATTTTGATAATGCCAAGAACTGCATTTGGAAGAATGCAAAATCTGATCATAACCAATTTCCTGATCTGAATATTAACGTGAGTGGTGCAGATCAAGACAACTGTTACATGAATTCATAAAGGCAAAAATTCTATAGCCAAGGCTGAAGACAGGAAGCTGGGTAAAATAAAAGTGGTATATCCCATTTCACTGCTGCATAGCTGTAAATCATTCTGGCAACCCTAACATAGAGGGCGGGGGGGAAGATTCAGGGAACTTGATATGTACTTTAATTTGACTCATCAATAAAAATTGCTTTGTGTGATATGTGTTTCATTCATTCATCAAATTTAGAAGAGTACCCAACCCCATAAAGAATCTGGATGGTGTACAACATTAAAAACAGAAAGGAAAATAAAACTAAGAAAATAATGGCATATATCCAAAAGATAAAACTTTCAGACTAACATACAAAATCTTTACCACCACCCTAACTCAAAGAGCCACTTTTCAGAGACCTTTTAAACACAGTCAGGGTGGGGGGGCATATGAATGCCTGAGACAGAGGGTAGACTGTGAAACACAAAAAACCTGCTTCCTGAGGTCCTGAAACTAGAGAAGACAGTCCCTCCAATAGCCAGGTCATATGCAATGAAGGGCTTTATAGGTAGTAACCAGCACCCTGAATTATTCCTAGAGGCCAACTAGCAGCTAGTACAGCTCACAGAGTAGTAATGTTAGATGGGCATACCAAAGCGTTCCCATTACTGCCCACACCACTGCATTCTATAAATCTTCAGGGAGAGGAATTAAGAAGAATATAATAATAGCCCATTGGATTAAGGCAAGACCCTACTTGAATACCCTTTCCCATAGTGACCCTTCACAAGCAGTCTATGGGGACATACCTGTCTCCTACCAGTGTTTCCCTGTCACTGCTCTTTGCAGGCATGTTGCCAACCTGAAGATACATCTGAGTCTTTGAGACTAATAAACACTCAATAAACCTGGGCTCCATGAAAATATGCAACCCCCTTTAGAGCCATCCAAGTTAGCTGCCATCACCGTATTACCTAGTTATGAATTTCCTAGGTTAATTATGCACAGTAAAGAAGAAGTATCTTTCGTCTATTCTAAATCTCCTTCCAGCCAACTATACTGGGTGACCCTGGTCTCTTTAGGGGAAAATATTTTTCTTTCCACTTTCTCCGTGTTATACATGCTTTTGCATACCTCAGTCAGTCACCCTTTTTATAAGCTGAAGTCTCCAAAACTTTCTCAGAAGGAAGGGTTTTTGAACCATCTGATCACTTTGAATGTCCTGTTTTGTACTTTCCCCAATGCTGTTGTATCCTTTGTCAAATGTGGTAACAAGAACTGTAGACAATGCTGCAGTTGTGAAGGGATCACAGTATTGTTTGAATAAAGACATTACAATATTAATATTTTTATTTATGATCCTTTGTAATGATACCTAGTATGAGTTTGCCTTTATCAAAACTCTGCACCTTCAGTCAATATTTTTACTTAGCTAGCCATTAGGTTCCCAAGATATTTTTCTTGTTTAATTGAAGATGATTCTCTCAATCCAAATTTAGTGCTTATATACATTTTGTTACCCGCATACATGAATCTGGAGACACAAAACAATGCCATTATAAACAAAAAAGGTTCTTCAAACAGGAATAATATACTTAAAAAAAACCACTTTCAGTCTGGTCAAATGCCTAACAGACATTATCCAAGCCCTGCCATTTCTAACAAAAATATTTCAAGTTGGAGTTTGGAAATCTAAAATAATTCTGACTTTTTCCCCCTTTTGGCAATAAGGCAGGATTTTGAACTAGGCTCTGTATTGTTGTTTCAAAAACAAAATTTCCCATAAGCAGGTCTCAGTTCTAGCAAATAGACTGTGGGGTTATACAGAGTATAGGATTAGATATTTACTAAATTATGACCTACAAAATTGGTTTGGACTAACGTCTGTTCAGATATATGTGAGGTATTCACTAAAATGGTCTTCTGCATCAATTTCACTGTAATTTATTGTATCGTGGGCAAAAAAAGAAATGTGATCAGAGTAGTGATTAAAAATGCTACATGTGGAGGAGAGCACAGTACGGAGCCTGTTTTGATTACATGTTTGAGCTGCAATGAAAGATTGTGGAAAAGTGAAACTATAGCAGACTGCGCTGAAAAAGCTATAATTATTGCCTTGTACAAATACCACTCAAAAACATGTTCTTAGGCTATTTGAGTGAAAGGTTCATAACTTCAGATTAATTGGAGGGTTGCTAAGTTTATTGCTGATGTTTTATTGGAAACAATTTTGTGGTGCATAAGAATATCATGGGATGGCACCAGAGTTTTCTCAAGTCAAAGATCAAAACTTATTTTATTGGGCTTTATGACCTCCTGTAAGTCAACCTACAACTCAACCTAATTATGTGTCAGTGGGGTGTAGTGGCTAAGGTACTGGACTGGCACTGGGAAGACCTAGGTTTATGTCCACCCACAGTCATGGAAGTTCACTGAGTGACTTTGCACCAGGCACTGGGCATATTTGCAGGCAACTGAATGCAGTTCCTTCTTAGGCTCATGTGACTTAACTCAAGCCGGTTTAAGAAAACCCTGTCTAGACTGAGACACTTTGGCAGCAGCTTGCAAGGTAACTTCAGTCCAGAATGCTGATGATCACTTCCTCCCATTGGATAACCCTCTTCTTATGCCCTCCCATCTGTCTGTTCTAACAGTTCTGGAACAAAGAAACTTTTCCAGTACAATTGAGCAGGAGATGGCTCAGCTGACCTATATCAATATGTTCCAGGCTATCTCAGAAGGTCTAAACAAACAGAATGGGTTTTCAACGTGTTACAATTGTTAATTGATAAGGTACTTGTAAGGTACTGTCCCCCATGAAACCTTCATCTGCCACCACTTTCTCATCTCAGTGGATTTAAATCCTAGTAGTTAAGTGAGTATATCCAATGAAGTGAACTGCAGCCCACAAAACTTATGCCTTAGAATACAATGTGTTAGTCTTCAAAGGTGCTACCAGGCGATTTCTGATTTCTAGCTCCCATAGACTGAGGTGAAGTAAGCTGGCTTGAGAGAAGGTTTCTGACTCATACTTATTCACTGAGCACTGGATCTTCCTACTGCTAGTCTAACACTTAACCGCTCTGCTACACTGACTTTTGGGCTGAGAGAGAATGACAGGCCCAAAATTATCCAGTGAGCTTTCATGACTGAGGGTGAACTAGAACCTGGGTGTCCCCAGTCTGGGTCTAACACCTTAGCCAGTTCTTTCCACTGACAAATTTGAGAATTCACACAATAATTTTCTAATGTGGTTGTTCTGCCCACGTTACCTCTTTACTTGCATTTCACTTAGTCCTTCGGTATTTCTTCCTTTGCATAGATTTCTCCGTGTACAGTACTGGCTGCAATCACTAACCACTTAGATTCTAAATCCTCGGACAATAACCCAAGCCTTGGAGCTATCTAATCTTAGGAGGTCACAGAGTGTCCTGCATAAGAGAGCCATTCTGAGATCCTCCATTACTGAATTGTGACTCTAGGAGTAAAATATGCCTCCCAACTAAGCTTCAACTCTGTTTTAACTTGTCATTCTGTGATTTTCTTGCAATCTATCCATCATTCATAATCTCATTTCATCTTTACTACAGATTGACAGGACTTTCATCTTCATCCTAGCGCATCTGTAAATTGAATGCTTACATACTGATGTAGGCATAAAGAATAACCTTATTTTGTTTTATTAAAAAAAACAATGGAGTGATGTGACTTAATGGTGCCTGAATTGTGAGATTCCAGTTTCAGATTTAGATTCTCATGAGATCAGAATAGTGATACATTGACTTTTGACAACAACTGTATAATATTCTAATACAGAACAAACCTATCAATACTGAGTTTTACTGCATTTGGAATAAAGCACATAGTATCTTCTAAAGAAGTTAGATTCTGTGTTTCTTTGAAGTTATGCCACCCCTGATACTGATGGCACTTATTGAAATAATGAAAGAAACCCTCAAGCCTATTTAAATTATGAAGACGGCCTATCAAACAGATGGAGGAGAAGAATGGGTAATCAAAGAGTAGTTCAAACAAGTGGAAAAGGAAGATTTAGGTTACAAATGTTTCCCTGACATTTTTGTGCCTTCCTTCTTCTCTTTTGTAATCCCAAATTGCTCTTTACACAACTTGGGCTAGGCCTCTTTAACTAGCAAGATTCTTTTAAATGCTTCCATTTTAATTCACACAGACGATAGTCACAGCTAGTGGTGAGACAAAGCTGATTAGCTCATTGGCTCCCTACTGCTAGATTTTGAAAGACATTTTTGATTCTGATACGAAGATCTTTGAGGTTTAGCAACAACAAAGTGAAAGAATTGTCAGCATGGGCTGGTGCTTAATTGGTGTCTAGGCCCTGCTGGAGACTGAACTGGGTCTGAAATTCTAAATTTTAACACATCCTCCAAAGAAGGTTCCTCCTTCCCATTATTGTATATGGGGATATGTGAGCTCAGCATAATCATCTTGCAGATAGCTATTGCTGCTTATTTTCTACATCATGCTCACAAAATTCAGATGCTTGAATTTGAGAAGTTTTCTGCCCAGCAGAATACATGAAGCATGAATCTTAAACTTCATGAGGTGGCTAAGTGCGTACTGTATTGGCAAAAAGAAATTGAGCAGCATGTAACTACTAAAGGAGCATTTACATATTTGCTCACACTCTTCGAGCTACTTCTGTGGTTTATTTATACATTTGGATTTATTACCCATCTTCAGCTTCCAGGTCTATTAATAATATTTCAGATTCAGAGATAAGGAGCAGAAGTTAAAGGAAGATAAGCAATGGGGTAAGAAGAAAATTGAAATGAAAGGTGTAGTGAAAGTGATAGCAGTCCTGGCCAAATCCAAATGCAAACAGCATTTTTGTTACATGCAAGTCAGTAGACTGAGATTTATGAGAAGAAAAATGAAGCTTGGTGGGCAGGATCAATGCAAGTTAAGCTGCCTAAGCAGTTGCTGTACATTTCAACATCTGGAACAGTCATAGATAAACCCAGTTGCCCCCAGTTGGGAATCCTGACCATTCTTAAATGTCCTAGGCCTTGTGAACTTCTGGACCCATCTTTTACTGCAATAGTTATCCCTTAATACTGTTGATTATTAGCAACACCAGAAAAACAGGTTTCAATGTCTGGATTAAACACATTACATCTACATAATCAGGCTGGTAGATTTCCTCATCCTTGTGGTGAGTTTCTTCTGCTTTTCCCAGGCTTAAAGTACCTAGACAGATCTGGTTATCATTTTAGTGATTTTTTTTTTTTAATTTAACCAGGGAAAAGTTCAGTCTTAAAATAACTGTGGCATTCGTTCACTCATTTGCACTCATGCAATCCCATGTTCTGCTTAGCCCAGAAAGGTTAAGAGTGACTGAATATCAAAATACAGAACAATAGTCTTCTGGGGGAAGGGAGTAAAACAAAAATTAAGATTGTGACCACATGATAAAAGACCTGTTTTTTTAATGTCTGTTGCATATGATGCATGTAAAGAATGGGTGAGGCTTTAATTACATAGTTGCAGTCATCATCTTGCATGTATTGACCCCCTGCAGATGGATGTTCCTTCAGGAACTAGAAAATAAACAAGTTTTGGAACCAACCAACAAGTAGTGGAAACATTTCCTGTCTTCCTAACATTTTTTTTCATCTTGTATTTTTTTAGATGATTTGTAGTTTTTAAGATGATTATTGCAAGTTCCTTTTAGCATTTAGTTGTATTTAGATACCGTTTATTTTCAACATCATGTTAATGGAGAAAATCTCCATGTGTTTAATTCTTGCCCATATTACTTTTTGAATAATGTACTGTACAGTAATGTACTGTAGCAGCAGGCATTTTCAATACTTTGGGGGAGGGGGGAGATGGGGGAGAGCAGCTAATTAAAAAAAGTGTCAATGTTCAATCTAATAGAAATTCAAGGGATTAAATATTTTGTTTTAAGGCTTCTAAATCCTACTGTAGCTACTGGAAAGGTTGCAAAGCATCTTGGCAATACCCCTTTTGCTGATTTCCATAAATAAGCTACAGAGGATAATATAATCAAGCCTTCTTGTTGTTGTTACTATTATTTAAATTAATTGGCCTGAATCTGAATCTGAAATATTATTAATAGACCTGGAAGCAGAAGGTAAGATGGGTAATAGATCCAAACTCATAAAATAATTATTTAAATACATTAATTTAATGTAATTAATTATTTAAAGTAGTTTATTAGAAATAAATTAAATCAATTAATTAAGTGGACTCTGGAGTTATATTAGTAGGAAATGTATGGAATATTTTACTAATAAGTAAAATCATCATCATCATCATCATCATTTAAATGTCTGGAATTGCCATTTAAAAAGACACAGGTAACACTCCTCGCCCCGCCCCCATCACAAATATTTATTATTGAATTAATTCCTGGATAGGTAATTAGGTTCAAACTCCATATTAACTATATTATTGTATGCATTTCTTAAAGGTAACATTTTTGCTGGGTGGTGTCAGTAATAGGTCCCTCTATGAGAAAACTCTAAATATTCCAAATAGCAGCTATTTTAAGGTAACTTTTTTTTTCAGTTATTTTATCACTCTTGATGTTGTTTGCATCAGTTTTAAAATGTGCACATGAAATGCAATGCTCTAGTCAAACCACTCCTACTTAACCTTAAGTCTGCAAAAGAACTAGGGAAATAGCTTAATTCCATCATATCATGTCTTTAGAAACTGCTGAAATTTTCAAGCAAAAAGGAAAAAGAAAGGAAGAAATCACTTGAATCTTTAATAAAATTCAGGGGAATTTTTAAAATTCAGGAGAAAGCTTGAATTCTGCCTTTTTTACTAAATGGATCTATCTGAGCATTCAATGAGCATTTAATTAAAAGTAGAATGCTTTCTTCCTGAATGATCTGCTAGTGTGAAGGAATGGTTGGATGAAGGCCTCGCTCGGGGAGATAAACATTCCCTTAGCCCCCAACAGGAGTGTGGGAAGTTTAAGATGAGACTGGCACCACCCTAAGGAATTCATGGTGTTTTGGCTTGCTGGCTTGGGAAGTTAGATTCAGTCTGGAGAGATTTCTGTCTTGAGGTGGAAGCTAATAAACACAACAGAACTGTATCTGCACTGTCTCGTGGAGTTCTTTGGGCTGAACCTGACAGCTAGTTTTGTAACATAATTTAACTAGGTAATTGCTTTTGACAGCTAAAAGGGAAAACATTATACAATCTGAAGAGTTAGGATTAAGATAAGGCTCTGCCAATTTATTGTTCAAAACACATATTTGGGAATGGGCCTTTTTCTCCCTTCGGCCATACTCTCACTGGGTCCAGAGAAAACTGCAAAGCTCTAGATCCAGATGTCCAAGAAGATAGTTCCCAAACTTCACACTTTCATTATTTATTTCACTGAAGTGAAGGGATTCTGGAAAGAGTATTTTAGAAATTTGTATGAAATGATACTGATATATCAGAGGGTAGAATTGAATTGAATACTATGAATGTCAGTGGCAAAGAAAAAAAATGGATGAAAAGGAAGTCATAAATTCTGCGAGGCTGTTGAAAAATGCTGTCTATAGATATAGATTGTGTAACTGGAGACATGTTAAAATATGGATGTGGTTTGCTTTTAGAGTGGCTGCAAGACTTATTTAAAGTATGTGTGAAGACTGCATCTGTGCCTGATGATTGGAAGAATATATTGTTTCCCTGCATAAAGGATTACTGAATGAACATAGATTAAAGATACAGAGGAAATAGCAGTATGAAAGACGTACTTTGAGGTGGTTTGGTCATGTAGAGAGAATGAATGCAAAACAAATCACATAATAAATGTATTAAAAAGTGTGGATGGGTTGAGAGGAGCACTGAGACAGTTGTGGTTGGATGGAATTGACAAGAATCTCAGTGAGAGAGAAATGAGAATAATAAAGAACAAAAAGGAATGTATGAATCAATGCATGGATGTCCTGCAAACAAGGATGGATTTCAATGATAGGTATGGAGGGGTATAGTGAATGATGTTATTATGGATGAGAATTACTGTATTTTATTTTATTTTTAATTTCTTACTCTTTTCAATCTTTCTATACTGCTTACCTTGAAGGGGAATAGTATAATAGGTAAACATAGGTATGTATATATGTATGCAAGTATTTTATTCAAATTTGTACACTCCCAGACTCTCAACAACTATAGGTAGTTCACAAAAAATGTACAACTGTAAAACAATAAAATGTAAGCAAATGTGGTATTTATGCCCATGCTGGTGTGATAAAGTCTGCATTCTTTCAAAGCACTGACAAAATAAGGCTTGGAGTCCTTGGTACTCTCTGAACTTGGTTGTTTGCTTACAAATGTTTCCTTACCCAGGTAGGTAACATCATCAATGCTAGTGAGTGTGGGGCTTGCTCCCTGTTTATATACAGTAGCTTGCCCTGCCAGTGTTGGTGGGGGTGTGGTTTTCTCCTTGGTAGTTCCTTGATTAGAGTATTATTTTCTGTTTGATTGTTTGTCTGGTGTTAATCCTTGCTTATCTGGGTTTTGGGTGCTGGAGGGGATGTGTTCTGGTTTTTTTGTCTCCTTCTTAACTTTTTGTTGTCTCTCTTGAATGGTGTGTAAATATGGTTTATTTCTATGTGTCTATTGATGGCTGATTTGTCTGTATGCCAGGCTTCAATATAAGAAGTAGTCCGGCGTGAATTAGTCCAATTCAAATAATAGATTTGGTTCAGGAAATTGATCCAGCAGACTGATTCAAATTAATCTGAAAAGTCAATTTGATGCCATTTGGATACTGAATCAAATTTTGAATTACATGGATCTGAATTAGATTTCCAAAGCAGTTCTAAAAAAGCAGTTTTCTTGTGTGTGAAGAAACATTCAGGTTGTCCGAATCAATTTGGAGGCATCCAATTCAATCTGACCATTCAAACTGACTTTCCTATTCAATTTGAAAAGTCAATTCAATTTGTAGAGTCAATTGCATCACCTTTGCATTGAATCTCTACATCAAATATTTGCAGCACCCTAATGAGTTCAGTCTACAGAATTAGTTGTAAAATGCTCTTTCCTGAACATGTTATGCTTGCAAAACATGTTCATTCTGAAACTTAGAATCATAAACACCACATAATCATATCAATATTTATACAATCGTATGTGGGTTATTTATTATAGAGTTGTAGAGTTTGATGGCCTTATACATTTCTAAAACAAATATATATTCTATATTATTCAACAACTGTTAAAAGCTTAGGCTCACCAATGTTCCACACAAACCTTATCAGAACTACCTACTGTTCTTAGGACAGCTACAAAATAACTCTAGCATTTATGACATTTATGGCATATTTATGGCATTACTGTATTACAGAACAGGGAATCAGTCTATAACTGGGTTTTCTCTTCCATTTGCCTCAGTCTTCAAGAGTAGCATGGTGCATGACTAGTAATGTGATGACATTTCTGATGTGGAGAAGGCCAAAACTCTTGGCCCACTTTGAAATGATTGAGAATGTTAAGGATTGTATGGGTTTAATAAATCTTGCAGAGGGTTAATGCTCCTATTGTGGTCCTCAACATAGGGAGAAAAAGCTCCTTTTGGAGCTCTAAAACAAGTACTGGGGACCTCATGCAAATGACATCATGTCTACCTCCTTCCTCTATAGGAGAGCTAGGGATAATGGATCACTGTTTGGGACAATTTTTTAATCAGATTAATCTAATCCAGGCAACCCAGACTAATGTGTGGGTCACAACACAGTTATCATTCAGATTGTTCACTTTGGTGAGTTTGGTGCTCCAAAATTTCAGATAAACATTATCACGTAAAGAGGACAGAACCATCTTAAGGTCTATTAATATTTATTTTTTAAAAAATCACAGAACTGTTTCACATGGAAATGAACTGAAATGGAAACACTTGAAATCTTCCATCTCTGTAGCTCAGACAGGTTTATGTTTCTGAACTTTTATAGTATCTTGTTCCATACTATTCCTTTGCTGTAAACATATCTTTCAGGCCCTCAGGCTTATATGGTACGAATATGAGTTTTACCTATCTTTTCATATATGAATATGCTATTCTTCCTTCCTTCCTTCCTTCCTTCCTTCCTTCCTTCCTTCCTTCCTTCCTTCCTTCCTTCCTTCCTTCCTTCCTTCCTTCCTTCCTCACCTTAGGATGGGTTTTAGAATCTCATAAAGCTGAATTAAATGGGGAGGAAAGATTTGAGGAGAATCTTGATTTTACACTAGGCCCAAGTGATGCTGTACAGAAGAGGATTGTCCATCAACAGCATCTGTCTTGCTGGCAGATTCCTGGAATTGTTCAGTAACCTCTGCATCTCTTTTGTGGCAGATACCTTGTCCTTGCCTGCCACCTTATTGCACAGTGATTCAATTTGCTTCTGAATCATGTCTGTAATTTGATGTGATTAAGCTTCCAACACAAATCACCACTGAGATCTCTAAACCAATCCTGTTATGGTAATATGCTGGACTTATTAACTGCAGACAATATTCTCCTCTCTGCCAACAGAATATTTGCTATAATCAAGAATCATACTGCTAATTGCCACCCTGATCTGGAACACTGCCATTTTCTCAGTAGAGGAAACGCTCTGTAGATATTAAGCTCTAAGATTTTTAAAATGTTATGTGTGCGCCTTCTCTCTCTTTGACCACAGAATATATCACTTAAGAGATGAAGTGCATTGCATAACCTATGTAGTTCTCTTGCAGGTCAAAATGGCACTTCTAGTGAAAATGCCATTTGGATTACACACAGCTAGATGAATCCTAACATTTGACCTTTGATACCATGGGAGCATAAGCCCTACAAAGAGAGTAGAGGTGATCT
Organism: Python bivittatus; assembly: GCF_059951505.1. NCBI lineage: Eukaryota > Metazoa > Chordata > Lepidosauria > Squamata > Pythonidae > Python > Python bivittatus. Next base: position 3,538,415 of record NW_028277058.1, on the reverse strand, counting down.
GATGACATTTAGGATGGAATGGGAGGCTGAAGAGATGGTGTGACTCCTTCTCCAGCTGGAGAATGAGGATCACAGCTTGAGAATACAGAGCTAGAATGATTTCCTGCCTTATGGCTGAGTTGCTCCGGGAGACAGAGAAGCTTCTAGAGGCAATGAAGAGAGCAGTAGTGTCAGAGACAAAGACAGTTCCAACTGTAGGGACACTCTAGAAGCAGTAAGTATTGTCTATTAAATCCAAAGTCTGCTAAACTGAGGTCTGTAAAATCAAGTTTACTTTCTTTGTATATAACAATGATTATAGGGCTTGAGAAGTTCCCTAAGTGGACAAATTACTATGGTTGGGCCTTTTTCACTTAGAAAGAAAGGCAGGCAAAGGAGGATATCTTGGAAGCATATAGAACTATTACTGAACAGGAAAATATGTGTAGAAAAAAGTTTGTTTCCCTCTCTTACTATACAACAATCAGGGAAACCATCAAAGGTAAATATTGGGAAAGTAAGGATGAAGAAAATGAATTTACACACATAGTTCATTTCTAAATGTGTTGCCTTAAGATGTGGCAATTTAGATAAATTTAGTTAATAAAAAGGGACTAGACAAATTTATGAAAGAAAAGGTTATTAGTGGCTAGTTTTGGTAACTGTTCCAGAATTGAAAGCAATGAACCCTAAATACTAACAGCTTGGGAGCAAAAATGGAAGGGGGCTGTCACCCTCATCTCTTTTTGCAAACTTCTAAGATACTTCTGGTTCTGTGGTGTTATATAAATTTGGCAACCCCTAGTTTCAATAACTGGTTCCATCTTATCTTCTTCCCTTGTCCACTTCATTTGCAGCTGAACTGCAATACTTCTCTTAAGCACAGACAAACAAGTCAAATACATTAAACAAAGTCAATCTGCTCCTGTTCACTCATCCCCTCTCCTTCCCCCATTCCAAGCATAGAAGACAGGCCATAGTATTTATTCCCCTCCTTTCACTTCCCCTTCCTCACTTAACTCTAAGGAGATGGAAAGTTTTTTTTTGTGATATAATAAAAACACAACTGCTTCAGGTTTTTCAGTGCACTGGCCTCCCATCATAAGAAGTCCTCTTCCTGCAGGATTTAGAAGATACTCAGTGCTTAGGCTGACTAAAGCAAGTGTACAGGCTCAATGCCAGGATCCAGCATGATGTGCTTTAAGAAGAAGCCTAAGAACAGCAGAAAAAAGAAAATAACAACAGATTCTCATGAACTGGACTGAACTGGCTACTTATTTTGGCTATTGGGTGACACAGAATACTGCATAGATACGCTGCTGAAAATCTTTTCCATTATTGTTATACTCTTCTGTATTTCTTCTGATATATTATACTAATGGCATGGAAACCATTTTTCTGTGGTTTAATTCCATCGTGCTGCCCAGCCTCACAGGGGCAACATGAAATGTATGGAGATCTTCTCAGCTGATTATTAGTCCTATAAAGTCATTTTATGATAGAGATTGGTAATGATGAGAATATGGCTGCGGAATGTGAATTAGTTTCTGAGTTAGTTATTTTACAGCCATACAGTCTCATTGGTTTTGAGATTGTTCTAGTGGAGATCAGAAATAAGCACAGGAGGGTCAAATGACTGGATTAATTTGATATTTCAGTAGAATAAATGACTTCACAGGAAGGCCAAGTGTTAAGTCTAGGCAACTAAGAAAAAAGAGAAGGGGACCTAAGAATTTATTGCCATTTTTATCAGCTAAAAGATAGAGAGTATTGTAATAATAATGTGGCTAAGTAAAGGTGGAAAATGCAATAGATAAGAAGAGCCAAGATAAAGAGATATACAAAGAGCAAATAAAGATATAGAATTGGATGAAGCAAGAATGTGAAAAAGCCTAAAGTTGCAAAAAATAGCTGGTGGATACAGACCAAAAAAGCCAAAATGAGGAAGCTGGGAACTATTATTGGTAACTACAGGGAGGAATAAGGAACCAGTTTAGATTAGTTTTAGCAGCATGCATTTATTTCTGTTTTCTTCATTTGTTCGTCTATTACATATTGGGCTGTTTTAAACATTAGTGTTTCCCTCTTCCCATTAAAAGAAAGGATAACTAACATACTGCCTTATTAAACCTTTAAGTAAAAGCAACTTTGTTTTTGAAATAAGTTTTTGGGACATGTTGTTATTCACTCAGTATCCAAATGTATCATAGCACCAAGATTAATATTGGCTAATAGTTCAACTAAAGAACATTTGCTTAATTGTTTATCAAATGTGTATGTGGCCAAATCTTCTAGACTCCTGGCAGCTTACAACTTTATCTTAAAATACTATAAATATATGTAGTATTTCAATATATTTATAGTATTTTAATATCACATGCTAGCAAAATAATGCTTAAGATCATCCAATGCAGATTAGAGCCCTTCATGGAAAAAGAGATGCCAGATGTTCAAGCTGGCTTTAGGCAAGGCTGAGGAACATGAGACACTATTGCTGATGTATGCTGGATAATTGAGAAAAGAATACCAAAAAGAAGTCAGTATGTGCTTCATCAGTTTTAGAACGGCCTTTGATTATGTTGATCATGCCAAGTCATGGAATGTGCTCAGAAAAATAGGAATCCCAGAACATCTCATTGTCCTCATAAGAAACTTATATATAGGTCAGGAATCCACCATACGGACAGAACATGGCAAAACAGACTGGCAAAGAAGTGAAACAAGGCTGTATACTCTTCCCTTATTTATTCAACCTATGTGCTGTCCACCACCATATAGGGAAGGTGGATTGGAAGAAGAAGAGCATGGTTTTAAAATTGGAAAAAGAAGCATAAGTAATCTGTGCTATGCTGATGACGCTACCCTGACAGCTGAAAATGTAAAGGATCTGCAAGCTCTAGTAATAAGCAAAGTGAAAAAGTGGGACTAACATTAAATATAAAGAAGACCAAACTAATGACAACAAATAGAACAACCAACTTTAGAATTGTCAATGAAGGTATCAAAGTGGTGGATAGCTTCTGCCTTTTAGGTTCAACCATCAACAGTAAAGGAACAAGCAGTCAAGAAATATGCTGCAGACTGGCACTTGGTAGAGCAGCCATGAATGGCTTGGGAAATATATTCAAATGCTGTGATGTGTCCATACCTACAAAGATCAGAATCATGCAAGCCATAGTATTCCCTGTGACACTCTATGAAAGCAAAAGTTGGACTTTAAAGAAGTAGGATAGGAAGAGTATTGACACCTTTGAACTTAGATAGGAGAAGACTCCTGAGAATACTATGGATGGCCAAAAAACCCAAAACAATGGATCATTGAATAAATCAACCCAGAGTTCTCACTCAAGGCACAAAAGACTAGCCTTACCTTGTCCTACTTCAGGCACATTATGCAAAGACCTAGCTTTTTGGAAAAGGTTCTAATGCTGGGAAAGGTGGAAGGAAGGAGAAGAAGAAAATCACTAGCAGCAAAGTAGATGGCCTCAGTTACAACGGTAACTGTGACTATGCCATTGGACAACCTGAAAGACCAGGTTAGGGACAGATCATCATGGAGAAAATCTATGTGGTTTGTAGGAGTCGAAAATTACTTGATGGCAACCTACAAACAAAGCTGGCTGATGTTTTAATAATTAAAAAGGACTTGTGAAGAATAGATCAAAAAAGTGGCTTGTACAACCATTTTATATTGGATTTGCAAAAGGGAAATGTGAATGTTGTCTCCGATTTTGTGAGAAAATATAACAAAATGAAAATAAATGAAGTGTTGGAGTATTATATGAAGGGGCTTAAGATCAAGATATTTGGGAAGGAGAAAGAATATCAAGTGGACTTATTTGGCAATTTTTAATGGATTTCTTGGACTAGGACTGGAAGAAGATGTTTTAAGGTTCTGTTTTATGGATAAGAGTTCTATTTCTGGCAATATTTAACCTCTTTTTGATTATGAAGATGATGTTTTAGGGCTTTGTTTTCAAAATAAAGAGTTATGTGGGATTATTTCTTATATTTTAAATTTATCTAATTAACTTTAAAACAGTTACACTACTATTTCTGGTACCCTTATTTATTTTTTTATGGACTTTATTGGACTGATGAGATCTGAGGGATTTATTTAGGAAAAGTAAAAAAGATACAAATGTAAAGGAAGGAAACTGAGTGAATTTATTAGATTAATTTATAACAGATAAGTGGTTATTTCTGGTAACCCTTAATGGCCTTTTGCTGATTAGAGAGAAGACGAGGTTTTATAGATATATTTATAGTTAATGAGGTGAGATATGGGGTGAAGAGATTATTTGTTGTATTTTAAGGGATGGGGATAAGTTATTAAAGTTGTTTATACTTGCTAGGAAGAAGGGGGAAGTTACTTCTATTTCTTTTCTTTTTTCTTTTTTCTTTTTTCTTCCTTTTTTCTATTTTTTTCACTTTTTCTTTTTACTTTTTTATCTTCTGTAGTTTGTATTACTTTTATCTGTATACTGTAATCTCTAATAATTTTTTTTTTTTAAAAAAAGAAAATGACTTGAAGGCACATAATCAACAGACACACACACAAACACACACACAAAGAACAAACCAATAATGTAATAGCTAATAAAGAAATAACTAAAGATAGCAAACCTATTTTCTAATGGCCCTCCAGAAGAGTTCAGACTTTAAAAGTTTCTGGAAAGTCATCACAAGGAGCTATTTTAACTTTTTAAGGGTGGCTGCCCCTTTGGAATAATTTCCAAGAAAGGAGCAATGATGATGGGGGAATTGCTGGATTATTTTAGGGTTACCAGATCTGGATTGAAAAAAAATCTGGATGACCATTAGATGTCACCAAAGATATCCAGAAAACTTTAAACCATTGCTCTATCTAGAGGTCATCTGTTACGCTGACCACCAGGAAGTAGGCACTACATACCCAGTTTTGTCCTATTTGAGATTCATCAAACATAAGTAGCCAGATGTTATTCTCTGGGGTTTAAGCTATCCTCCAGGAATTTACCTCATGGACATTTGCATTTCATATTACTATATCTACAGTATGTATGTAGAGTATGTACATGAGATGACAAGATTGAACGTCGAGATCTTGGGAATCAGCGAATTGAAATGAACGGGAATGGGTGAATTTAATTCAGGTGACCATTATATCTACTACTGTGGCCAAGAAACCCTTAGAAGAAGTGGAGTAGCACTCATAGTCAATAAGAGAGTGGAAAAGGCAGTAATGGGGTACAACCTCAAAAACGACAGAATGATCTCAGTGCGTATCCAAGGGAAACCATTTAACATCACAGTAATCCAAGTCTATGCCCCAACCACTGATGCCGAAGAAGCTGAAGTTGACCGGTTCTATGAAGACCTACAACACCTTCTAGAACTAGCACCAAAAAAAGGTGTCCTTTTCATCATAGGGGATTGGAATGCTAAAGTAGGAAGTCAAGGAGTAATCGGAATAACAGGCAAGTTTGGCCTTGGAGTACAAAGGGCAAAGGCTAATAGAGTTCTGTCAAGAGAACAAGCTAGTCATAGCAAACACTCTTTTCCAACAACACAAGAGATGACTCTACACATGGACATCACCAGATGGTGAATACCAAAACCGGATTGATTACATACTTTGCAGCCAAAGATGGAGAAGCTCTATACAGACAGCAAAAACAAGACCAGGAGCTGACTGTGGCTCAGATCATGAGCTTCTTACTGCAAAATTTAAGCTTAAATTGAAGAATGTAGGTAAAACCATTAGACCACTCAGGTATGACTTAGATCATATTCCTTGTGAGTACACAGTGAAGGTGATGAATAGATTTAGAGGATTAGATTTGGTAGACAGAGTGCCTGAAGAACTATGGACAGAGGTCTGTAACATTATACAGGAGGCAGCAACTAAAACCATCCTAAAGAAAAAGAAATGCAAGAAAGCAAAATGGCTGTCAGATGAGGCTTTACAAATAGATGTGGAAAGACGGAATGTGAAAAGCAAGGGGGAAAGGGAAAGATGTAAGCAATTGAATGCAGATTTCCAGAGAATACCAAGGAGAGATAAGAAGGCCTTCTTAAATGAACAATGCAAAGAAATCGAGGAAAACAATAGAATGGGGAAGACTAGAGATCTCTTCAAGAAAATTGGAGATATCAAAGGAACGTTTAGTGCAAAGATGGGCAAGATAAAGGACAAAAAAGGCAGGGACCTAACAGAAGCAGAAGAGATTAAGAAGAGGTGGCAAGAATACACAGAAGAACTATACAAGAAAGATCTTAATGTCCCTGATGTCCATGCTGGTGTGGTCACTGACCTTGAGCCAGACATCCTAGAGAGCGAAGTCAAGTGGGCCTTAGGAAGCTTTGCTAACAACAAAGCTAGTGGAGATGACAGTATTCCAGCTGAGTTATTTAAAATACTAAAAGACGATGCTGTTACAGTATTGCACTCAATATGCCAGCAAGTTTGGAGAACGCAACAGTGGCCACAGGATTGGAAAAGGTCAGTTTACATTCCAATTCCAAAGAAGGGCAATGCCAAAGAATGCTCAAACTATTGCACAATTGCGCTCATTTCATGTGCTAGCAAGGTTATGCTCAAAATCCTACAAGGTAGGCTTCAGCAGTACGTGAACCAAGAACTACCAGATGTACAAGCTGGGTTTCGAAGAGGCAGAGGAACTAGAGATCAAATTGCCAACATTTGCTGGATCATGGAGAAAGCACGAGAGTTCCAGAAAAACATCTACTTCTGCTTCATTGACTATGCAGAAGCCTTTGATTGTGTGGATCACAACAAACTCTGGCAAATTCTTAAAGAGATGGGGGTACCAGACCACCTTACCTGTCTCCTGAGAAATCCATATGTGGGCCAAGAAGCAACAGTTAGAACCAGTCATGGAACAACCAATTGGTTCAAAATAGGGAAAGGAGTACAACAAGGCTGTATACTGTCACCCTGGTTATTTAACCTATATGTAGAGTACATCATGAGAAATGCCAGGCTGGAAGAATCACAAGCTGTAATTAAGATTGCAGGGAGAAACATCAACAACCTCAGATATGCAGATGATATCACCCTAATGGCAGAAAGTGAAGAAGAACTAAAGAGCCTCTTGATGCCCTCATGAAAGCGGAGAGTGCGAAAGCTGGCTTGAAACTCAACATTAAAAATACTAAGATCATGGCATCTGGACCCATCAATTCCTGGCAAATAGAAGGGGTAGAAATGGAAGCAGTAACAGACTTCATTTATTTGGGCTCCAAGATCACCACAGATGGAGACTGCAGCCATGAAATTAAAAGACGCTTGCTCCTTGGGAAGAAAACTATGGCAAACCTAGATAGCATATTAAAAAACAGAGACGTCACCTTGCCGACAAAGATCCACATAGTCAAAGCTATGGTTTTTCCAGTAGTAATGTATGGCTGTGAGAGCTGGATCATAAAGAAGGCTGAGCGCCGAAGAATTGATGCCTTTGAACTGTGGTGCTGGAGAAGACTCTTAAGAGTCCCCTGGACTGCTAGGAGGTCAAACCAGTCAATCTTAAAGGAAATCAACCCTGACTGCTCATTGGAAGGATTGATAATTAAGCTCGAGCTCAGATACTTTGGTCACCTAATGCGAAGAGAAGACTCTTTGGGAAAGACCCGGATGCTGGGAAAGATTGAAGGCAAAAGGAGAAGAGGACAGCAGAGGATGAGATGGTTAGATAGCATCACTGAAGCAATGAGCATGAAACTGAGCAAACTCAGGGAGGCAGTGGAGGACAGGAAGGCCTGGCGCAATATGGTTCATGGGGTCACGAAGAGTCGGACATGACTTAACGACTGAACAACAACAACAACAACAGTATGTATGTATGTATGCAGGTGTATGTGTACACACACACACACTTACACACATACATACATATACGTGTGTGTGTGTGTGTGTGTGTGTGTATACTTACATACATACATATGCTATATATACAGTGCATTAGAATTAGGAGGTATCCAAGTCTTGGCGCTTAGTGATGTTGCAGGAAGGGGTACATAGAATCTAATCAGAATGGTATATATAGTCCATCTTCCCTTAAGCTCTCAGAGCAGAAATATATGGATGTTACCTTATGTCATACTCCCAGGGAGCCTAAGGGAAAATGGACTGTATATGCCATTCAGATAGATTCTAGTGGTCATCTGTTTTTCAGCCTAGATAGAGTAGCCTAAGGCTCTCTGAGAAGTTTTGTTTGCTTGTTACTCAGTGTGAACTTCAATCAACAAGATGAACACTGCAGTTTTCATAACAACAGAAAGCTGCAGTGTGAGATAGATTACATGCCCCCTTAACTATCCCTATCCTGTACTCTGTCCCACATCATCCAGGATGATAGAAGATGCTTTGGGGAAACTGTAAACTGGTTTACAGTGATGGTGGCAACAGCTAACTTTTCTTCTGTAGAGATTTTATTTGCTTTGGAATCCAAGCTATGACCTTTAGATTACAATCAATCCTATACTACCCGCACTTGTTCCTCCTGTTTTTTGTTTCCCCTAATACTTTTATAGAGCTTCTTTTTGCTTGTAATTTAACTCAGATGCCTTCCAGGTACTTGGGACTATTTTATACAAGCAGTGATAAGAAAATGAATGAGTTTGTACAGTTGGCATAATGTGAAGAGAGGAAATGGTACATTTAACTGTTTATCAGGTGATGAATTCATACTTTGTATTTCCGCAGTGATTGATGTATGCCAGGCAATCATATGCTTGACCCATTTTAGTAACTTCTGCCTGAATGTAAATTTTTCTTGTCAGAAGTGGTAAAGGTTTGAATGCTGATAGCAGAGAACAGACTGTGATTATAGATGATAGATAGATAGATAGATAGATAGATAGATAGATAGATAGATAGATAGATAGATAGGGGAGTTTTGGATTTGAAAATTCTGAATTTCTTAGATGTATTTATATTCATATTATTTTGGTTATTATTGAGCAGTTGTACTGTGACAGAGATGCTGATCTGGCTTGGATGTAATGTGAAATGTCCCAGCAGGGCTTAAAAAGTATGAAATCTCTCCTCATCTCCCTCTTTCTCCTTTTCTTACAGACACTTGAATGAAGCTCTAGATAAAAAGTATATATGTTATTTACAGATGGGACAGATATGACTCTGCTTTTTAACTCTGCTGCCCTCATCTTGAAATATATTGATTATACTTTATAACAATATAAATTATGTATATGGCTTCTACTGCATATTGCCCAGGATTTCGCGCCCCTCCCCCCCGTGCCTTCAAGTCAGTTTTTGACTCCTAGCGACTACTGGAACATGTCTCTGCAGTTTTCTTTGCAAGATTTTGGAAGTGGGTTACCATTGCCTCCTTCCCAGGGCTGAGAGGGAGTGACTGACCCAAGGTCACCCAGCTGACTTCATGCCTAAGGCAGGACTAGAATTTACAGTCTCCTGGTTTCATTCATTCATATGTATGTGTGTATATATATATACACACACACATATACATGCATACACACATACATACAATGAAACTATAAAAAATTAAAGGAAAAATAAGAAAAAAAAGAGATGGAAAATAGGAAAAAAGAAAAGAAGTGAAAAAAAGAAAGAAAACATAGAATTATGACTTCCACCCTTCTTTCTATTGAGTAATTGCCAACCTACTCTTTCCCTTTCCTGTTTAAGCCTTTTTAATCCCCAAATTCACAAGTCATCAATTCAGTCTCTTCTTCTTTCAACAAAAAGTCCATATAAGGTTTCCAGTCTTTTAAAAAAAGTCTTTATCATTTTCTCCTTGACCAACACTCTTGCAGTTTCTTGTCTGGTGCCTTAACCACTACACCAAACTGGTTCTCCATGTTGCCCAGTAGGTTGCATTAAATCTCCTCTCTACTTAGGAATTTATTCTCTACTGTTGCAGCTTGTTAGGGGTTTTTTTGGGGGGGGGGTCCGCTTTGCTTCCAAGATCCTCACTTTAAAAAGATTGGCCTGAAAACGACTGTTGTGTGGATTTGTTTCACATGATATTGACACTGCTGTTCCAATATCCCAGATGAAAGATAAGCTGAACAATTTGCTCAGGCATTTACTCACCTTTAAATAACAATATCAACGTGACTAAAACAATCCCTTACATGTCTGTAATTCAATAACATGTCAACCAGCAATTCCTTGATGCTGAAATTTTATTTTCAAGGGTTCCAGAGAATCACCATTTCATGATGTCCCTCTAAAAAGAAACAAAATTAAAAATAAATTATGTGAAAAATAATAATGTGGTCTAATAGGTTACTACAATAATGTCACAGTCATTGTAAATATGGGGAGACAAATCTTCAACATGGTCAATAATTAAGAATCTCATGTTAAATGTTAAAGTCCATACAATGGGAGGCTGGAACTTACGTATGCGTGACTACCAGTTTGTGAAAGTGGTGGCAATGGTTATAGGTTAAAACATTTTTGTCATAAATATATAAAAATAGCTTCCATTTATTTTGAGGCTTTCAGTAATTCCATTGTGGGTTTTCTATTCCATCTCTGTGGATGTGTCAACTAAGATGAAATTATATCTCAAATACAGAATGGTCACTTAGAGAAGAAGAAATCATGCAATGAAATAATGAGTGACAGTGTAAGCATACCAAAGACTTGAGTTAAAAGGAAATGTGAGCACAGTTTATTCCCCCTGGCCTCACAAGGAATTTTCATGCAACTAATTTTAAGGGCATTACTTGAATAATATTTATGGGGATAGAAAAAGAGTTGCTGATGGAGCCAAGATGGTGTCTGAAAATTGGTACATTTTAGCACCTTTCCATGTAGATCTCATTAATATTTTAATGTGGAAACCCCTAAATAGTAGCATAAAACAGAAATAAGGAAAATTTGCTGACAAGCACAGCTGCAAATGTAGCTTTTACAGAAATGTGTAATACAGTTACATAAACTTCTAACCTCAGACTTCATGAAGTTATCCCAAACTTTCTACATCAATAAAATGCTTATAATACAATGAATGCAACCCATTCTTTCAATTAAACAGTTTCAATAGTTTTCTTTCTGTGTATTTAGTCTTATATCTGTTTATTTGAAAGAATAGATTTTGCTACAAGATGTTCCTGTTTGAGTGAAACAATTCCCATTCTTTGTGTTGGAGACTGATGGTCTTTTCAGAGCCCTTCTATATTTGAGATAGTACCACCCTGTGTACTTATTAAAATATTTTATTACAATGGTGATGAAATCAGTATAGGATATGTCTGGGCCTTCCATGTCCATGTTTCCTTCTAAACAGCTGAAATACACAATTTCCTTCTAAACAGCTGAAATACACAATTTTGGAAACACAGCTGACACACTATAATAGGAAATCAGTGTGACAATGGTAAGTTAAAGAACCTTAATATTCCCAAATAATATACATACAGTACAGTAGCCACATGGCACTTACTGTAGCTAAATGGAAGAATAGAGAAATTGTTGTTATGCTATTTAAAAAATTAAAGTTCTTTTACATCTTATACCAGTCAAGAATAGGTCAAAGGGCTATTTCATTTCCTTATATTTGATTTCTCATATTATTCTTCAGAATCATCTAAATTTGAGATATAAAATGTGAGCACAAAAGTTTAATATTTAATATTTAGTCTTATAAGAGTAAGCTTTTGAACTTTGTCATTAATCATGCCCTCCTTGAAGTGACATGTTGTGTCCAGCTGGAAATCAAGATGATCCCAATCTTCCCCCTTCATAGAACATCTGACAAAATTTGCAGATTTTTTTTTTCTGTACCATTTCTTGCATCATATTTAGATTTCAGGAAATTCTCACACACATTCATTCCCCCTTCACTCAATTTTCTTAGAAATCTCATTCTTCCATGGTTCAGTGTGTTAACTTACTCTACATAAGAGAAGCATAAAAGAGACACCTTTCTTCTCTGTTTTGTGTTAAAGAGTTGGTATTGATTAGAGTTAATTTTCTCAATTCCCAAGAATTTGCAGGCATTAAAAAAAGAAAAGGGAAAGGGAAAGTAATTTTCTTGCTTGCTACATACACTCAACATGTCTGCACTGCTAAAGTTTCTGTCCAATAATATGGCTTTTCACATTCAAGTTGAGATGACAGGTCTTGGAAGTAGCTTTTCCTGCTTACTGAATTTGATGTCAGAGAGTTTGATTTTAGTTGTACTTTCTATGGGTTTGATTAGTTTTATTATGTAAAGCACTTGAAATGCCATGCTTGGTGGCACAATAAAACAAATTCCCTAAGTTACAAAATAAACATCCTTGATAAAGTTACAAAGAAAACAAACAAGCAACTATTCAGCCGGCTTCATAGTTCATTTTAGTTTTGTGTCTAGGATAACATGGACCAACAGCTTATTAAAACAATGACTTGTATAGCTTTCAAGTAATTTCTAACTGAACTGAATAAGTTATAAAGCCTCTGTAGACAATAAATTAAGCTTTTTTTTTTTTTTTTTTTGCTTTGACTTTCATCTGTTTCACACAAACAGGAAGTTGTCCTTTTTCAAGGGCTCATAATGTATGGGGCACATCTGGAGAAATGTAACCATTTTATATTGAAATTATTTTATCTCTATCCAAAATTCTCAAAGTGTTTGTGACTATGGGGATGGGTAGGTGGGTGGCTTTTGATTGCTTGGTGTGAAGACAGCACCAATCTCACAATTTAAGTAAAATTAGGCATTTTCAAATTACTTCAGACATTCATTCATTCATTTAGCAAATGTACATGGCTGCCCATCTTTGGGTAGCTTACAAAACACATACATAAAAATAGACCCATGTAGAACACATTGTGGTGGTCCAACTGGGATATGATTAAGGCATTAGTGACTGTGAGCAGAGCCTCCAGATCCAGGAATGATGTTACAACTGGTGCACAAAATGAATTTGTGTAAAAACTTTCTGGTCATGGCTGCTACCTACTCCTTCAGCAGGACTCATGAGTCCAGAATGTCCCTCAAAGTGCATACCAACTTTTTCTTGGGGAGTGCAACTTCATCCAGAGTTCATGATGGAATATATCCAGATGGGGCTGGGGGGGGGGGAACTAAAACCCATATATCTTGCTACAGTTGAGTAAAAGCCTGTTCTTCCTATCTAGACCCTCACATCCTCCATGCACTAGGAAAGAACTTCAATGCTAAGAGTCCAGAACAGAGATTTATAACTGTGTATCATCAGTATATTGATGACACTTAACCCCATGCCAATTAATGTAGTCATCCAGATTTATATAGCTCAGATCTGATAGCCCTAAGAAAATAATTGGTAAAGAACCGAAGTGACAGAACTTTGTCTTTTTCATGGATTATAATAAGTCAGTTGTGTCTGAAAATGGAGGTAGCCCTGCCATCAGTGTCAAATGTATTAAGTACTCCTTTTCCTTGCTAACATCTAGTTTTAGGATTTCACTAAAATGTGAAAAGTTGGGGTCACTGACAACTGAGTACCTGGCAGGTTAATGCTTCTTTCTTAAAAAGACAGATATTTAACAAAATGAAGCTAAATGGTGAGAAATGTAGGATTCTGCATTTGGGGCGGGGGGGGGGGGGAAGCAGATGTACATGTACAAGATAGGTGATACTTGGCTTGGCAGTAGCACTTGTGAAAAGGATCTGGATGTTAAACATGATTAGTTCTGTCAGAGCTCACCTGGAATACTGTACCCAGCTCTGGTTACCTCAATACAAGAAGGACATGAAGAATCAGAAAGAGTGAAGAAGAAAAAAAGCAACAAAGATGGCAAGGAGCTTGGAGGTTCAACTCTTCTGAAGAACATTTAGAGGAATGGGTAGAAGGCAAAGGGAGACATGATAGCAGTGTTCCAACACCTGGAGGGCTGTCACAAGAAAGAGGTTGTTTTTTTTTTTCTCCAGAGCTCCTGAAGGTGGAACAAGAACCAAATGGGTGGAGGCTTTGCAGGGAGAGATCTAAACTTGAATTAAGAATGAATTTCCTGATCCAAAGAGCTATTAAATAAATGGAACAGACTGCCTCCTGTAGTTATACATACAGTACTCCAGTGCTGGAGGTTTTCAAGCAAAGGTTGGTTTGAGAATTCCTATCCCAACCAGAGGTTTGGACAAGAAGACCTCCAAGGTCTTTTCCAACCTATCATTCAATGATTCTGTGTTTCTATAATTTCATTTTCGAAGAACCCATTCAGCATTAAGAGGTAATCAAGAATCAGCAGCTTACCCAGTTCCCCACACTTCAGTGAAAGCCTAAAGGATGACATCAGTTCATAAATGTCATTTCCAGATCAGGAAGCACAAGGGAGGCAATTATAAAGAGATAAGTGATCTATAAAATCTTTGGATTCAAGAACAAAATGGTGCTTCAGACTATACAGGGGTGCAAATGTAGCAGCAACAGCAACTCCTTAGAATTAGATGAAAGGAATGGTTTCCCAGGAACATGCAGCTGCAAAGTGCAACTTCACGACCTTGGGAAAAGGTGCAGCTGCTTTAAAGAGTCGCAGACAAAGGCTTTTGTGCTGCTCTGTGCTCCAAAGGACCTCTCTGTGGGTGTGTGTTACCGAACCTGAAGCTCTGCAAAGCCTTAGCTATCAGCTTTTCATAGAATCAGTTTCACTGAAATTATTTCCCTGAGTTCTAAATGGAGGAGGAAGAGGAGGTGGCAGAAATAACTTTTTAAAGAAAGAATCAAAAACAACTGGTGTGATGCTGATTTGTATGTGTGCTTTTGACAGCATATTATCTATCGACGCACCCTGAAAGATTAAGGGAAAGTTGTGAACAAAGTAAGAGAACAATTAGATCTGACCGCAGTGGCAAAGTGAATAACTCCTAGCATCAGATTAAGAATTTGGGTAATAAAAACCTCTTGGGAGAAATTTAGAAAAAGAAATTTGCAGCAGTCAGCTCCACCCATCCATGATGAATATTTATATTGTTTGCATTAGAAAACATGCTTGGAAACACCAGTGAAATTGGTAAATACTGACTGAACATATCATCTGCTAATTGGACACCTCTCATTGAAAAGCCAAGCTGTGCTTTTTAAAAGGGCCGGGGGGTATGTTGAGATAATTTTAGACCCATGCTTTAAAAGACTGAGCTACACAAAATGCTGAATGCATGGTTTAAAATGCTGAACTAAAACGTGAATTTCTTGGGAAAAGAATTACATCAGGAGGAATGGAACAAAGTTATTTTATTTATGGGTGTTTACTTCACTGCTAGAGATGTAAAAGAAATCCATCACCAGCTTCTTTTACTGTAAAATACTGTAATCTGCAAAAATGGGTTCTGCTGCCGCACAGATGGCAGAAAAGTTTGCAAAAACGAGGGGCCCTTTGGGAAAGTGGCATAAAAACTGTATTTGTGAAAGCTGAGTAAAAACATACACTAGGGCTAAAATTGGGTTGAAATAAAAAAGTGTAATATGGATTATTAAAATATATTATTCTGAATGTGAGAAAACATTTATTACAGCAAAAATATATAGTCACAAACATTTTACTGGAAAAAAGAGATTGTAGACCAATACATATAACATCCATATAACAGTAAATGTGTATTTTTAAGGGGGTATGTGTGTGTGTATGTATGCATATACATATACTTATACATATTCATTCATTCATTCATTCATTCATTCATTCATTCATTCATTCATTCATTCATTCACTGGAACTGATACCGTAACAGTGAAAGATCCAGAATTTCCACTAATCTACATATACTTATGTAGAATACTCAAAGTTTTTGATAGAGAGTACAGGAAAAAAAGGGGGAACACTATCAACATTTCAGTATAAACAGGAACACCAACAACATTTCAATAAATAGCTCAGTAGATTAAAGAAAGAAGAGTGTGAAACAATAAATAAAATCATACATATATTATTTTCAAGTCCTAACCTAGAACCCACTGAAGAACAATAGAACATGTAAGACATGAATTGTCAGAACTATCAATAAATTATGCACTGAAAAATCACATCCCACAACCAAAGTTGTTTATTTTCCCCCTTCATCTCACTCACCTTGTTAGTGCCCATGGTGCTTGAAAGGCAGGCTCAAAATTCAGCAGCTGTTCTGAACATGTGGACTCAGAACAAGTGGTTCCAGGGGGAACAGATAAAAGCTCTCAATGTGCTTTTCCTCTCCCAACTGGCTATTTTTCATCAGAGAGAGAAAATTTATATTACTGACTTGCAGGAGAACCAGGCATGGTGGTGCACATTAATATGGGGTCCCCTTCTCTTCCTTTCTGCTCTTGCTCTCCAAAGTGACAAAGCAAAGGGGGCAATTTTGCACAGAGAGGATTACTTGCAAAGATTCTGGGGTGAGAATGGATAGAAGTTGTTCAGTAATTTCCAGAGCAATAAATGCTTGGCTTAAGAAAAGTAAAATCCACTTTAAATAATCTGTCTCACTCTCAGAGGCTCATTCCTGACCCCTGACTTAGAAACGTCTGAGGACTTTGATCTTTGCAACCCCCCTTTGAAAAACAGACCTGATCTGTATTTTCTGGCCTATGTTAATAATGTTCTGGCCTAACATCTGCTTTTGAACTTGTCCCACATTTTCATTCTCTGTACAAAAAAACAAAACAAAACAACAGCTTCTGTTTTTCTACTTTACTCTCAAGTTGCTTGAGAATTTCTTTCACATTTCTCTTGATAGTCCTTTTGAGCTTAGTTTATTGTTGCAGGTGGTGAAGGGCACAACTGCTGCTGGCAGTATTTTTGGTTATATGTTTTCTATTCTTCTGAAATGGATTCACTTTTCCCTTGGATTTTATTTAAAGTACAGGAACCAGGAAAGCTACAGACTACTAGATATTTGTTTGCATAGAATATTTACACATACACCTTGGCACATTATTACTAAATAATTCAACAGTAGTGTATTCCACCTCTGAGGATTTTTCCAGAATGCTTTTTCCTGAAATAAATTTTCAACTCCTCCCCCCTTTTTCCCTCCTACAAAACTGGATGAGAACTGCAGAAGACCATCTTTTGCATGGCAGAATATCAAGAGCCATGCTTTGGTGAAAAGTATGCAACAAAGGAATGAATGAAAGAAAGTAGTGACAAAGTGATGCATGGTATAAAAAGGAACAACTCTATGTCTGTATCAATCTAGAAGTGGTTTAATTAAGATAATTTGAAACAATTCAAGTTGAATTAATATTGCTGAACCAAACAAAACAGAAGAATCAAGAATGTGATAATTCAGCTTGTTGGCAACAATTCATGCCATAATTTAGGAGAACGTTTTGTCTGCCATGTATAAAGTAAAAGCATAAAGACTTATTTATATATGACTAATAATACATTCCCCTAAATTTAAATTTAGTTGGCCATACACACACACATAAAAATACACTCATGTATATGCATGTGTGTGTGTGTATGTATGTATGTATGTATGTATATATATACATATATATACACACATACATACATACACATACATACATATTCCATTATCTAACAGCAGCCTCACTGGAATTTTTTCAGAGTGGTTTTGAATTTCAAACTCAGTTTCAATTGGCTTGTGAATACAAGCATTTTTTGAGTGAAGATAAGCATAAATAAATACAGGACAGGCATCTTTATACATCCAACCACTTTTTTCTATAATGCAGAGTTTCGGCCTCAGCAACTTTAAGATATAAGGACTTCAGCTCCCAGAATTTTCCAGCCAGAGGTCCATACATCTTAAAGGTGCTGTGGTTGAGAAACACTGCTGTAATAAAAAGGAAACAGCAGTTTTGGAAGTAACATTGAAAAACAACCTTCCCC
This sequence comes from Python bivittatus, assembly GCF_059951505.1. Lineage (NCBI taxonomy): Eukaryota > Metazoa > Chordata > Lepidosauria > Squamata > Pythonidae > Python > Python bivittatus. The sequence goes on along the minus strand of NW_028277058.1, from coordinate 3,520,636 downwards.
TCTCATAAGGAAGATTGCCTTTCTCCAAACTGAGGTTAACAAGGAAAATTCTATCATTCTTTTCTGCAGAAGAATTTACATTTCTTTGTAACACAACAGCCTTCACTAGTACCAAAGCTAAATTTAACCTCTCCAACAATGGTTATATTACAGTTCTCCAGTTTTATGGCATATTTTTAAATTCTCTTTCTCTCTACAACTGTTCATGCTTGGTTGTCCTTCCAATGTGAATATTTCTGAAATATTTGAGGAAAATCCCTCCAGCTATTTTGGAGTTATGCTAGCATGAATACACGCAGACATATTTACCCAATGTAATAAAAGCCAGTAGCCTGGGTTTTCTTTTAAACCTGGATCAGTTAAAGAGAACCAAGCTTTAAATGTTTCAAAGTTATCATGGGTTACCTTGCAAATTCTGTAAAACAGGTTCTACCCTTAAAATGTCCCTTTCTTCACTAAAAAAAATCACTGTGAGAAAAAATGCATTGTTTCAGTGATTTTTCCTTCCAAGTGGGGTGGAGACAGTGGTAGAAGTAATCAAGAGTTTGTGGACTTCAATTTATATTAATTTATTTGCAATTTTCATGAAATATTTTTCATAATATTTGTCTGGTACTCTCTGGAAAACAATTCAGGTAACATATGAATCTGTCCCATTTAAAATTACTGGAATGATAAACATGGGTAGCAATGCAATTATGAATTGGATTTTTCAAGGGTAAATCATAATTTTGGGATTATTTTGAAGAAAAACTATCGATGGCAAAACTACTTCTACAAAGTCTGACTTTCAAAATCAGTACTTTTCCACTGACCAATTTATCTTTTTCCCCTCCTTCCTGAAGAGATCAACTCAAGAGATAGCTATTCTAATTGGAAGTAAAACAGATGTATAAACATACTTTAGATATCTATTAAATAACTGCTGGATTGTTATACTCCTGTTGGTTCATTAATGAAAACTCAGTGGATTACTGCAGGTTTCTAAAAAGCCTTCCTCTGCAAAAACACAAGGAATATTTGCAATTTTCACCTTGTGCACATTAATTATAATTCCTTTTTTTTGTAATGTTATTCCCAATTTTATATCTTTGCCTTTTTTTCCTTTGTTTCTTAACAGAAAAAGAATGACAATGTTCTGACTTCCAGGAAAAGAGAGAGAGAGAGAAAGCCTTGCTGGACACATAAATAGATCGTGTGACATTCATTCACGTCAATCAAGGTTGAGTGGAATCAACTGAGAAATAAAACAGGCAGACACCTTTGACTGTGAAAGTGAAATTACTTGAAATAGTTTTTCTTTTCTTTTTTTTAACCTCTGGTCCAGATTGTTTTGGTTGTGTTTTTAAACTTTATCTGTAAAAAGGTCTCTAGTTCTAGAAGTTATGACTCACTGTTGCAGGAAAGAAAAGTCAAAAGCTCAATTTAAAGAAGCTTACTGGGCCAAACAATGGGCTTTATTTTTCAGCACTAACTGGTACAGGAGTAATGAACTAACTCTTTCCTCTCTGATGCTACAGATCAGAGATAAGCATCGCATAGCCACTCAGAACCTAAGTATCCCATGTAACCTTTGGAGGTTGCCTGGCTCAAGATCCAAACCCCTCTCCACTTAACATGCTGTATCTCTCTGATACGGTCTACTAACTGTCCCATAAGAACAAAACATTGTCATATAGGAGAATCCTGGTGGAAAAGGGGTATATTGCTATTCTGTGCAATGGAACTGAGATGAAAGGACTTTTTTCTAACAATTTTTTTTTTAATAGGCATATGGTAATCTCTGCCTCTCTTGGTGTCTGGCTCTCTCTCTCTCTTAGTATTTATTTATTTATTTATTTATTTATTTATTTATTTATTTATATTTCAGATTTAGATACCGCCCATCTCACAAAAAGTGACTCTGGGCAATATATATGCTTATTTGAAGCACAAAAGAAAAGAAATCAAAGGATTTATAGACAGGAAGGAATATGATTGGTGCTTGCACAGGTAGGAGGGGAAAGCAGCAGTAGAATCTACCAATCAAGGCCATGTGCAAAACACCTCATTGCCAAAGCCAAGGAACAGATTGAACTCTGGACAATAAAAGAGACCTTTTTCTGTGGCGGCACCCCATTTATAAAATTCCCTCCCCAGAGAGGCTTGACTAGTGCCCACCTTAGCATCATTTCAGTGCCAGGTGAAGACCTTTAAAATAATTGCATTTTAATTTGTATTATTTTAGATTTTGAACAACCACCTGCTCTTCCTATTTCTATTCAGTGTGCTTATTAGTATGCCTTATTGTCAACTGAAAGCATCATCTACTGGGTGGTTCAAACATTTTAATAAATAATAATAAAATTACTTATAAAATTAATAAGTAAATAAATTTCTTAAGCCATTTCGTTTCCAGCCAGGTTCAGCACAGAAGAGAAAGCAGTTTAAGGTTGCTGTGCTGGTGAGATCCAATCTGATGGCATTTACTTCAGAGTGTCCCATTGTTCCCTTTTGGGGATCATTAGAATATAACATAGGAAGATTTGTGCTGGATCAGACCGAAAGCTAACTTAATGATCCATTTCTTCCCATATTGGGAAGCCTATGAGCAGAACATTAGTCTTTGATTTTTATTCTCCATGAATTTGTCTCGTATCCTTTTAACATCCTCCAAAGTTAGTTGCTAGGACTCTATCTTGCAGTAGCAAATCCTACAGATTAACTAGGTGATGTACATCTGCCCTGAATCTCCCACCATTCAGTATCATAGGACTCTGACTTCTATTAACAAGAATCTCCTCTTTATTTTCTTTGCATGATGCATAATTTGGTTCTGAAAAGTGTTTCAGTATATAAAGTTATGTGCTCCATTATGCATAAAACATGCAGTAGAGCGCTTTGGCTAGAGGGTTTTGGGTACAAGAACCTGACCAGCAATGCTGGTTTGGAGGCTGCAGTCGATATTAAAAAGCCTACAATGAGAAAGGTGGAGAAATTCCAAACCACTTCTTCTCACCCATTTTTATGTCAAAAATTATGTTGCACTGTCCCTCATCTATTCATTCTTTCATTTTGTACTTCCCTGCCAGTAATAATGATTGCCCATAGATAATATAGAGACTGGGAATGTTGGTGGAAATGTAGATAATTCATTCTTTTATAACCCAAATTTAAGGGCCTGTTTGGGAGTTTATTTAAAGTAGGTTTGCATCATTAAAATGCTGAGGAAGGAAGGAAATATATTTCTACAGTGGATATGAAATTTTGGAGGCACTGCTGTCGTCCACACCAACCCCTTCTTCTCTGGCTATGCTGACTCTTAAAAAGAAGAGGGACTCAGGGTTGTTTAATCAAACATAAAACTGTTAGCTTGAGAAAGTGGCTGAAGCCAGAAAGAGGAACAAGTTGTTCTGAATATTCAGCTTAGATTCCAAATGCATTTAACTCATTCAGTGAAAACAAGGGCATTGTGTGCATAGCTCTAGGTCAGGATGCTAGTTCTACGCAAAGCATAAGTTCAGAATGCAAGCAATTCTGGCACATCTTCATACAGTTTATATAGGATATTGGCCATATTACAGAAGGGGATATTTTATAGTTGGTTGCCATGCCCATTCAATGGCATGAAAGATGCTGCAACAAAAAAAACATATGTATTGTAATTAAGTGACAAGAGAACCAACTTGTCCTCATCCATATCTGGCTGATTAAAAACCCAATGTCTTATTAATGCTTTTTCCTTCTCACCTACAGACAAGGAAGAAAATCATGGAAGGGATAATTGATCCAGGGCTGGCTACACCCACAACCTTAGTAGGATTTAATGCATCCCTCATCAGGCATAGCTTAAAACCCTAGGACTATGAAAGCATGATGCATTTTGTACAAAGTTATATTGCCCAAATGAGAGATTCTTCAAATGGCCTGTTTTCACCCTCTCTTAACCACAGAATAAATCTGGGCTTTGTAATCGTTTACCTGTCAGCCCTAGAAACATGCCAGTTAAGAAGTCCCATCCCGCTTGTAATAGCACAGGATCCTCATACCCTGCCTGCCTTTCATGCAGCCTACCTTGGAATGTCACTGTGGTACGGCACACTATGTTGTTACATAGGCATTCCAAAAGTGCCATCAGAACAAAATCTTGTTGAGGACAATCTAACATTTCAGCCATATATTGGGTAGTTTTAAATCTCTAACTTGCCTCAACAAAACCTCTAACCTTTCCATAATTTTGATTCTCCCCTGCAAAAAAACAAAAACAAAAAACCTTCCAATTTGTAAGAGATAGGATATTGATGGTGTCAAGCATCATAGCAGCTTTTCTGTGATGATCTTATTTGATGAAATGGTTATTAAAATAATTTCTCATGCCAGGTAGTTCCAACTTTAGAAGCTTTAAACTGTCCTCTTTATCTTGATCAGTAACAGTCTGATTTTACAGCTTGAGCATTTCAAAATGAGTCCTTCTACTTTTTGCAGTGTGGATTTTGTTACATAAAACAAATGCCTACTAATCATACTTTGTATGAGAGCAAAGAACTAGTGATAATCAACAGGTAAAACGTGCTCTAAATATATAAAGAATCTAACAGAATTATAACATTATATTATATTATAATTATATAAATATTTAAAATTTATATAATTATAATTATTATAAATTATATAAAATAATAATAATAATAATAATAATAATTATTATTATTATTATTATTATAGTATAGCATAAAGAATCTAACAGAATTATCTCTTGCTCATATTTGGAAAATGCAGATCTTTTCCTCTGTCTCTTTTGGCAGACATTTAAATCTAAGCATGTGATCAAAATCCCACCAAGGTCAATTTGATTTTTTCTGTCTCTTTCATTGACCTCTTCAATTTGCACTCAATATATGCGAAGGCTAAGAACATCTGCAAAGATAGTGCACAGCTATTAAATGACACACTGTAGATGCATTCACACTTCCGTTTGGTTATTCTTGCATAATCCAAGTCTGACACTGGTAGCTCTGCTAGCACCTGAGCAAATATTTATGGAAAGATGTGCTCCTTTCTAACCTTTTCCCCAACTGACATGAGAGTACTTGAAACTTGAATAAAGGCCATAGCTATTAAGTCTTTGTGCGATCTATTGTACTTCATCAGACAGCTTATGTGCTGGGCAGCCTTGAAAATATACAGCTTCTCTTCTGCCAGAAACATTCTCATGCTGCTATACACAGCTACTCATTATTGTTAAAGAAGAATAACCAAGCTGCATCTGTCACAGAGGCTTAACAGCCATATCATCAGCCTGAAAGCGATGTAAACAAGCCAACATCATTTGAATAGAGTGCCACAATAATGGATAAGAGTCCAAATGCACACTTAGCAATTTTGATAGACACAGAGCAGAGTTTTTATTATGGAGTCAAACTCACCTTCCAGGGTTTTCAAAAATTAGATGAGTGTCACTGCATCCATCTAAAAGGAAGCAGAGTAATGGATAAGTTCCTTCTAGGCATACTGTACATTCATTTTAATAGTGAAGACTTTCTCCGCTTGTCCTCCCATCATGGTCCACAGGGGGCCATTAAAAGAGGGGCAAATGACAAAATATGTGTGCAGTGTCATCATGCAAATGCCCTGATTTACATACTGGTATCTGATGTCACAGCACAAGTACATAATGGTAGCAGTTGCATGATGATGTCATTATTTTGATGCCTTTGTGGTTTGGAGGAGACACCAATGTGCCCATTCAGATGTGATTAGAATGCAGTGTTAGATTCCCCAGCCAATGTGCTGGCTGGAACTCTGGAAGCTCAAAATATTTGTTTCAAAAATCTCAAAATATATGGAAGACATTAGGTTGCAAAAGTAGGGAATGGAGAATTCTTGTTGTACAGTAGCAGATCAATAGCAAAATATTTTGTCTCCAGCTCACCAAAGATTCCCTGTATCTAAAAGGGAGCTCTTTTCCTCTCTTGAATAGGATTCCACTGCTCATATCCTTTGACTGGATCTTCTACAAAATCAATACTTAATAAATCCCACCATTTTTTGCAAATCCCAAAAAATTCCAACTGATAACTCAGTGCTGAAACTGTGGAAAGAATTTGGGATACTATGCTGGTAAGCTATGATACTTATTACTGAAATTATTTTAAACAAAGTTTTTTTTTTAAATATATATTTTATTTTATATAGATAGATGATGTAGAAGTAGACATAGTTGTACTGTAAATGTAGATGTAGACATAGACATAGATGTACTGTAGATACAAATTTCCTCTTCTGGTCCATAGACCTGAGATATCTTGATGGTCTTTGAACCAAATACAGGACAAGTCTGTTCCTACTTTTTGCTTTTTCTTCCCCAAGATTGAGGCTGGCTAGCTGGTGTGAAATACTAAAATCACAAGGATATTATCACCTATGAAAATAAATGTAGTGTGTGCTAAAGAAATATTAGTGAGCACTTTAGTCATTTAAGAATTTTAAATCATATTATTTTGCTCAGGAAATGAGAACTTTCACTCAGAATGGATGTAAAATTGATCCATTGAATGTTTAGATGGATATCAGCCTGAAAATATAGAAAATTATAGACATCTCCATTTGTTTATTTTCTTTTGGTTATAGAGGTGTCTACCAAAAACAATAAAACACACACCTGTCCTCTTCAGGAAGGACAAGTGAAATAGTAGACAGACAGACAGACAGTTATAGAGATATATAGAGATATAGGTTTTTTTTTAAAAGCATCACAATGGTTCCCTTTACTCCAAATTCACCCAAAGTTTGCCCTGAGCCAAAAAAACAAACTAACAAACAAAAAACCAGTGGCATTCTCTTCCCATCTTTACCAGCATTCAAAACTTTAGCTAAGATGGATATCACATATGAGTTGCAGTGAATGCCCCATGAACCTAGAGCTCAATAATAAGAAACCTTTTCCTCCAAGAATCCATCATTCCAATTTAGCTGACACCCACACTAGACCTTTTGCAGAGCTGAACTGCAGTCATCCCAAATTAGGCTCAAATACGAAGTAGATTTCAAGCAAAGAAATGAAGCCTGAATAAAAGAAACAAAAACAAATAAATGAAACAAAAAACTCCTAAATGATGGCAACTCTTTTGAAAGAAGCTTCCCTTAAAGGCTCCTACTATAACATTACCTGTGGAAACTACTGTCTATCAGTGGTTCACCCCCCTATATGCATATGTGTATGTGTGTATGTATGTATGTATGTATGTGTATGTGTGTATGTGTATGTCTGTCTGTCTGTATGTGTGTGTGTGTATGTATGTATGTATGTATGTGTATGTGTGTATGTGTATGTGTGTATGTATGTATGTGTATGTGCATATGTATGTATGTGTGTATGTGTGTATGTGTATGTGTGTATGTATGTATGTGTGTATGTATGTATGTATGTGTATGTGTGTATGTATGTATGTGTGTATGTATGTATGTATGTGTATGTGTGTATGTATGTGTGTGTGTGTGTCTGTATGTATGTGTGTGTGTCTGTATGTAGTCTCATGAGTATGGATGCTTGGCAACTTCGAAGCTGTTGGATAGATTAGTATCTGGATAGCAGCTGCAATGCAAATGTGAAAGAATCTGTTAATATAATATAAGAAAGCTTTGCAGTGTGAATGGCATCATTGCCTGAGGATAGAAAGAGGAACAAAAATGGTTATTCGTAGTAGCTACATTATAAGCTCTTAAAGTCTCGTTACTTTTATAAATCCATCATGCATATCCAGTTTATGGACCTACTAAAGAATATTATTGAATTTCCAATGGCTCTAATTCTCAACCCTTTTACTATAGGTTTTACTCTAGTATTAAGTAATAAGGATTTCTCTGACATTTTGACAGTTGAGACATATATTACCTTTGATCTTTTCTCCCACTATTTAAGTTACTGTCTTTCTACCTTTAATGTTCCTTCCACTCTCAACTATGGGTATGGATATACTTATTACTCGAGATTACAGACTTAAGTTGTCATCACTTAGACGGGTGTTTAAATAGCATTTTCCCCTGTATTCCAGCAATATCCAAGAATGGTCTGTAATTATGTTAGGTCTTGTCATCCCTTCTTTAGAACAAAATAAGGGGATTGGCTGTGACTAGGAACAGAAACAATGGAAGCAGAACAGGGATTTGCTGTGGGGACATCAACTTTCATCTTAATACAGACTTCTGCTAACTCAAGAATGGATTGCTGACTCAAGGATAGGTGGAGTGCACTTCAACTCAGCAGTGGAGAAACATGCTTCATATTACTTAATGAGTTATTTTAAATCTCATATGAATCATATCTCTTGTTACTGCTGGTAGAGTTTATTGCCATATTCATGATAAGAATATTTCAAGGTAGAGTCATGCCATAAGGTCTTCTGCAAGAATATGAGAATTATTCTATTCATAGATCAGTCTTAAAGCTACTCCCATTGATGTCTCCATCCCATGCTTCCCAAAGCAGTAGCATGCCTCCTCTGTGATTGTGATGGTACACAACAGCACCTGTGTTTATTAACTATTGCACAGTATTGTTCCATACTTTGTCTAGCTGTTTGCAAGGACCAAGTATTAAATCCATCTACATTCAGATTATTTCTTCATTCATTTCTTTATTCAAATTTATAAACCTGCCCAACTTAAACAACTCTGGGTGACTTACAATAACAATAGCCAATTAAAGCAAAACCAAAAAGATTGCCAAACCAGAATAAAAATAATGGAAATTAAAAAGAGCAAGACCTGATTGTGCAAAACATCCAATGAAAATAATATCCTATCCCATGGCATGGAAGAAGAGCCAAGTCTTCAAGGATTGTTTAAAGGATAACAAGAGTGGGGCAACATGAACTTTTTTTGAGCGGGTGGGGTGGGGGGGGCTACCATTCCAGATGGAAAGTTACTTGATCAAAAAAGCACACTTCTAGGGACCCATTAGATGACAATGTTTCAAAAATGGGACCCAAAGCATGCCAACTCTGGCAGATCTTACAGGATGGGCACAGATAATGGAAAAAATGTGGTCCATCAGTCCATATTCCATGATTCTCAAATTCTTATTGTAGCATTTTTCAACATTATAGTCTACCATCAAACTGTACCATGTTGCAGAGAATTCTGAACAATTTACAAGGCAAGGATTGCTATATTTCTTTTTCCTGAGATCTCAGTTGCCTCAAGGAGGACATACGATGTCAGGGAATGGGGCTACTCTTTTGTCATCCTGATTCACAGATATTGCACAGATCATTCTAATGGTCATATTCTTCATGCTCATATAAACTTTCATGATACATAAGCATCAGGCCTCATTCAGATCTATACCTTTATGTACTGTACTTGCCTTTACACACAGAGAAAGAAGTTGCCCCTTTCAGAATCCACAGAGAGCAAAAGAGAGTGGTCTAGCCATGGAGAAAGAGATTTGATTCCATGAGGGAGATGAGGGCCTCCACCAAGACTTGGTCTTGCAGAAAGTTCTGCATCTGTGATAACAGGCAGGCCAGATGAAATTCAATGCCGCTTTAGCTGTTCTAGTAAAAATCCTACCTGATACTGCTAGTATACTGCTAATATATCCTTGCCTAATATTTTCTTACATGAGCCAGTTTGGTGTAGTGGTTAAGGCACCAGGCAAGAAACCTGGAGGCTGAGAGTTCTAGTCTCACTTTAGGCACAAAGTCATCTGGGTGACCTTGGTCCAGTTGCTCTCTCTCAGCCTTAGGAAGGAGGCAATGGAGAACCACTTCAAAAAATATTCAAGTAAATATTCAAGTAAAAGTATTCAAGAAAACTGCACTAGTCCAGGCCAGGAGTCAACATTGACTAGAAGGCTGGCTAGCTAAACAAACAAACAAACAAACAAACAAACAAATATTTTGTAGCTACAACTTACAATGGTAAAGCTGGCAAGTTTCTTTCAGAGAAGTTTACCTATTATCTTAAGCCATCATTTTAGACAGGTTAAGGAACCCTGTTTTTGATGGAACACAACTTGTGGTCTTAGCTCTTTCTGTTCCTAAAATAGTCTCTTTATATCTTTCCTCTTCTCTCCTCTGTTCCTTTCAAGATGAACTGTTGTCCTTTCCTTAAACTTTATTTCCTCAAAATATAATCTGAAAATCATCAAATGCCACTCTTTCAGTGAATGATTGCTGCAAGATCCAAAAGGCCACTGATTGCTTCGTATTACTTGGTAAATGAGATTTTATTTAAAGAGAACCGCACCACTGTTGATTCCTTATTGTAGCATAGTTTTCTTCTGAACCTGCTAATTTCAAATTTGATTCTGGCAGCATTCACAATCTGTGTAAATATTTGGTAAATGTTTGAGATAATAGTTTATTATTCTCTTGTCTGTTTTTAACTTTATACTTTACACTTCAATTGTTCACTAAATGAACTCATTTTAATCAAAAAATTATCATTAATTATCAGCCATTCAATCAATATTCATTTTAAATGCACTAGATAAAAAAAAAAAAAAATCCCCTGAGTGATCACCACTAAGAAAACAGGAAATTTATTTTCATCAGAGCTCTATGCATCATTAAAAGATAGTTCGTCTTATTACAGTCTGTTATTAATGTTCAGAATCCATTTAATTTCACTTTTAACTGACTGTGGCAATTAGATAATTGATTTAATCTGCAAGCTTTGGTGAATTGCACTGCTCTGAATTAGTGCCAATATAGAATGTGTTACTAACATGCAAACTAAATTTATGAATACCCTGAAAGAAGTGATTAATTTAGGTCCTCTGAGGTCTGTGAATCACCCTTATGATTCTCCTGGAAGTTCATAATGACAGGGTTTTTTTATTAGCACCTTTTTTGGATATCAAGCCCTATTTTTTTTCTTTAAAATTTCTTTAATTTTTTTTATTCAAGATGATTAAAAACAGTGGGGCTGGGTACCCATTTGTCATAACATAATAATATCAGCAAAAGCAACAATAATATCATCGTGAAGTCAGGCTTGATTTCTGATGGCTATAGAGACAAAACTGGAATTTCCTTGGCAAAAGTACAGAGGTAGCTTGTGTACTATATGATTTTTATGGCAACCCAATTCGGGAATAGTGATTCTGGGCAGGTTTCATATAATTAAAAGCATAAAATAAGAGAACCAAAAACAAAATACACCTTAATATAGCATAACTATGCTTTCTCAGTGATGTCTTCTGCCTTCTGCATGATATGCCCCCTACTCCTCCCATTGTATTAATTTTTCAGAAATTGCTTAAAACCTGGTTGTTCTTCCAAGCCTTGGGGTAGGATGGCTGGTTGAGCCCCTTTGATTTAGGCATTTTTTGGGCTTTCCTGTTATGGATCAATGTTCTGTCAACCATCTCTTCTTTTCTTTTATATATGTTACTTTTTAATGTTACTTCATTGTAAGCCACACAGAGTCAGGCAGCCTCAAAAATAGAATATTAGAAGTTAAACTAAACCAAAGATGAAGCACAACATATTCCAATTCTAAAACTATTTCAGGATGGGCTCCTCTAACGCTTTGGCCTAATGCTCAGAGAAAAACCTGGTTTTTCAAGGTCTTATGGAAGGGAACATCCAGATTCCTGGAAGAATGCTATTCCAAGGGCAGGTGCTGTTACAGAGAAGGCACACTTCCTAGGTCCCACTAGGTGACAGTTTCATAGAGGAGAGCTGAAACAGATCCACACTGCTGAATATTGGGAAACAGGCAGAGATGATTGGAGGGAGATGGTCCTGCAGGTAACCCAGCCATGTACCATAAATGACTTTATGGTGATAGCCAACCTCTTGAATTGTACCTGGAAACTGACAAGGAGGCAGTGCGTCTCACAAAACAATGGTATTATATGGGCATAATTCCCTGCACAATGTGTTCTGGACTGCTGCATCTTCCAGATGGTTCTCAAGGTCAACCTTGTATACAGTACATTGCAATAATCCAAATGGGAGATGACCAAGGGATGAACTGAGCTTCCTGATCCAGAAATGGGTGCAACAGGTACACTGGAAATGAAAGACATTATATTCATAAATACTCTTGGCCACCACATAACATAGTGGAAGAACATCATATTTAATCCATGAGAACTCCTCTTCTTTAAAATAAAATTCAAAAGCATATTCATCAGACTGAGTGAGAACTGTAAAGGGGAAAATGCAGGAGGTTTCTGCACTGTGTTACCAATAGCCAAAAGCAATGTTACCTTCCCTTAATCATCATCATCAGAGAACCTATTGTCTACAAAATGATTTGGCATTTGAGAAAGGCTTCTTTACGGGTATCCATAGAAGTGGGCAGGGTGGGCAAGTGATGAAATGTGCCTGTGCAATCAGGTTATTGTAAAGCAACCTCCACTCCTTATGTATTTGTGTGCAATGTCATAACACAAGAACAAAAGAACAGAAAAAAAGAAAAAAAAAAGAACTGTGATTTTGTGAAGCATATATTATCATTTTTGTGTCATTGTAGCTAGTTCCAGATTTCATTGAGCACCAAGTTATTTTGGAAACCATGTTAGAGAATTATTTCCCTAAGGAGGTTCCCTCGTATAGCTAGATAAGAGAGAGAGAGACAGAATGAAAATTTGGATTAGAATTTTGTCTTCCTGCTTTTATCATCTTATTTTTTCATCCTACTCATAATATATCAGCCCAACAAGGTAGACCAGACTAAGAAACCAATGTCATATAGTTCAAGACTGCTTTATTGTAACACTTATAGTAACAGAGTCTTGCAAGTCTGAATATGCTTCCCTCTCCCTCACTTTATATTCATGTGAACTAGGGAGGGGCTTGTTCGAGACATTTTCTCACATTATTTTCTTGACCCAATCTCAAGCCCCTCTTATCTGACATTGCCTTGGTAGCAGTTCTTCCTCCTGTCCTTCAAGGCTATTCCTATTCACTCTACATAAGGTTTACTGTATAAAATTAACTTGAATAATTGGGTTTGTGTGTGGGGGGGAGTGTCTTTTGTATACTCTGAGCATTTATGTATCTTGCAATTGTGATCCAAAGTGTCTTTTTGTTTTTTAAAGAAAGCCAAGCTATACATGTTGAGATAAATAAATGAGTATTGGCAGCATTTAGTACTTATAATCTGTAAATGAGCAGGGTGGAGATAATAGGGAGGGTGGCGAATCCCTTCCATGTGTGTAAGCCTTATAATATGGAGATGTGCAAGAATTTCCATCAGCCTCTGTAGAGAATAGTTTGCCAATGAAATAATGCAACTGTCTAAAATGCAGAAGAATCTCAAGGATGAAATAAAACAGCCTTCACATTGTTTTTACTTTGTACACCAATTATAAACTGCATTGCTGGGATAAACAAGGATGTAGAAAAGACATTAGGCATGACAAACAGCTGTGCTTAATGCATATCCCCATTCTTATTTGTATAGAATTTGTGGGTAAACACCGTTACACTCCTCTCCCCAAAACTTAAATATATAAAACTGCTGCTACAAAAAGAGTCCTAAATTTCCAACAGATGGAAAAAACAGTTATCACACATTGTTTTCCCCCAAGTGCAAAAAAATTTAAAAAACCACACACATTAAATTTCAGGGTTGATTATGCTAGTTGTTAATAGTTGCACCAGTGCATTCAAAAAGCTCACAGTGTGACACTGTTTTGCAGTTCATTAAGGATCCTAAAGTGTGATCTCTCTCTCTCTATCTCTCTCTCCCTTTCTCTCCTCCTCCCTGGAGTTTCAGAAGACAATATTGATTCTCAGAAAGCAGGTGGCAAATTATCAATAATTTTCTTTATGTTTCCTAATGGATCTGAATCAACCTCATCAGCTCCCAAGTAAATGAACAGGTGTTAAGAAAGTTCTGGAGTTTGTGTGCATGTGCATCCATGCACACACATTCAGATTAGTGGTAAAAGTTATTCTTAACATAATCAAGCATCTTCCTGCTCTGCCGATTTTAAAATGTCTTCTTCAGAATATGAAGAACTCTCTCTCGCTCTCTTTCAGAATATAGCAATCCAGAAGGATATCTTAGTTGATGGTATCAAAAGCCAGAGGTTAAGAATAACCAACAGAATCATGTTCCAACTGTAAATCCATAATCTGATTGAGGCAGTCTCAACCCCAGTATCCACTCTGAATTTCTCAATCACCTTACCTCACCCTAGTAGGTTATAGACTGGCCTATAATTGGTTGTACCTGAGGGATGCAGGGCAGTGTCCCTCTTTCTTCTACCTGCCCCAATCTCTTTTTCAGAAAGAAAGAGTTGTAATCCTATAGTAGGCATCATAACATCTGCAACTTGTTCTCAATTACGTAAGGCACTTGGAGACTATTAAGAGTGCCTGGGTTTATTAAGGACATATTATCCAACCTCTGCTCTAGTAAAAAACTTGATATGCTTTTTTGTTAAAGATTACTAAAAGCACAGGCTGTTTCTTTGACGTCTATATTCTGTTTCAGATTGAAGGTGCTGAAAGCTGGTAAGAAGGAAGACAAGTTGGAATTGCTTCTCAGAGCTCATCTGCTCTAATGAATCCACTCTATCTGTCTCTTCCATGGCAGGGCTGCTGAGAAGGAGATATAATGTCCAACTGGCCATACATCACTTCCTTGACTGGGAGTCTGTCACTATTTGACAGCCTTCTTTGAAGATGGCTGTATAGAAAGGGTAAGGAGGCCAACTGTCATGCTTTCTTTGAAGCACAAACATTCTTTTAGATATAAAAATAAATTCTATCATGAATTATTTGTTGCCCACCCAAAGGCATTCCACCACTCTATGCAAAGAGGTAGTAGGTGGATTCTCACTGATGTCTGTCAATTTTGGCTAAAAACATGATACAAATTAGCATGAAAACATCTCTCTGGGCATGCTGCACTTTTTAAAAGGTACTTTAAGGCTAAGGAGGGTTTAAATAGAATTTAAAAAAAAAGAAATTTGCATGGAAGATACTGTCTTGTGGTAATAGGGTTAAAATGCATACAAAATCCACAATTGAAGATTTCAAAACACTTTTGATAATTCAGTGAAAAATGAGAAGAAACAAAGTGTATGTGTTTGGATTTCCATGATTCACATACCCATATAAAATAGTTATTTCTAGAATGTTGAGAACAAACAACATGTGTTCCTTCCTGAAGCAGAGATTAGTAAGGTATATTGGTGAAAATGAAGAAACTATTAAACAGGAAGTTCCTGGTTTGAATATTGTTCTGGGATTGTTGCTCAGTTCAGTGAACATCAATGATTGGGGCAGGCAGAAGAAAGAGGGACACTGCTCTGCATCCCTCAGGTACAACCAATTATAGGCCAGTCTATAACCTACTAGGGTGAGATAAGGTGATTGAGAAATTCAGAGTGGATATTGGGGTTGAGACTGCCTCAATCAGATTATGGATTTACAGTTGGAACATGATTCTGTTGGTTATTCTTGACCTCTGGCTTTTGATACCTTCAACTAACATATCCTTCTGGATTGCTTGAAACTTTTGGGAATTAGAAGCATAGCTTTGCAATGGTTCCATTGAGAATACTGCCACTCAGAGACAATTGCTCCTCAGAATGGAAGCTACTATAAGATATTCCCCAGGGATCACTTGTGTCTCCATTTCTTTTCAATTTCTACATGAAACACTAGGAGAGATCATCAGAAAATTTGGAGATGGGTGCTGTGTGTATGCTGGTTACACTCAAATCTATTTCTCCCTGACACATTCAGGAAATCCTTTGGCTCCCCCAAATGCCTATTTTCAGTCAATAATGGCGTGGGTGAAGGATAGCAAATTGAAACTAAATCCAGAGAAGATGGAGGTGCTTGTTGTGAAAGGGGGCATAATCTCAGAGAGGTAGTAGATTTGTCTGTCCTGAATGTCATTATATTTTCTCAGAAGGAGCAGCTTTGCAGTTTAGGGTTGCTTCTGGACCGAAACATTGCTCTGGTTTCCAAACTGAGGAAATGGGTAGCAGTCCCAACCATATTCTTTTCTGGAAGATAATACCATAAAACTGTTGTGCCTGGTGGGGGTTCCCAGACTTCTGTTGATCTAAAACTCAGCAGCCCAGATTGGTCTTGGAGAAAATGAAAACAGACCACATTATACCTCTGTTGAAAACAATGCACTGGCTGCCAGTTTGTTTCCAGGCAAAATACAAAGCACTGACCATTACCTTTAAAGTCCTGCGTAGCTTGGGCCCAGGCCACTTGAAAGAATGCTTCCTTCTAGATGACCCTCCATGCTTCCTGAGAGCATTTGAGGAAGTTCATCAAGACTTGCTGCTAGCTCATCTGGCAGTGACTCAGAATTAAGGCTCCTCTCTTGCCAGCCCAGCTCTTTGGGATGTATTCCCTACAGAATTTGGGGGCCTGTTAATTTTAATTCTAGCTGCTTTGCTTGCAATATTAACAGCAGCATCTCTTAAATTCCATCATGAATTATTGGTTGCCTACCCAGAGGCATTCCACCACTCTATGCAAAGAGGTAGTAGTGGGATGGGGATCAAAATCAGCAAGATGGTGGACTGAGCAACATGTTACAAGTCTACCCCATTGAAATATCTGCTATTCAAAAGGGGCAGGGCTTGCACTGACAGTTCATCTGCCATCTTCCCACTTTAGTTGCCCTCCACCTAACAGACACTGGAGTATATTAACCATTTTAACTGCCTTTACTGTTAACCGGTAGAAGACTTTGGTAATCAATGGTATGTTAAATAAATCAAGTGTTTTTCTATTGCTTTTCAAGGTTGAGAGTGAAAACTTCCAAACTGTTTCAGACAGTAATAGGATATGGAACAAAGCCTTCATTCATGATAGCCTTGATTTCATGATAGCCTTGATTCACCATTTCACAGCTATTTTGGTACAGTATCACTGGTGCCCAAAGGGCCTGATATCAGCTATCTATCATGGATTGGCTAGTTCATCACCCCTTCTCATAGGCACTGCACCAGGACAAGGGCAAATGACAAAATGAGTCTGATGACCTCATTGTACAAATGACATGGCCTTAAATATTACTCCATATGAAGACCAAAGTGAAGTACAATGTAGGATCCAGTTTACATTATTATCAATACAGAAATTCTGAAATCTCTCTCTCACACACATACACCTTTTACTATCTCCCTGCTGTGAACTTCCATCTTCCATCTGTGAAGGCAATCACAAATTAGGAAAAATCCATTTTGCATCAGCACTGGCTCTTGTTTGCACCTGTTTGAATAATGTTCCTCCACAGCTCCTCTTGTGGGAGGTTGAGTTGTTATTTTGGTAATGGAGTACTTGGTTAGTGTGGGTTGTTCAAAAAGCACACAAGCCAACTAAGGCCATCCAAAACATCTTAAGTAAATCAAAAGTCCCAGTAGCTCAAGAAAAAAAAACAGGAGTCATCTACAACATACAGTGTAAGGACTGTAACAACCACTATGTAGGACAGACAGGCAGGAGGCTAGCAGAGTGCACCTATGAACACCAACTAGCAGTCAGAAGACACAATGAAAATTCTTTAATATCACAACACATGGACAGACTTAACCATAGTTTCAACTGGGAAACTGTCAGCATCTTAGACCAAGCTAAATCCAAAAATGCAAGGGAATTCTTGGAAGTTTGGTATTCAGACAAGTCAGCCATCAACAGGCACATAGAAATAAACAACATCTACACAGTATTCAAAAGAGACAATAGAAAGGAAACAAAAAGAGCAGAACATCTCCTTGCCAGCAATCAACACCCAGACAAGCAGAGATTAACACCAGGATTAACACCAGACAAACAATCAAGCAGTAAACAATACCATAATCAAGGAACTACCAACTCAAATAGACAATCAAGCAGTAAACAACAGCCTAATCAAGGAACTATCAAGGAAAAAACAACACCTCCACCAACACTGAGTGGGCAAGCTACTGTATATAAACAGGGAGCAAACCCCACTCCTTCTAGCACTGAAGATAATACCTAGCTGGGTAATGAAATGTCTGCAAGAAAACAACCAAGCTCAGAGAACCCCAAGGACACCACAGTTCAACCCTGAGCTACATATATTATCTTCTATTGGTATCATTTCTTTATATATTCTTTCTCTTTTTTCCTGCACTTTTGCCTTTGTCTTTGTCTTTTTTCTTCTCTTTCTTCTAAATATTAGTTCTTGTTAGTTTTTATCTTCTTCAAATTTTTTAATAAAGATATATATACAAGTACTCAACAGGACGCCTCAGATAAGCCACTTCAGAATAATCTATTAGGCCATCTGCTTCACTCCGGATACACTAAATTAAATCATCATAATCTATGCAAAAAGAAAAAAAAAAAGAAAAAGAAAAGTGAATTTATCTCTCCTTGGGATCTTGCTGGTCAAATGTAGCCATCTTTATCAGTTTAATTGTCTCTTGTTCTGTAACACAGTTCTAAATAGAAGTCCTTGCATGTATATCATGGTTTGTAGATGAATGTTATCATTTGCAAAAGAACATTAATGTTACCTTTGAATCAAATCATATCTGAAAACATGATGCAAGTTAGAATACACTGCATTTCACATAGCCTACTAACATACTTTAATAAGATTGGGAATATCTGTGATGCTAACTTAACTTTATTTCAGTGGTTTTCAACTCTTAACATATATGTGTGGTGGTTGCATCATGCTGCCACCTACTGTGACTTTTGGCCAAAAGAAAAAGATCAATGGCACCCTTTTCCAAGAGAAAACATGCCCACCTCAACTCTGTATGTTGGCTTTATGTTTTGAGTTATGAAAGCTTAAATCCCATCTCCTTCTGCATTTGATCTCATAAGAATGAGTTCTTGAGTTCTTATCTATTCTACCAATTAGACATATTTTCCCAATTTTTGTGCCTAAAAATCTTCATTTCAATTATTACACTATGTATACAATGTATACTAGGCATGGCAAATTATTAGATTTGTCTCCTTCCCACTTCTTTTCTCTTCTTTTTCACCCCTAATTTCTTTAGCACTCTGGCCTCCTCATTTCCAACACACCAAACCCCTCTTTCTTTTCAAATTGCAAAATTGCAATGCTTGCCTCACTTTTCATTCTCTTTCTCTCTTTTCTCTCTCTGGCACACCTAAAATATATATTTTCTTTTCTCAACAAAGCTTCTCTCCTATCACAGTTTTGTACCCAGGGACATCCAGGAAGTGTGGAGGAGAGGGGGTTGGAATCAAGAAAGTCAAGATAATGTTATAAGACAAAGTCTGTTAAAAATATGGGTCCACCCAGCAATTTCACCATTAGTTTCATTGCAATTGCCTTTCATATCAGGGTTACCTGTAGCAAAAATCATCATCATCATCATCTATGTCATTATGGTACATCCAGATTCAGAAAACAGAGTAAAGATACAGCAAGAACTATTCAAGAAAGGTAACAACTTACCGTGGTTGATATATTTACAAATTCCTGGAATAATAAAAAAGTGATCTCAAGAAGAAGGAGGAATCTTGAGAAATATGACAGAATTTGAAACACTTATACAAAACCAACATAATCTATTAAATCTATACATTGTGATTAAAATATGACACACATATGGAACAAATCAAAAATTGTATGATAAAGTAGATGTAAAACTTCCAACAATGGAAGTACAACAATGGTGCTCCAAGCTAAAATGTAAGGGAAAAGTGGTATAAAATGTTTTACATGTGATATATAAAGATAACGGTTAAAAAGTGCTACAATAAACAAGGAACATTTTATCACATGTGATGGTCATGTTAAAACAAAAACCAAAACCTCAGGCATACTGGAAATAAATATATTGTAACATTCAGAAAATTCTAAAAATAAAATGTGAATGGGAACCACAACTATTTCCATTAGGTATAATCCCAGAAAATATAAATGAAAAATACCACAGTTTACTAAGATACATTCTGACTACTACAAGGATAAATTTGGAATAAGATAGAAAAAGAGAAAGTGCTGACAATACAAGACTGGAAGAACAATATTAAACAGTATGCAGAAACAGACAGTATTTATGCATAATCAAAGTCTAACCAAATTTAAGTAGAATTGGCTCCCTTACATATTACACATCATACAAGACAAACGTAGTTATTTGAAATATGGTTTTTAGGAAAAGAATTTTCCTAAAACCAATCAAAAATAATAGATAAAATGACTTAGATGGTAGCAATAACCCTCAATGTTCAATATGAAACATAAATATTTAGATTAGCAGTTGGAAAAAAAAATTCAAGGGAAGGGAAGAAAACATCTCTAAAAATATATCTATTTTTTTAAAAACTTTACAGCTTTTTTTTTTTTTACTTTGTGCTTTGTATCTTTAGCTTTCTAAAAATCAGTTAAAAGTTTAAATTAAAAAAAAGAAAAAGAAACAGTCACTGCCGCCATCGTGAGTTTGTTTATTTTCCCCTGTGGACACACCTGTCTGTCCTTACTTACGGTCTTCCATTCTGAGGCCATTATACAGTCTTTGCTAAAGTTTCTAAGACTGGCAATGTTATCCTTGTGTTTAGTTTGATAAGCATGCTTGTTTCTGAACAGCAAATCCTTAAACTGACTGCAGGGATCCTCCAAGAGAATATATCAGTGGCCAGGAAAAACCAAAAGTAACAATTGTTTTCTTCATTTATTTTCCAGAAGAGCTGATTTTCATCACTGAATTCCTTCAGAGCTCCAAACCTTTCCATTAGACTTTAGCAGAACTCCTTAATCCTCATTTCCATCCATATTTTCGACTACATTTCTCATTCTGATTACCTTTTAGTATTCTTTCCTCCCTCCCTTCCTTCTGTCATTTGGATTATATCTGTTTTAGGTCTCTGCAATGTAGCACCTGAAACTCCCTAAGGCACTAGTATGCTGATGTAATAACAATGTAAAATAATGAAGTAACAGTTTGGTTTCAGTTGCATGGAATGAGGAACTGTAAAACCTCATCACCAACAAAGACAGAAACACATTTGGAATGATGGTAATGTTATAAGATGCTATAATTTTTCAGGTGTTTTCCTCAAAT
Source organism: Python bivittatus (assembly GCF_059951505.1). NCBI lineage: Eukaryota > Metazoa > Chordata > Lepidosauria > Squamata > Pythonidae > Python > Python bivittatus. Next base: position 3,499,641 of record NW_028277058.1, on the reverse strand, counting down.
TTAATCTTGAAATTTCATTTTAGGTAAAAGTCAGTGGCAGTTTTAACAATTAAGCCATGGAAAAACTAGCACCTTCCCCCCTTCCCCCTCTTTCTTCCTGTTCAGAATATAAAACTTTGTATATAAATATTTTATATATGTTCAATAACCCTCTAAGATGCTTGCTGGTTTGTTTGACCATGCAGTTGTAAAGATTTTCTGTTAAGAAGTTTTTGATGCCATGGCATAGTTTTTGTGGCCAAATTCTAAAGGCACCCTCTGATAGAAAGTCATGGGGAATATTTCAGTCACGTACAATAATTGTGTGGTTGCTAGCTATTGTTTTATGAAAGGCGATCATTCAGGGAAAAATATCAAATGGAGTCACTCTATAATAGAAACCCCTTTTAAACTCATTGAATTGCTTCTAAATATGAATATGTTGTGATTAAGCTAGGTTGCATAAAAGTCTCTGAGAACAATGGTCCCTACATTAGACAATTTAGCTGTATCTTGCTTTAATATTTATACTATTTTATTTTTACACCACTAAGTAGTCTTCTCAATTAGCCATCCTGATGAAAAAAGCTCCCGAAGATAAAAGTCTGACTACAGACATGCACACACACACATACAATATTATTTACAGGATTGATTAATGTTAATAATGTTGGTTCCTTCATTTTTTTCCCCTTTACTTCTTTATTTAGTTTTTGATACTGTGATTTAAATTCTCTGTCAGAAAGTCTACTATTGGAGGATCTGCTTTGAGGAAGAAAAGTGAATGTGGTTACCCTAGCAACAGAAAGTAGAGGATAATATCTAAACGATTTCAGAATGATTCTGTTCCCACTTTCCAGCTAGGCATATTTCCTATAATTCTTGCAGAAATAAAGGAAGGTACTGTTTCACCTGATTAATAGAAGAGCTGTGAATAATGACAACCTCTACGTGACCATGTAAAAAGGAACAGTAAAAGCACCTGTTTTTGCACAGTTAAGACCATATATAAAGTAATTTAACACCAGTAGTTAGGGTTATGTGTGTGCATATGTGTGCATGTGTGATATTCTATACATTAATACCAATAATGCATTAAAATATCACATTTTCCAATGTTATAGATAATTCTGTATGGAATTCTGTATAATTTTTATAATTATATATAATTTTGCTTAAACCCAAAGGTTTCCTTCTACTTCTGAGTCAGAACATGGTATTTTAAAGTAAAGAAAATGGTATTTTGGAACTTTTCAGATATTCTGCCTATCAGGGTATTAAATGAATTGTGCTTCTACTCGGATTTCCTGGAATACAGGTAGATCTCTCTGTAAATTTAGGAATCCTGAACAGCTGGTCATTTAAAAAAAATACTATTGCTACCTAACAACAAATAGCATAAGGTGTTTTCCACAACTTATATAGGAATAGGAGAGTTACATGCTTGCAGAAAGAGTGCAGAATCCCAGAGAATTTTGCTTTGCTGCATCATCACATATCAATGTTCACAGTCTCATTCTTACTTCTAAGAATAAGCAAAGGGGGGCTATTGAATGCAACGGCTTGCTGTCACTCTGAAAGCAAAAGCGAACGTGAGAAAGATGTGGGCACAACACAGGGGGTTTTTAAACTGTAAGTCTTCCATAACAGCAAGCTGTGCTTAATATTCACAAAAATTTTACTGTCTTCTAAAGGAGGCTGAAGTTCCAATCATGGTAGGGGGGAAAAAATGAGAGCAACCATGCTTTGAACTCAGAAAGGAGAGCAACTTTATTAGAAATCTCACAGCACTCAGTGGGATAAATCTGAGCTGATATGCAAGTGTTTGGGCTGAAGTTCACCAAAAATTATTTTAGCTGATTGCAGAAAATCCAGATGGAGATTCTTGTAGCTCTCTCTCTTGTCCATGGAACACCATTCCTAGACAGAAGAACTCTGAAAACATCAGTGTCTGTTTCAGTCCTAAGACCCAGTGCTACACTGAATACATTCCAGACTTTTGCCAAACTAGAGTGGTTTGGCAAAAATTAAATCTTGTCTTTTTTCATAAGCTCAGAAGCACACATTTAATCTTACATGGCATGTGCCAAAGCATTAGCATGGCTTAGATTATATTGATGAGTAGAGGGCAAATTGAATTTCCTCTCCAAAGCTTCTGCCTGGGGGTGCAAGGGTTTGCCACTGTTTTCTTTCAGGATGGTTTTTCAACTGCCAAGTCCTATAGCTTGGGGGTTCTGGATGGTCTTCCATCCAAACACTAACCAGCTCTGACTGGGGAAGAAGAAGGGTAAAGCAAACCAAAAGCAACTCTGGGGGAAGATTTATTGCTTGGATAATGTGTAAATGGGGTTAATATGTCATGTCCTTTGCAGAGATAGCATGTCCATTTTTATGCTGAGAAGAGCTTGCTGCCTCTAGCTTTCAAGGATAGAAATATCCAGAAGTAGGGATGTGAATAAAAAATTAACTCAGATTGAAATAATGTTCACATGTGGCCCCTTTATATGGACCAAATGTTTTACTCATTTGGACCAAGTGTTCAATGAATGTTTGAGAATATCTTTCTTCCTAACTCTTTAGATGCATTGTAGACCATGAAAGATGAAAAACATTGGAGCATTTAATAATAAACTCCCCAAATTCTATAGGGTTTCACTATATTTCCAAGGCTTTATTCTATTTGCCTCAGACATTCAAATGTAATATGAAATAAAGATTTTTCACATCTTCAAACCCAACCTACCTCAGTGAGAAGACTCAAGTGCACGCAGAACTGCTCTTCAAGTTTGTCATCACCTAGTAAATATTTGTTTACAACATTTTCCCCTGTTTTTCTGGGAGAAAGCATCCTGTGGAACTTAGAAAGGTGAAGATGTGAACCTTAAAGAGTCAGACACAGTGGAAAATAGGAAACACACAAGCACAAATTCATTCAGTTTGCTTAGACTAGCCATGAGAGACTTCATTTCAGAACTGTCACATTCAGTTCTGCCCAAGCTATGAGATTTCATGCAACAAAAATAGAAAGTTGCCATCCTTCTGACTGAGAATGGATTGCCCAACACCAGCAGAAAGGTCTGTGCAAAAATCCATTTGCTTGCTTGCTTCATAATATGTTTAATATCACCTTCCATGTAATCTACTCAAAATGGTTTACAAATAATAGAATTAATACTATTAAAATTTAACAATAAAATTGCAGTAATTATAGATACATCACATGAAAACAAACATTAAAAGGCTAGTGGAAAGGTAAACCCACATTTCAAGTTACTAAAGGAAGGACAAAGGAGAAAAAATAATATTCATCTATTCAGTAGATGCCCAACCCTGAGCATCTACACTTTTTTAAGTAGGGAGAGGATTCCAGTTGACCCCGTTCTGAAGAATACATGTATGTAACTGCAAGATAATATTTATAACATGTGGTCCACCATAATGGTTTGATTTGAACAAGGTTACCCAGGAATCCATTTTCAATATAAAGGTACACTAAGTATATGGACCTGGTTAATACTTGAATGGAAGATCACCCAAGGTTGAAAGCTAGAATGAGTGATTTCAGTTTATTGACTGTAAGCATGACATCTTCACTTTATTTATGTGAGCATGAAGAATAGAGTAAAATAACTTTAATCTATCCACTATATAACAACAGTAATTTTATTTTATTATTAAGCCTTTATAATAAAACGTTAACAAGTTGATATGTGGGTTTATGGATTTGTTTTTGTGATTATTTTGACATTGTCCAGTTTTTTATTTGCAATATTGCTTTTTCGGAAGGGATGGTATTTGATGCACATAGCTGTCAGCCCTTCAAGGTAGACCAGATTAGGATGCCAGAGTTATGAATGCTAATACTACTTTTATTATAAGGTTATAGTACAGAATCTTGCAAGTCTTCATGTGCTACCCACCTGTCTCCCTTTATCTTCATGAGAACTAGGGAGGGTCTTGTCTGAGATGCTTACTCATGCTACAGATCTGGCCTGGACTCAAATTTCTTTTATTTGACTGTTGTCTTGGTTGTGGATCTTCCTTCTGTTCCTCAAGGTTATCCCTTCTTCCTATTACATTTGCCCTGGATATAAATAGATAACTATCTAGATGTAAACAGTGCTACGTTTAATCTTTGTTTTCTATGCATCAAAACATTTTTATTTCTTTGCACAATTTAAAAGCATTGTATTTTGCTGTCAGTTTGAACCAAACTTTCAGGGAATCTGTGCTATTTATCTTTTCTCTTATTAGCAGCAAATCAGTATGATCTTGTGGTCTGCCAGATCTTCATATTTATTCCTATATGTTCTATTTTTGGTTTTTTGGTAGGTGCTAGATCACTGGACTGGAATAGCTCTGTAATCTCTCTTTTCCAACAGTGATTATCTGCATTTTAATACTGAAAGCTAAAAGGATCTTTTCTAAAATTTTATATCATTTTAAAAATAAAGTTTCATTTTGCTTATTCCCTGTGAGATTGGTGTATCTCCTAAGAGGAAGAAGGAACAATACAAGAAAGTGGTACACTAGCAGTTATCTCATCTCGTTTTTACCTTTTTACTAACAGAAAAGCATCAGGGTGTGGGAGACCTTTAGGTTTAGGGGAATGTACCCTAGAAGGTAAGTACTGTAGTACCCCAAAGGGTTAGGGTATGCAGACTTAGAGGGTTTTTGAAAGATGTGATTTGAAGCTTTCGCGTTATTGGCTCAGCCCTGTTGCTTCAAATGTAATTCTCCTTGCTGAAGAAAGGAGGTAATACGATTCCCCTTGACAAGACCTGTATGGCATTCTAAGCCTCTCATCCAGCAATTTCAAACCATCTCTGCATGTGAAGATGTCCCTTTTTGCTATTGGAGCTGCTGGATAAGATGATCAGAGTGACACAGAGCAAAGCAAATCCCGTTCACTTCAGAAACAAAGGACAAATTATTTCATGAATCATTCCTTCAAAGCTTTATACTACCCTATTTTATACTATAATTTGCTACAAAGTGAAAAGGATGCAAGCATTATTTGTATGTTTTCAGGGCCAAACAATAAGAATTATGAGTAAGTGTTGAGATTCTAAATCTTTGCTCCTCTGAATTTTCTTTCAAGTTTAGGCCCTGGGTTAAACTGTGCCTAGCCAAAGAAAGCTCTAAATCAGTCTAAACAAATCAGGCTATTTTCCAAATTGCTAATTTGGTGTTCATAAGATTCAACTTTTTAAAAATAATTTTTAATATACTTTGCACACCTTCTACTTTCCAGCTTTCCATTTTATTTCTGTACACTGTTTCCCTATATTTTCTGTCACTGTGATTTTTTAAAAAAAGCTTTGTGCCACTGTTTTATAATTTGTATTCTAAACCATGGTGACAAATTATATCTGATTACCAGTCACGAGCAAGGGAGCATGGTAATTAATCTGTAGGTCACATTCCTTAATTCTACTGATTAATCAAATTTCCATTTCAAAAATATCAAACTCTTCAGTGTTTAATAAACAAAAGTACTGCTGTACAGGTAAGAACAGTTACACACCTTGGCCACTTTCCCTATGTAGCTGCTAAAGTTTAAATGAAAGAAAGCCAATTAGGGGAAAACTGATTACTAAGAACATAATCAGGGTCATTTATAGTTAACAAATCAATCAACAAAATGCTAATCACCCCTTCTGTTGTAAGTTTGGATTAATTTATTAGTAATTCAAGCAAGGTGCAAATCAAATAACTACTGCACAAATTTCTTTCTGTTGATGGCATTCACAACCACTAACAAGATGGCACCATTTGGCACCATATGATAATGTGGATCCCTTATTCCGGATGCCTATAGAATTATATATTGATTAAAAAAAAAGAATTTAAGAATTTAAGAGATATGAAATGAATCAATGAAGTTATATACATTTGTTGCTCACAACTCCAGGTGGTGTTGGTATTTGTCCGCACATAAAGAAATGTTTGTGGCAAAATTTAAATATATTATTAGGTATATCAAACAAGCTCTTGTTTTAAGCACTTCATGTTTTGTTCTGTATTTGTTTAAAATTGTTTAAAATTGCTTTCTTTAAAATATGCTGTGGAAATCATTGAATAGAATTCAGAATTCTTAAAACCTCATATTACTTAAAACCTTGTATTTTATACACACACAAACATGCACACACACACACTCGCACACACAAATACACTCACACAGAGGGTTGTTCCAAAAGCCAAGCCCCATAAACAGCTTATTATATAAATTACATTAAATGTTCAAATTGATTGCCATTTACTCCTTACTAGTTTGATTCATGACATTTGAACATTCCTAAGTATGGTAACATTTTCTCTGAAAATAAAAAAAATAATAAATTTAATAAAACATATAGTGATTGATATATGGGGCCTGACTTTCAGTAATTATCTATCTATCTATCTATCTATCTATCTATCTATCTATCTATCTATCTATCTCCATCTCCCATGAACCTTTCTTCATCAATACTGCAAATTATGCTGAACCTGTTAACCAGGATGCACCTGTTTTCGATAGTTTGCAACAGTATAGTATTACAATAAATCCTGACAAAATGTGAATATAATAAAACAAAATGAGAATTATTTCACTGTATCCTCTCAGCGGCTAGTATTTCTGAAATTTCCAAGAAATTTTCAAGAAATCAATAAGACTACAGGAAATCATCAAAGTGTATTAGAACCTTGGAGTCCTTTTAGGCTTATCCCATATGTGTTTGCCTCATCTCAGAGCTCACTATCAGCCTTTCATCCAAAGCAAAGTTAAGGGAAATGGAAATCCACTCACTAAGAGTTTTTGTCATGTTGAAAGACTTCCCTCTCCAGTGACACTGTGATGGCTTACTTCGACCTCCAGAACAGTACAGAAATATGGTTGGCAGTCCTATTGGAATAGGAGCTATTTCTAATATAGGTCTGAGGACTTTGCTTTACCAGTTCTGGAACACTGCAGATCTGTTCTTTCCCTTGTCTAATGCCATTCCCAAACCGTACCATTAAAACAGATATAAAAAAGCCACAGATACCAAGCTCTGTCTTCGATGTGTGTTAGTCACAGTCCATTACAAGAAAAGAGCTAATTTTCTAAAAGTAGTAAATGACATTTCCTCTCAAGATTGATCTCATCTCCAGTCTTTCTACAACACAGGCAAATGCTGACTATAACTGATGAAAACTTTATTTTTCAGGGAAATAGAATTGTTGTGCTTCATAGTTTTTTTGGACATATATTGTATCTCTTTAGCACATGAAAGACAAAAAGCATTGTAAAGGCTAAGTAGGTCCTTAGAGATCAGGCCTCCAAAGATATACAAAGAAGAGGATGTGTGCATCAGATCCACACAGCCATCTCTTCCAGTGACATTTTGCCCTCTTATCTCTGTTTTTGCTTCTGGCAAGAAGTCAGTATTGATTTCTGAAATCTCCCTTTGGGTTTGTACCACATTATGTCACTGATGACTGTTTCTGTTTTCTGGTCATTCAGGCAATCACGTCCATCTCAGCTATAACTACCATATCCCATGTTTATTTTTTATTTATTTACAGTCCCAGACCAATAAAGCAGAGGTACAAAATTTAAAACACAGGGGGGGGGGGGGAACCCTAAACCCTAAACAATCAATAATGAAAAGAGATCATCTGGCTTCTGCAAGCCCTAGCTATCGCTAGAAACTTGGCAGTCTTTATAATGGTTGTCCAAGTTAGGTCTTGCAGAAGAAAGACTGCAATTTTTTTTATCAGAAAGACAACTAAAATTTCTGATAATCAGGTTTATCTGTGTCAAATGCCATAGGCAGTGTAACAATGCATGAATTACTGACTCAATCTCTGTATCTGAGCAGAAACACACACAATTGTTGTAAGGAAGACTAGTTTATTTGTCTATAGTCTCCATAATAGGTGGTATGCCAATCTGAGCCAAGGTAAAAAGTCTTCTTTGCAAAATAAGTGGGATGTTATAGAGGTAGCTAGAAATCATCCATGGAGAACCTGGATTTGTGCCATAATAGGGATGGATGATTTAGGCCCTGTCATTTTGTAGATCTAAATCCCAAATCCGCTGTTTAAGTTTGATCAGGCTTCATCTGGGATGAGAGATGATATTGCTAGGCGTGAGAGGCTATAACATGAAAAAAATCTATCCAGGAGGGTGAGGTGAACTGGAGACTTGCTCCAAAGGATTTGTTTCAGCCAAAATCTGAGAAAGCGAAGTCTCAGGTGGGCCCCAAGAGAAATACAATCAAACTGTAGCTGAACAAGGGCATTTGAAGCTGAGCAAGGGACATGAAGTATGACTTTTAGAAACTTAGACTGAACAGCTTCTAAAGTAAGAGAATCCTTATAAACACATCATCATGATGTTATATTTTTATAGCTGTCTCAAGTCATGCTCCCTATTCACAATAATAGCATAAACATTCACAGATGAGACTCTTACAAAAAGGCTATTCTTCCTTTAAGTTTGCTATTATGCATTCTGGCTTCTCGTATGTTGACAATATTTTTTTCATTCTTTGGTCTATCTGATGCGGTCAAAATAGACAATGGATTTCCTGTCAGTGGCAATTATCTAATTCATTTGCTTTTCATAATCAGAAAGCAATGCCACACTGGCCACAAGCTAAATGAAGGATTGGAATGGCTCATGTGTACCATCAAAGGTTCAGCAGAATGCAAGGGCTGAAGGACAAAATGTTAACCAAATACCAAAAAAATATGTAAAATTACTGAACAATCCTACAGTATTCTATACAATATACAGTATGGGTATGCTTCATTTTTGGATGTCCTCTGTGTACAAAATTGCACCATTGTCAATAAAGCAGGAGGATGATGCAGATGATGGAGAAGAAGGGAGAGTGGTGCAATCATGTCGAATAACCTGCTGTTATAATAAAATATGATGTTCTGGTGAGGAAGGAAGGAAGGAAGGAAGGAAGGAAGGAAGGAAGGAAGGAAGGAAGGAAGGGAGGGAGGGAGGGAGGGAGGGAGGGAGGGAGGGAGGGAGGGAGGGAGGGAGGGGGAGGGGAGAGGAAGAGGAAGAGGAAGAGGAAGAGGAAGAGGAAGAGGAAGAGGAAGAGGAAGAGGAAGAGGAAGAGGAAGAGACCTCCATTTTATGAGTCACTAATTTATTCTACCGCTTCCATAAGAGACACTGTGAACATTGTTCTATAGAGACAGCATTAGGTCACTTAGATTGTTTCTTATTTCAGCAGAAATCAGAATCCTGGAAACCATGTTCATGTAATAATAATGTAACTAAACAGATTTCTGTTTAGTATTTCCAGGAATACTGATTCCAGGAATAAGATGCTTTAAAGCTGAATTGTATTAGCATTCCTGAAAATTTCCTTTAAAGAAGGAATTATATAATATTATCATCCAAGGTTCTATTTGGGTCCAGCATATGCAGTATATACAAAAACCTGAAAGACCAGGTTAGTGACAGATCATCTTGGAGAAAATCTATGTGGTTGCTAGGAGTCAAAAACAATAAATGCAATGTAGTTTATTCTTAAAGGACACAATTGTAATCTATGTTGCTTTTCTAAATGGATTTTAACATTCTTTGAGAAGCTCCTGTGTTATTGTTGTCCCTTGGTATAATTGCTAAAGGTGACAGGCCCTGCTTTTTGTTAGATCTAAAAATGTTGGAGGATTGCTTAGCAACTGTGTATGTTTCAATGAAATTTTCATCCACATTGCTTAAGAGTAGCATGAGAAATGGAATTAGATCCCATTTTTACCTTGGTCTATGACTGCATTTTTAGCGAGATGAACAGAACTAAATAAAAGTCAAGAACAATTTTGTCAACTTTTTACCTCTTCTTGTATCAATGTGCAAAGCAGACACATTGTACCACTGAATTAGTGCACTCCAGCCTGATACTTTGTTTTGCACATGATAGATCCCATTTCACAAAACTCAAGCTAAGGCTGATCTACTTATCTACATGTGTTGCATTTGCACAGAGGCTGCTTTCTATGACTGAACCAAATGACATGGCTATATGCTCTGTTGCTCAGAAGTGAGAAAGGGCACTTCATTTCAATATTTCCTATTGATCATAACCAGCAGCTATGACCATGATATATGTGCTTTGCTTCATGTTTCATAGAAGTACTCCACCGAAGCGTCAAACATCTCCAGTAGCCTAGAAAAAAAATGAGCAGAATGCCAGGAATATTTTATGCATGCTTTATAGTGCTTGATATTAGTGCTCAGTTGCAAGATTTTTAGACTTATGTATTTTACCTCTCCGTGCAAATGCTCATAATAAATAATGTGTTCGGTAATTATATTTTCTCCAGTGAAGCAGAACTGAACTAGTAAATTATGTGTACCAGACCAATTATCAAAGGTATCAACCAGAACAAAGTTGAATCTTCAGTTATAGTTGAACCTGAATTGAACAACTATAGAACATGAACAAATGATTCAGTTAATCTCCTCTCAGCCCTATAATGAAACATTTTTGATAGCTGATACAGGTGACAAAAAACCAGTTTCCTGTGATATTACCTTTCAATATTAACATATATGTCTGTTTGTCAATATTAAAAAGTTATTATAGCAATCTACACTCATGGGTAATTGTTTTCAGACCATTCATTCAATATTAGTGTGAATACACAGTTTTCTGCAGGTTGTGTGTATTCTCTCACGTAGTTTCCTCCCTTCGCTAGGATGGTGGTTTCTTCTGGCGCGAGTTACAATGAACACCTCTACGGGGAGGAAACGTTCCGACAGACACGGAGACTAGGAACACTCCGGAACAAAAAAGCACACCTACTATGCTCCTTAACCTTCCTACTACGATGCAGAGACACTGGGACCATCCCAGCTTTTCTCAGAACGAAAAGGACTCTCAAATCTCCACAAGCTAACCGCATTTACGACCGACTTGAACAAGCCCTCCTACGTGAGAGAAACACACAACCCGCATAAAACATGCCATCACAGACAAAGAACTATTTGACACACACATCATCATCAGTCAGAAAATGAGAAGCCAGGGCTGGGACAAGATTGACAACCTAACCTACAGGAAAATGGAAAAGGATATCATTGACCACACAACCAGGCAAAAACAAAAGTTTAACAAATGCCAAAACAGTCAACCAAAACCGGCGCTGGATCCCGCCTGCATTGTCATCAATTTGACGGAACGCCAACTCGCACCAGAAGAAACCGCCATCCTAGCCAAGGGAGGAAACTTCGCAATCACCCCCCCCCCAGAATTCCTGTGGAAGATATCATTGCCAATGTGGAATCAGCCATCCGCCACCGTCCTGAAGAGGAAGCAGAGGAAATAAGGGGTGAAATAGCAAGAATCCTACAGAGAGCGAAGCCCCCCACCAGCAACATAACGAAGAAAGAGAGAAATGCCATAGAAACCCTCAATTCGGACCCCGACATCATCATCCTGCCGGCTGACAAGGGCAACGCCACGGTAATTATGAAAACAGATGAATACAAAGACAAAGTTAGAGAACTACTAGACCCCACCACATACAGGAAACTAAAACGGGATCCGACCAGCAAAATCATGAAACAAACCAACACCCTGACGAGGAGCTCCTCCCTTCACCCCAACGTACTTCAATGCATATGTAAGACAGAAGCCCTTACACCCAGACTATACGGACTCCCCAAAATCCACAAAGACTCAATCCCACTCAGACCCATCGTAAGCGCCATTGGCTCCCCGACATATGAATTTTCCAAACATCTGGCCACCCTTCTACAGACCCACGTTGGACAGACTCCAGCCCACATCAGAGACTCAGGACATTTCATCGACAAAATCAGCACCCTGAAACTCAACCCCACGGACAAACTGGTCTGCTTTGACGTGGTCTCCCTGTTCACCAAGGTACCAGTGAGGGACACCCTGGCACTCATCAAACAGATCTTCCCAGAAGACATCACAGCCTTATTTCAGCACTGCCTAACAACCAGTTACTTCCTATGGGATAATGAGTACTACGAACAGATGGACGGTGTCGCCATGGGAAGCCCCCTGAGCCCAGTCGTAGCAAATTTCTACATGGAACATTTTGAAAAACGGGCTTTAGAAACCGCACCCGTTACCCCAACAGTCTGGTTCCAATTTGTGGATGACACCTTCGCAATTTGGAGTCAGGATGAAGAAGACCTAGAGAAGTTCCTGAACTACCTAAACAGCATCCACCACAATATACAATTCACCATGGAAAAAGAAGTGGACGGCAAACTTCCATTTCTAGACACGTTGGTCATACGCAAACCAGACCTCAAATTAGGACACAAAGTCTACAGAAAACCCACCCACACAGACCGGTACCTACACAAAAACTACAACCACCACCCACATCAGAAAAGAGGCATTATCAAAACCCTCATGGATCGTGCCAATCGGATGTGCGAAACCCAATTCCTAAACTCTGAACTTAACCACCTTAATGGTTAATTCCTAAACTCTTAACTTAACCACCAGTCCTACAAGCGAATGGCTACTCCAAGAATGAAATAAAAAGAGCCATCAAACCAAGAAAGCAACATGCGACTGAAGAAGAAAAACAGCCACCCACCAACAAAGTATTTCTGCCCTATATCAAAGGGGTCACAGACCGCATGGGAAAACTGATGGAAAAACACAATTTCCAAACAATCTTCAGACCCACCAGAAAAGTACAAGAAGTGCTAAAATCAACAAAAGACAAAAGGGATCCCCTCACCGCCACAGGAGTATACCGCATACCATGCAGTTGCGGGCAAGTATACATCGGGACCACAAAACGCAGCATCCATCCCAGGATAAAAGAACACGAAAGACACTGCAGACTACAGCAACCAGAAAAATCTGCAGTAGCTGAACATGCTCTCAAGCACACTGGACACAAAATCCTATTTGAAAACACAGAGATACTGGACAACACCAACAGCCACTATACCAGGCTATACCGGGAAGCCATTGAGATTCACAAACACCAGCACAGTTTCAGTAAAAAAGAGGAGAGTCTAAAAATCAACAAAACCTGGCTACCAATCCTGAAAAATACAGCCTGCAAAAGGTCAACGAACTCAGCTCAACCACCAGGACATGTGAACAGTTCACACAATGAACTTGCTAATCACCCCCAGCAGCCCCTCGTTAACAATCCAATAGAAGAAAAAACCCTGCCTAATCCCCAGGAAGATACACACGTATTCTGACACCAAAACAAGCAGCCACTCAGTAACCCAACACACACCCCCAATCCCCCCCTTCCCCCCTCAGATCTCTATAAATACCCCAAAAAGGGTCACATCACCCTGGGCACAGAGAGAACTGCTCCTGTCTGTGCTCCTGCACTCTGAAGATGCCGGTCACAGGTGCTGGCGAAACGTTAGGAAACAAAACTTCCAGAACACAGCCAGACAGCCTGGAAGACCCACACCAGCCATCGTATGCCAGCCGTGAAAGCCTTCGACAATACATTTCAGTAGAGCCATTAGTATCATTCACACACAATGAACATATCTAAAGCATTCAAATTAGCAAAACTCTAGAGTGTATTGAAGTTACAGGTCTTCTTCTTTAAATGTTACTTGGAGATGTTGTTGACAAAAACACAGCAACCTTGTTACTATATTAACCAATTCACTTTTGTGATCCTCTTGTGTTTTATAAGACATGTTTTGTAAAAAGTATTTGTTACCAAGCAAAATGTGGTTTTTAACTTAGACACCTCCTTTTATTTCCCTCCTTCTTAGTATAATTCTGCTTGTGATGGAGAACTGCAGAATACTGAAGATATATGCAGAAGGAACAAAACTTCTGATTTCTTAGGTATCTGGAATCAATTCAAGGTTAAAAACAAAGGAAATATTTGGTGTGCATGGATCCAAAATAAGTCAAGATGAATTTCATTTTTGGCTCAGTTTGTTTGTTTACTGATTTGCTTGCATCCTAAAGCAGGTTGTGAAACCCAAAATATGAATCAGGCATTTTGAAGCAAAAGGAGACAAACTGCTTAGAAGCCCTTCCAAATTAAAACCACCTTTTTCAAACATCCTTTTAATCATTGCTTGCCATGAATGAGCTCTGCAAAGTACCTGACTATGTAGTTCTGTACTTATTAGACAGCATATTAGTCAGAATGAAAGACATCATCAAACTACATCCTACCTGAAATGCATAAAAAAGTTTATTGTATACCAAGAGTTAGGCTTTGGCATGTTTTGTTCATTTTCAAAAACTGAATCCCTTGGCTGAGAAAAAGTCAGGTATTTTGAAACTATTCCTTTCTATCTCTGAGAGGTCTTCAATCACTTGGATTATGTTCAGTATCAGGAGAAAAGTTACATGTCAAAGAGCTCGGAAGTAAAAAGATGTGGACATTTGTGTGGTTCATCACCCATTGGGATGCACAAATAGCTGCCGCTGCTGCTGCTGCTGCTCCTTCCTCCTCCTCCTCCCCCTCCTCCTTCTTCTCCTTCTCCTTCTCCTTCTCCTCCTCCTCCTCCTCCTCCTCCTCCTCTTTTGGAAATTAACATTTCCATTTAATTTAAACATAAAACATAGTTTTATGTTTAAAAATGTCTTGATATATACTACAGAGAGGAAGTATTCCTCTGACAAAACTGGTTCTTAGGGATCTCACTTCACATTATGCTATTGAGAGTGTGTGTGTGTGTGTCATTTGGGAGGGGTTAGTTCAGCATAATGCGTAAGCCAGCTTAGTGATGAATGACAGAAAATGTCAGTTCAAACAAGAGTGATGTAAAAATGGTGGGTGTGACCTTAAAACCAAAGCTCCACCCCTTTTTAATGTGCATCTCACAAACACATAAAAAGGTGTGAGACTTCAATCACCCAATTATGCCTGCCATTTTGATGTTGCTGAGTGCTGTTGCAGACACTTCTGAGTTGAAAGCCACAATCTGCTGCTTGTTTACTGATTCTAATTGTGATTTAATGTGGCAGGCAAAGAAAGGTGCATGCTCTGTTTGTGGTTCCTTGATTTATTCTTGGTTTGGTTTTTTTGCCCTTTCTGCATAGTTGCTAAGTTAGCACAGATGTACAAGGCAAGAGCTTTTTTTTTTTTTAAAAAGGAGGAAAATCAGTCAATCAAACAAAAATGCACTGTTACTTTGTTTGCAAAGTTGTCACTGATAGGGTCCATACCTTAATTCATGATTGGTTTAAACTGGTTTATCAAATAAACTATATTTGGCTGTGTTCACAGAGAACATTAAGCCATCAACACAATTAAATGTCTCAAAATGTTTTCCCTAACAATTCTTTTTCTCATCTGAGGAAGAAAGAAAGGAGACGCTTTTATTGAACATGTTAACCCATTTTATATATTTCATGAGGGTTTATTTTTAAAAGAAAACTTGAAATTCAGCACTTTAACCAATCATGGTAATAACCTCATCTGGTAAATTGCACCTAACATGGCAGCAGAACATGGACTGCAAATCCATATTGGTAGAGTTGTTTTAATTATGGAAAGGGTTGTGTTAATACAATTTTCCCTAGATCAGATCCTAGAAAGAAATTCTGAAACATACCTTAAATCCCCTTCCTAACAGAATGATGATTGCAGATTCATTGCAAGAGAGAGAAAGCTTTACTAAAAAGAAAACAAAAGAGAATTAAACTCTGCATAAAATTCAGATCTACTAGTTTATATGTGTATATGCAAATGTATAAATAATTATTGAATTTTAAATAGAAAACCAATGTAATGCACAACATAACTGCACATTGCACATCCACCATCTATTATCCCAGGATTTATTTTTTTTCTGGGGTCTTTCAAAGCTTTGGCTCTTGAGGAGGAGGAGGAAGATTTTAACCAGGACTGAATTGTTTTGTTTTGTTCAATTGTTTTGCTTAAACTGAATAACCAGTAGTACACTAGGGCAATTTTAGATCCCAGATTTTCAGATATGATTAATGGAAGGGGGCTTTAGGTAGTCCAGTATTCCATGTGAGAGTGCCACCATTTGATCTGGAAAAGAAAAAGTTATTTAAAATACCCAGAATAATAAAATGAACATCTACCATTGTTTATATGCCCTTTTAAAAAGAAAAAAAAAGGAAGCTGTGATGAGCAGCATTAACTATGGTAAACCTAGCCCCAGGTTGTTCATATCCCATCCATTTGCTGCCCCTCAAATAGTGATCAGGGACCTGGATTTTGGCCACCTCAGGATTGCAACTTCAAATGATGGCTGGTTCAAAAAAAGAGGGAAGTTCTCTTAAAAATACAACAAATAGCTTCACTACTCCTCTTCTGCAATTGTTGAGCTGATAATAGACATGAGAAAAGGATGTGAACTTCAGGATCAGGATTGCAAAATAAGAACATTTGCTGAAATAGTATATTTCAAGAACAGATAGAACATATTCTTCGAACTCCCTGTTCTCCGTTTTGCTATAGTTCACATTTTGCTGCAGCTTTAGTTCTACTACAATCCAGTGTTAGTTCTATGGGATTTGGAACCCAGAAATGAAACATTTTTTCTATTCTTTGGGCTCTGATATGATAACATTTAAAAATAGTCTTTTTGTCCATGCAAGTCCCTTAAACAATTACTTTATCCATGGCATTCTGTCCAATTCCAAGTGTAATATCTTGGTTCTTGAAAGTTTCAGGCATTGGAACAGTTTTTCATCTGCCAAACGAAATATGATAAAGAGAATAGCACACATACATACACACATAGAACCCTAAACCACAGAAAAAAATAGGATTTTATGTACATATCAGCCCCACTAGGTAGACCAGACCAGGAAATCAAGCCTTCCACAGGAAGGCTAACTACTTAAATTGGGATTAGGTATAATAACAGAATTTTCCAAGTCTGATTATGTTGTACCTCCTCTTCCTTCTTATATCCATGTGAATTAAGGAAGCGTCCGCCTGATGCTTCCAAATACCCAAATATCACCTCATTGCTCTGGACTTAAAAAAAAAAAAAATGTTTCAGCCCCTTTTGCCCAGGTTCTTGCATATTTCTGTCAAGGTTAGCTTCCTTAATCTCTACAATAGAAACTATATGAATCCTGACTCATACTGTAGAGAGAGAAGAAATAGAGGGCAACATTTTAAGACTGACAACTCTAACCACAGTGAAAATTTTAGCAGGGCTTTCCAATGACAGTGTTATGGAGAGAGATATTCAATAATATATTGATAAGATATTCCAGGGTTTGGAACTCTCTACCAAGTCTCCCCCAGAGAAGTAGAAAGTTTTTGTAGATTCTATGGGATCTTAGAGAGCAGAAGACTTGGTGTATTCTTCCTTTAGTATTTCTTCACATTCATTGTTCACCATCTTCTATTCCTCTTTCTGTGGCTTGTGCTGAGCAGTATAAACAATAACCTTACATGATTTCTATTTTTAGCACTTCTGCGTCCTTGCATCTATATTTTTTATATTATTTTGCTAGATTCATACCTAGTGATTCCCCCCCCCCTCTCTCTCTCTCACACACACACACACACACACACACCTGTAGGAAAATTAATCCCTCTTCTTCCTCCATCACATCATTATACTTTTGGAACTTTGCATGCTTCTTACCAATGGATGCCTCTGGGCTTTATAAAATGTTCATAATATTTCTCCACCAAAAATATAAAAAGATGACAAAGTATATCCTTTATTTAAAACTCTCCAAAACTAGAAACTTTGTCTTGTATATGTAGCCCATCTGAAAGAGGCTTGAACACTTCAAAATGATCCACCTTTTTCTGCCAATTAGTTCACACACCTATGGATTGGTTGTCTGTATTAGTCTCCTGTCCTTTCAGCGTCCCAGTGAAAGGCTCAAGTGCAAAAGTTCAGACATAATAAATAGGGATTGATGGTTAAAATTCCTATTGATCAATTAAAAGATCAATCAGAAGAATCGAAATGTTATACAGTCTCCAAATTGGGCAGTCTCCATGGCAGCATTAATAAAAAATGTTCCCATATGATATGAGCACAACAAGGATATACACATAGAAAATACTTGGATGAAAGAAAATTATGTTTATTATGATTAATAATAATAATAATTCAAATGGAGAAGCACGTGTCACATAACACCCCAGACTTAACAACTGTTGACAAGAAAGACAAAAAAGTCTGGATAATGGACATTTCAATACCTGGAGACAGAATACCTCAATATTTCAATACCTGGAGCAGAAGAGAAGAGAAAGAACTGGAGAAAATCACAAAATATAAAGACCTGCAAAGAGAAATAGAAAGATTGTGGCAAAAGAAAGCAAAGATAGTACTAATAGTGATAGGCCTTTTGGTGCAATGCCAAAACATCTGGATCACCACTTGAAGACCATTGGCATTGACAAAATCACCATCAGTCAATTACAAAAGGCAGCTTTACTCAGAACAGCTTGCATCCTGCAACAATACCTTTAACACCATCAGACAACAACATCTGCCTATCCCAGGTCCTTGGGAAGAACTTGATAGGTGGATAAAAATGCCAAATCCAGTCTAAACTAGAAGTTAATCCTTTGTAGACTTTCTGTCCTATGTTTCTATGATAGATCTGACTAGATGAGATTAGATTAGCTCAAAATAACCTCAGGTGCTGAGGGTCTTTTATCCCTAAATTTAATCCTTAAAATAAAATGCCTCCTTAAAATATATAAAGTAAAAAAAAAAAAAAATTCTTAACCTACTTCTGACTGTGTTAGGTATTTTCATAACATTCTAATCTTGCCAATGGCCCAGTTAAGCATCTTGGGCAAACGTAACCAGCTTTACTTTTATATTAGATTTATATCCTGCCTTTCACTGAGGGGCTCAAGGGGACATCCTTTGATTTTTCCCATCACAACAACCCTGTGAGACAGGTTGGGCTGAAAGAGAGTAACTGGCTCACCCTCACCCAATAAACTTTCAGGCTGAGCTGGGACTAGAACCTGGGTCTCCCTGCTGCTAGTTGAGCACCTTAACCACTAGACCATACTGGGTCTCATAGGAAGTCCAACATAACTGGGGAAGAATTGCCAAATGGTAAGCTGGTTGCTGTTCCTACCACTAATTAAAACCTGCTCCATAGGAAGGTGGTCAATTTATGCAGGCAGTATACTATCAAAAAAGCTTTCTCCCCCAAAAGGCCCAGAAGCATAGTCCTACTATAAGCAAAATAAGCTAAATTTCTGTTAAATTTTCACCTATGGGTTCTGGATGTATGTGCAGGATCCTGTTCCTATGGAAGGTAAGCATTTTTATTTATTTTTATTTCCTTTTTTTTCCAGTCTGCTGATTCTAACATCTTTGATTTAGATTCTCACTCTCACTCTTGCAGTACTCTGACTTTCAAGAGGTCATGCTACCTTTTCACAGAGCAAGAAATACTTTCTATGAACTTTTGTAGAGGCAGCATAGGTTTTCTTCACCCTTTCCAATAAAAAAAAAAAATCTAATTTTCAATCTAAGCAAAAATAAATACATTCAGAAAACTGACCATCTTAGAAGGGAGCAAAGTGGCATTTAAGTTGAATTCTTGTCTGAAAAAATGTAGATCCTGAGCAAGAATCGCTTATTGTAGGATGTCAGGTTTCTTTTTGTTGGATGACAGCCTAAGTCAAATATCATTTTCTGTTTCTTCCTTGCTGTACTGGTGATTGACAAGAGTCCCCATCTTATGATGTCTTCTGCATATTGTCCTGTCAACATAATTGCTAGAATCATATCAAAATGGTATTACTTGAAATTACTCTCAACCCTATTTGGAGAAAGCATTTGAAAGGAATTGCACAGGTGCGGTTTTAAGAACTTGCTTCATTTTAAAACTCACACATACATTTCAGGAAATAAAGGGAAATTACAGCTATTAGCCTGAACAGGAAATAACCACCAGATTTAGCACCACATGAAAATTAAAATATGAACTGCTAACAGTTTAGTCTGGGGTTTTTAAATGTTAATTTCACACATGCTTTTTCTCTTTTTCCCCTCATCTCTCCGGTTTTCCCTCATCTGCCTGGGATATTAGCTGAGCTTATCACTTTAAGAACGATTCCTTTTCTCCTTTTCCTTGCCCCCCCCCCGATTTTTTTTTAATGTCATCACATTTTTGTGTGCATGGTGGGAATTTAGGTAAGCTTTAGTTGTAAGAAAGTTCTGAGCATAACATTTAAGGCTGCTGCAGCAGTTTCATGGATCATTAACAATTTGCTAATATTGTTTTAGCTTGCAAATTAGTGCAGCTTAGTGACTAAGGAAAGGCTCCATAGCTGTCATCAATCAGGCTAAAATTCTTCATGCATGAGATGAAAAACGATTTTTAGCCTTTGAGGCTCAGGCAGCAATTACTGTAACAACAACCCCCCCCCCCAAAAAAGGAGTGATGGCGGGGGTGGATGGATAAACATTCCAACATAAAATTATCTTAGTGGTTCCATTATGTTTATGTCTTGCTGCATAAGAATAAAACTAAAAGTATGCTGGTGACTCTCTGAATTAATTTTATTGCATGCTAATAATAAGCTAAGACAAGTGGCATGTCAAAGATCCAGCAAGCGCAGAAATAAACAAATAAACAAACAAACACCAAACTAAATATTTATTCAAAAGGAGTATTTGCCTCAGCTTCTTTCTCACTTCTCCCACATGATCAAAATGGCGGCTATACAAATACAATCAATCAATAAACGAAATGTTTGCTTCCTGCCAAATTCTAAAGTCACGGGGTGTTCAACACCTGAATGCCATAGAAAACTTTCAGTCTACCACTCTGAAAGGATAAATCATCAAATCACTTCCTATGAATTTGCAGAGTTTAAAACATACCTAGAATAACAACCCCAAACTATAAGTCCTAAGATGACAGCTGCAAATTGCACCCCAGTGATTATAATGTTTAAGGTAATCACCCATCTCCTTACAACTTGGATATATTTGTTAGGATCTTGACTTAATAATGGTAATTTCCTGATAGTGGATCATTGTTGCAATCAGGAAGAAAGAGGTCCAGGAATCAGAAGACCATACAATATGCAAATAGAAGAAAGAATGAAAGGGGCGGAGGAAGGAAAATATGGGTGATAAATTAGGATAAAGTAGAATTAAAGTCAGCCATGTTTTAAACTTAATCCATCTGAACATAAAATTAGTAAAAACAATCCAATAATAGGCTTCTCATTTCCTTAAAGGGTTCCAGCTCCTGTTTTTTTTTTTAAAAGGCAACCCTCTGTTTTCTTGCCAATACTATGGTTTCTTAATTGCTATCAATGTTTATATGCTTTTTCCAGTCCTTAAATCTGGAAGAAAATATGTCGGCATGAAAAGCATTGGCCTCACAGCCTGTCTTTATTGAAACTTGGTAACGGGAGGGTTATTGTAAAGTTGTGGTAAGAATTTGACATACAAAAACTGGTGGGATCTTTGTCCTGAAATTGCACCTACTATATGTCTGTGTTTTCTGTGCAAACCCCCTGAAACCAATGCTATATTGTTGTGCACCATAACATATTGGGACATTATGGGTCCATTGTGAAAACGTGAAGTTTCAGCCATTTTCCTGGTATATTGCTTTTGTAAACTTTGGAGGACGAGGAGGAGGAGGAGGAGGAGGGGGAGGAAAAGAAAGAGAAAGAGATACATACATACATACATACATACATACATACATACATACATACAGATTTTCTCATCACCTGAGTACTGTAGCTTCACAAAATGATTTGCACCTGCACCTCTCAAACAGGATTTTTTGTTTGTTTGTTGTTTTTGGTTTGGTCACAACATTTCTACTAAACAACAGGACAGGGAAAGTCAGTATGAAGGGATAGGCACATCTGACAATTTCAGATTTATTTCTTTTATTTAGTGAAAATTATTGGTTGCCCAACTCACAAGGGGTTGGCTGGCCCCTTAGTGGTATGCTGTGGCCCCAGTGGCCTCTTGGATTTCTTAGCTTTTTTATCTTTTTAATGTTTGGTTTTATAACTTTTAACTGTATTCATGTTTTTTAGTATGTTGTAAGCCGCCCAGAGTCCCCCATTGTGGGGAGACGGGCTGGGACAAATTAAATAAATAAATAAAATAAAATAAAATAAACTCCAGTGGACTCTTTAGTTACCCCCTTCCCCTATTATATTTTATCTCAGGTCACTTCGCCATCAGTTTTGTGTGTGTATGTGTGTGTGTGTGTGTTTTCCTTTAAAGTCAGCACAAATATTTGTTAGTTTTTCTCCAAAGATATTCATTCATTCATTCATTCATTCATTCATTCATTCATTCATTCAGTATAATTTCTATGTCATCCCAATCATAAAATGCTGGGAAGCTCACAAAATATATGGATTGTCCCTATTTTCTCTCTCCACTTCTCTCTCTCTCTCTCTTTTTCAGGGAACTATCTGTAATATATTCATCTTTTGTCACTGATTCCCCCACCCCATGCTATGCATTTTTGTATGTGTACTTCCCTTACCATTTGTTGACTTGTGATCTGTATTACCCTTTTCAGAAAAAAAAATATATATATTCAAAGTATAACTATATTCCCTTTCAGGAACCTATTTGAAGACAATTGAAGGACCATGTCTGAAGACCCAGTTCAGTGTCATGGTTAAGATGCTGGACTAGAAACTGGTTGTCACAAATTCTAGTCCTACCTTAGGCATGAAAGCAGGTTGGGTGACTTTGGACCAGTCACTGTCTTTCAGCCCTACACCATACAGACTTGCTGTAGTGGGAAAATAGGACATGGGAGCATTATGTGCACTGTCTTGAGTTACACATAATAAAAGTGTGATTTAAATCTAATAAGAAATAAAAAAAGAACTGTTGTTTGTCTATAGACAACATAGTACTCAAACAGCTTTGGTATCAGCAGTTACACTAGATTGGGGTTGCTCCCCTAAAGGAGTTGAACCATGATTTGGAGTCCTCCTAGATTTGTAGCTCCTACTTAAACAACAAACTTGGATACCCTACCATCAGTAATTCACATATTAATCACCACTCAGTGGGACTACTGCAATAAGCTCTACATGGGGCTGTTTTTGGACATGACCCAGAACCTACAGCTGGTACAAAATGCAGCAGCTTTAATGTTGGCAGGTCATCCCCAGTAAAATAGTATAACATCAATTTTGAAGTCACTGCATTGGTTATCAATATGTTTCCAGGCCCAATTCCAAGTCCTGGTTATTACCTTTAAAGCCTTTATACCTTGTCAGAACAGGGTGCCCACCCTGTTTGATCATCACAAGAAGGCCTACTGAGAGATCTCACTTTTATGACATACATAGGATGTGGATAGGGCATCAAGACTTCTCAGTAGCAGGGCCAGCTTTATAGCATTCTCTCCCCTTAACATATATGCTGGTGGCTTTTCATAAGCAAGTTAAAGGATAAGAATTAAAAATTATGTGTTTGGCCCAAGCTGAATAGGGATGCCATAAAATTTCTGGATTTGTTTTAATATTATCTTTTGAGTTTAATTGTTCATTGCCCGAAGTTCATTGGGAGTTGTGTGGCCTAGTAACATTGCAAGATAGAGATGGATAGATGGATAGATAGACTTGCACTGGATAGAAAATGATAGTACTTTCTTTCCCATTCTTTAGTACTAGTTTTCAAGTTTGATGTATTAAAAATTCTTGTGAGCATGCTCAGTTTCTTCTCAATGCCTGTACAAAAATATCTCAAGACAGAAATCAGCCCCTTATCTCCATCTATGCTTATGTATAGTTGGCAGGGACAATGGGATTGCCTTTTTTTCCCTTCTGCTTTATATTTGGCACTCAGGGACTTCCAAGAAAAATTCACCAGATGGCTCCATCCTTACTTTCTGAAGGTTAATCCCCCCCATTTTTTTTTCTTGGCAGGCATTCAGATAGCAGGGTGGTAGAATGTGAAAGTCATTTAAACATATTTGTTTAATATCTGCTGTTAATAGATAACCCAAATGACTATACCTAGAATGCTTGTTCATGGAAGTTATCATCTTCACTCCTCAACTTCAGAAAAGGTTTTGCCCAAAGCTTTTTTCCTATAACTGATTAAAATCAATTAAAAATATATATATTTGTCTTACTGGGTATGAGGATAAATAAATCAAGAGCCTGCTGTCACAGCAGAGATGTCAATGATGTCAATAATCAACAACCACTCAGTTTCAAGACCATGAAGCTCAAGGCAATGAGTCTACTGTAACATGGGAAAGCTACTAAGCAGCAGCAGTAGGTTTAAACTATGATAAGTATAAAAAGGAACCACTCCATCACATTAATATCTGTTTAATATGACTTCATTCTAGTTTGCTGAGGCATCTGTAATATCTGGAAATTTTGTCAGAATGAAATTTGTAATTTTATGATGCAAGCTTTGCCCATTAGGTACATTCATGTGACATCAGAATGCAGGTACAAAAGGAGTGGAGTTTGTATTGCAACATTGCAGTGCCTGTTTTATCATCTGCCTTCTCTTGCTCCCCCTTATGGATACTCATGCTAGTTCACCATAACTATTTATTTGCACTGGGTTGAGTGTTTTAGAAACTTCTGAGTTTGAACCTAGCAGCCTAATTATACAGCACATGTTGCCACATGTACAAAAGGCTTGGGACTTCAGTAACAACAGGGGCCAAAAAATAAAGAAATTTTTGCCTCAGCAACCTGGAAAATAAATTGAATTCTAAACTGAAGGCAATTCAGTTGCTGCAATTTCTGTAACATGCTCCTATCCTCTTTCAATAAATCTTGTTAAAAGAAGCTGTAGGAAAATCTTGCTTTCTGTTGAAATGGGTTGCCGAGAGCCTGACAATATGCTTTGCTTCAGAAAGTGTTGATCAAATGAACAGAACAAAAAAGAGCCCAGACTTGCACAAAAAGAAGTGGAAGCAATAAATACGGAAAGCAAAACACCCAAACCAATAAATAAAATTACATTTAGAAACAGTAAATTCTTATAGAAGTTAGTAGACAGTTGGAGAATAAGGAAATTCAATGAGTTCTAAAGAAGGATGAAGAGATAGCAGAGAAATGGAATGAGTTCCTTTTGTCTGTTTCCACTTCAGAATATAAAACTTGAATGGTGAAATCATATTTTTTTTCAGTATTCATAAATGATCTGGAGCTAGGAGATGAATAAAAGTGAACAAAACACAGAATAGAATTAAAGTCTCAACCATAAGCTGATGGGTCTGAGAAGCTTTTTCATGAGATGGCTGGTATCTAAATATGAAATATGAATGAATGAATGAATGAATGAATGAATGAATGAATGAATGAATGAATAAGACAGGAAGGAGAATACCCAGAAAAGAGGTTAGGAGACTATGCTGATACCGTAACAAAACAAAGCACCAAATCCAATTTCTGGTTGCTATTTTAGAAAGTCAAGTACATTTTGGAGAACATTAACCCTAGGAACAAATAGAATATAAACTCTGATTGCATTCCTTGATACAAAATGCAACCATTTTAAAAGTACATCACACTTTTCTGGTAATCTCACTTAAAAAAGGATGTTGTAGAAGTAGAAATGTTGGGGAAAATAATTGACATATTAGACATGCATATGGCTACATGAATACCAGTGTATAAACATATAAACAACACCATAGAAAAACATGCATATTTACCTGGGCTGCACCCCGGCTGCACAGAGGAAACTGTCAATGTACTCACCCAGTGTCTGGAGTCTGTGCAGATCTAGATGGAAAGGAATAGACTTTGGGTCAATCCTGACAAGACTAAGTCATTATGGCTGTTTGCCCCCAACACTTGGATTGGAGATATATTCATTGTTGGTCTTGGATGGAGTTCCACTTCCCCACTGAAGGCAGGTTTGCAACTTGGGGGTCATCCTGGACTTGCAGCTTCTGTTCAAAGAGCACATGGCAGTTGTGACCAGGAGGGGCTTTACACAGGTTTATCTTGTGTGCCTGTTATATCCTTTCCTTGACTCGGAGGTCCTTCAGATGATCCCTCGTGCCCTGCTCACCTCATGACTGGACTCTTGCAATGCACTTTACACAAGACTGCCCTTCAAGACCATCCAGAAGTGCAGCAGCATGACTAGTAATGGGCATTTCACAGTATGTCCATGTGTCACCACTGCTCCGCAAACTGTGTTAGCTGTCAGTAGGTTTCTGGGTGCAGTAGACCCTGGTTATCTGAGGGACTACCTATCTCCAATTGTCTTTGCCCTGCCAGTACATACACACAGAGTGGATGAGCTCCAGATCCCCCATACTAAATGCTGACATCTTGTGGGACCAAGGAAGCATGCCTTTTCTGTTGCTTCCCCCATCCTCTGGAAAAGCATCCCCCTCTCTTCCAGAGATATGAATGGTGCCCACTCTCCTGGGCTTCTGGAAAGCCTTTCAAATCTGGCTGTGTTCTCAAGACTGTGGTTAATGTGTTTATTGATGCATTTGTGGGGTCCCTCTCATATCTGCATTGTTTATCTTTTTGGTTGTTTTAGACCTGTCTGTTTATATGGGTTTAACTGTTTTTCATTGTTTTTATTGTTTCTGCATTTTGTAAGCCACCCAGAGTCTAACAGAGTAGGCAGTTATAACAAATTTAATAAATTATGGTTGGTCGCATAGTCAGCCAGATGTTTAGACTGGATTTGGCATTTTTATTCACCTGTCAAGTCCTTCCCAAGGACCTGGGATAGGCAATTGTTGTTGTTTGATGTTGTTAAAGGTGTTGTTGTTGTTGTGGGTAAAGAGAATTTTTTTCTCTCTCTCATACACACTCAGTACTAGAAACCAGTATCTTCAAAGGTAGCAGAAAGACAGGAGGCTTAGTTCAAAATACAAGCAGATAATTGAACTATGGAACCTGTAACTGCAAGATGTAGCAATCATCATTAATTTAGATGGGCTCATAAAGATTAATGAATGCTAAGTGTATAAAAGGCTTCAAGTCATGATGGCTAAATATTATTTCCAATATCAGAAGTTCTATGGTTCTGGAACCAGTTCCTAGGGAATGGAGGAGGGAACATCACTTATGTTGTTTGTAGTCTTTCTTATAGGATTTAGTTGGCTAATTTGTAAACAGAACGCTGAATTAGATACGTTTTTGGGCTTATCCAACAGAGTTTTTCCTTTGTTTTTATAGTGTAATAAAATAATTTGTCCTTAAGTAAATTTTCAAACAGGAAAATTTTATTAACCTGAAGATTTCTTTTTTGGTATTCAAATTATATTGGAGCACAGATTTTAAATGTTATTTCAGTTTGATTTTCTAAGCTCACTAGAGCTTAGAGGGAGACATGGACATCTGCAGGTGGGACAAGTGATATCACGTTCATCATGATGGCATGTCACACAAATTATCTAATTCTCATAATTTCCCCAATGATATCGTGACACCCGCAGTGTCATCGTGGCATCTAACAGACCCCTATGAGTGGGAATAGGAATAAATACATCACTAATGTGCAATCTGAGAGAACAGATGAATTCTGTGTAAAGGAAATATGCACAGAAGTGCTTGTTTCAAGCAAAATGCTTAATTATTCTGATTAGTCAGTGATAATTATTTGACATGTACGTGAACATATTCCTGACCAGCTCTATACTCAAGTGTCCAGACCCAGAAGTGTCTGTGTCATTTGGCCTAAAGGCACATTTGGCTTTCTAAAAAGTTGAAAATCCTCCAGGAATTCTTGGAGGATGTTGCAGTTTAGAGATACAGTAAGGAAGCAAGGAAACAAATAAACAAATCAACCCAATGGGAATATTTTCTTCTCTGACTGGTCCTACATATGTCAGAGCAGTGTTCAGTATCTGATTATTATTTCAAGATGCCCTGTGACTCCACTAACAGGTGACCCATTACCCTGGAAAGCATCATTTTTCATTGTAAAAACTTTAATTCCATGACTATTTTTGAAGGATTTCATAGCATTCCTTCCCCTGGGGAACCAGGATTCATCCAAAATTAAGTTTACTTCAGTTGAAGCTTCACCAGATCAGGTGACTCGCAGCAAAAGGAGATTGTGTTAGAAAATCTGCCCTCTGGTTTCCCCTGAGTTTGTTCCCTGTATATTGCCATTGCTTTAAAAATTGGGATTGGAATCATTTTAAATGAACATTTATTCTCTCTACATCACTAGTAAAGAAATGCACAATCTAATGCAAGCAGGAAATCAAATATTTGAGTGTTATGTTCAAAACCTGTAGGTGTACAACATTGAACTATTAGTCCCAAAGAACATTCAAGGTTTGGCTTGCCTCTGTTCTCTTACTTATGAATGGACACATTTTTATTTTGCTCTTTACCTGGGAGAACTTTCAAATATTAAATCTCCTTCCTGCAGTCTAAAGTGGTCATGTCCAGCAAATTATATCCCTTTTTCATGTATTTTTATGACTTCCCCTATCACATGCTCTCTTCACCCTATTCTTTATCAAAGAAACTCAACTCAATCTAGGGTGTGAAGTTGCAGAATTGCCAATTGCTACCTTCCTGGTATGCAAAGTGTTAATAGATATGCTGTTACCCTTGGTTGTACAAGTAATTCTAATCATGACATTTATAATCGAATTATCCAAGAGAAATGCTATTACAGTTAGATTTATCTAATACCACCACTGTATCTGAACAACATAATGCAGTCCATCCATCAAAAAAGTAATCATTTACTTCTGTTTCTTTCCATTTTTAAGAACATTTTTCATCAGCTGGCAAAATGAATTATGAGCCCTATTTCAAACTTCACTTTTCTTTATAAGTTCATTTAGGAACATCAAAGACTTAAAAATGGGATGGGAAGAGAAATGACTCTATCAGCATTTCTTCAAGGAATAATATCTTTTGTTTGTAATATTTAATGGAGCAGCTGTTTTAAGCTAAGTAACAAGATCTGCTACTTCTCCTTAGGAAAATAATTTATTTCAAGGAAAAATGTTCTTTGCTGAGATGTCAACTTATACACTGCATGGGTGACTGTTATAATACAAAGAACAAAAGAGAGCCATTTTACCACATATTTTAAACACAAACATCTGAACATTAACATTCAAGCACAACTTTAAAAACAGAATGTCTCATTTCAGCTAAAAAGCTGCTGCTGATGTAACAGTAATAATATCTAAGTTGTTTCTTACCCTGAAGTGAAGAAGCTTCTCTCCTTAGTATGTGGCTGTTAAGGACAATTGAGCAAAGGATTCTGTTCCAATCTCCAGCCATTATGTGCTGAATTATAGGCAAGTTGAGCCAACGATGTTAGGTTTGCTCTCAACAAAGCTTTTAAGGAATTTAAGGAATATGAAAAAAGAGTCTTAAATTCTTGAAGTTGGAAGTGAAGGGTATATCCTGACTGAAGAAGCCACAGACTGCATCCACCTTCTTGTAAAATTCTCAAAGACTTGAAATAATGTCTCCTGCCCTAATAGTCCTCTTTCATGGTGAAGTTATTGAGGCAACAACATGGATGGTTTCATGTGATTTATAATCCTCTCTAGCTGAAATAGTAATGTCAACACTGAAGCCAAGTCAAATTCACTTTTAGATATGGAAGCTCATTGGATGAGTTTAGACCTGTGACTATTTTAGTCCAATTCACTTTATAGAATTATTGTGGTGGGAATAAACTTGGAGACAGGATTACTGTGTTCATCACCTTGAATACTACAAGGAGTTTTGAGATAATGAGTGAGACAAAAACTGTTGTAAAGTTCAGATAAACAGTCAAGGTTTTCAGGAAATCATACCATGACTAAAAGTCAAGACGTGGGGATACATGGGATTCAACTGTCACAGAAATTCATGACAAGTAAGGATTATTTTATAAGACATGATAGTGGAGATGTTCTCACGGGCTATACAGGTGAGACACCAGATACAGATTACTTGAGACTGCAGATGGAGATCAAAGTCTGTAAGGGCTAAATTGGGAATAATGACACTTGCCATTTTATACTGATGATACTGGACCCCAAACCAGAGGATGACCTCCCCCAGTGGTTTCACGTAGATGTTAAACACATGTGTTAAGGATGGGGATGGTAGGGAGGTTAATGATCATCTCAAGTTTTCCTTTTGTTTTGTTTTCCACTGTGGACAAGTAAGGCTGGCTGACATATTAGGAAACTAACCTACATAATTACCAGGTCTGTGCAACGCTTTGAAGTGTTGCTTCCCTTCAATTTGAACCATCCCTTTGAAGTTCTTTTTGAAACAATTAATCCCTCCTGCCCCGATTTCAAAAGGCAAAACAGTTTCATTACTTCTCTTCAAGGCCTTGTTCAATGAATCTAAGAATGGAGAAGACTCTTCCAGCTCTTCACATCAGCTGCTAGAAGTGCCCAAAATGCTTCAGAACATTTCTATGTGCTTTATTTTAATGACTTTATTTTAATGACTTCTGTCTCAGAGAAATTTTATTCCAAATTTCAGGATATTATTTATTTCAGAAAAAATAAATGCATCCATACATGTGAACCTTAAGAGCATAACACACATGAACAGACTAAATATGGTGGCATACAATAATGATATAATGAATGTATTAATGATATGTTGTATGTTATTAATGTAGTTAAGTATGTAATTGAATGTCTAGCTCTGAACTTTGGCTAATATGGACAAATATTTTAAGAATAAATAATGAAAATCTCTATATACCTTTCAGGAAAAAAAATGGAACAAAATAATACAATCTTGAAGGTGAAAGATATGAAGATGTTGAACTATGTACTCCAAATTTAAGAAGAAAACTATTTTGAAGTAAGTGTGGAGGCCATGTAATTTAGAAAGATCTTTAAAGCCCTCCCCATAGACAAATAATGTCCCTAGGTTGTGCTAAATATTTATGTTTCATGAAGAGATTGGTCTATTAAATGATTTATCATTAAGGTTGCTTCATCTCTTGAGTTATAGATCAGTGACCACTTTATATGGAATTTGTCCAAATAGTCATTTATCAAATAGTATCTTCTGACCACTTCATTAAGTGCCAAGTTGCTAGAACAACTTTATCAAATAACTGTGACTGAGAACATGGATGGTGAATGATAATGGTCAATGAGACAGTACCCCCCCCCAATGGACCTCACCAAATTATTACAAATGAGTTACTATTTGGCAAGTGTTCACTGGCATCCATCTGCTGTTGTTTTCTTTTATTTGTTAGTTTACTATAACAGATATGCCCTAATGTTTTAACAACAGATTGATATTTTATATAATGCTTAACTGGGTAAATATTATCCAATACAAAGAAGAATGTTACTGGCACAAGAAATTTGGGGCAAAATAGGACCTGAGTAACTCTACCTTCTTTCCATCCCCAGCTAACACTTTCCATTTTTCCCAATCAATAGGCTTACTCCCTGTTTGTTCTTCTTATTCCAAAAAACATTTCTTGTTATTATGAACATCTCACATAAGCTTCAGCTGCTCCCAGTTCTAAAGGTCTATAACTAGAGGTTGTTAGGATCAAAGAGAATAAGAACTTCCAGGAACAGCAAATAATGGATAGAGATGAAGAAGAATTGAGCTGTTGCTGCTGTAGACAAAGTTTAGACAGCTTTGAGTCATTGAAGGGAATTAGAATTGGGAACCTCTGGGCAAGGGAGCAGGTTGTCCCAAGGAGCAAAGAAGCAGAAAATGAAATTCAGGAATTAGAAAGGGTTGTAGAGAAAAATAGAAAGAAGAGGTGCTGCATATTCTGCCTTGAGCTTCTGAAAGACAGGACATTAATCTAATAAATAAATACATATGTCCTGGTGCTGCATGCAAGAAAGATGCCTGGGGTAAACAAGGAGGAGCACAGATGAAGTTTAGCTTGGAGTTACAATATGGTTAGGAAAAATCAGTGAGATAGTCTAAAACAGACATTCTAAAGAGATAAGGGATAAAAACCAAAATTGAGGCAGTCTTCTCTTGGCAGTCAGGCAGGCAGGCAGGCAGGACAGGCTTGTAAGGTAAAAGGAAGAACACACAGGTTTTTCTCACTGCAACACTCTGCCCAGAATTTCACTCTTTACAGCTAGCAGGGAAGAGAAGCAACTTGGTGGGCACAAAGGAATCAGGAATATTGATTGGTAAGGCTCAGCTAATGGAGAGAAAGAGGCTGACAAGCTTTTGCAACAAGGACATTGCCCAGTGAATTTGCTGGAGGAAGATCAAGACTTGGAGCCAGGAGGAGGTAAAGGCTGAATTAGAGGAACCAGGATGCAGGATGGAGGAGACTCATCTCAGAACCAAGCAGAGGAGAGTAAGAAAAACTGCTATATGGCCTAATAGTTGGTTTGGGCATTTTGCAAGGGAGAGGGGAATGTTGGTTTGTTTATGTATGTGCTGTGCCTTTGAAATGTACTCCACCTTTACGGAGACTGTTCTATCTGATGTGTATATATTTGCGTGAAAAAGGAAGGATGGCTACTTTCTGAGTAAGCCCTCCCTGCCAGATTCCCAAAGAGTCCTATAGTTCAGTGTCATTTAAAATTATTTTTGTATGTCTATGATGTTATTTATATATTCAAATGGTTGCTGTTTCTCTAATGCAAGTTGTAAAGCTGTTGTTTATAATTAGAAGTTTGACAGTTTTCTTCTTGGATTCCCCTGGAAGAGGGAGTGAACACAGACCCTCCACCCTTCTGGTTGAATACTTGTCAGTAGATTTGTCTAAAGTAATGGGAAAAGAGTTGGGGAGATCTCCCTCAGAGTATCTCGAGGGAGCCAACTTCTCAATCTCAGGACAGTTTCTCTATTAAAATGGTAGCCAAACTTACCCAATTGAAAACCATCTATTCTAAAGTCTAAGATCTAGGTTTAATTTTCTTTCACATCACTCACTGAATCCAAAATAATAATAATAATAATAATAATAATAACAACAACAACAACAACAACTTTCTCTCAAGGTTTCTTTCATTTCCATTTTATCAGTTTTTCCTTGCTTGTCAGTTTTACATCCATGCTATGAACCCCTGTTCCTTCATCATATTCTAGAGAAAAAGTTCTCAGTGAATCAAATCCATAATTTATTAGATAACCCATTTTGAATTGGGTTGTATTTCTACTAGATGTCAGAATAGTTGAAGCCCCTCTTTTTTATTTTACCTTTCCTCTGTGAATGTTTAGCCATCTGATTCAGGAAATAATATTTTATATCTTTCAGTTGGCTTAAGGAACTGTAGTACATTACCATAATAGTATCATTTTTTCTTCTTCTGTCCTTTTTTACTGAGATCCAGAGGCACATCTGCCCCAGAGGTGCATTTGGCCCCCACACTCCTGGCCTTCTGTAAGGCTTTGAAGACCTGGTTCTGCCACCTGGCCTGGGGAGGGAATACCTCAAGCATGGGGATGGCTAGCCCCATAGAGGCCTTCTGCCTTCAGTCTCAGATTTTTTCATCCTCTTGGACTCTCTCCTTTTTAGTAATGTTTTTAATTAAGGTTTTATGTATTTATATATTTTATGTTTTTAATGTTTGTTGTGAATCACCCAGAGTTCCCCCATTGGGGGGGGGATGGGCGGTTGAAAAATTTAATAAATAAAATAAAATAAAATAAAGTGCTGTGATGACACAATGCAAACTCCACCCCTTTTGTACAGGCATGCAATATTATACAACAACATAAGCACCTCCCAGTAGCACAGCGCTACTCTCATCACTTGCCTCCCTTGGTTCCTCTCCCCATGGATGCCTCTGTCCAGATGCTATTGGGGTGTTTCAGTGTAACATTTTTTTCAGTAGTGACATGTAATGCCACCACCTCACTCTTGTTCTTAAGCCTTTCCTTTTCTCTTAAAAATGTGTACATTCCAATTGCTCTGCTCCAGTTACAGCTTGCGTATACGTAAGATTTTCCCATTCTTGTACTAAGATTTCAAGTTTATTAATCCATTTAAAATATTTATATGCCATTTGTCATGCAAAGCATTTTCCAGTTAAATAATAGGACATAAACTTTTTTTGGCTGAACTGTTGTCTCTGTGAGAAATTATCAAGTAGCCTACCTCTATTATCCTGAAGCTTCCTTTGTCACATGGTTTCTTGTTCATCATCATCATCATCAAACTTCTTTGCTTGTCTTTCTTTTCTTTTTAAGATTTTTTATTTGGTGGTCTATCAATCAGATTTGCAATGTCTAAGTCAAAACCAAAAGAGTGCCAAAAATACTTCTTTTAATCATTATGTCAGGATGTCTTTCAAGACCTGTCCTGGAGTAATCCATTAAATTCCATGAGGTTTACTTGTGTGTAGGAATGCATGCTTAATGTTTCTTAAAGGAACATCATACAAATTAAATCACTGACAATAGGTAACTGGTGACTGACTGACTGACTGACTGATTGATTGGTTAATTCCACCCAACTCTGTGTGGTGTACAAAAAGTTAAAAAGCAAACTGAAATAGAACTATTGGACTGTGATCTTTATAACCAAGGTCCAGAGTCAAGACAAACACTTCCAATTTGCCAAACCAACATCAGTCAACGAATCAAGTATCAGAGCTAATGAATGTTCCAAGTCCAAATGCCTGTGAGATCAGTCAAGTTTAGAGGTGCACATTAAGACATTTTCCATAAATGTACTGTAGATGCTGATCAGAAAGCTTGGAATTTTTATAAAATACAGCAGAACTTGTGCTAAAGCTTCATATAAAGGTCTGTTGTATCATTCTTCTATTTCAGTAATCATAAATAACATTAAAAAATAAATCATTGAAAGCATCTAAAAACTCTGCCAAATACATAAAAATGTATATATTTTCCTAAGGAGCTTACATCCCAATTTTGTGCAAAATAAAATCATAAACTTAAAACTGGAGGAAGATAGGCCAGAAAGTAATTAGACAAAGACTGGCTGTAACTGATGAGGAAAGAGAGAAAAGGGACATCATGAATTAAGGAAACATATACAGAAAAAAGAGCCATAATTAATCAGTACAACAACAACAAAAATGTCTGAAGATATGAACCAAATAGAATAATACATGCCTTGATTCACAAACAAAAACTAGAATGGTTCTTCCTAACCAGGCACTTTCTAAATTTCTTGGACTACTGTCAGCCATGTGAGTTGGCCAGACAAGAAGTACAACCAGGAGTACTAGCATTATCTTTATTGCAAGGTTACATTAACAGAATCTTACAAGACTGAAAGTATTCTTCCCCTACTTTCCTTTTACCCTCCAGAAAACTAGGAAGAATCCCTTCTGAAACATTTCCCATACCATCCCCCCACCCCCATTCTCTGGGCTGAGATATCTTTTACATGCCAGTTTTTCCAATCTGCAGCTCTTCCTTCTGTTTCTCAAGGTCATTCCCAAATACCATTACAATTACCTCTCCCCCTGAGAAAAATCAAAGATTATGAGAGTGAAAGTCTACAAACATCTGGATATCTTGTTTTGTTGTTCAGCAGAACTTTATCTGAGCCTTGGCTTACTTATGGGCAAGCATAATTAAATACAGTGCCACTACTGACTAAATATTGTATAGTATTGTAACACAGGTAATTGCTTTCTGATTGTATTATTCAGTCTCTGAATGCCCTGCAGTGCTATAGGGACAGAGAATGAAAATCACATCAAAGATCATTCTGCTGAATCTATATTTCAACAGTTCTGGGAATTGCACTTATGGGAAATCTGAACTGTACAAACTGCAAAACAGTGGGGTACTTGAGATCTATACATTGCTTTTAATAGAAACATTTACTAAGCAGTTGATCTTTCTCTGAAATCAGCCTGCATATATTTATCACTATATCCCATATTTTTGTGCTTGAAAAATAAATAAGAGAACTATGGGTTCAGCATATTCACAGACATTCACAAATAAATGTTCTATTACAGTTGGTAGGAATAAAAATGACTCCTAGAAATGGATGCAATAATTTGGATGCCCACTAAGATGGCAGCAATGATTTAGAGTTGTGTGTATCTCTTTGCTGCCATCTATCAGTTGTCTAGATTTTTGCAGGCCAGATCTGGTAGACTTACAAAAAGCCAGTGCTGAGCATTACCTCAGAAATTCTGAATTTCTGAATTCTTGATTCAGGGAGTCCTGTCTTTTGTGACAATAGATACAATCCATCAAGCCAACAATTCACAGGTAACTTCAATTGATTTTAATGGCTTGCATAGAAGAATAGCAATTTATTGTAAGGCCTTGGTCTCTTGAATTTAAAAACAAAGGTTTTCATTATGAAAGTGATTTACTTCATAATCTATGCCAAAATTGACCTTTTACTAAAATATAGAGTCGTTTCACGTGATGGGTGGTGACAAATTTGATGAAAGAAAGAAAGAAAGAAAGAAAGAAAGAAAGAAAGAAAGAAAGAAAGAAAGAAAGAAAGAAAGAAAGAAAATAAAAGTCAGACAAATGGCCCCTTCAAATACATCTTGATGAAAACTTGTCAAGAGTTCAAGTTTTAAAGAAAGTCCCAGCTTTACCTGACACTCTGACTATTCCTTTATTTCCTAATAATTTAACAGTTTTCCATTGTGAAAATAGGTAGTGCTTACTTTAACTTAAAGAAGAACATCCTCAGGAGGATATCATCTGGTCCAAAAGCCCTTCCAACATACACACTCTGTTACTCTGTGATTCATTCTAGGTGCGTGGTCCAGAGCTTTGGCCCTGTTGTGGTAGAGATTGACACACACTTTAGTATGAACTTGAACAGCACTGCTCTGGTTGCTTGTTCTTTGACAAAGTATATTATTAATTGTACTGCTTTATGGGATGCTGCATATGTATACCAGAATGATCTTCTTTCTGTTCTTGGAATCACTCATGAAAGAGTTGGCTCCTGTAGACATAGGCAATAATCCCAAAGCCTCCTTAAATTTTTTGCCCAAGGACATCCAGCTTTTTTATTCTGAAAAATCAGCTCAGTATATTTAGAAGAGGCCTGGAGTTCTAGAGCTCTGTGGGTGTGGGTGTGTTTTGGGGGGAGGGGATAAATAAGTATATCCAACCCTAAATACTTTTCTATTTTATTTATTTTTTTCATCAACAATAGTAAACAATTGTGTGTGTGTGTGTGTATTTAAAGGTTATATTAAGTTAGTTGTTGGATGAGGAAAGTGTCCATTAATATCTGCACAGCCTTTACTGCCTAAATGATTTCTAAAAAAGTATGAAGCATGAACACATTTATGTAAGAGTATTTAGAAGATCAGATCATTGTGATTCCTGTGCAGTTAGACCCAACTTCTCTAACCTGGACATTGCAAGAGTTGGTTAGCAGACTGATAAAGATTCTAGAGATTATGCAAATAGTTAGCTGTAAATTTCCCCACTATCAAGGACCCACTTCCTTGCTGTAACTTAGGAAGACTGTTAAAAAGAAGAGCAGAAAGCCTCCATGGAGATATTTGGTTATAAATTGAAAATAGTTTAGTTATTACAATTCTTGCAACCCCATTTCTTTCATCTTAATAAATCTTGCTAAAGAGAACTCTGTGAGAATCTTGATTGGAAAAGAATTGCTCTTGATTTTAGTCAGTTCTTAAAAAGTCTGATAGGCATTTTCTAAATCTGTGGATTCCAGTTCCCAGAATTCTTACATTAGCTGGGAAATTATAATTTAGTGCCTCAAACTTTGGGGAGGGAGGATGTCCACATTGGGGAAAACTGAGTTATCCAGCACAAATCTTAAATGCTAACAAAATAATGTACTTTTTTCTCTAGAGGGCAATCACATTTTTACAAAATAAGGAAGTCTGTTGTTCGTGGACTTGCTTCTATTCTTGGTCTTGCAATCAAGAGGCTGGTGAATCCACTCCTGTCTTTCAAAGGGGTACATACAGGCAGTAACATCCCTTTAGTTATATCTGTAAATGTTATTTTAAATATATATATTGCACATATATTTCAATTTTCCTCAAATTTTGGTTTCTTCCTCAAAAGAAATCCCTCAAAGCAAGGGGGGGCAGCCCTTTTTCCTCTTTTCTCCATATTTTCTAAAAAAATTAAACACCCTTTTCTCTGACATATGGTGGGCTGCTTTTCCTCATCAAAATCTTCTGTGCAAATTTAATCCAATTAGGGAAAATGAAGTGAGGGAATCCCTTTTTTTCATGAAAGAATTATTCATGAAAATTCAGCGTAGCTTTAATTTACATGCAATTATATTCACTTAGGGTGGGGACTTCAATTAGTTAGTCTTTGAAGTGAAAAGGAGCCCACATTTAATTTACTGTCATTTGGTTAGGTGATAAAGATTAGCCAATTGATCGACGTTGCAAATGAAATTCATGGATGAAATGTATTCTTTCATTTGTTTCACACAATCATTACAGATTAATTAAACCAGACAAGGCTCTAATTAGTGACTCTTACCTGCAGTTCTTTCCATCCAGCTGGAAAATGTAGACCAGGCCAAGATAGAGGTTTTTGGCTAAACAGAAACAGGGACGTTTGTACTGTTCTGTAACCATGGATGCAAATAATGTAGAACATTTACACTCTGCCTGTTTACAACAATAATTGCTGTGGACCCAGCTTTGGTAGTGCATTAAAAAAAAAAAAAAAAAGACCAACCAATCAATTTCAAACTTGTAAAGCATGTTTAAAAAACAACAGAAAAATGTAGAGAAATGTTTAAAAATAGAAGTGGGAGCAAATTATTCACTTGATAGAGAGAGGTGTTGTTTTACAAGAAAACCAAATCTCCTGATAGTGCCAAAAGGATTTTTTACAAACTGGTGAATAGCGCTAAGTCTTTATTAGAGAGCAGTGATTCAGTGCTCCTTAATTACTTTTTCCTTTCAAGTATTCCTAAATATTGGGGCAGGAGGGAAACAGCCCACCAGAGACATACGTATTTGCCACAGATACTCCCCAACCATTACTTCTATGCCTGCTTTTCATTCATGTAGCCTATTGGGATTTATTGAATGGTAGGATTTTGTTGGCTTTCTGAATGTAGTGGAGATTGATTCAATAGCTAATTATAATGCCCTCTGAAAGAAACATTTACTGTAAATAACCTGGTCTTAATCCGCAGATGCTCCCATGCCGAAACAGAACAAAACTACCAAAAGAAAAAACAGCTGTGATAGGTTAGTCAAATGCAAAAGAGGAAGAACCATAGCTGAAAGGGGGTTCAGGTGATGATTTCCTTGTACATATTATTTTCCGTCGATGCAATTGCAGCTATTGCAATCTCTAGTAATAATAAGTGAGCTATCTGAGTTATTAGCAAAAAGCAACTGGATTTAAAAGTATCTGAAATTATGTTATATTCTTATGGCATACATATGAGATAAAATCATAAGGGAATAAAGGT
Source organism: Python bivittatus (assembly GCF_059951505.1). Taxonomy (NCBI): domain Eukaryota; kingdom Metazoa; phylum Chordata; class Lepidosauria; order Squamata; family Pythonidae; genus Python; species Python bivittatus. The sequence goes on along the minus strand of NW_028277058.1, from coordinate 3,460,421 downwards.
GATTGATTATTAATTATTTTATGAGGATTTATCAATCCCTACATTGATATTGGCTATCATTAGTAGCATGTTCTTTCTAGCCTTTCTTCCCAATAAAATGTCATACAAATGAGCAATAATAGAACTATTAGATGATGATGATGGTGATGATGATGATGATACCACCATAAATACAAATTCTTTGCAGGTTAGTGACAAAGATAGCACAGGTGTTTATTTTTATAATTAAAATGCTCTGATTTCATAATTCTATTTAGTAATGAATTGTGGTAAAGATGAGCATTTTAATGCACTGTTTAATGTATTTGAAAGAAAAACCATCACATTTCCCTAAATACCTTTTGTTGTTCTGCCTCATTTACATTCTCAAGTCTGGTTTTTATGTTTTGCTTTGCTTTGTTTTTAGGAAACACAACTGATGATTTATGTGAAATGAAAAAGGAATGTTCAGAATTGTAACTGTGAAAGCAGTAGCTTGCAACTTTTATTGAAGTGTGCATGTGGTGTGTAGGGTGTTTAGGGGTATAGAAGGACTTTGTCACAGCTTTTAGTGGAAGCTGATTTTTTTTTTTAACTTTACTTTCATTTACATTCCAAGCATAAATATATCCAAATGTAAATCTACCCTACAACAGAAAGTAAAACTGAGCAGATTTATGTATTGATCTAAGTATTTCAAAGGTTGGAGCAATTAGATTTTCAATCACTAGAGAACAAGTCAGGAATTGAAACTTAAGAGTAGTCAAGACCAGCAAGCCAGGGGTTAGAACTGAAACCAAGAGTAGAAGTGCAAGATCTCAGGTAGAACCTATTATCTATGCTGAGGTTCAGTAGAAAACCTTTCATGTAGTTTTCTATCCAGAAGGATCCAGTCATCAGTCTAAATGAGTAGAATTGTCTGTAGAGGTTGTCATTGTTGTTTTTAAATTTCTGATCAAGTTCTTATAATCATATCAGAGAAACAGAGAGCATGATTTATTGTGATATCAGAGATCAGTATTTCTTTTCTCATCAACCAGATTTCTGGTTTGGACCCAGTGGACACATTTAATCTGCTTCCTTCCACAATCAGGCATGAATCAGAGATGGACCAAAGCAATCAAGTACAAAAGGCATTATGTTTGTAATATGTGCAGGTGAACATCTTCATAGAATTTTATGAGAGGAGAAAGATTGTAAAATTATACAATAACCTCTCAGCTGATGTAAGTTTATATTATGCTCTGGCAAAAAGGAAAAGAATAGAATTAACAACATTATCCATCAAAGGGAATCTGACTACCCTGCATTCACATTCAAGCATTGGAGGTTGAAGAATACTCCCACTGGGTTTTGTATTCACAAGATGGAATCACAGAAAATTAAGGCACAGATAAGACCCTATATCTGAGGGATCTAAGAATCCAATGAATGAGATCTGTTCATCAAAGTTTGAGATCCAATTGCTACATGTTTTAATTGTTAACTTTTTAGCTTTTAGCAAGGAAAAATAAAGAGTTAACTTTATATTAAAATGCTGAAGTCTGCTTTTTCAAAGATTAGCTGCAGAATTCCCCTGTCTCTTTTTGTCTTTATAAATTACTTCCCACTTCGGGAGATGTAACAATCTTGTGAGAGATAACCAAAATAAAATTTTATTTTAAAAAAAATAAAGCTTTGCTGCATGAAGCTTGATTTACAAAAATACACGTGGTGCTCTTAGCAGAGTACAATATGTCAGTGGTCCACTATAAATAATTATCTTCGGAAAGAGATGGATTTCAAATTACATATTAGCTCCCAACAAATTAATATGGAAAAAGAAATGTTGAACTAAGTCTGAAATTCCTGACTTGGGGAAAGAAATAAGATTAAGAGAGAACAAGGCTTCTAACACACACCAACAAAATAATTTTTAATACAATGTCCAGCTAGAACAGTTGTCTGCTCCTGAAAAGTAATTTGAATCCCAAATAAATATTCTCTGTGTAAGGTTTACCCCATTCGTCTCAGATAAACTCTTGTGACACGTTTGTTCAGCAAAGAAGTTTACTCAAGCGTAATGTAAGTAAGTACAGACAAAGCCAGGGTTGGCTTGGCACATCTTACAATTTTTCAAACTTTACAAGTTTCCCCGTTCCCGCACTTTTCCCCATTGCTTGGTTACAGAGTACCTGCAGAAATCCCCCCTCACCCAAATGGCAGATTTAGTCTTTTGTGTTCTTGATTGCCGTCTATGGGTTGTGCGGTTGTTGTCTTTGTTGGGTTTTCCTGTTGCGCGTAAAGCCAGGAGTTCTCAATCACGCGCTGATTGCTTCTTTGTCTGCAGCGCTGGAGGGCAGCCGGCGCTGATACAAAGTATCTGCTTTTGAGTTAAGTGTCGCCACCTGGCTGTAATCAGTTCGCGTTTTTCACTTCTTCTTTTCCTCGGCTAGCGCCTGGGCGGTGAAATTGACTAGGCGTGGCTGAGCAGCGCCGTGCCGGCTGAATCTGACACTCTATTTCTTTCTCCCTGGACTTCTTGGTCCCTGTTCTTGGAGATCATGAGAGCTGTTGGGGAGATAGTACATTCCACTTGTCTTCTCAGCACAGGTACAGGAACATATTCCATTTTCTTCTGTCTAAGAGGAAATCTCCTGGGCATACAGTATGTAATATAGTCCATGTCTAAGAGAAAATGTGCATTGAAACTCAGATGCTATCTGGCATTTAAACTGACAGGGAAGCTGCAGTATTGTGAATGGTACCTGGCCATTCACAACAGCGGCCTCCTAAAATTCAGTAAAGGAGCCAATAGACTGTTAAAGAAAGAATATTCAGAAAGAGTTAGAAAAGTTGATCTCAGTAAGAAGAGCAGCCATTTTACTGCTAAAAAAAATTGGCCTTCCAAAATAGTTGAGTTAATTAGCTAATTTTCATTAACATTAATTATCCTAATAGAAATTTAGGCATGGGATGTGTGTGTGTGTGTGTGTGTGTGTGCATGTTCTTCTAGAACCCTGGCTATTTGAGGTTTAGTTTCCCAAAATAATAATTCTAATTTCATATTTAGAAACATGCATCACAATATTTCAGAACTAAGATAAAAGCACGATTCTTTGCATGGCATAAAAAGAATCCTTTTGAATATTCACTATTGCAAAGTGAAAATTGATCTTTAACTCAGGCAACATAGCTCCCATAGCACTCCCCACTGAGAAGTCCCTCAGCCTAATTCAGAGACTTTGATTATTTCTTATGAAATATATTTAAAACTCTTTTGTTACCTTCTGAGTGACAACTAGAGTTTTATGTGGAAACAGATTTCATTTGCCACTTGACTATGAATATCTCCATTGAGTTATTCTGGTATCTCTATGACACATGATTTTTATATAGTGCTTCTCATGGAGAAGGCTAGAAAAATCTAATAGGAGTCTGGGTGAATTGTTTTCTCCAACTTGGATAGGTACACCACTTTTCTCAAGCAAAACATGGTAATTTCTAAAAACATACTTGTGTAGGTATATGGAAAAATATACCACTCATGGCATGTGAAAATGGAAACTACTATAATGAGAAATTCATCTGACAAATCACATTAACTAGTTGAATCTATCTATCCATCCATCCATCCATCCATCCATCCATCCATCCATCCATCCCCTCTCACTCCTATGGGTGGTATGTGTCTTCCTCATTCTTGGGTCCTCTATCAGAGGCCTGGGAGTTTGAGGGTTCTGCACAGTTTCTGAGCTGTTCCTAGCACTGCACTCTGATGTTGTTCCTGGGGTCTGTTGGAGCCATTCTTTCAGCTTAGAAGTCACAGCCCCAAGTGCTCCTACCACCACTGGGACCACTTTGGCCATACTTTCCATATCCTCTCTAGTTCCTCCTTCAGGCCCTGGTACTTCTTCAGCTTCTCATACTCTTTCTTTCCTGATGTTTGTAAGAGTTGCCCCATTTATCGCCAAATAAAGACTCTGTGAGACGCAGGCTCCTACGAAGGTAATTTACTCAGGTGTAATGCAGGTAATGCAAACAAAGCCAGGGTTGGCTTGGCACAGATTACATAGCATTTTATAGGTTCCCCATTCCCGCACTTTGCAAGTCCCGCCTGTAGACCGCCCCTGCCTGCCTCTCGCCCCCAGTTCTCCCCGCCTCAGTCCGATGGCAGGTTCAGCCAGGGTCCTTTGTGTTCAGCTGTCTTCCTTGCGTGGCAGGTCCCATGAGGCTGACTCACGATTGCGCTTGATAGGAGGTTGAGCGCAGCTTAAACTGCAGGGCTCTTTGTTCCTATTGTCGGCTGCTTGCTTGCGGTGGCTGGGGGAAGTCCCACTTACTATACGGTAATTAAATTAAATCCTGCCGTGGGCCGATTGCCACTACCTGTCAGCAGTTTACTTGCAGTTAGTGCTTCCTCTTTCACTCGCCTGCGCCTGAGGCAAGGAAGCTGACCAGGGGCGTTTGAACTTATCTAGGTGGAGTGGCAGCTAGCTTGAATGGCGTGCGCTGAGCCAGGCTGAACCTGACAATGTTGCTGTCACTTGGTATCATCTATCACTACCACTGTCTTCTGGTCCTTGTCTACTACAATGTCTGGTTGATTGGCCAGTACCTGCCTGTCCATCTGGATCTGGAAGTCCCACAGGATTTTAGCCCTGTTATTCTCCACAGGGATCTTCTCTTCTTTGGAATCTCCCATCTGAACTTGGAAAGGTCTAGCCCATACACTGTGTAGATGTTCCTAAATACAATGCCAGCTACTTGGTTGGGCAGTTCAGGGTATGCTGTTCCTGCCTGCATCTTACACCCTGCCACTATCTGTTGGACTGTCTCTAAGGCCTCTCTGCACAGTTTGCACCTTGGGTCTTGTCTAGTGTGCTAGACCCCTGCTTCTATGGATCTGGTGCTTAGTGCCTGTTCTTATGCTGCTATGATCAGTGCCTCAGTGCTGTCTTAGTCCAGCCCTTTCCAGCCACTGGTAGGATTTCCTAATGTCAGCCACCTCAGCTATCTGTTGATAGTACATCCCATACAGGGGCTTGTCTGGCCATGGTACTTCCTCTGCTTGAACTTCTTCCCATGTCTCTGCTGCTTCAGCAGCTCATCTTTGGGTGCCATCTTATTGGATGCTCTGTGTTTTGTCCAGGACAGTGGCTTTGACACTTACCAGACCCCACCTGGCTAGTATACAGTCTCTAGGTGTTGGAAACCTCTGTACATTGTGAATAGCTTCCAGGTCTTCACACTGACAGCCTCCATGTCCTCCTTTGGCCAGCTCATTATACTGGCACGGTATCTGGTGACTGGCAGGGTGTATGTATTATGGATCTTGTTCTTCCCACTGAGCTGGCTCTTCAGGACCTGTCTCATCCTTTGGTGATACTGTCCTGGGTCAGTCCCTTCCTCAGGACTCCAGTGAGAAGTCAGCAGATGAGCTGTCCCTGTTGGAGTCTCAGGAGGCTGAGGAAGAAGTGGCAACAGAAGCACTTCAGCCTTGCAGCTCATCCCCAGCTCTCAGCCAGCATCCAGCTGAATTTACTCAAGCCCTCAGCTCTCCAGAATCACCTGTGGGAAGATGCAGGCATCGGCTGAGGGCTGAGTTAAAGGAAAGGTGATGTAGTGCTAGGCTTATGGCACACAGACATCTGACACAGGACTCTGAGTCTTTCCAGGATGCATCTGACAGTCTGCCAGCTGAAGACAAACATGAGGAAGACAGAGAGCCGGTTATGGATGCAAACTCGTGCATTCCTGAGCTGAACTGCTGACACTCTGAACCTGACTCCTTGGCTTCTTAACCCTTAGACTGGACTCCGACTTTCTGACCTCTGCATTCCTGACCCATGGCTTATATTTGGACTATGCTCTTTGGACGTCAAATCACAGCAGCTTCTGGCCTTGCAGCTGCTGTAATCTGATCCCTGGCCAAGTCAGCACAGATTGCATCTACCTTCATACACACAGAGAAAGGCAAAACTCCCTGCTTATCTCTGAAGAATGGCTGACCTTGCTGCTGCAGCTTTAGCAGAATTAACTGCTCAGAACCAGGTACTAATAGCACAGGTACAGCAACTATCAACTACTGTTGCTCAGTTACAACAACAAGTAGCAGTGGCTCCACCAGCTGCCTCAGTACCTAGAAGGTGCCCTGTTAGTCCTCCAAACAAATATGGGGGCAACCCAGAGGATTTTCCTGCATTCCTGGGACAATGCACACTCTATATGAAGGTGAGAGAAAGAGACTTTCCTAATGACCAGACCAAGGTCTGTTTCATTTTAAGCCTGTTGAAAGACAGCTGCCAAGTGGGCCATCCCCTTCCTGGTGGTTGATTCTCCTTTGCTGAATAACTACACAGTGTTTCTGGCTCAGTTCAGAGCTGCCTTTGCAGAGAATCAAACACTAGCCCAGGCCAATCTCCAGATCAGGCAGCTACAGCAAGGCAAGGGGTCTGTAGCAGACTACACCTCAGAGTTCTGGCTTCTTGCACAAGATCTGGATTGGAACAAGGATGCCATGAGGGACCAGTACCTGGAAGGACTTTCTGAAGATATCCTGGATGAAGTAGCTAGGGTGGAGCACCCTACAACATTGGAAGAGACCATCCAACTCTGTCTGTGGATAGACGGCCACTTAGGGGCCCGACGCCGGGCCCGACTGCGAGCTCATGTTCAAGGGCCAGGGCACACCTGGCTTCTTGTTCCTCCATGCAGCTGGGTCTATGAAGACCCTAACCCTGACATTCCAAAACCCATGCAGATGGGGGCTGCAGGTTTTCGACTTTCCAAGGAGGAAAACGAAGGATGTCGCCATGCCTACCCTGCTGTGGTAGACCAGGTCATTATGCTAGTACCTGTCCTGAAAAGCGGAAAATTCTGGCAAACTTCAAGCCCCAGGTCAGTGCAGGCCTAGCTACCTGGGGCGTGCCACAGTCTCCAATAGGTCTACCAGTAGCAGACCATAACACCTGCTAGTGCCAGTCAAGGTGCAGCTTCGTAAGGGGCAATGGCTCCTGGCACATGCCCTAGTGGACTCAGGGGTGTCCCGGTCCTACATGGATGCTGGTTTTACTGCCCAACACCAGATTCTGCTCCTCCACAAGAAGGTGCAAATTCCAGTTGAGGCCATTGATGGACGACTCCTATGGTCTGGTCCCGTCATAAAGGAGACAATGCTTATGACCATGTGTATATACCGCCATCAGGAACGTTAGAATTACTCAATACATGATTACTGCAGCAAGACCTCTTTATGCACAATTTTGGAAAACCCAGACACTACCAACAATACAAGAATGGTTGTTAAAACTGATGGAAATGGCAGAAAATGATAAACTGACTTGCTTATTAAAAGAAAACTCAAATAACTGTTACCTTAAAGAATGGAAACCATTGATGGACTATTTGCAAAATGCAGGTGAGGTGAAGCTTACATGGGGATATGACGATTAGATTATAAATGTAATGGGATATGTTTTGACAAAGAATTACTCCTATTTAATGTATTAAAAACTAGCACTTATGATAGTCTTACTATTGCTAAGAACAGAGATAGATTGGAAGTTATCTATTTTTCATATCTTTTTTCTTCTTCTTTTACTTTATCTCACTTTTTCTTTTCCTTTTCTTTATAATTTGTATTTTCAATTTTCTTTTTCATTTCTAACTTTTAACTTTCTAACTTTAAAATTTCAATAAAATATTATTAAAAAAAAAAAAGGAACACATATACCTGGACATCACCCAGATACCCCGCTTTCCATTGGTGTTGGGTATGGACTGGTTGGAAAGACATAACCAGCTAATTAATTGGTCCCAACAGGAGCTGAAATTCCGAGAACCCTGCCCCCACCAAGTCTCCAAGATGGTCCTGGTTGCTACAAGCTCTGAGGTGACATCTGAACTCCCTCTGGAATATCAGGACTACCAGGACGTCTCAAGGAGAAAGGGGCAGATTGGCTTCCACCCTATAGACCCTATGACTGCGGCATTACCCTGAAGCCAGACACACCCCTGCCCGTGGGCCAGCTGTACTCATTGTCAGAGCCAGAACAGGAAGCTCTATGTGACTTCTTGGAAAAAAACTTGAAGCATGGCTTCATCCGACCTTCCATGTCCCCAGCCTCTACCCCGGTGCTCTTCATGAAAAAGAAAAGTGGTGAGTTGCAACTCTGTAATGATTACAGGGCCTTGAACAAAATCACCATTTGAGACCAGTACCCTCTGCCTTTGATCCCTGAATTACTAGACCAGGTGCACAAAGCACAGATGTTCACTAAGCTGGATCTGCGTGAGGCCTACAACTTAATCTGTATCAAAGAAGGAGAAGAGTGGAAAATGGCCTTTGGTACCCAGTATGGGCAGTTTGAATACTTAGTAATGTCATTCGGGCTATGCAATGCTCCAGCAGTGTTCCAGAGGCTCATCAATGACGTATTCCGTGACCTCTTGGACCGGTTTGTAGTCATCTATCTCGATGACATCCTGATTTATTCCCAAGACCCAGCACATCATGCTGAATATGTGCACACTATTCTGCAACAGCTACATGACCACTGTTTGTATGTCAAGCTAGAAAAATGTGAATTTCATGCCAGGTCCATTGATTTCTTAGGGCATCTCATTACATCAGAGGGCATCGCCATGGACCCTGCCTAAGTGGAAACCGTGCTCCAGTGGCAAGCACCACGTAGCCGAAAGGATCTCCAGTGGTTCCTCGGGTTCGCAAACTACTATCGTCAATTCATTGCAGGGTATGCTGCTTTGAACATTCCATTAATTCGGCTGTTGCAGACCCCAAGAGCCTTTCCATTGGTCTCCAGAGGCTCAACAAGCATTCCAAAGACTAAAAACCTTGTTTGCCACAGAAACAGCAAACAGCATCCTAACCCTCAACTTCCTTTTGTAGTGGAAGCAGATGCCTCCAGCTATGCCATCAGGGTTATCCTGTCTTAGCAAGTCACCCCCACTGCTCCATTACGTCCCTGCTCATATTACTCTCGCCAATTGACCCCCGCTGAGCAAAACTACACCATCTGGGAGTGGGAGCTTTTGGCTATTAAGACAGCTTTTGAAGTCTGGAGGCACTATCTCGAAGGAGCAAGACATCCAGTTATAGTTTGAACAGACCACAGGAACGTAGAACACTTACAAACAGCACGATGTCTCAACCAAAGAGTAATATGGTGGTCTCTGTTCTTTAACCATTTTGATTTCCGGATCCAATACATCCCCAGCACTCAGAACAAACAAGCCGATGCCTTGTCCCGAAAGCCAGAATGCACAGTACCTACAGCCACAGTACTGGCACCTGAGGTGTTTGCTGCAGACACCAATCATCCAGCATTCCGTGATCAACTCCGGGAACAATAGTCATGTGATCCTTGGATCCACAGCGAACTGCACCACTTATAACAGTCCCCTATGATGGCTCCATCAGACTATGATGTGCATGAGGGTCTCTTGACCTATCGAGGGTGACTGTGTGTTCCTGCTCGTCCCCTGAGGGGAGAACTCCTACACTTGTGCCATGATGCCCACCCTGCAGGGCATTTTGGATGATACAAGACCCTGCATTTACTCACATGAGAATTTTGGTGGCCCCGAATCTAAGCCGATGTGGCCCGGTATGTAAGCACCTGCGACGTCTGCCACAGAGCCAAAAACCAGCCAGGCAAACCAGGAGGTTTATTACAGCCTCTGCCAACACCTCCACATCCCTGGTACACAGTGTCAATGGACTTCATCGCCGATCTACCTAAATCTGGCCCATACACCAGTATCTTGGTGGTGGTAGACCTGTTTGGTAAAATGAGTCATTTCACCCCTTGCATCAGACTTCCTACTGCTCAAAAGACGGGCCAGCTGTATCTGCAACATGTATTTAGACTCCACAGTCTCCCAGAACAGGTCATAACCGATCGAGGGACTCAGTTCTCTTCCCACTTCTGGAAGGCGTTACACACCCTCTTGGGGACTGCAATACATCTGTCATCTTCACACCACCCCCAAACGAATGGACAAACAGAGGGTCCACGCTGTCCTGGAACAATACCTCCGCTGCTATATCAGTCATCAGCAGGATGACTGGGCAACTCTTTTGCCCTTGGCTGAGTTTGCATACAATAACTCGGTACATGCTATTACTGTGTTTTTTGCACTGTATTTGGGAGTACACCTTGGATAGGTCTTTGGAGAACAGGGTATTTATCTTCTTGGCCTCTGCCTCTCTAGTGTATCTCCTTAGCCTGGCACCCAGTGCTGTGAGCCTTTGTTTAGCAATCTCTAGGGCTTCAGATAGAGTCAGGCCCATGTATTTTTTCAGTAGCTGAGTCTTATCCTTAATCTCCACACTCTTTTGTAGTTCTACCAATTGACTAATTTCTCTCTGAGTTGTCTTGATTTTAGCCTCCAACCTCATTTTCCAGGGGGTGGGGGTGGGGTTATGTACTGCTGTTCTTCTTGATCATGTAGCCAAGCAACTCCAGGATTACAGCAGATTATGCCTATATGTTTCACAGAGATACTTTTAAATTAGCTGCATAGTCTGAGAAGGAAAAAGAAATCATGAACAGAATTTTTCTGCTTTGTCTAATTTCTGAGGCCTTGGGTTAAATGTACTGTATTACAAACTCCATTTTGGTTCTCTAAGAGTCCATAAAAATAAATATTATTAGCATGTGCTTCCTTTCAGCCAAAGCTTTGACAGCACAAGCACATATACAAAATAACTGTACGGATATATAAATATATTTCTTTAATCACTCTAAAACATATAAAATTAGATTTGAAATTTAATCTACCATAAGAGCACTGCACACGTTTGGCCTCTTTGAATCAAATGAGTTCCAGAGAGAATTGTTTTCTGGGTTTGTAGCAAATGTATTGTTATGATTATTAGCCTGTATTTCTGTCCAGAGGGCACTCAAGGAAGCTAACAATACTAAAAAAGAAAAAGAAAAAACAGAAAAGAAACAATTAAAATCTGATAAAAGCAATCAATATTAACTAACCTGCTAGTGATGAAAGCATTCTAATTCATCAAAGGTTTTATCAATTCCTTCCAGAGAAGCAAGCAGTTGTTAAGTAGTAGAAAAGTGATGTTCCAGGAATAATGGAGGCTTCTTTGGTTTCAAGAGTCCCTTACTTAATCAGATTCTAAATGATACACTAAATTGTTCTTTAATGTAAGGGAAACACTGGTTAATCTGTATAGATGGCTAAGTACTATAGGCATTGACAAATGCATCCCAAGGTCAACATCAGAAAGATGGACTTATCAATAATCCTGGGCAAGGTGGCCCAAGGAAGACAAACTTCTGAAAACTACTGAAGTCATCATGAAAATCTCACATATTTCCGCAGTAGCCCTTTTTATTAAACGTTTGTTCCTCATGCCTACCCAAAAATTCAATTCAGTGGTCCTTCTGTAAAGCCCCACGTTACTGGCCACGTCTAAGGTTGAGCCAGAATTCCATAAATTCTGACCATCATCATCATCATCATCATCATCATCATCATCATCATCTCAGTTTATGTAGCTGCCTATATCTCAATCACAATTCTCAGCCATGAACCTAAGATTAAAACCCAACAGAGACCTGCTTTAGAGTCTTCCACCCAGAGATATAGTTTATTTTACTGCCCCATAGAAAGAGAGACCCCTAGGCAAAACTAATGTTTCTACAGTAAGTTCCTTTTTCATATTTATGTTTGGTGTATCAGTTCTTAACTGCACAGAAGGCTGCCTGAAATGTTACATTCCACAAAGAGAGCTCTAGGGAAAAGACAAACACTGAGACAATTGCTAACATGCAGTTTAGAGCTGGGTATTGCCAGACCATCCCTCTTCTGCCCAATAGCTCATGTGTTCCCCCTCTCTTGTTCTGTCTTTATAAATTACTTATTTTGAAGAACTAGTATATGTGATACATTTGCCAAGTTACCATGTCATTCTTAAGGATTCTTTACATATTTAAACTTTGGAATTGGCTACTATGAGATGTGGTACTGGCTACCAGCTTGGCTGGCTTCAAAAAAGAGTTGGACCAATTCATGGAAGTCATGAAAACTGATGGCTATTAGCCTAGTTGGCAGTATGACTATTTCTGAAACCCCTGTGTTGGTAGACTAGTGGGCTTCCTTGTCCAATTGGCTGGCCACTGTGAGAACAGACTGTTGGACTAGGGGGCCAGGAGTTTAATTCAGCAGAGCATGGCTTATGTTCTTATGTTCTTATCCTTTAACATGTGCATCAGAATATGTTTGAATCCTATTTCTGGAGGAGAATTATTATCATCATCATCAATTGCATTTATGTCCCTCTGCACTCAGATACACACTCTTAGTGGCTATTAGAATAGTGTGTGTGTGTGTGTGTGTGTGTATGTATAAAATATACTTATTTTATTTTGCTACATTTAAAGGCTGCCCAATTCCAAACTACTGTGGGCAGCTTACAATTTTAAAAGTAAGAACAATCAGATAAGCGGAAAAAAGAATCAAGTACATATGGAACAAAAGTGTACAATGTATAGCAAAAAAACAACCAGATCCACATAGCTCACGCTGGTACATTCTGGACCAGTTGCTGCTTTTGTGTAGTTTTCATTTTTTTTTTTATCCGTTCAATCATTACCGATTCTCAGAGATCACTTGGACAAGTCCCTGCAGTTTTCTTGGCAAGGTTTTTTGGTAATTTTCATAGGCAGACCCATTTGGAACACATTGCAATAGTCCCTCACAAGCTAAGCAAGATGTGAATGTAAGGAGAGCCTCTTGGCCCAGGAATGGGTGGAACTGCCACACAAATTGGATTTGTGCAAAGGTCTTCCTGGCCACAGCTACTCTGTGCACCTCAAGCAGAAGCTGAAATTCCAGTAAGACTGTCAGCTTGCACACTAGTTCTGAATGGAAAAATGTTCCCCCATTCAGGACCAAGGATGGAAAGACCATGCACTGGGTGGTCCAAGCATCTACCACCACTCAGTCTTGCTACGGTTGAGCCTGAACCTGTTCTTCCCCATCCAGACTTAGTGCCTCGGGCACTAAGAGAAGACCTTGACAACATCACTTGGCTGGCCAGGTCAAGATATATAACTGTTAGCCCTACTAGATGGATCAAACTAGGAAATCAGCTCCACAGGAAGACTAAAACTCCTTTTATTGACTAAAGTAAGAAAATCTTGCAAGTTTGATTGTGCTGTATCTTCAGTGAATCAGGGAGGCATCCCTGATTTGGAGGTATCCAAATGTTATATTGCTGTTCTGTACTTAGCTTCAGGCTGTTTTGCCTAGATAACAGTTCCTGCATATCTTCATCAAGGTTATCTTTGTTACTCTCTACAATAATTGAATATAATCCACATACTAATATCTGCCTCTGAACCAGTGAATGACCTTCCCCATCACCCTCATGTAGACTCCACCTTTCACTGGTGTTTAGGAAAAGGAGATGGCAAGACTACGAATGCCATCTTCCTTGTCCCAACCTTATTCTCTGTGGCCTGTATATCTCTGTTGCATTGCATCTCACTGTGTCAATCTGCTTCTTCTGCCTCTGCTAAGCGACAATCTTAACATAACCAAGCACTGCCCTGTAGATGCCAAGCTTTGCTAATATGTCCTTGCTGAAACCAGGGTTAAGTGTGTCCTTTCCAGAAGGAGACAAATTTTCCAGCTAGCCATGCTGACCCTAATGGCACCACACAAATTCAGTAACCAGTCAGCAAATCTACACTTCCCAAGGACAAGTCAGTAGGCATTTTTCAGTGTCATGCCAGCAAGCAGTCCAGAAAAGCAAGTAGAAAACTAACAGCTTACTTTTCAAACAGTTTGTATTTTTAAGTTATAGTTTGACAATGTCTTCATTGGTTCAGCACAACTTCTCTATAAGTTCTTTGCTGGACAATTTGGAAGTTGCTATGCTGTCCTTTCTACCTCTTTGTATTTTAATCTTTTAAAAGGTACAGGATAATATTTTGGAAAAATATATTGTGGGGAAACTCTTGAAGCTATCTAGCTGAATTGGCAGGATTAATGTCCCTTAAAGAAAAAATAGCTCTATTATTTTCATCCCATTCAAAGAGGATAAGGGAGGAGGAGGAGGAGGAGGAGGAGGAGGAGGAGGAGGAGGAGGAGGAGGAGGAGGAGGAGGAGGTTTTGATGCTTCTCCATTATAGCCAATTGTTTAGATCAGATCTTCAGTCTTGAAACTATTTGAACTGAATCAATTTTCTTTCAAATCTTAACCTGCAAACTTGAATCAGATCATACCATTTCAGATATCAGCCAAATCATGGCTGGCTTTCATAGGCTTTTGGCCACAATACTTTAGATTCAGGACAATGTATCTCTGCTAATGATTATAAAAAGACCTGGTTTGTCATTGGCAGAAGCAGGATGCTGGAATAGTTATTTTTCTTCTGACACAGATGAATTCATTGTATGTTCATTCCTTTATCTTTCATTAACCTTAATAGTATATCCAAGAACCATAACTGTCATACACATGGTTTTCTGTTAGAATGCCTGAGCAATGATTAGTTAGAACTTTTGCCCAAATGAAACTTTGATATTAATTTTGAGATTCCAAATTGTGTGAAATATATATGTGTATGTACACACACACACACACACACACAAATAAATACATGCTAAGCAACATGTTGTAAGTCAATACTGGTTATCCTTGCAATACTGGACAAGATTAATAAATCCTAGGATTAGAACTGCCAACATGTATTTTTAAAAAGTCCCATGACTAGGAACTTTTGAAGGACCACAAAGAACACTGAGATTCTGTTATTCAGGTATTCTGTTGGATTCCACACACTCATATCTGTGTTCTGGAAATCATAGTAACTTGTTTCTTAATATGAATCATCTCCATGGTGAACTTGAATAAGGATTCATTTAAAAAAAAAAAAAAAGATTCTAACCTTTGTGCATTAGGACACAGAAGGCAGAGGAAGCAGTGTTTCACAGTCAGGTCTCAGCAAAATGCCAAAGGAATCTGCTGAAATACAATCCAGCTTTAAAAAGTTATTTATATTTCAATTACATAAAGGTCAAGGTAAGGATTTATTTTTATATCTTGACAGTAACTTTCTAATTAGAGCTGATGAGTCTGAGAGAAATAGTTGATTAGCAAAATTGCTTCTTTATTAAATTGTTTTCCAAAGTTGTCAAGCACAAAGTAGGAGAGCAGAATGGTGAATAACCTAATGAGTCTCATGTTTGTGGCTCTAACTACCAAAGTCAAACAAGAGGGGGAAACAAACACATTTGATATTTGGGGACTTGCAGAATGAGAATTTGTCAAAGTCTGACATTCAATTATTTGTGCTTGTATTTTTTATGAGTCAATTATTTCTCAGGCTACCCTCTTGCTCTTCCTGTCTTCTTCCTCCTAGAAACATACCTTTAAAACAACAAAAGATTAAATGCTATGATAGATTTGCAAAACTGTGGTGATGCTCAGTTAATAAGAAGGGGAAAATTCTAAAATGCACTGTTGGGTGGCATCTATATTAAACTAAAACTGAACCAAATGCAAAAATGACAGAGGTAAGAGCAAATTTGAGAAGGGGGGAAAACATCAAATCATTTTCTGGTTTGGGAGGTCAGTGACAGAAATAAAGTACTTGGACTTTCTGGTGGTAGGGGCTTATCAGAAAAATTAGATCCTGACATACATACCCATCGTAAGATGAGAGCTTCTGGCTATCCTCGACAAGTGTGTGGCATTATTGGGTGATTTGATCAAGGAAGTCCTAACTCCACTTAGCCTAAAATAAATCTATTAATCAGGGTTTGATAGTGTGTTCATTGTGACTGCTAGTCCAGGCCTAATTTAATGTACTCCTTTAATCTGCGAAGCATTAAACAGATTGGGGAGTTATTAGTTGGAGAAACATTTTCTTCTCATATCTACCTACCTAGATCTTAAAGATCATGACCTCACCAGGTTCTCCTATAGGTGCTTTCACCTGAAGAAGTAAGTATTTGTCTCTAAGAGAGAGGGTCTTTTCTGTTGGGCCTTCTGGAATTCATGGAATACCATCCATAAAAAAGATGTCCTGAAACTTGGTATATGGTCTGTTTGATGCCAGATTAAAACTTTCCTCTTCCAGATATTGCTTGGTGTTTTTCAATACTTTTTGAATTATTTCTGCCAGCTTGCTCCTTTTTTGTTGTTGTTATATTTCTTTTTTCTTTCTTTCTTTCTTTCTTTCTTTCTTTCTTTCTTTCTTTCTTTCTTTCTTTCTTTCTTTCTTTTTTTTCTTTCTTTTTTTTTGTCTTTTGTCTTTTGTCTTTTGTCTTTTGTCTTTTGTCTTTTCCTTTTTCCTTTTTCCTTTTTCCTTTTTCCTTTCTTTCTTTCTTTCTTTCTTTCTTTCTTTCTTTCTTTCTTTCTTTCTTTCTTTCTTTCTTTCTTTTACTGCAAGTTTGCTTTTTGGATCTGTGGAGGTTAAAGTTGAGAAAGATAGTGATATACTTTCTGTAGGATTCCTGCAGTCAAAAGAGCAGGCCAAAAGGATTGGGGACATCAGAAATATCCTATAACTCCACAGAAATTACTCTCCCTGCCCTAAATAATATGATTGATACAAATGGTACAATATGTACATTTATTGCAGTCCAAGACCATCTCAACTACTATTGAAATGAAGAATGTGTGAAATCCACAAATACGTTTTGTGTGCTTGTGAAAATCCATGAGATTCATTCACTGTTGGTATGCCAATAATTCTTGGCTTCAGTTTATGTTTTGGCACCAGAATTTGTTACTATTTCTTGAGATCCTAATAAAAAATAGAAGAGATTTCAAGAGATTTCCCTGGACTAAGCTGCACTGGATCCACTGGACTTAACTTCTGAATAAACTTGCTTAGACTGTGTTGTTAGGAGTTCTGAAGGAGCAAATGCATTCCATTTGAATGTATGTCTTTTTTTCTTTATGTCAATCTACAAGAGTTAGCAATGACAAGAGAGAGAGAGATGTTTACATAGGGATTCAGGAAACAAAGCAAAAAAAGCCCAAATCTCTGCTCACATAATCTCTACAATACATAAACTAATCCCTGGCAACCCATTTTGGCCAGAGTTATATTCTTTACATCTATACATAATGGATCTACCCAATGAAGGTCTGAAGATCAGAGCCAGTGTCTCCTCTTCGAAGGACTTTTGCACCTTACTGAAGATGCAAAAGTCAGATGGACAGAATATCAGGCACAGACATCAGGAACAAGGGTCCATGGCCATCCATTCTCAACCACAATGGCACCAAAATGATAAAACATGCATGATGGTTTCATAATACAAGCTTTGCCCTTTTGCACTTGTATCATGATGTCCCACAGAAGTATGTAAAGGGTGTAGTTTGCATTCTGTTTGGGGAAAAAGCAAACGGATACATATATAAAACAGGCATATCAACTCTGGGTTGTACATGGCTGCAATTGGCTGCTTAATCTTCTCTTGTAGGAAACACAGTGAGAGGCTTCCTATGTTGCTTAAAATTTGATCAAGCAAC
Source organism: Python bivittatus (assembly GCF_059951505.1). Taxonomy (NCBI): domain Eukaryota; kingdom Metazoa; phylum Chordata; class Lepidosauria; order Squamata; family Pythonidae; genus Python; species Python bivittatus. The sequence goes on along the minus strand of NW_028277058.1, from coordinate 3,442,924 downwards.
AGAATCTTATTTTTCCTTTGGTCCTGACTTGCTCTTCAATGCAGGTTTATTCTTTGATTTTGCTTCTTCAATTCTCAGCCAGTTCTAACTACTATTTTTGTCCCTGTTTCTGCATTTCATCATACTGCTGCACAAGACCTAGGTACACAGGTATTTCCTATAGTATCTAGATGATTATCTGGAAGGACATTGGTTTCCTCATGAAGAAACAATACTTCCATTCATGTTGCTAGTCTACTTAAAGTCTGCACAAGCCAATGGTATGAATCAGCTCTCATTTGCATGAGTAAAATCTGGCTTTCTTGGTTTTTTTTGGGGGGGGGGGATCCTTGTCCTGAATTTTCCACTTTTGTTACCTATAGTTAAAAGTTGTGGATATTCAGGGAGGGTGATGTGGGAGGAAGGAGAAGCCAAATGATCAGCAAGGTATCACACCAACAACTTGCACATTGTGTGCAGTCAGTGTTACCTAAACTCTAATCAAGTTAATAATGCTTTGAGTATCTTCTGGACAGGAATTAATTCAAATAATGTCCAGCTTGTCAATAATATTTGTAGGATGTTACAAATCCTCTTCTGGTGATGAGATAACATTTAGCTGAGGACAACAACATTCAAATTTAAAATAATATAAACCTGACAGGCACTGGTTGGATTGCAGCTCTGACAGATGATTAACAGATATAGTTGTGTAACATTTTCAATGAGTTGCACTGACACCATTCAGGAAGTTAGCCAAAGACAATAATAACTTTTATTTATAGCTATTTAATTCTTTGTTCCACTCGCTCGATGAGTTTCATCTTCAGAAAGATAAATTAGAGACTTAGTTCTGTATGTTCTGGGATATGTTCCAACCACATTCATTTCTCAAAAGTCAGCAATCTGTCAATTAGGAGCTCTATTAAGAGGACTTTGTAGATTTGGCTTCAGTGTCAGAAATGTCAGGTGGAGGGCAAAAATTGGGTAGCTGTGCCACCAACCTGTTGAGAGTAATGGAGTGAGTGTTTTATGGGATACACACCACACTTAGTCATCTAAGAAAGCCAATTGAAGCAGCTTCCTTGAATTAACTCTTACAAAGTCTGGGCCAAAAGTTATGGTTCCTGAGAGGATCCTTTAAGGGCAATAGCAGTATAGTATAGCAGATGTTTCTGCTGAGAAGGAAATCTGTAGGTAGAGAAGGAAATCTGTAGGTAGAGAAGGAGGTCCTACTGAAGCAGTGGAAATCTTCTCTGCTGACAGTGATGCTGGGGTGGTGTAGAGGGCAGAGAGAATGGCCTTGAGGGACAAGAGGAAGAGCCACCACCAAGGCAGTGGTCAGATAAAAGGGTCCTGAGTCTGGGGCAAGACTTTAAGCCCCTCCCTAGTTCACATTAAGGTAAAGGGATGATGGGGAGAAGCACATCCAGAGTTGCAAGATTCTGTCACTATAACTTTACAATAAAAGTAGTACTAACCTACATGGCATTGGTTTCCTAGTCTGATCTACCTGACAGGTGGCAGGAAAGGATAGGGCCATTTTAAACATAGGCAGTGCATAATCTCTCCTCTTCATGTAATACCTACCTCATAAGAGGCAGAAAATTCATTAGGTATGGAGCTTATATGCTTATTTCCCTTCCAGCCTCCCTAATACTTACCATGGCTTTATGTTCTGTCCTCCACTCATAGGATTGCCAGGAAAATAGCTATTTTCATCCCTTTATGGAAATCCAAATCACTTTTCTCTAGAGGTGGCAGCACTTTGCTGTATGATAGGGCTAAATTAGATAACTTCATTCTATTTTTTTCTCAGTTACTATTTCCTTAGTGATTCGCTTTCCCCCCTCTTTTGGGTATCATCTCTTCCTGGAATTATCCTTTTTTAGCTGTTAAAAGACCCTGAATCAGATTAGCTCCAAAGAAGTCTTCTCCCATGCGGGTTGCTTCTTGCCAGGCCAACGACACCCATTGTTCTATCAAAATTGATTTTGTAGAATTATTTTGTTTGCTTTTTATTTATTATAATCAACTTTGTGGGCTGCGGGTTTGGTAGCAATTTCCTTCAAGATCCTTTTTAGCAGCATTCTAATTAAATGACTAACAACAGCACAGACTTTCTTCTGTTGTCAGAGCTGCTGAATATGCTAGAACATCTTTGTATTGAACTATATTTGACACTTTTTTTTTGACAGGTCCCTTATCTTTAAAAGTGATATGATAGGCAGCTTTAACATCTTTTTCTCTATGCATAGAGAAATTATCTGCATTGAACATGACCAATGGAGGTGGCTGAGAATTTCATGTACTTTTTTTTAAAACTAAGATTTTATCACATTCACAAATTTTATGCTGAATTTGGGGGAAAAAATTAAACTGACAGTTCTGTCCGTAGCATGACAGACAGAACAAAATGGGCTACTTCAACTAAATAAAACAAAATACAGTCCCAAATGCAGAAGCATGGGGTGGGGGTGGGGGGGCAAAAGAACCAAGATCATAGGCATAAGCAAGCTACTGGCTGCCATATTGACTTTTTTTACTTATTCCATGCATATGCCTCTACCTGAATGTTTAGGAGAGGATCCCAAATGAATGACCATAGGTACTTTTTTAATATTCCATCAGTGTCTTCAATGCTTTACAGATTGCATACTTTAGATCAATACTGTAGCAAATCAAGGAATATTGGTTAAATGATAACAGAAATAATTGCATTGAAGGAAGAGGTTCAGGAAGTTGAAGTGGTAATATGTTGCTTGCTGAAGCTGACAGCAAATATGAAAACTGGAGAAATCTGTACAGTAAGGATTTCCAGCCTGTGTTTCTTGAAAACCAAACCAAACCAGACCAAACAAAAACTATAACCTAGAATTATATTATCTATTAGCTCTAACTTAGAAGTATGCATCATTTCAATACAAACAACTTTTAAGACTGTTCTACCATATTGAAACAATTTACATTTTATTTTTGTCTCATTTTCCCATCTGGCAGAGGCATATATCAGATTAGTACATACAGGTTACCTAGGAACAACACAGAAAAGCGTCAGAGAAAGATCATGAATTTTTGAGGAATCAAATGACAAAGTTAAAAAAAAAAATCTACTAAACATAAAAGCAACAATATAAAGAAATTGTGACTGTGACATATTCATAGATAGATAGATAGATAGATAGATAGATAGATAGATAGATAGATATGTTTTTTTACTCCTCAATATCTGAATGACATGACTTTCTTCTTGAATATTAATTTATGATGGAAGAGGAGGAGGAGGAGGAAGAGGAGGAGGGAGATTTTCCATATTTTTGAGTTCAGACTCTGAATCTTAGCTACCTCTAGCCTTTTGACTGAGATGAAATACAGTTTGTATATTGAACCTCCTATTTATAGATCTTCACAACAAAAACAACAGTTCAAAAAGAGTAAAGTCAGGACAAAAATTTCCACCCTTTCTGGCAACTTCTGTGGTGGTAAAAAATTAAAATATGCAACCCAGTTGGTTGTAACTATGTGGAAAAATGAAACTGACATGTAAAGGTGGGATCAGGCAGACAGAAATGTGACTGTGAGATATTTGCAAAGCCAATTACAGGGATCACATTTGCCAAGGGAGAGGAAAGAGTTGGTCTGCCTGAATAGGTATGGTTTCCTGTCTGCCTGCCTGCCTGCCTGCCTTCCCATCCAGAGTTAGATGGGGATATAACTTGGGGAATGGATGGGCCCTCTGTGTCCCCTGTTTATATGGCCCTGAACACATTCATTCATATTAATGCACCACTTTCTGGCAATGTAAAAGGGAAGTGAAAGAGAGATTAAGAATATAGTGAAAAGCAGAGTTAAAGCTCCCAATTCCCATAGAGACCAAGATTCTCTATGCTTCTGGCAGAATGAAAGTTTTCGGGCTTGGGGTGCTGGATAAAGAGCTCTAGCTTTAACTATATTTCCTGTAAATTCTAGTTTGACTGTCAGCTGTATTTGCTGTAAGAGACTAATATACGTACCCATTTTTGTTTATCATAATTTCTTTTTTATATCTGTATGCTAACACAACACTTACTTTTTTTTAATTTCAGTGTTGCCATATTCAGTGTTTTCATAAGTGTTGAATGCTAGATTTCTTTCTTTCTTTCTTTCTTTCTTTCTTTCTTTCTTTCTTTCTTTCTTTCTTTCTTTCTTTCTTCCTTCCTTCCTTCCTTCCTTCCTTCCTTCCTTCCTTCCTCTCCCTCTCCCTCTCCCTCTCTCTCTCTCTCTCTCTCTCTCTCTCTTTCTTTCTTTCTTTCTTTCTTTCTTTCTTTCTTTCTTTCTTCTCCTGTAGACTCTTTCCTTGGGAAGGGGAAAGAGAAGTTTTGGAGAACTTAACCTCCAAAATAAGACAAATGAAAATTATTTTAATAAACCAGTAATGTCCACAAACCCACTGTTCACCCATTGTAACTGATGAAAGATGAACTATTATTATATCTAAATCTGCAAATAACTAGAATGATATAAAGTGCCAATACAACCATTTAAGTTTCACACTACACTTGATCATTATAGATACTATATGTACTACTAGGATGAACAGATAGCCTTATTCACAGTACAAACTTTTGGTAGTCAGAGCATGTGTCACTGATTGTTTATATTGTAGATTGAGAAGAGTAATTAGAATTGACTCCTATGTGAATAATGTGTCTTGATTATGGCTAGCTGACCAGCGAGATGTGAAGGACAACTGGGAAGTTGGCAACTGTGATTAGAACTGATAAGTTAGAGTGTTGCAAAGAATGAAAACAGATGAGAATGCTATCTTTGGTCAGCCTTGCTCAGAAAGTAATACTAGACATATGGCTCTATAATAAACATCAGAATGAATCAACGTTTCCTTTCACCTCTGGTGAGCACAATTGTCAAGCATTCATGGTTAAATAAATTGTTTTATTTTTGGAATTGTCAAGCCCTTAAGAAACATCTTATTTCCTAAGGCCAACAGAAGTACAACTTCTACCACTGCTATTATTCCTAGAATTCCTGAGCTATTCTGTGTTGTGGATATGACTGAAACATAATCTGATCCCTGTAATCTGAAGTACTACTCTGTGGTACTAGCTTTCAGTTTGTTTTCTTCGTGTCTGTTTACACATACGTGTGTGTTCATGTGTGCTTGTTTCATTTGTATTGCTTTAACTTTTCCTTTAAATGAAAGAAAAAAATTAGTTTATCACTAAATACAAAAAAGATAATAGCCTTATGTTTGCTGCAATACAGCTAAATACATACAGGGTGAGGAAGACTTCAAAGTCCTTTAAAGGAAGTAATTAATAACAAAACATCAACATGAGATTTATTTTTTTCAGTTGACTTGTTGGCATTGTCCCTACATAGTGACTCGATGAGAGACGTCATTTTCAATGTTTCATTTCCATTCCAGTTGGTATGTTCCTGGACTGAAGTAATTGGTTTATCCTTGCAACTAGAGGAGACTGGGAAAGGTGGAAGTACTTGATAAAAGTTGTTTGGCTGTTTATTACAAATTTGCATTTTAAATCCAAATCCCCAAACAAGATGTTTATTCATTCTCTCCTATACACTAATGTTCTGCTCCAATCATAATAAATTAAATTCCACAATTCTGTCAGTCATTCAGCATATTAAACACCCAGAGATACATTTTGTTAAACAACTTTGGGGAAATAGAGTACCTCATTCCATGCAAAATAAAAGAACCAACTGTAGAAGAGGAACTAGGGTACAGAGAAAATAAGGAAAAAAAAAAAAGTATCTTCAGTGCTATTCTCCTTATTGTAAATGGAGAGGGGTTTGATTTTTTTTTTTTTGCTTGGTTTATTATTAGTTAAATTTATATTAATATTTTCTCCAAGATCATAAGGTGGCATACTTAGGGATAATTCTTCATTTTATCCACACAGCCATGTGAGTTAGGTTGGGGCAAAGCAGGGTTATTGGCTGCTTTGTGTTTCCATGGTTGTAGCTGGACTTTAACCTGGATTTCCTCAGTCCTACCCAACATCTTTACTATTGTACCACATGAAGGGCTTTTTCCACTATTGTGTTGATGTACTCTCCATTCATCTATCAGTTCGCAGAAAACAATACCAGCGTGCAATTTGCTATCCCCATTGCTGATCCATGCCCTGCCTTAATGTCTACATCCCAATCATTGACAGTCCCTTGACTTCCCTATCAGAAAAGCCTAACAGATTTTACACACGATGAGACTGTCATTGGACAGTGTTGGAATAAGGGGAAAATGGGATAGCTAAGAATGTCTTAAGGCTGTGTGTCTCATGGGCTAGGAACAAGATGAAGCTGCCTAGAATTGCTCTGGTGATTGTGGTTATAATCAGATAGAAGGGTAGGTAAATAGGTTAGTAGAAGTGTACCCAATACAGTCCTGGAGTCACAATTTGAGGGATTGGTTTACAACTGTAGATGAAGGGAGACATTGTACATTCTCTTCCATCTTTCACAAGTGATGGAAGACTCTTCAAGGAAGTGGCAGAGGCAGTGTCACCCCACCTGCTCTTAGCATCCCTTGCTAGCTGAAAAATGCAGGACTGTCCATGCAGAGGTCTTTTCCAGTTTTTGTAGGTAATGGAGGAAGCTGAGGAGAAGCTGTGAAGCAGAGGTAAGTGAAGCAATAGCCATTTATTTTCATTCTTAGAAGTGAAAGAGCCATATTGCTATGTGAAATACCTTCTACAAAGTGCTTTACTCCAACCTTTTTCAAAGAAAACCATTTCTTCATACATCAACATAGCCTTGCTGTTTATATGGACATTTAGTATAATTAATTCCACGCTGCTGGATTTTTCTGTGCATTGTGACATCTTGGGTCTTTAACTGAATTAAACAATTCACTGTATCATAAGAATGGTGTCATAAGTGGAGTGGGTGAAAGTGGAATGAAACATCTTCTACAGAAATTTGGTGCTCAGGGCCAGGAAAATAAAACTGAAAATGGAATTCCACCTGCAGGTGTGCATATATATCTATTTCTCTTCTATCTGAAAGGAAAACATGCTTTCATATGAAATTAATTTAACTTATATAATCAAGATATTAATACCTAACTGCTCTTATCAAGTGTCTTGCCTCCAAACTTTGTTTCAGAATAGTTCTAGCACAAGCAATAATATTGTTTATTAATTTAGCAATTCATCTCATAGGAGATTATTATTGGAGAGGCCTGAAATACTGACTCTTTAATATGGCTCTTTAATAACGGGATATATTCATTATATGCTAATATTCTATCATTAAATATTAAATTTCATTATAATATTGATAAACGGGATTATTTAGGTTATTTTAAATAGCCTTTTAAGCATTTCAGTAGACTATACCACAGTCCAGTTCATCTAAAAGTACTTGGATTTCTATCTATTTTTGACCCAGAAAAGTCAATGAAATTAGCAGACCACTTATATGAAGTTCTACACCACAGCATCAGCATCTGAATAAGGTGCACTAAAAGTAATGTGAAGGCATTATGTATGGACTAAAAAGCACATCACATGTACAAATCAGTGAAATGAAAAGATTTGCATGCTCAAGGACTTGGAATGTTTAGAAGATTATGCACTGAACATGGCTACTCTATCAAAGTTATTTAAAATGGGCTTCCCAGTGATCTGGAGCAACAGCCTGGCATGTGGACAGAGCTTTTCTATAAAGCACTTCTTCCCTTCTTCCTCTTCTTCCTCCTCCATATCCCACTTTCTCTCTAGGACCCCAAAGAAGTTAATTTTCCCCTTCATTTTATCCCTACTGCAAGAACCTTATGAGATAGGTTGGACTAGAGAGAATGACGGACTCAGTAACCTCCCGTGGCAGAGTCCTGATCTAGCACCTTAACCATTACACTCCATTGGCTGATATGGGGACAACAATTGAAAATGTCATGGTCAAAGTGTCCAAATCAAAATGGTGAGCCTCTGAAAATCATCAACCATCATGGAAACTTGATGGAAAGACTCACTCTTGCTAGCCTTTTAATTTCTTTCAGATGAACAGTGAGATGTAGGATAGCAAGAGCATGATTTTGTCAGACAGGTTATTCATAAGCATGGGTTTTGCTGATATTCCTCATATATCTCTGGGTTTCTTTTACTCTTTTAATAGGGGATACAGAGATTAAATGGCAACTGAGTAGCCTCTTGAGAACAATTAACTTGAAGCAGATGGCACTACAAGTACTGCTCTTCAAGGCCTTTTCTTTAACTAGGAGTTTGGCATACATTGTTGATTTTGCCCCCTGGGAATATTAAGGTCTTTGCTGTTAGATTTAAGATCTGGCTGACATTTGTTTAAACAAACTTCATACAGAGGTGGGATTCAATTTTAATATCTGTCAGAACTGAACAGTAGTTTTTATCAGATGCTGTATCCTCAGGTCTAACATTTAATATCTCATAAACAGTGTACAGGGATGGCAAGAAGAAATCTTAGTAAAAATACATATATGAACAACTTGCTAGCCCCACTGCTACTTTGTGACAATAGCAGTATTGTTAGTAAGTACTGTTAGTTGTAAAAGTAATCTATTACAAAATACATACTTTAGGCAGCACTTAAGGTGTTAACAGATATAGCTTCAAATCTGCTCAAGAAGTAGAGAACTATGTGAATCATCTGGAAGTGTCACTGTGCACAAAACTGAACAGTCACAGCAGGAGGAAATTGAGACCTGGCATGATAGAAACTGTCTGCTAACACCATGATCTGATTAGTGGGTTCAATTCATTTCCTGAATGGATCTGAAGATAGATAGGAAATCCTCTTCTGTTGTAATGATGCCACATCAGACCATTCTACAACAACCTGCTTCTTGAAGAACAGTTTCATGAAAAGGTGAAGGCTTTATAATTGTTTATAGTCAACATTTGGTTACAACAAATTCATCTAACTCACTATATCTTACACCAGGTAAGCTGACTGATGCATAAAAATGAATGGATATGTTATAGTATTAACATAAGTGGATTGATCCTTTGGCTGTGTATACTGTTATGGAAATAAATTGCATCATTTTCAATAGGACTATAGAAATATATGTAAATATGTTTAGAATTGTGTGATTGGATATTTTATTTGTTTGTTTTTGCAATGTTGCAACAGCTTATAGGACCAAGAAGTTATTTCTGCTGCATGGCCAAATTGTTATTGCAGATGACCAGAAAATCATACTACAGTGACCAATTCAACACTGATGAAATAAAACAAGCAATCAGTAGGATCTTATCTGATCCATGCAATATGCCGATTCTGGTCTACCTTGTGACTCAGAAGACTTTGGCATCTTGACCTGAAAATATTGATCACTCCTGCTGTGAGGGTGATCTCTCTGTGACTGTCTGTCACCCTATTAATTGCCAGTTGATTCAGATGATCTGCCTAGTTAGGTGGCTGAACCCTTCTTTCCTCACCACTCCTTGTGTGTTCCTCTCAAAGCTGCCTGCTCTGTGGAAGAACATGACCATCCCAGATAGAAGAAATATACCATTCTTCAATCAAGGGATCATGCCTGAAATAGATAATGACACAACTTAAGCCCTCCCAGAGACAGTCCTCAGCTGTTCACACATCAAATGTCTCAAGAGAAACCGACAGCAGCCCCAAATGTGGTCACCTAGAAGTCTCTTTCAAGTTGAGCTCAGCTCCTGGTGGACTCCATACAGTTTTCTAGGTAGGTTGCTATTGTCCTTTCCTGGGATGTTGACTCCCTTCTCTAGCCTATAGTCTGGAATTCCCTGATTGCCACCTACCCAAGAAAGTAACTAGGCCCAACACTGCTTAGTTTTGAGTCCAGGCAAGATGAGCCAACTATTGCTATTTGCTGAGGGTATAACTCAGGAGAACCCAAATTCAGCTGTCTGAACTGAATCCAGTGCTGAACCAATATGCTCTTTTGGATTCCTTCATGTCCACAGATCTGCATGACAGGGTTATCTGAAGCAGATTGGAGGGATGCCAAGGAAGTACAGGGAGGAGAAAAAGATGTCCCCGTGGGACAGGATGGATAGGTTGTCTTATTTCCTGCAGATCACAACATGTACTAGTATATCCTTTCTGGCCAGGGTGGATCTCATAATTTCATCTGGCATCAGGTAAGATATAACAAAATAGGTTACAGAATGTTGGCTAACAAAAGATCCAGTTTGTCTATCACCAAAGACTAGAGCTATGGCTATTGTCTTTCAGCATGCCTGAAATATGTATTCCAAAAATGTACTCTTATATGCCCCAGGAGTTAACTGAAACTTTTTGTGGCTATTCTTATTAACTTTTATTGTTGATTTCTAGTATAAGTGTATTAGAAATAATACACACACACTATCTATCTATCTATCTATCTATCTATCTATCTATCTATCTATCTATCTATCTATCATCTATCGTACCCTACCCATAGTCCATTAAGATTAGGGTGGGCTATAAATATTGTAAACATCACCATCAACACAACGACATCAACACCATTGCTTGAACCTTGATCAATAGTTTATCCTTAATTTTATGAAGTTTTGGTTCTACTATGATTTTTTCTGTTCAACACAAGGAGAAATTGCTCCTCATCTTTGGAGTTAAGAGAAAAAATTGTCCTGAGTGATACATAATAGATAACTTCTACAGATCATAATGACCAAGCCTATAGAATTATCAGATCTGATTTATTTTTATATATGCACATATGTGTTGTGTGAGTATACCCCCCAAAAAACAAGTATTAGGATTACCTAATCCTGTATTATGGATATTAGGATGACCTAATCCTGCATCTTGTATTCTGTGTGTGTGTGTGTGTTAGAATTACTTCACAGGTCTTCTTTATTTTTGTCTCAGTCCATGTAAATTTTTTTCTGCAATCTTTTCTTTTCTTGCCTAAGAGGTACTGCATGGTACCTAATCATAGATTATCTCTGATGTTCAATAAGTTTTAAATGAAACCTTAACTTTCCTTTCACTCCATTTCACTTATTGTCATTACTCAAGACCTGACAAGATTCACTAAATAAAACTGCAGCTCAAAAATGAAGAAACAATGCTAAGAAAATAAGAAACAAATGGGAGATATGCACATATTAAAGAATCATGCTGATGTTTCTAAGAGGAAGATTGTTAGATGGGAGTTGTTTTGATAATCTTCTGGAGGGGAATGACAACTAGGCTTCATTTTATAAACAGGAATTCGGAAATAACTTAAAAGTGCTATTCAGTCTGTGAGAACTTCATAATCTTTTCTCAATAAAAAGTAGTCAGAAAAAGAAAATTATCTTATTCCCCCAGTATGTGTTTCTTCAAAGAGTGGAATATTAGTCTCTTTCACTGTGATAATTATTTATGCTGAAGGTCGTGGCATCCACTGAAAACAATGAGGTTTATACAACCTCAGTGTTTTAGTACATACCTTTTTGGAGGGTGGCAGGGTGGTCGTGGTCAGATATTCTGTTGATATAGTTTTTATGATACTATTTCAAGATGGCCTTTGTTCTTTATTGTTAGACTTGTGGTATTGTTTAAATGTGGTTTTAATTATATTTTTTATAAGGAGTCACCTGTAAATTTATCATAGAAGGGCTTCCTTCCTTCCTGTGTCTGCTGTTTTGATGTTGTTGACACATTCACCCTTACAGATGCCCTTGGAGCAGACTAGGGAGAACATGAAAAATGAATCGATCATCCCTTACAATCCATCCTCTGCCTCTCTTAAGACCATCTGAGAACAGGAAGGATAAATAATATGGCAAGGTGATGATAAGAGAGAGAGCAGTAGCTCTGTATCCCTTGGCTTAGACATGTGGTTCTCACCACATAAGATCAAAGTGGGAAACCCAAAGCCCTCCAATTGTTCTTTGACTTCAGTTCCCATCATTATACCTAACTATGCACAAATAAAAAGAGGATGAGAAAGTGATGCATCTCTAACTCCCTCGGCTCAAGCTTACAAGATCAAATGGGGAAATCTGAACTCTTCTAACGGATCTTCAGCTCTGACTCAAGACTAATAAATCTGGGCTGCAAAAATAGAGATGAACACTAGACAGCAGCAAAGGATTTAAGCTTTCTGTATCTTTTCCCTGCCACCTAATCATCACTTAATTTTGGTAGCCTAGATCTGGTAGTTTTATTTGAGCTCCCATGAGGACCAGTGAACATGGCCAGTGGTCAGCAATTATTAGAATTCAGCAATACGTGGAAGGGCATAGCTCCTCCATCAGTAGCCTTCAGTTTTGCACTGCTGTTATTATAGGGTAGGGGTTTTCTCTCAACAGGCCACCAGGAGAGCTTCCAGATCCTTTTTCATGACACTATAAGAATATTGCCATTTCTTATGGTGTCTTATGGTTTTGATTTCTTATTGTTATTTCATGTTTTTGACAATCCGAACGGTAGCAGCCTCCAGGCTACATTGAACAATATCTACCAAAACCACTTAAGCTTTTACGGATCTGTCCTCTCACAGGCCCTGAATCAGTCACTGATCCCTCTTGACTTTCCTGATACCCTTTCAAAAGCTGTTTTAAATGGATATCTTCTGCATTTAAAGAAGATTTCCAGAGAAACACAAACATAAGGAGCAGCTTGCCAGCTGTCAGATGAAGTTCTCCAGAGATAGCTATAAACATCCTATAAACTTTTTATTTGCCTTTTCAAAATGCTTTCTCAAACTAGCACCTAAAACAGGAAAAATATTTGGCAGTTAAATTGGGACGCAGTTGTGAAGAAGAAAAGGCCACTATACGTGGAATTTTTCAGTTTACTTGTTTCACGTAAATAAAAGTTTTGCATCACTTAAAAAGCTGAACTTGTTTATCTCCGGGGTGTCCATGTGGGTCTGTGGTGCATTCAGAAAAGATGGCATTCATGACCATGTGATCAAAGACCTATCCTTTTCTATATTCATCAGTGTCACCTACATATACAAAGAAGTGGGCCTTTATTTACACAATTGTGACTGCCATCTTGTATTTTTGACACCTTCCCAATGAATGGCCATGTGTCTGTGTGTGTATACACACACACATGCACAAACATGCCCATACATGGCTTTGTTGAAGCACATGAGGTGAGTTACACAATAATGCACAGTAGTACACTAATGCTATTGTCCATGATGTGACATGATCTTTAGCAGAAATGGGAAAATGCTGCTTTTGTTTCTTTTTACTTTGTGAAAATGTCTCTATCTTATCCATCTTATATTTTTATGTATTTTATAGTTATGAACAAAACCTCTTGAGAACTTATATACATACATGCATATGTATATGTGCATGTGTGTGTGTATGTGTGCAATATCTTCTCCACTTTCTTGAAAACATAATTGCAGGAAGTGGGACTGACTAAGCAGCAATTTGCCATTTTAGGAATGCAGGGTACAAAGAAGCAGGATAGGAATTGACTGTATTTGGAGAAAGGGGTGACCTTAAGAAACACACCTTCAGTTTTAGTGTGAGCTAACTGACCAACCAAATCAGATTCTGTTCTGGCCTGGCCTGGTACCATGAATTACAGCATCCGTAATTCATACTGAGAAACTCATACAAAAGTGCACGAAGCTAGAAAGGATGCAAGCAAAAAAATGAATAGGCAGACAGACAGACTAATGCATGCATGCATACATACATATCAGGGAAAGTTGCTTGCCAAGCAGTATATTATGTTATCTGCATTAAAAAGTATAGTTATGAGTAGTTATGTTTTTAAAAGTATATTGTAGCAAAAGCTGTATGCAGAAGTACACACTGGGTCATTATGTATGTAATTGCAAATATTCAAGGAAAGTGATTTGTCACTTGCTGTTAATGGGAAGAACTGAATTATGCTATATACCGTATTTTTCCGACTATAAGACGATACTTTTTTCTAAAATCCTTACCCTAAAAACTGAAGGGCGTCTTATTCAAGGAAGTCAGCCAAGAATCGCGGTTGCAAAACTGCCAAACTTAGTTTCTGCAGAGAGGCTTCCTCCTATTGCTAGCCTCCAATCACGAGTGAAATAGCTTGTCTCCCAAACAGACTTCCTCCAATCACGAGCCTGATGTAACTGACGTCAGCTGATGCTGAACAAACCAATTGGAGGAAGTGTGCTTGCAGAGACAAGCTATCGGCAGTTTCACTCGTGTTTGAATGTAATCAGTTATGCAAAAGAGCCTGGAAATAGAGCTGCAGAGAGATGGTTTGGATCTCCTCCCACCGAGTGTATCAGGTAAATGTTAACTAATTACTAAATAAAAATGTGTTCTGCACTATCTTTAAAATATTGATTTTTAAATTTTGGGCTGGAAAAGTGGGGGTTGTCTTGTACATGGGGGCGTCTTATTGTCAGAAAAATACGGTAATTATAGATTCAGTGAGTCACACATTTGTGTTTGGAGTAAACTTATTACTTTATTGAATATATACACTTTGCCCCTACCTTCCTCTGATGGCTATCCAAAAATAAAGTACAAACAGTTAAAATCCAGCTAAAATTATTAATTCAACTCAAAAGCTCTGACCAAGGAAGAACACTTTTACTTTGTAAAACAGAAGACAGAATTTTGCACTCAGCTGGCATCAGCAAAGGTCCAAAGTACTAAACTCATGCTTTAGATCTGATGTTGATACAATAGAGATATGACAAGGAATTTCACAGCTCTCCTTCCTTATTCTTTCTAAGTGGATAAAGAACAGATAATAACCCTGTTTCCAAGACATTAAGAGACAGCTTATCGCAACTTATACACCCTGAATCTCTCTCACACATTTTTGAAGTGCAAAAGTAGGCTTTATCAAGATATTGTCAGCATGAAGTAGCAAGAAATCTGTTTGTAGTCTGCATAATAATGAAATTTAAAGACATTTTGGATGGTAATATCTACCCATGCAAAATAGCAAGAAAAGAGAGTGCAGCAGAAGTAAAAAAATTAAGGTAGTATATAGTATATTTGTGAGACATATAAATCTATTTAGTAATAAGCACAAGATTTCATGCTTATCTCTACAACCTCCCAGTCCCTTCTAATTTGTACAAAAATACATGTAGTGACACATTAGAGCAGTGTTTCTCAACCTTGGCCATTTTAAGATGCGTGGACTTCAAATGGCCAAGGTTGAGAAACACTGCAATAGAGAAAACATGACAATCAGAAGAGAATCACATCAATATTAAGAACAATGAAAAACCACTACTTCCCAGTAAAACCCATTAGCAACTGAGAAAAGGATTAGAAATCTATGCAGTTCTTGAAATAAAAGAGAAAATTGAACTCAAGGTGACAGTGTTGATTTGTGTGATTGGAAACAGAAAATACTTCTCAGTTTGGGTAAACCAGCCAGCTTTAGCCTAATAGCGATAGAATGGAAAGAATAGATTGGTGCCACACCTAGACATGCTAAGAATAGCCTCTTTGAAATGAGTGGGACATATCTAACATACCTTTGGTTGTTTTCAGTGGATCTCTTTTCAGCATCATTTAGTCAGACAAGAACCCACTATATCAATCGATTTATGATAGCTGGATTTGATGTGAATTTCCACTGGCATCCGTAGTGTTCTGCTGTAATGAACAGCTCAGATATTTTTCTTATACACATATTAAAATAAGAGAAGCTTTAACATGGATGCTGATGAGAACTTTTGTGATATTCAGCCCTACTAAAATCATACTTTAAGGACTGTTAATGTAGAAAATAATTCTGTTCACAATTTGATGGCAATAAAGTATTAATTCTTGAAGAGGTAGCTTCTTGAAGAGGTAGCACATCCCTTTTAAAGTCCAATTCTCAGAGGCATCCCTGATTGTTTCCGTATGCTATTTTTCAAGATTAGGTCTGCATCATCCTAACCTTCAGCTTAAATCCTTGGACCAGGAAGAGTGACAATCACTTGATCCTTGAAATACATAGTATTTAGCAAGATTGTTGTATCAGGACCTCATTTAGTTGAGACCATCTGGATCAGATCAGCTCAAAATTGGTGTAGCATCTGCATTTTTTCCTTTGTGTGCTATACATGAGTTCAGCAACTCTAATGCCTTTCTTCTTCTGAAACTCTGACTTTGTAGATTTCTAAAAGCCTTTGAAATGATAAACTTCATTGATTGACACTAAATTGCCATCTGGTAAGTTTTGCAAAAAAAACTGATTCCCCTCAAGTCTACTGTTACATTTCTTTTTGCAGTTAAGGCCAGATGTCAATGTATTTTCAGCTTGCCTTTTTCATTTCCAACGCAGGAAAAATACAGGAGTTAACTTGTTCATTTGAAGTAAAACCTAGGTTAAATGCTTGTGTTATCTTATGTATTAAGGCTTGAAAAGCTTCTGCCACAAACTTTTCAAAGGGAAAGCTTCCTCAAGTTCAACTCAGTAACTAATGATTACAGAAGTACAATGCTATAGTTTTCTCTTGGTTCTTTTATTTTTCAGGATTTTCAGTTGCAAGCATCTTCTATAGTATGTGATTTGAAAGCTCTAATCACTGAGGAATTTGAAGTGTTTCATCAATAGAACTACAAGAATTTACATTTTTTTACCTTCTGAATATCCAGAGAATTCATTCATATTTTATTTCAGAAATGGTTAAACAGCTATTTCATGCCTTGATGATTTCCTGGGTATATGGTTGTTGTAATTGGTTGATAGGCCTTCCTAACTGTTCTCTCCTCTCTAGTTTAAGTCTGGAATAGCATCATCCTGGACTATTTCAGATTCACCCTACTACTTCTTTTCATCAATCTCCATATAGGCTATGTCTTTGGGAATGCTACCAGTTTAAAGTGCTGATGTTGACCTTTCAGGTCACATTTTCAGGAACCCTCTGTTATATTGACTACCAGAAGCAGACATTACATGACTGGTTTTCTCCTATTTGGGATTCATCAAACATAGATAGCCAGATACTATTCTAAAGAGTTCAAGCCCTCTACTGGGAATTGAACTCATGGACTTTTGCCCTTTGATGGTCATATACAATGCAGGAGTTATAGAAGCTAGGGTGTTGGAGCTCAGCAGTTGCAGGAAGGAATACAATACATACAATCTATCAGAATGATATATACAGTCTACCTTCCTTTAAGCTCTCAAAGCAGAGAGATATGGATGTTACATTATGTCATCCCCCTATGTACAGGGCTTTACATGACTTCCACCCCCACCTTCTTGGAGGAGGGATATTTCTCTATTTTACACCATGTATATCATGTGTGATGCTTTCAGTTATATTGACCACCAGGAGGAAGCCACTGTAAGCTTTCTGTAAGCTTGGCTTGATTGTGTAATCAAGGTTGTTTATTTTTTCCTTGTGTCAAAATAACCATTTCATGCTTTAGAGCTTTTTCCCATTTAGCTCCTACCCTTTGGAACTGTCTGCCCCTTGAATTATGTTTTGAGCCTGATCTTTTAAAGTTTTTGTTGCTGTTGTTTATTTATCTCTGATTGGTCCATGTCACAGGAGTCCAAGAAAGTTGGTTCCTGATTGAATTCTCCAAGTCTACCTACACAAAGAACCTATCAGTAGCCTGGCTCAGACAGACCAATCAGGAACTGGTATTCAGTCAAGAACCAGCTTTCTTTGACTTCTGTGACATGGACCAATCAGAGATCAGCTTGCCAGGTTCAAAGACTCTTGGCGAATCTTGGCTTTCACTTTCCCTAGGCCTTTCAGCTATAATGTTTTACTTTCCATCTTGAAGTCATCAAGAAGAACTAGTGGGGAGCAGTGGGCCATCAGAAAATATAAGTATGAACCTACAAGAGAGATGGCAAACATGGACTCTCACATCCAATGGGATCACTCCTGTTTCTGTGCAAATTTGAACATTTAGAATGCAACATGGAACCTGGAAGAGTATGCACAAAAACTTAGACTGAACAGCATCCAGGGATTTTAGGTCATTGTAGGTGCAGATTTGTGCACCATACAGCATTTGGAACATACTTTTAGCTTAACAGCAGCAGGTACACATCTACTTCCTTTAGAGGGAAAAAAAAGCCCAGGATTGCCTTGGCATTATTGACTTTGGCAGAGATGATTCTAGATTGTTCCTGCCAACTTCCAGAGGCTTGAAAAATTACCACAAGATATTGAAAAGCTGGAACTTGTTCCATTTTGTTAATTTCTATCTGCCATTGGGGTTTATGATAGCCATGTCTTACTGAGAATACCATAATTTTAGTTTTGGAGTAATTAACTGTAAGCCCTTCCTCCTTGCAGAATTCAGAATTTGTAAGGCCCAAAAACTTCTGAGGCTTACCTGTGTGAGACAATTGCTGCATCATTGGTGTATGTCTATCCCCAAACTTAAGGGAGTGAAATTCTTTTTTGGTAAAAACAGCAACCATTGAGTTTATATAAATATTAAACAGTAAGGGAGCTAAATTGTATCCCTGTCTCACTGCTTGGCAGATTGGAATGTCTGCTTTGTTATACCTAACTTGGGTCATTGTATGATTAGTGAAAGTAGCCATCCGTTGATATGTAAGGATGAGCTTCCATCAAATCCATCTCTTGGGATGGAATCAAAGCCTGATTTTTGATCAATGAAAACAACGTTACTGCCCCTGTGTGAATTTTTCTGTTAAGAACTGCAAGATGGTCCACTGGTCCATTGTAGATCTGCCCTCCCTAAATCCCACTGGTTTGTCTGCCGGCAGCTTGTAGTACAAGTCTAAAGTTTAAAAGGGCCTTAAAATACACGTTTAAATTATGGATGTGCCAGTAGTAGAAAATGTTTTATATTGATTATTGCATTGGTGTAGTGTTGGCATTGGTTTGTATTGTGTGATAGTTTATTGCTTTGCCTGTATTGCCCTTAGATATAAATGCACAATAAATATAAATAACCTGTACAGTAGTGTAAGACATTCATTTCTTCAAATCCTGGACTTTTAATTTCATTATTCAGAGAAGAAAATCCATAGATTTGTGAGCTAAAAATGTATATTCTTTGCTGCAGATGTTATTTTGGTATGAAAAGTTAGAGTAATTCAAATAATTCATGTATTATAATCTTAAAATAGTGAGAAGTATAATACATACTTGGGAATCAGATATTTCAAAATGAAAAGTGTTTAAACTATTAATAGAATACAGTAAAGATACCTATTATAGCTGCTGGAATTTAGATTTTTATGATTAGGTATGTTTGATTAAATTTTTAAAGAAATTCTTTAATGTTAACATTCCAAGTAACATCCAAAGAGAAAAGCAGCTTTGTTTTGAAAACCACCCTTTTCTGAATATACTTAACTAGCAAATTAATTAAACATTCATATAAAATGGATAGAAGACAGGAAATAGCATTTATAAATGTGAATTTTACAAAAATAACACATTATATTAGAAATAAAATCCTTACAGAAGTGCATGCATTAGGGAGAAATGCATTAATGCAAAAATTAGTAGAAACATTGATAAAATGTGTTGGCATATGTTACATTTATTATTTTATTATGTTTTATTAGATATATATATTAGGGAAAGTTTGGAACTCTATGAATACACATGTTCCAGCCATTTTAAAAATTAATAGAATAGTGAATGTACAAACCCACAACATTGATATAAAATAGATTTAAACTTTTCTGCTCAACCCTTCTCAAAATTAAGTTCCATTATTAATGAAAGAGACACAAGCATGGCTGTTGAAAATGGAGCATTGTTTAGATCTTTTATGAAGGTATGTTTCTGGATTGATTTTTTAGCTCTACTAAATAGACATGTAATTATGTTTAATGGAGTCTGCATGTTAAATTTTGGTGAATATTCAGAAGCAGATATGATAGAATCTTGAACCAAACTGATCCATTTCAGACCACTTTTTTGGTTTTCTGGAATGAAGTAAAACTTCCTTTAAAATAGCCAGAACTAAATCAAAACTGTCAGAAGGTTTTGTGCACAGTTCAACACTTCAGAGACTTGCAGAAAAACATATAGCATCAGTTCTATGTGTGTGTGTGTGTGAGAAAGAGAGGGGGGGGGGAGAGAGGGAAAAGGAAAGAAACTTGTAACTTTCACTTTTTCATGCAATATGAATGTTCAATGTTAACAGTTCAATCTTACACCGTAAAAAGACTGTTCAATTACGCTCTGCTCCAGATGACTGGGTGAAACCATTCTTGTTTCTTTGGCAATAATATAGGAGTATCTTACCACTGCCTTCTTCTAGGAGCTCTTACACTCATTCCCAGTCTAATCTGTAGCCATAAAATATCCTGGTTGTTTCCCATCCAAGTAGCAGTGGTAATAAAGTTTATTAATATTTGTTGACGTGTTAGATGATGTGTATACAAATAGAGCAAAACCAATACAGAAAAATTAAAAGAGAGAGAGAGAGAGTAAAACAAAGGTAAAATAGCCAAATCAACAAAGAGTAAAAAAAAAAAAAAATGTCCTGTGATCTGTTAATGTTAATGTGGTGCCTTAAAACAAGACTTATCACCTCTGTGATGCAATGCAATATGTCAAGAAAAATGCAAGCTATCTTGCCCAGGCCTATGATAGATAGATAGATAGATAGATAGATAGATAGATAGATAGATAGATAGATAGATAGATAGATAGACAGACAGACAGACAGACAGACAGACAGACAGACAGACAGACAGACAGATGATAGATGATAGATAATCTTCATTTTAAAAATACAATAAATAATAATAATGATATATAAGATTATCAGATTAAATATTTGACCAGAGTATTCTATAGTCCTTAGGCCTATTATCAAAAATAAATTCAGTAGAGTTCTAGTGTATATGTTTGTTTATTGCTTAATGTCTTGTGAAAAATCCTAAATAGAAACTTCTTAAATCTGTTACATGAATTTTATTTTCTCTAAACAAAAATTCTCACTGAACTAATTGTTATGAGACACCTCATAACCTTCTTATTTTTCACCAAGGCCTTAAATGCTGTGAAATGTTTTTCACTGATTTATTTTTTTAAAAAAGCATCCTCTTTGTTGCTTATATATTTAAGCTAGTATAGGAAACTTTAAAATAATTGCTATGATTTTTTAAAAAATAAATAAATCATAGTAATGTATCAGCCCTCAAATAATTTCTCAATGCCAAGGACTATTGTGAATCTTAAAAGAAAAGTAACAGAAATCATCTGTGACATTTTGATTACTATGGGAGTGGAAAATATTCTTGAAGGGCACAATCGTGCCAGAACTGTGCCTCTAATCATATTGATTTCTATGTACAGAATTAACATAAAAGAATTAAAATTGTAATATAATATAAAAGGAATATACTCCCTTCTAGTCAGTCTTGACTCCTGGCAACAGTCTGGATAAGTCCTTAAACTTTTCTTGGCAAGATTTTCAAAGGTGGTTTGCTGAGAGAGACAGTGACTGGCCTAGAGTCACCCAGCTGGTTTTGAGCTTAAGGCAGGACTAAAACTCACAGTCTCCTGGCTTCCAGCCTGGTGCTTTTAACCACTACACCAAACTGGCTCTAAAATTAAACTGAAGAACTTTAATTTAGTACGCATTATATCGAAGCATCTTTGTAACCAACTCCAATATGTATCTATCAGCAATCATTATACTGTTTTGTTACAGTAAGGAATAGGACAGAAATCCCCTTAAGAGTTATTTTTAAATAATACTAAGTTCAGTTAGCCAAAGGTGTAAACTATAAGTATTAGTAGTAATAATAATTCTAGCAGAAAAAGAATAGGAAAATCAAGAATCCTGATTATTCCCTAAGAAGATATAAATTCATTTTGTAGTTTCCACCTTTTATCAGGATATTACATGGACTATGTCTGGTTACTATAGTTCAAGCAGCTTAGTGGATTAACATAAGGACTGGACAGAACTTCAATAACAAATAACTCCCAAACACCCTTTGCTCTCTTCCCTTATCAGCAGATGATATACTTGAGTGACAGCATCCGTTTCTCTAGAAGCCTGGTCTTGGCACCTTTTCCAACACAAAACATTCATATCGCCTGAAACGATTTTGAGACAATATGAAAACAGAGACTTTATTTGATTTGCTACTGTACTGAGCAGCCCTTTTGTGGGCTGCTAAATCATAGCAATTATTTTAATTTAATAATTGCTAAATCATAGCAATTATTTTAAAGTTTCCTATACTAGCTTAAATATATAAGCAACAAAGAGGATGCTTTTTAAAAAAAATAAATCAGTGAAAAACATTTCACAGCATTTAAGGCCTTGGTGAAAAATAAGAAGGTTATGAGGTGTCTCATAACAATTAGTTCAGAAATTGACGCTGTGCTGCCCGCATTTGTTTTTAATTGTACATAATAAAATAAACTTCTGATTGTTCATGTACTCAAAAAAAGGCAGAAGATGGAAAAGTATATGTAGTAAGGAGTAGGGCACAAATTTATGAACTATCTTTAATACAGCTGAACTATACAAATGCTGAACTGGAGACAAAGCAACTCCTGGACTGGTTGCTGTAGAATTTGCTTTTGGAGGAAAAGTTTGGAGAAGCAAAACTAGAAGCCTTACTTCCATATTTTCCCAGAAATGTTTTTCCTTGACTGAAGAGCAAATTCAAAAATGAACAAGCTGAAATTTAAACTCCTGGCATTTCTGATGGAGAAGGATGAGTGGATCATGTTAAAATCAACACTTAGAATCATTGAAATTCAGGCAGCCTACAAGTTTAGTAAATTATGGTGATGATGGTGATGATGAAGATTCTATTCCATCTTTCTGTCCACATTAAAGGACAGAGTTTTTAATTAAAATATCTATTGCAGCCCCTTGAGTTTGTCCAGATCAGAAAACTGACTTCAAAAGAACACTAGAGGTATACTTCATTGAGAGGCTATTTTAACAAATTCTTGCAAGCTGAATTGTATATTTCCTCCTCTCTCTCTTATACCTCAGGAAGTCAGGGAGTAGTTGCTCTGAGTCTCTTCTTAATACTTTCCCTGTTTCCTAGACTCAAAGCATTTTTGCATCTATTTGTTGTTTTAATGGTTTCTGAATACTTTCTCCAAGGTCATTTCCATGGCTCCCTACACCTGTAAAAAAATGTAAAGTTCTTTCCAGTAGCAACTTTGCCTAACAGAGAGTGTGAGAGAGGGGAGATGCACTGGGGAAGGCTGCAAAACCAACATTGTAAAGTTAGGGGAAAGGCTGAGGCAGGATTAGCCGTGGGGAGGGTTTCAAAAAAGTCAAGGTTGTAGCCACAACCATGTGAACAAAACCCCACACCCTTTTTATACACACAGAACACAAAAAGGGTTGGGGCTTCAGTATCACAGATATGATCTCCATCTTGACTTTTTGGACTCTCCCCAGCTCCCAGTGGAGTCCTTTAGGCTAAGGACCTGGGGGAGGGAAAGTAATCACCCTTTCTATATGTCTCTTTCACCCTTAACACACTCTGGATATTCATTCATTCATTCATTCATTCATTCATTCATTCATTCATTCATTTGCAGTATATGTAGACTCCCCCAATCCTGAAGGACTCTGTGTGGTTTCCAGTAAAATAGAAAGTCGATAGACACACTTTAAAAACAATACAAAACAAAAAAGTCATGAAGCAAGCTAAAATTACTGACTTACTTGAAATGGCCCCTACAAATCATCCCAGAACAGAAGCACACTGACTATCTTGAGGGGACGGATGTTTCACAGCAGGACCTCTCTAAATGTTTAGACTAGACCAGCAGATTCAATTTTTTGGCAAAGTGGTGCCTGATGTATCCTGGTACATCATGTACAGCTTTAAAGGTGATGATCAGCACCTTGATGTAGATCAGGGGAAAAAAAAAAAGACAAGCAAGTAAACTTGCATCTATAAGATCTAGCCTGTGGGTAGAATTCATCTGAAAAGTTATGGGAACTTTTTGATGGACTTAATTTCTTCATTGGAAGAAGACATAATGAGGAACAAAATAGCACATCAGAGGATATGAGCTTTAGCTGAAAATGAAATGATCTCCTCAAAAGCTGAAATGATCACTGCCTGATCACACTGAATTGGTTTAAGATATAGCATCTCTCTCAATATCCATTTTGCTGTGAGTCTCCTTGCTCTGAAAGTTTCCCATGCTCAATATTTGAGATACGTTTTTCATATCTCTGAAAAACTGAAGAATATAACTGCATTTAATTTCCCTGTTCTTATGTAGTGTTTAATGCTAGGGTAAGTCATCTCATACTCTCTAGGTATTTGGACTGCTATTCCTATAATGCTTGGTGGAGCTCTTGGGAAGAAAAATGCAAAACATTTGGAGGACACCAGGTTGCTGATATTATCTAGTGCAATGCTGAAAATAGCCTTCTCTATATTCTGCAAACAGAGGGGTATTTTTGGATCTCAGTTATGGAACAATTTCATATATATATATATATATATATATATACACATACATACATACATACATACATACATATATTTATGAAAGTACTGTGCAAAAGTTTTAGGCAGGTATGAAAAAAATGCTGTAAAGTAGGAATGTTTTTAAAAATATATATTGTAATTGTTTATGTTTGTCAATTTACAAAATGCAAAGCGAACAGAAAAAAAAATCTAAATCAAATCAATATTTGGTGTGACTACACTTTTGCTTCAAACCAGCATCAATTCTTACACTTGCACACTTTGTACACTTGCACAAAGTCAGGGATCTTGTAGGATTAGAGTCAGGTGTATGATTAACCAATTATACCAAGCAGGTGCTAATGATCATCAATTTCATATGTAAGTTGAAACCCAGTCATTAACTGAAACAGAAACAGCTGTGTAGGATGCTTAGAACTGGGTGAGGAACAGCCAAATTCTGCTACTAAGGTGAGGTTGTGGAAGATAGTTCATGTTGCAGGCCATACACCATGGCAAGACTGAGCACAGCAACAAGACACAAGGTAGTTAGACTGCATCAGCAAGGTCTCTCCCAGGCAAAAATTTCAAAGCAGACTGGGTTTTCAAGATGTGCTGCTCAAACTCTTTTGAAGGCCTAAAGAAACAGGCAACACTGAGGACAGTAGACACAGTGGTCGGCCAAGGAAACTTAATGCAGCAGATGAAAGACACATCATGCATACTTCCCTTCAACATTGGAAGATGTCCAGCAGTGCCATCAGCACAGAACTGGCAGAAAGCAGTGGGACCCAGGTACACCCATCTACTGTCTGGAGAAGTCTGGCCAGAAGTGGTCTTCATGGAAGAATTGCGGCCAAAAAGCCATACTTCCGACATGGAAACAAGGCTAAGTGACTCAACTATGCACGGAAACATAGGAACTGGGGTGCAGAAAAATGGCAGCAGGTGCTCTGGACTGATGAGTCAAAATTTGAAAGTTTTGGCTGTAGCAGGAGGGCTGGAGGGCTTTGTTTGCTGAAGGGCTGGAGAGCGGTACAATAATGAGTGTCTGCAGGCAACAGTGAAGCAAGGTGGAGGTTACCTGCAAGTTTGGGGCTGCATTTCTGCAAATGGAGTTGGAGATTTGGTCAGGATCAGTGGTGTCCTCAATGCTGAGAAATACAGACAGATCCTTATCCATCATGTCATACCATCAGGGAGGCGCGTGATTGGCCCCAAATTTATTCTGCAGCAGGACAATGACCCCAAACATACACACAATGTCATTAAGAACTATCTTCAGAGTCAAGAAGAACAAGGAGTGATGGTTTGGCCCCCACAGAGCCCTGATCTCAACATCCTCGAGTCTGTCTGGGATTACATGAAGAGACAGAAGGATTTGAGGCAGCCTACATCCACAGGAGATCTGTGGTTAGTTCTCCAAGATGTTTGGAACAACCTACCTGCCATGTTCCTTCAAAAACTGTGTGCAAGTGTACCTAGAAGAATTGATGCTGTTTTGAAGGCAAAGGGTGGTCACACCAAATATTGATTTGATTTGGATTTCTCTTGGGTCCTGCCTAGCTTGATAGACCCCTGCTTCTATGGATCTGGTGCTTAGTGGCTGTTCTTGTGCAGCACTCAGTGCCTCAGTGTTGTCTAAACCCATACACCCAATACCAGAGCCCCCATAATAATGACCTGAGACCAATGACTGATCTAGGGTGACAAGATCTGGGGAAAGGCAGTCCCTCAAGTAACCTTGGCCATATAGGGCTTTACAAGTGACAACAGTACTTTGAATTGCACCCAGAAGCCCATTGGGAGCCACTGCAGTTCATGTAGCAGTGGTGTTACATGGGTATACCATGGTACTACTAAAACTATATATGGTGCTGCATTCTGGACTAGCTCCTTAAATCACTTCAAAGGTAGTCCCATGTAGAGCTCCCTGTTAAGAGCCCAATCAGGAGATAACTAAGACATGAATAACTGTGAGCAGTGCCTCCCAATGTAAGAATGGGCACAACTGGCACACAAGATGTGTTTGTGTGAAAGCTCCTCTAGCCATGGCTGCTAGGTGTTCTTCAGGCAGAAGCTATGAGTCCAGGAGAGCTCCCAGGTTGTGCACAAACTCTGACTGAGAGAGTATAGGTCATTCAAGGTTAACAATGGAAAATCACTAAATCCTGGGGGCCCTAAAACCTATAGCTACTCAGTCTTATCAGAGATGAGCCAAAACCAGTTCTTCTTCATCCAGATCCATACAGTCTTCAGGAATGGGAAGGCAGAATCACTTGGTTGGCCCAGGGCCAAGATGTACAACAGAGTATCATTAGCACATCGATGATAATTAACCCCATGCTGATGGACAGTCTCACCCATAGATAGAGATTAGAGTGGAGAGAGAGGTGGGCCCTGCAGCACCCCACAAAGCAGGAGCCTAGGGCTAGGCCTCTTCCCCTCTACCAACACTGACTGGAAGCAGCCTTGGAGGAAAGACAGGCCACTGAAGAACCATGCATCCAACTCCCAACCCCTCAAATGCTCTAGAAGCATACTATGATTGATAGTTTTGAAGCTGCCAAGAGATCAAGGGAAGGCTGGAGACTGGATGAACATTGTCTAATACAACCAGGTCCAACAATGGCCTCCTGGGGAGGGGATGAACCATCACCTCCTTCAAGGCAAGCAGAACCGCTTTCTCTTGCAAAGAAAAATTTACTATTGCTTGAACCCAATCATATGTCACCTCCTGGGAGGCCATAACCCACCAGGAGGGACATCAATCTAACATACTTGGCACAATTCAAGATCCAAAGGATCCTGTCAATTTCCTCAGAAGTAACCCAGGTAACCAGACAAGACTGGAGCCTAGTCATGTTTATAGGAGCCGCACAGATGGAATCCAACTCCAAGCAGATTTGAATGACTTCATCCATCAGTTGCATGGTGTGATCCTTACAACATCCCTGAAAGGGATCCTTTAACTCTTCCTTATGCAGAAAGGTCCAATTCACCTGAAACAGGGTCACCAGGCAATTGTATGTGGATGCAATGTGGGCAGAAAATTAAGCAGAGTTTGCCACAAAGTAGTCCTTAATAACAGATTTTTGCCTGTGCTCAGTCAGACTCACTCTTTGTCTTCCTCCTAAGGCAGTCTAGGCATCTCTTATACCACTTCATCTCCCAGAACTGTTCCAAAAACCAGAGAGTCAGCATAGGTGTGATCTGATCCAAGGCCTTCACATGTTCTTTCCAACCAACATCTAAGGCCCCAGTTGTACCGTGTACCAGAGCTTTTGCATCACTAGTGAGAAAGCAGAAATAGAAAATTCATACACACCCTTCAGCAATATACAATTTGATAAAAGAAACAGAGAAACTAAAATTAAATTGGGCTTAGAGTTTTTAAGAACTAGACAGAATATTCAATAATGTTTGAAGGCAACATATAACTCTTCATTTTGCACATAGTTGTACTAGATGTTTAACATTTTGAACAAGGATCCTATTATTTTAACCTCTTGGCAGAGTCCTGCTCATACTTTAGGGTGCCATAAACCAATATATGATAATAATATCCTCTAGTTACTGCCTCCTTTTATGTAATCTTTGACATAATCTAACATTTCCTTGTGGAAAACCTTGTCTGCCCTCCACTAAGTAGAATTCCCTTAGGGAGCTTTTAAATTACACCTCATTTTTCTAGCTTCAGAGACTCTGGCCTACCATTTGTAATATTCAACATCATTAATCTACTTTAATTAAAATGAGGCTGCAGTCTCATCCCTGCTTTTGCTCTGTAGGAACCAGTGAGGAGTTTACACCAATGAGGAATTGGCCCTCCAGCTGCCAATCCAACTTTGAACACTCATTCGTTTTCTCCTACCAGCTCATTTTGGGTGGTATGCATCCTAATTGGAGAAATGAAGGGCACTTTCTAACTTCTTAGTAAGTCCTATTAGCTATAATACCTTTTGTTTTGCTCTGCTTTTGCTTTTTTATCCCATATTTAACTAGCCAATGCTCTTCCCATATCATTTAATATTTTGAGACCAGCAATAAAGTGCTCCTAATATATCATTACTAGCTGTAAACACAGGAGACTCCAGTCACCCAAAATACCCATCTCCCATGAAAGCAGGAGAAGATTACACATTTTGGCATTACACACTGCCAACTTACTCATCAACAAATGGCCAAACTACAGAAGCTATTCTTTTCCCCGATAAGAGATTTGACTAACGAATATAAACATTTCTCATATTCTCCTTCCCCCCCGGCTTTCTCTCCCCCTTTATCGTACAATGTTCAGAGCCTCCTGTCCAACCACATGGAATATATAACTGAGATGGGTCTGATCCACATTTATTTGGACTGAATTTAGTAAAACTCACTTGTAAGGAACCACACAATCCTATTCTCAGGTAAGTTGCACTGACTTCAATGGATTCTAATGCCCAGTTAGATGATAGAAGGTTCTGAATATCACATGTTTTCACAAGTGTTAGATTTTCAGTGGATGTATCAAACTTTTACAAGATTGTTCCCATTATTTATTTGTGGAAACCATCCTACTTTTGATTAAGTGGTATTATTCTTGCTCCAGCAAGTCTCCTTCCTAGGGGCTGGGGGGTGGGGCAGGGAAGCCAGCTCTAATTCTGTACCCCATAAAAATGTGGGAAATTGGGAACAGCCATTTCAGGTCTGCTTTAGAAGTTGCAGACAGAAGAAAGTTATAGTTCTAGGGCTGACTTGCTTATTCTTTAAAATAATAATAATAATAATAATAATAATAATAATAATAATAATAATAATAGTCTGGATAATAGACATTGCAATACCTGGAGACAGCAGGATAGAAGAGAAAGAACTAGGGAAAATCACAAAATATAAAGACCTGCAAATAGAAGTAGAACAACTATGGCAAAAGAAAGCACCAATAGTAATAAGCACCTTGGGTGCAATGCCAAAACATCTGGAGCACCACTTGAAAACCATCAGCATTGACAAAGTCACCATCAGTCAATTGCAAAAGGCAGCTTTACTTGGAACAGCTTACATCCTGCGACGATACCTTTAACACCACCAAACAACATCTGCCCATCCCAGGTCCTTGGGAAGGACTGGATAGGTGGATAAACATGCTAAATCCAGTCTAAACATCTGGCTGACTGTATGACCAATCATCATCATCATCATCATCAATCTGCCAAACCACTTATGAATCTCTGAAATCTTTTATGTTGACCAAAGACTTCAGCTCAACTCTCCCTTTGCAAATCTGAGTGCAAATAAAGATCCAAAGGACTTCCCTTTCTGCATCACTGCAGTATAACAAACACCACATCTCATTTTCCTCCATCGGCAGATGGAATCTAGTGCCATGTGCTCTTCTGCCTGCCCTGCAACCTACAGTGAAGAGGAGGGGAAACCTCCATACAAGGCTTTGAGGGTAACAAGGGAGGTGTTGCAGAAATGGAAAATCACTCCCCTCCTGTTCCATCTGTGGACAGCTATTTCTATTTATAGCATGGTATTTTCTCCCCAGAGCAAGTCAGGCAGCAGCTATCACTAACTTGGATGGCTGTCTGATTCTGATTCTCACATGTCTCAGGAGGCGAATGTCATCAGAGTTCCAGAGAAAGCATCAATGGGGCCTCATTTCATCTAAAAAAATGTACTCTATAGGGCCCTGTTTCATATGCTGTTATTGAAATGTATGCATGGCAAGACGCCACATCCAGAGTTTGCATTCATTTTCTTTAAAACCCCAGAATTTATTGTACAGGCCATAACTGCAAGGATGAAGAGTTTCAGATTAGTTTAAAATGCCTGTTAATTCTTATTATTTCGGTGGCTTGTGTCAACCTCTGATCTGATACTAATATTACTTTTTAAAATGCCAAACTGTCATACTGTATGGCACAGTCTAATGTGATTATAAGAATAATAGAAGATTTTTTAAAAAAAATATTTTGTAAATTTGTGCAATTTTTGTATTTTGTAAAGCATCAATGTATTTTCCTTTTCTTCTCTCTTTCTTCCTATCTTTTTTCTGTTCTTCTTAAGGAGCTTTAAAATAAATAAATAAATAAATAAATAAACAGACAGACAGACAGACAGACAGACAGATAGATAGATAGATAGATAGATAGATAGATAGATAGATAGATAGATAGATAAATATGGAAGAAATGAAATCACTATTTACCACTAGATATTTTTGCAAGTTTCTTTTCTTTCTTTTTTTAGTAATTGCCTTGTCAGGAATTTTCTATTCCATGTTTACTATTAAACTCTGTTCTTCCCAACTGGTTTTTGCAGGCTAATATTTTATCACAATTCCTATCACTTTTAAATTTCAAACTCCAGTCCCCCATTCAAAAACAAAAGACTGCTAATGCATTCTTCTTCTCTCATATATTTTTTTTAAATAAAACAATATTATGGATATGAATTACATGAGGAAATTATATGTAACATTGTAGTATATCCATCTCACATGAACATCAATTTGTAGGCATATGTGTGCAGGGGTTTTAAATATTTATTTACATTATTTTTGCTAAACCAAGATCTTCATTTCATGCTTTACTGGGTTTAGAGGTGTTTATGGCCCTGTTTTTCTTATCTCTGAGGAACAGGTTGAGAATTCTTGTCACTTATCTGTCTTCGAGGACTTTTGTACTGGACATATGTGAGTTTTCTATGAAGGTTAAAATACCTTTGTTTCATGCCACCAGAGAGCACTGTTGCATTGTTATGTTTGGCTGTTTTGTTCTCTTGAAGACATTTGCCATAAAACTAGGCAGGCTAATAAGGCCGTGCTAAATATTCCTTCTTTCAGGCCATATGACAAATGTCACAGCTGCAGAAAGCATAATAAATCAACTGGTCTTTTCCCCCCACTTGTTTGGTGTGTTTGGAGCTTGACGTTCCTTTGACATCCCGCCCTCCCCTTTATAAATAAATTATCTTAGAGTTCCAAAGGTTGCAAATACATGGCTAAATATGCCAGTCCAATGGCATGGCTGGATGCCAAGACTGGGCCCCCCTAGGACGCTCAGGTAAATCAAGCCATCTTTGCATCTCCATGTTTCCAATGTAGGTACCATTTCTCAAAGGTCAAGGAAGTTGAAATAGAAGTGGGGGGGGGGATCATATTCTTAGAAATTAGGATTATCAGTGGGAAGAGGGGAATAGAAGCCACAAGGTAATCTGACTATTTGTATTCTGTGGAATTTCCCATTGCCATCAAGCACTGTCAGAAGAAGCTAATGATTTGAACAAAACACATCTGGTGTCCCTTTAAAAAAAGAATGTAAGATTAATGTATTCTAATGAATCCAGGATAATCATATTGTTAACCCTCTCCCTTACTAAGAAATGATGAAAATCTTTTATGGTAGAAATACAAAACACACACACACACATCTACAGTGTAACCTTAAACTGTGGTCATAGAAACTGCGCTACAAACTATTGTTTGATAAATCATTCTTACTTAATTCTCTATTATTTTGTCTCATTTCCTCATTTCCTTCCTCTGAAGATGAAAACTTGGATGTCTCTGTAGAGTTGCACTATGATAGTATTATGTAAAATCCATTCTGCTTTTAACATCTTGTCTCCTATGGTTTGTTCAATTCTTATTGATATAATTGAATGACTTAAAAAGAGGTTGACTTTAAAATAATGTAGATTATCAGCCACAGGCTCTTATGGCCTCTTTTTCTTCTGTCTATGATTATGATATTCCTTTATCTCACTATCTCCAGCTTGAATACCTCCCATTCCCTTTAGTAATTATTGGCTCATTCCATTTCAGGTCCCAACATAGTGCCATTATTGTACCCTGTGGGTTTGATAAGCTTGTATTATAATGACTTTCGCCTTTGGAAAGAATCTTTTCTGCTGTGGAGTAGCATTGACATGAACATTTCCTCCACATCACTGGTGGAAATCAAGCATTAACAAGAATCTTAATAAGTGCAATCATATTTTAATCCCAAACTATTCTGAACTGAGTATTTTAATCAAACTACCTTCCAGAGCTTGCAGAAACATAGTGTACTTTGATGAAGTTATTCAAATTGCTTCTGTTCAAAACTAGGTCATTGGGGTGCACAAGAGGGGAAATTATGCAGGCCCTCTTTTCAGAAGTGCATCCTTTGAAACTGGTCTCTGAGGCACTGTGTGTGTGTGTGTGTGTGTGTGTAATTCATCAAACATTACTTCCATACAAGTCCCATTAAAATAAAATAGTATTTGCACATGAAAAAGCACTTGGTAAATTGGCACTTGTAATTGTATCAAGAAGCAGTATCCAGCATTCATGACGATGAATCTCAAAACTGATATCTTTGGATGAGAACTTGTCTACCAAGGAACCCCCAGATAGCTTACTTGGGATACAAATGAGCAAACGTTTGCCTGAAAAACAGCATGGCAAAGAGTCCTAGCAATTTAGGCCTTGAAGGGAGAAAGTCTTGATGTAGATGATTGTAACTATGTACAAATGTGCAGGTAGAAAAATAGAAGCATGCATACATCCATGAAGACACACACACATATTCATGCATGCACACATATCTACTTACTGAATGTTTGCAAGCAGACCATTTCTCAGAAATGCTTTAATTTGGATTCTTGCTCTGAACAGAGAAGTGGATTTGATGTCATTAATGGATACTTTCAATTCTGATTCTCTATAGTGAACATTGTTTGTGGTTGTCAGCCCTACAAGGTAGAGCAGACTAAGAAACCAATGCATATAGGTCAGGACTACTTTTATTTTAACTGCCATAGCAACAGAATCTTGAAGTCTGAATGTGCTCCTGTATTTATTTTCCTATGAACAGGGAAGGGCTTGTCTGAGGTGGTTTCTCAATTTATTTTCTGTGAGATTTGCCCCGTTCGACAGAGAAACTCTCGTGACACGTGTGGTTCACAAAGAAGGTTTACTCATGCGTAACGTAGTAGTCACAAGCAAAGCCAGGACTGGCTTGGTACAATTGCATCACTTGTTATATTCCCCCCTTCCCGCGCTTTTTTCCCGCCCCGCGATCACGTTGCTGCTGCGGATTATCGGCCCCCCAATAATCCCCCTTGATTGTCCATGATGGCAGGTTCGGTCAGGGTCCATTGTCCTTGATGGGCAGTCCCCCCCCGGCTTGGGTTGGTCCCTCCCCGTTACGTGCAAGCCCGAGGGTTCTGTGCTGCGCGCGATCTTGTTTCGCTGCCTGCGGCCCCGTTCATTGTTGGCTCGCGCCGTTATCAGTTTATAGTTAAACGCTTCCGCTGCGGTTTTCCTGTTTGGCTGGGCGCAGGTGGCCCATTAATTAGCGGCGCTTTCAGTTCCTCTTTTCCTCGCTAGCTACCACCGGTGGAGTTCGCTGGCTACGAGCTTCCCCGAAGCCCCGTGCTGACCGAACCTGACATTTTCTTGGTCTGGACTCAAACCCCACTTATCTGCTTGTTGCCTTGGTTGCAGCTCTTCTTCCTGTCCTTCAAGGCTATTTCCTATGCCCCTTACATCTCTGGACAATGAAGTCATTGACATTGTACTGTGTTTTATGCCATCTTCTCCACTCTGACACAGAACTGGAAAACGTTGAAAGATGCAACAGCTCCTTTTGCACCTAATAATTCCTTCCCTGGCAATTCCATCTCGCCTGTCCCAAATAACAGGGCATGCTAGCTTAACTGCTATTGATGTTACCATTCATTCATTCATTCATTCATTCATTCATTCATTCATTCTCCATATTTGGTAATTATCCTGATCCTATGAGGATCCTGATCCTACGCTGTCTATAGATAGACACAGTCAAATGGAGCTAAATGCTTGTTGAAATAGGAACATTATAACCATCTTTTGAAACGTGAGAAGGCAGGATGCCATTTGCACCTCCAGGAGTAACATTTCTCCAAGGCAGTATGAGACTGCCAGAGAGAAGGCCTGTTTCCTCATCCAATTCCTGCGAACCTCACAAAGAAGACAATCCCTCAGTAGGTTCTCTCAGGTTGCATGGACCAGATGGATAGGGACAAATTTGGCAAAATGGGGCCTGCTGCATATGAGCACAACGGGAGGCTCAGATGACTGTAATCCACGAGCTAGTGAAACAAGAAACTAATAAGAGAGAAGAAGTAGCTTAAGATGTTGCTTTGCAGACTGATTAGGATTCAGGCATTATTCTGAAGAATTTACATGATCACCCTGCTAACACAGCAGGATTGGTTAACTGTCATCCATAGGTGCTTTGGATGACCTCAGTATTGATGGATAGTGTGGAGTACTTTTCATCTTTTCTATTTTTTAGTCTAGAGTCATGTTCTTGACTGCTTAATTAGGTTAAACTTTAAGCTAATTAAAGTACATGTTAATAAGCCTGTTCATATTGCCATCATTCTACCTTAACTTAGAAAGTATCACAGAATGAGCTCCATTAATTTGGTGATGGAAACAAAGCTAGAAATCTTAACCACTATTACTAATATTGTCACTGAAAAGCTTTTGCACAACTTCTAGAAAACCCAAGAACTGAACTGGCGATTGTTCTTTCCAAGAACACAGTTTGCACACTAGTAGTTGATGGTTATCATAGTCCTAAAAACTATGCTCTTCGTTACAAATCCAACTGGTATCACCACAGTCAACTTCTTCCTTAAAATTGGTGAATTAGTTTTTGTGTGATTTTTTAAAATTAAAACCAACTGGGCTAAAGTATTGCTACTACTAGTAGTAACTTTTTTTTTTTTTTTTTTGGTGCCCTTATTTTGTGCCTTCAAATCAGTGTTCACTCCTGATCACTGCCTGGACAAGTCCCTACAGTTTTCTTGGCAATATTTTTTGGAATTTTTTGGAAGTGTTTTGCCATTGCCTCTTTCCTAAGGTTGAGAAAAAGTGACT
Source organism: Python bivittatus (assembly GCF_059951505.1). NCBI lineage: Eukaryota > Metazoa > Chordata > Lepidosauria > Squamata > Pythonidae > Python > Python bivittatus. The sequence continues at coordinate 3,407,718 of NW_028277058.1, read as the reverse complement.
AGCCCAAGGTCTCCCAGCTGGCTTTGTGCCTAAGGCAGAATTAGAACTCATGGTCTCCCAGTTTCTAGTCTGGTGCCTTAACCACTACACCAAACTGCCTCTAGTAGTAACATTATTCAAATAAATTATTAAATAACTTAATCTAAAATTTTTAAAAAAGGAAATGGGAAAAAAAGGAAGTTTAAATAGTTAAAAACTAAAAGTCCCAATAAAAAAGTAAAATAGAGCAAACCAAATACAAAAAAAGAAATAAGATAAAGTGTTTAGGACCACTGAAATACTTAGTTCATACTCAGTGGAATAATTTTTACATTATTCATATATCTGCTTCTATTATTTCAAAATTATTCCACTAAGAAATATCTTCATTTAAACAGATTGAAGCATTTCATTGACCATCCATTCCTTACCCAGACCTTATTCCCTATAGCACTGGGACTGAAAGAAAATTCATGCAGCTTCATTTAATCCTTCTTTGAAGATTTCATTAAATGAAATCTTCTGTTAATTTCTGAGGACATTTGTCTATGAGGAAATCTTTGTTCTGCTGTCATTTTTTTGTGGGGAGGAGGTCCATTTTCTGTGAGTTCTCAGGATTTACATGAAGACTACCCTGACACTTTTGCATTTTCAGCACCTTGTTGAACCAATACTCTAAGCGGCATCTTGAGTTGGCAGATGTACTGCATGTACCCAGCTGTGAACAGAACATATGTAGCAGCCTAAGATTTAGGGAAGTGCTATAAATTAAACTGTGCACAGGTGTTAGAATCCAATGTCTCCTCTTGTCTGCAGGAATAATTGCAATGTTAATAAGAGCAAGTATTGATTTTCACTTCTGCATAATGCTCTGTTCTTTAACCATGCTTAAGCTGGTCAGAGAGATTCACATCCCCCATAACCCCTTTAAGATGTGCTGTAGGAAAGAGGAAAATACTTAATCTGTCTAACTTCTTGATTATGGTAATTGGTAGGAAAATGCAGGGAAATAAAACGTAGACTTTCAAACCTGGCAGCCATTTTCATTTATTTTACACAATACATTAAGTATTTCTAAAATTACAGGTTTTATGTGTGAATACTTTAGAAGTTTTAAGTGGACATCTGTATTATCTTTGGATAAATCTGGCAAGCATATATCACACTGGTATACTTTCTGTATAGCAGAGATTTGCTTTAATTTGCTTTAGTTCCTATTGAATAGTATCTCCTTTGTAATAATCTAAATTTGTTTCTACATAATATGAAAATGGAAATGGGTTATTCTGATTCAGTGGATTCCTGTAGGTATGGCAACAGCTTTTTCCCCAACATTTCTGTATGTGCAACAGACGAGGGGTGTGCAAATGACTCCACAATTTGACCCAGAGTTGATTCTGAATCATTTATATTTGGTTCAACTGTAATCATTAGTACAACTTGAGAAATGGTGTGAGACAATAGAGGCACCTGAAGAGTCCAGTACTTTCATCAAAATGGTGAAAGCAGCATTGCACTGTTGCAGCACGAGCTCTTCCCTTTTGGTACATCTACACAAAGCCCAAAGCATGTATGGCTTTCAAATGGGGCTAAAGGGTTATAAACACCACAAATGGGGCTAAAGGGTTATAAACACCAAGGTAGAGGCACAAAAGGGAGAAGTTAGAAACCAAATAGTCTTGTCCTTTCCTTTCCTTTCCTTTCCTTTCCTTTCCTTTCCTTTCCTTTCCTTTCCTTTCCTTTCCTTTCCTTTCCTTTCCTTTCCTTTCCTTTCCTTTCCTTTCCTTTCCCTCTCTCTCTCCTTCCTTCCTTCCTTCCTTCCTTCCTTCCTTCCTTCCTTCCTTCCTTCCTTCCTTCTTTCTTTTCTTTTCTTTTCTTTTCTTTTCTTTTCTTTTCTTTTCTTTTCTTCTTTTTTAAGTTTTTTTATCTGCTGCAGTTGTTAACTTTAGTTTAGTTTTTCTTTAATATGTCAAACAATAATACATAACAATACAGTGGAGACTTTAGTATAAAGTATTAAACTTAAGACAGACATCTTTATTGTACATCAAATTGCTTGATGTTGTTTTGCAGTTGTTTATTAATGCCACATTTAGCTTTGGATGCAAAATGTAAACAACTTTATGCTTATCAACATTGGCATTTTAGAAATCATAGTTAACACTGATATAAACTTCTTCTTTAGGCAAGAAATTAGGAGATCATGAATTCTAGTTCTGCCGTAGGGACAGCACCAGCTGGGGGACCTCAGGCCAGTCCTTCTCTCTCAGCCCTAGGAAGAAGGCAATGGCAAACCCCTTCCAAAATCTTGCCAAGAACTCGTACATGCAGGGACTCGTCCAGGCAGTTGTCAGGAGTCAACACTGATTTGAAGGCAATAAATAAACAAACAAATAAATAAATAATTAAATAAATATTAGAGTGTTATTCATCTGAACTCAATATTGTATAAATATCACTGTACTAAAATAATATAATGTACTACTTATGTTTTATAATAATGCATTTTTTTTATAAAAGCCCAATGCATGTACATCAAAGGTAAAGCTTTTTTCACATCACTGTGGTGCTGCTTTTATCACCAGTCCCTCTTGCTGCCCTCTCTGTGGATACACTACCTGTTCATAGGGAAAACAAGGGGGACAAATGAGGGAACAATCTCCACCCCTTTGGGAGTGTTGAGAGATTGCATTCAAGTATCTAAGGATTGGGACTCATTCTGATGAAATCATGACTTATTCCAACTGCCTTAGTTGAATGAGCTGGATGAAAAGGATTATCTAAATCCCTTCCAACTGGAGTTCAGACATGGCCATGGGGAGGAAAAAAACATTGTCGCTCTTGTGGATTACCTGCAGTGGGGCCTTGGTGGGGATAGCAAACCCCTTCTGGTTCTGTTTGATCTCTCAGCTGCATTCAGTACCATCAACTACTGTATCCTGTGAGGCCATCTGTTAAGATTAGGAATCAAGAGCTCCATTTTGTAGCATTCTGTCCTTCCTGAGTAGGCAGTTCCAGTCAATGTTAATGGGGAAGCAGTGGTTGAAGCCTTGGGCACTTCCATGTGGGGTGCCCCAAGCAATGGACCACTTCTCTATTCTTTTTAACATCTATATGTAGCTTCTGGGTGAGGTCATCCTAATGTTTGGGTGAGGTGTCAACAGGTGCCAATAATACCCAGCTCTATATCAAACTGGGGATGGGGTGGCCATCTTGATACTAGCTCCTTACTTTGGAATAGCTTGTCCTCAGACTTCAAAATGGCCCCCCACTATATTGTCATTTAGGAAAGTGTTGAAAACAATGCTTTTCTGCAGGGCTTTGGAATGGAAGATCCTTATTAGATGACAGAGTAGATGGGATTAGACAGGTATGCTTTTATAATTGTAAACTGCCTGGGATCTGACAAATGGTTATGAGAGAATGAGGGAGAGGAGAGGAGAGAAGGGTAGGCTACTTTCTTGTTTATTACTGATTACTTATATTGTGATATAACACCACTTGTTTTGTATTCCCACACTGGAACAGGCAGTTTTTATACATCTTAAAATAAATACATTACTTGATATGCTGGTAAACCATTGCCCCTGCTATATTTTAACAAATAGAGCACTAGCTATAGTTTAGTTATCCTCTCACAAGATCTAAGCTGGATTTCTCTATGCACAGAGTTTAAATAGTTATTTGCATTCATAACTGGCAGCAAATTTCTCTCTCTCTCTCTCTCTCTCTTTTTATAAGTTAGGAATTGTCAGAGAGGGATAAAGCATCTTGACATGAAAAAATCAGGAAACATAGCTCTATCAAATGAAAGATTAGAACTTCTTCACCTTTATTAGATATAGCACAGCCCTGATAGGATACATAAAAGTTCTAACAATAGTATAAGGTCATAAGGTTACCCATATACTAAATAATTTTGCAAGATGCTGAGTTAGCATGGAGATGTAAAGTTCTTCTATAGCCTATTGCAAACATTTGCACATCTGCTTTGCTGGCTACTTTTTCCCAGACTAATTGGACAGCTTTATTACTATCGTTCTTATCAGTTCCAACCCCAATCTAAAAGTTTTAATAGCCTGGCACCTCTAACAAGGTATTTCCTGATATTCTAGTTCAAAACATGCATCTATCACCAATCGAAACCCTTGCTTTGCTGCTCAGCTGGTGAAAGAAACCAAATATACTCATTCTCAGCTTTAATTGAGTTGAAGTAGGGCTGTTGTAATCCTCCAAAGTGATCAGTTCTTGGGTGCAGCAAAAAATTAACTCGTAAATCACATCTAAGGATGCTTTATCCATGTCAGTGCTAAGCCACAATACTGGCCGCGTACCACTTGGCAGCCATCTCAAACAATCCTTGGATTTTTCACTCGCTCTCTCTGCATTGAGCACTCTATAATGACAGTGCTTTGTGGCTGCATTGTGATTCTTGTCTCTAAATTAATACCCATGATGCAGGAGAATTAATTAAGCCCAGTGACTCAGTGTTGAACAATTATGTTATTCTAAGACTGGCTGCTGTATTCTTCACAATGTCATTATTCTCTTTCTCAGCTGAAGACCTTTTGCTTGTAAGTATCCATGACATCCTCAAATTTTCATAATGTCCTGGGGTGGTTTAGATAAAACACCAGCAGTTTCAAAGTAGAAGACAAACAGCAGCAAAAAAACACAAGGCATTAAAAGTAAGTTTTACAAAACTTCCAAATTACAATTACTTACTAACAGAAGCAAACATAAAGCAAACTAATGGGCATACTTTTTTACAATAGCTTTCATTCATGTTTATTCAATTAAAGCATCCTCCATAATTATCAATGAAATGTATATAATGAGAAATTTCTTCTGCCACAATAATAAAGGAATTACAATAGCCATGAAACAATGTCTAGTAGGAGTTTTCAACTGGGCTTTCAAGAAGCAGGAACTATCATCCTTAAAGTGCATGAGAGTAAAAGAATTGACTTTGACCGATCAGATGACTGAGTAGTAATTTCATAAAATTCTATATATCTGAATGGAAACAGATTCAGCTGGTTTACTGTTAAGATGGAATGACCAAATTTGCATTTTCAAAACTAATGCACAAATTGAAAAACAATCATCCTTCGGTCTTCCTACTTCTCTGATCTAATTGTTCAATTAAAGCATTCTTGTAAATATCATACAGATTAGGGAGACATGAAGTACACACGATGAGGAAGAATGTACACATTAGGAAGAAATAGTGTACAAAAGACTTACCCTGGAGATCGCTGCAGAAGACATGTATATTAGGGGAAAATACATGTCATTTTTCATGCACATTAAAGAGCATCCTGAATTTTGGTGGATTTTTTAAAGGGTCTTGCACATTGCTACAGACAGATCTGTACATCCTAACAGAAAACACACACACACACACACACACAATGTCAGTTACTGTGCAGCTGTGTAATTAACATCTAAATATGGTCATATTTGTTCCTTAATTAAGGTCCAGACTGCAAGTGAACAAAAGTTGGACTTTTTTTCTTTTATACCAGTGTGCAGGATTTCTGCTTTGAAAAGATATGAGTAAGATGCTGAAACTAAGAATGTTATGGAGAGAGGAAGATGGAGGATGGTTGATGTGGATTCTAAAGCTTGAAGAAATATATGCATTCTCTCATGAAGTCTAAGTACCCACAGAAGTTAAATCACAGTTCATATCTTCCCTCCCAGGGTAAGGAAGGAAAGGCGAATAAAATAAAACCAAGAAACATGAGAGGGAGAGAAGGAAAGGAAGAAGGCAGAAATAAAAAAGGAATCAGAAAACAGATAATTAAGGTATTCTGGGTTTCCCATGGGTATTTACTATACGCTTTCTGCTTTTTTGTAAGATTTCATCATGGGTGTGAATGAAATTCTTCCTACAAGCTCTGTAAACTAACAGTACCCTGATTTATTAGATTATCAGCTACATTTATAAGCAGTACAAAATGAAGAAGAACATATGAAATTATGAAGCAGCTACTATGGCTAAAACTCTCTTATTAAACTTAAAATGCACATTCAGTTTATTGGGGTGAAATAAAATACTACAAAAGCACCTGAAGAACATTGGTAATGCTTCACTGAATGCTTTCCAGATCTGTGAATCTTCAGAGAAACTGAAGGAGCAGCTTTCTGGAAGATAAGTACATACTTGTCCTAAAAAATAACAATCACTTTGACTATTTCTCACTTAAAGAAACATTTAAAAAGTGTTATTTTGCTCCATCATATGGAAATGAAAATTACCTCTTTTAACATAAAAATAAATCCTAGCTGCCTTCTCACTTCTACTATCCTTTGATCATCCTGGGCTGCACCAGAAGGTACTGGTGAAGTGATATTTGTTCCTTATTTAATTCCCCTTTTTGTGACCATATGTAAAGTTTAGCATTGGCCTCAAACTGTCTGGATGATCCTTGTTGCATGCCAACATCATATTTTAAGTATTCATGACAAAATGTGTCCCTGGAGCTATGCACTTCATGTGGCCCAAATTATATTTTTAAAAACATGCTTAATTATTAATGTAAGAGTGTTCCTTTCTTTCCACCTCTATAGGAAATAAAAAATGTTCCTTTCTTCCCTCTCTGTAATGTAGGAGGAGAGCTTCTTCCTTCTCTATAGGAAGAAAGAAAGTATTGTTTCTGAAAGGTGGAATAGGATATTTATCTAGAATGGGATAAAAATGTTTCCTTCCTTCCTTCCTTCCTTCCTTCCTTCCTTCCTTCCTTCCTTCCTTCCTTCCTTCCTTCCTTCCTTCCTTCCTTCCTTCCACTGTATTTCTTCCTCTTCCTCCTTCATTTTATTTTTCTCTTTCCTTCTCACACACACACACCAGCCTTCTTTCTGGAGTGGAGTGATCACATTTGTAGCTAAATTAACTCTGAAGAAAGATCTCTGACTATCTTTTACCAATTAATGAAACCACCAGTCAACCACCCTTTCTGTCTGACAAATAAATGGTCGGTTACATGCCTGCTAACATCACACCCATTGCTAGTTCATAAGTGAGAAATCATATGACCCAGTGATTTCACAAGGCAATAGAATTCTTTGAGATTTGTACAACTACATTTTTAACCCAGTATTTACAATAGCAAAGGATGCAACAGTTAGAGGCAAATGAACATTTTCCAAGTAGAATAGATTTGTGATCTGAGTTCTAGTAAAATCTGCTAGTGATATATCATGGAAAATAAAATCCTGTAAAAAAGGAGGGATAGATTCCATGCATATGAAGTTAACAATCATTTTAAAAGTAAATTTTATTAGCTAGCCAGGTGGCAGAAATACAGTCTATGTGTCTCTCTCCATGCTGAAGTATTGCTGCATCAGGGAGGGCAGTCAGTGGGCTCAGGCATAAGGTCAGTCTATAATAACCAGCAGTCAAGCTGATGAGGAAGAGAAGTTGGAAACCACAGCATCTTTGAAACCCACTGTATCAATGCCTGAGTTGGCACCTGCCTCTGAGACAGGATAGAGAAACATGGAGCTTTAAAATACCCAGGAAGAAGAAAGCTTTAGTTGTCTACATCTGCAGAAACAAGTTCAGAACTTCCCCCAAAAGAATGATGGCACCGTCATGTGGCTATGCAATGGCCAGGTGTTAACATTTCAGATGCTTCCTGGGGTGTAGGTCTTTCAGGCTCCACACTGTGTCAGAAAAGGGGCACAGTGTCTCCTAAAGATGCTCTTCTTTTCATTCTCTGAGTTGCTGGTTATTACACAGACATGACAAAAACAATCTGACAGTCTTTGTCTCTCTCTGTGTTAATTCTAGGTCACCTTGTTTTTGCCATTATTTACTTGATCTTTGTAAGCTGCAGTGGCTGACACTTGGGCTTAAGCTTGATAATTGTATTGAGTTTGCATATCCTACGCCATAAATTGGCACTAAGAAGGATTCTGATCTTTAATCTCGTTCAGAGTATTCCAGAATACTCTGATTGCAGCCACAGGCAGTACATGCTCTAAATGAGATTGGAGAGCAAATTAAAATAAATAATGTTTCAGTAAATCACATTGTCCTGGCTAAATGCACTTAGCAGTTTCATTTTCCCTTGCTGAGCTGGTTTCAAGGAAATTAACAATCAATTTATGTTTTTGATGGAAGAACAATGGATCTGTTTTCGCAGGTAAGCTAAGGTTGGGGTACTTCTCCTACTAATATAGATTCACCAGAACTTCTGGATGGAACCCCCACTCCCCCAAAAAATCAGAGCATTGAGATGGATGTGTTTATGTGTAGTTGTGTATGACTTTGTGCTGCCCAAAACAAACGTGGCAGATTTATTAAGAAAGTCTTAGCCATCAGAGTACACCTCAGTAAGGAAGTTAGGCTTTTTTGTGATTGTTTTCTTTGCAATCAGCCAACAGCAGCTTCAGTACTGTGCCTTGCTTTAAAGAATCAAGGAAAATAATGAACAAAGAAAAGAATATAGCAATTAAATATGATCTATCTACCATTATTACATTTTGTCCTTCAGGGTGGCTTCTTGTTCTTAGAAAGATTAAGAAGGGTTCAAAACATGGCCTATATGAGGACAGGCAAGATCAAGACAACCAACATATACTGGAAAGGAATTCATATGATGTCTCTGGCCATTTCTGCAGAAGAGATTTATAGTACCTTCATAGCATCACCCAGCTGTCATTGAAAAGATAGACCACCTGTCCCCATTACTGTTACTTTGGCAAAATGATGACTGGGGAAATCTAGAAGAAGTAGTTGCTACTGGGAAAATAACCTCTAGTACTGAAACTTCAGAAATTTACACTAACTACACAATAAAACAGTATTTTATTTCATATACAATATTTCAGAGAATATATTGGACCACTACAGATCACCAAGTTATCACGTTGTGTCAATAGTATGTGACACAAAGTATGGCAGATTTTCCACAGCACTTCTAGAATTTCATAGATGTAGCATTCTTTTCATTCAGAAAAAAAACTTGCTTTCCTTGCATTTTTGCATAGTTTTTTTCAGACTCTGAGCTTAAGATGTCAGACTTCTAAGTATTGCTCTTATACAGAAAGAATTAGCGTGTGTGTGTATGTGTATATGAACTGTATGTTTGTGTGTATCTCTATCTATCTATCTGAATGACTGAGTTGAGTTGAGAATGGATATGTACTGTAGTGGCCCCAGTATGTTCATCAGAGATGAGAATTTCTTCTATTTCTTCACCATGGGCTTTGCCAAAGGCATAAAGGGAAATGTGTGAATACAATGAAGCATTCTAGGGATTCCTGAAAAAGGTTTTTTGCTAATATGTTTGTCATATGTTGAGAATGAACTGCTACCCATTATCAGCAATCTGGCAAAGGGGAGTCCTCTTTTTAAGATGATATCAGGTTTCACAGATTAGTTGAGGAGTGACTTTATCAGTCATCTCATTGGTATCTAACCAAGATCCATTATCAGCTCAGTATTATCTATTGTCTGGAACTGGAGCTGGTCATAAATGTTTTCATTTCACATCAGGAAGCAATACTGGTTTCTACAGCTATAAAACCACGAGTTAAGACTAAATGACCTTCTGATTTTAGCCTTAATAGCATAATATGAATTTTATATACTAATCTGGAAATTTAAAAAATGTGCTGGTCTACAAAGCATTAATATAACAAGAACTCCTTATATTTGAAGCATGATCTTTAATCCCATGGGTGTGAGAGCAAATTCCTTATAACGAGGTCTCTCTCTCTTTCTAGATCCAAGTTAATTTGTTTTTTTTCATCACGAACCAAAGTCCAGACCTCATGATAACAATATTCTGTTCAAGCAGTATGGTAAGACACTGTTAATTTCTTCAGTGTCTTTAAAAAGAGAGAAATGAGATTTGTAAATTGTACGAAGATAGAAAAATGTTACAATGAATACATTAGATTATGCACTTACGATATGCTGAAAGCATTAAATATAGACAAGTTACAGCACTGAGTAGTCTAGGGACTTTAAAATTTAATAAGTGTAGCTGCAGGCAAAGCCTAGCAGATGTGAGAACTGAAGAGGAAGAGGATAAACTGCTGGTCGCATTCATTGAGAACAAAAAACAATGTGTGGATAATGTTTTTATTCTTCCTTTATTACCCAGTGTGTTCTTAAAGTGCCATCTATCACACACTTCTGCTCTGAATATTAAAGAAAGAAAGAAAAGGGGATAGGATCTGTGATATTGCAGATATGTGTATCCACAGTAATATGTAGATATTAACAGAGTTGGGGAAATAATATGTGTGTGTTTCATTGCACTAAGTTGGCAAAGACATTGGACTACATGCAACATTTTCATAGTAGATCTCTTTGGTTTGGTTTGGTTTGGCTTTTTGTCTTCCTTACTTGTCCTTGGTTGTGAGTTGCAAGAATCTGGCTGGTCACAAGATGGCAGTAAAGCATTTATTTTCTCCTTTCTTCCATCTGTTGGTCATCTGGATTCTTGCAGTTCATCTTCCCTTTTTCTTTCAGCCTTGCTATTAAGGTTCAGTCACAGAATCTTGGAAATTGAGCATGTGTGTACTTTAATTAATAAGAACATTGAGGTGGGTCCTCCTTGATGTCTTTGATCCTTTTTCTAACTCTCTGTTGTGTTAAAGGGGAACTAGTTCCTCATTTTGGAGATACAAAGGGAATGTTCTGCAAGGTTTTGCAAATGTTAATTTTTGTTCCAAGGCTCAGAGAATTCCAGTACAAGAAGCAATGTTACTTTTCTCCATAAGAAAGGTGACTACTCTCCTTAGTAATAAGTTTTAAACACACATACAATATGTGCTGAAAACATGGATCAGAAGCACTGGACATAATTTCCTTTTTCTTTTATGTGAAATAGAGGAAAAGGGGTAATTGTTATTCTAGGAGTGGTGGCAGCCCGAGATGAGAAGCACTGAGTTTTCATGTTTCATGTTTCATTTTTCCTTTTTTTTTTTTTTTTTTAAGTCTTCTGTTAGCCATCTGGATTTGAAACTGATTGGCTCAAGGTGTTACCTTTCTCAGTATTTTGAAGCCAGCAGGACTGAAGATAATTGAATGGAGGCTTCAAACTACATTGTCAGTGCAAATATAGTGACAACTTCTATGTACATATGCCCATAGTGTCACAAATATGTCTGGACCATAGTACAAATGAGTCAAGTTTCTGACAGAACACCTAGTAACAGATGAATGTTTCTTTTCTTGCAGGCTGAGAAAACTCATCCATATCAAGCCATTTCCAAACTTAGCAGAAACTGCTAATTCATAAGTACAGATAATCATATATGCATCTGTGATTTCTACAAGGAGGAACAAGGAAATTTCATTCAAGAATATGAGTTTGTCAATTGATAAATACTTTGGGGGATAAGCAGAAAAAGGAATGTTTATGTTCAAGTTACGTATATCATATTGTTCTAAAAAGTGTCTTTAATAAAAAGATATTACGACATTAATATTTTTATAGTAAGCAGGTTGTTGAGTGTTCAGTCACACAGTACAATATTATTTTTACTCATTTGCTCTGCCCTAGCGTATTAGGTTAGGCATGTAGGCCAAGAGAGAGAAAGATTCAGTGTGATCTATGAGACTCAAGAGAATAATCTAGAAATGTTTACTATCAAAGTCGAAGAGAGGTACACCAAATTGGATGTCTTAGGAATAATTGAACATTAGTGAACTAAAGTGGGCCATTTTAACTTAGATGAGACCATATGAAAGAATGAAGTAGTAATGATATTCTAAAATGATGTCTGTAATTATGTGCTCAGCTATAACCTAATAAGTCAGGGAATAAATCAATGGGAAATTGGAATGCCAGACTTGGAGTAATAAGAATATAAGAATTATCCTGATTGATCAGGTCTAGGCCTATGTAGCCTGTGTTCTATCTCACAGAATGCCTCACCAGATGCTTCTAGGAAACCCACAAGTAGGAGCTCAACGTAGCCCTCCGCTCCCTTGTTGCTCCTGTATAGCTAGTATAGTCATATTAGCCACTGATTGACCCATCCTATAGGAATTTTTGAAGCCAACACCATATCTTATGGCAGCATATTCCAAAAGTTTATTACACATTATATGAAGAAATCTTTCCTTTTATCTGCCTTATATTTTCTACTAGCCATTTTCATTGGGCAGCCTCTAGTTCTAGTATTGTGGGGGTGGGGAGACAGAGCAACTATTCTCTTCTCCCTGTTCAGTCTTTCTTTATCATGCATAATTTTATAACCTCAATCATATATCTTCATGAGTGATTTTTTTCTATGCTAAACAGTCCCAACTGCTGCATACCTTCCTCACAGCAATCCAGTCAGCCATTTCCAGGTGCAGATTGTAGGCTTATTATGGATTATTGGGGCCAAATATATATAAAACGTGGATAATGAAAGAGATTAGGTGTGTCAGAAAATAGGACAATATAAAATCATTGCAAGAAACATTGATATCCTTAATATGCTAAGTGAATCTGAGAAGCTACAGGAAGAAATAAAAGATACTGAAAAATCAAGTGGCAAAACAATTCCCAGAATTTCAAAGAGGAATTGATTCAAGAAAAGCTATTATTATAGGCAGGGAAAGTTGTGGGATGAAAGACTTGGGAACAAAAATGACATCTGATGACTGATTGCTGGCTTTCAACATCAAGCAAAAAATAATAAGAAAGGCTATCTCTGTCAAAATGAAGAAACATAACAAGAAAAAGTAAATGAGTAATATTTTTAGGGGCAGAGATATTGCAGAAAAATGTATAAAGTATGTAGAGAGAGTATACATTTAGGAAGTGACTCTACTAGTAAGTGAGATATGACAGGCATGACAGACAATCAGCTGTCAAACAGGAAAGCACCAAGTGCAGATTAAAACCGAACTTCGAAGCTGCAGGAAAAGAGGCAATTAAAGTGCTAACGGCTCTATATCAACAAATATGGAACAAATCCAAATAGCCTAGTAATTGGAAAAGATTTGTATATGCTCTATCTGCATATTCGTATATCTTATCTGTACACACACACTCATGCACACACAAATAGAACAGGGGGAACAAGAATAGGACATGGAGAGAAAAATGCCAAATAAACAGACAGGTTTTAGAAAAGTAGATTGATGGCACCAGATCAGCTGGCTAATACAAGATGGCTAAAAGAAAGGGCAAGGGAATAGAAGAAAGAAAATTTACCTTTGCTTCATTGACTATTGGAAAGCCTTTGACTACACAGATAACACCAGCATGTGAATCATACTAAGGCTAATGGAAATGCCAGAACACTTGATTATTCTTCTGAGGAATCTTTGCAATGTACGGTAAGCTCCTGTAAGAACTCAGATTGGAGAAACAGAGTGGTTCAAAAGAGATAAAGGAGGGAGTTAAGAATGTGTATTGTTCCCATTGTGAGAATAGTAGCAGTTACCAAAACAATCAACAGATGCTGACTGCCTATAATCACTAAATAGTCAGGTTTCCTCTCCTTTGCACCAGAAAAGCATGAGAAAGTGTTCCTTTCTGTTACAACTTAGAATTTATTTATGAAAGTAGAATATTCACTGGAATTCTTGTGTTGTAGCCTTACCTGTCCTAATAAATGCTACTAATCAGTGTTCTAGGAGAATTGTCTTTTGGATTAATTGCTTCTAGTTCAGATTGCTGGGAGTTCATCACCCATATCTGTTTAAATTTACAGTGAATATATTAACAGTAATGGTGGGCTTGGAAGAGATGACTATTGGAACCAAAATTGGAGATCAGAATGTTAACAAATTGAGATATAAAGACAATATTCCTTTAATATCCAAAAATGTAGACTTAGAAGTACTTGTTTTGAAAGCAAAAACTGGAAACTGAAAAATGTAGGTGAATGTTAAATATTAGAAAGTCAAAGAGAAAGTTAATTTGCATTTTCATAATTTTACAGTTGATGACAAAGAAGTGAAGGTTTTCCTGGGCTGAAAAGATGTACAGTGTACTGCTGAAATAAGGAGGAAATTAAATTGAATTGAATTAATCCTAGGATTTCATTTCAGAGAAACACTTTGCGTTCAAATGGCAAGAACTCTAGGTTAATCTATCTCAAGTCTACCACCATGCCTTGAAAAAGGCTACTGTACAGACACAAACCCTCATTTGTTAGTTACACTGAAGTAGCAGAACAAGTATATTTGACCTTAATCCCTAATTTATAAGGTTTCTTCCCAACAACTCCATGTCCCCAGAATCTCAAATATACTTCCTCAGATAGGAAATGAAAAGACACTACCTGAAATGGTGGAACTGGTCTAACAGACCAAAACTCCCTTCTCCATATCAGAGAGATTTACATCTATCCTCTGTGACTGAGCTCAAGTATGCCTCTAAGCAAAAATGTGATTAGCATCTTTGTGAGTTGGGTACTGCAAAGCATTTGAAATGGATGCTTTACAAAGCATGTTTGAGTGAGTGAAGCACCAATCAGCAGACTCTTAAGGCAGCTGCATCTTCCAGATGACTCAGCACTGTTTTTCAAAGGCTTCCCATGGTTGTCCATAGGTTCATATGCATGCACTGAAGCAAAGCAGCTCTGCAGGTGTAGTGATGCTGAAACAATCAGGCAAAGCTTTCAGAGGATGCAGCTGCTTTAATGATTCAAGGATCAGAGTTTTGCTCATGGCACTGTGACACCATTCTTCCCCATAAAATAAATCAGTTATCTGGGCAATTTCAGCTATATAAAGCAGCTCTTAAAATCAGAAATTTGCTCAGGGTGAGAGACTGGATGAGAATAAGATGGAGTGAGTTGTAAAATTATAGATATTCCAGAAGTTGAAAGATCTTTCTGTCTCTCACTCCAAGGTGCTGCAGTTAGGTTGATTAATGGTCATTGATTGACTAATTGTATTACAATTAGATAGTAAGAGATATTCCAAATTGAAATAGATCTATCAGTCACAGAATCCAATATTCTCTTTCCTTCCCTTCCTCACAATGGAATTTACATCAATAAGAAAAGAGCTGTTTGCTTGTTTCTTTTGGACATGGCTGCCATAAGCAATGTATGCCAAATAGGAAATAAAATGGGACCAGGGTTTTGTGTAACCAATAAGTGAGATGGAGTAGGCGTGGTTCCTTCTTTTCCACTCAAGATAAATAGAATTCTCTTTTGAATTATTTCACTCTGCCTTGGGATTCAAGCCTTGACCAATCTGATGCTGCATCAATATGCTGTAAAATGGAATCCACATGCAGAACCAAATGTTTGACAACAATTATGAATGAATTATGGGAGCAATCATTCCAGTTAAAATACAGTACATAAGGAATCTAAATAATGCTCAGCTTTGCCAATATGAGAGCCAAGGTTGTTGGTTTTGTGATTTGATTTAATGGAACATATACAAGTTAGAGGAACATAATATATTGAGTTTAATTGATTCAGCATGGAAATAGTTAATTTATTTGCTAGACTGAATAAAAGTAATCTGAAGGTACATATTTAAATAAATGCAATCAAGTATGATAAAGTTCCCAGCAGTAGGACAAAAGATTTTAAGTTAAATGATGCATCATGCATGTTGGTCTATTTCAACATAAGATGGAAACTCAAGTGAATCTTTTAAAGAAAATATAGAGCCAAATTAGTATTTCCAGATACATAAATTCAAAAGTTCAGTTATTTTGTTTTATTTATTTATTTGATTTACTATATTGGCCATTTGCAAAATAAGAAATACAGCAAATCCAATTTATCATCTCCTAAAACTTGTTCTGACAAAATAAATAATGCATTTGATATAAAAGAGGAAATAAATGCTTAATGACAAAAGGGAATTGGTTTTTAACAAACCTAAAATTGCTAACTTTATAGAAGCTGTTTTTGTGTATGTTCCAAGAAATTATTTTCATTTATTCCATTTTAACTGTAAGAAGCATACCAGTTGACAGAAAATATCTATAGGTTTGGCTAAAATGTGTACTTTTTCTATTGGGAAATGCATTCATTTCTAACCAATTTAGTTAAAGAATATAAGTTTCATAATTATAACACAGTTTAAAATATTTAGCATAATATACAGTACATTTAAAAATATTTAGTATGATATACAGAAGAAATGCTGTGCAAAGCATTTGAAAGAGGTTCTTCACAAAGGGCATTTGTGTAAACAAAACACCTCTTGTTGAAACATTAATGTGCCATTAACCTGTGCAAGGTTCACATGGCTGCTTCAGAATCATTCCCAGCATGCACAGTCGCTTTGTTACAGTGGTGCTCCCATTGGAAGTCGGTCTGCAGACAATCAGGGATAGCTTCTGAAGCAGCTGTGGTTTAACACTTTGAAGAGAAGTTGCCAAGCCCATTACAGCAGTCCACAATCTAGAAAGCAAAATTCCCAGAGATTCAGAGTAGGTAGGTTTATTGCAATCAGCAAAGGGATTAGGTAATAGAATTATGGAAAACTGATTATGGATACCTTGACCCTCAGTTATCAGTTATATTTTAAGGCAGAGCCCCCCTATCGCCTTCTATCTTTCTGACTTGAGTGTTTGTTTAATGGAGAGGATACTAATCACTTATTTGATAACACAAAAGATGTCTATGTGTTCATGTTCTTCAATATTTAGGAAACATCCATTTTTACTCCCAGGGTCGGAGAATTCCATCACTGAACTCTTTCATGCTTTCTGAAGTACTTCCTTGGAATGCTTTGTCCAGCACTAATAAAGGGGAAACTTGCACACAATGATCTCTTTTGCTTTTGAGGAAATAGATCTAGACCATTATTAGTCTTCCAAATAATAGATGTGGACAGACAGTAAAAATGAGTTTATTTGCAGTAGTTGAAAAAGTGCTTTATGTTGTATATATACATAGCTTATAGTGCTCAGACATAAAGAAGGGAAGAAATTAAGATGGAGAGACATTTGTAGCACTCCATGTTCAATTGGCAATAGTTGCACTATTAAAAGATCTGAATGACCGGGTTGGAGACAAATTGTCCTGTAGTAAATTTACCTATATGGTCACTAAGAGCCAGTACTGACTTGATGCCACATAATCTATCTATCTACCTACCTACCTACCTACCTACCTACCTACCTACCTACCTACCTGTCTGTCTGTCTGTCTGTCTGCCTGCCTGCCTGCCTGCCTGCCTGCCTGTCAGTCAGTCTTCTCTTTTACAGCAGTCACACCATGGCCCATTACCATCAGGGATATATCTAAGGTTAGGATTTTTCACTGTAGACACCAGCAGCTACAGGGGCCACCAGGTACAGTAGCAAAAGGGGATAATACAAGAAACCCAGTAGTTCCTGGACCATTAATCCAGGGCCTGACTGCAATATAATACATATTAAAAACCTGGAAGAAGAAATGATGAACTTGCCTTGGATCATAAATGATAATAAAGTTGGCATCAGACTGGTTTCCACCCAAAAGAAGAAATTCTATCTATATCATAATTTAAAAGGTTCTCAGTCTCCCCATCTAACTGTATTCATGCAGAGCCTTCAGAAATCAATTCAGCATTTTGTTAGGTTTGGAAGAATTGTCAAAATGTAATATCAACATGAATTCATCTGAAAAATGTTCCTTCTACTTGAAAAAAGAGAAAGAGAATAAACATCAATATCCAAATAAGCAACTTCAAGATTGAAGCAGATAATTAGTGAGTACATTTAGATCAAATTTAACTACAAATTAGCCAACTGTGATGTTATGGAGCTTAATTTCACATTGATGGGTTACAAACAACATTATGGAGCACAACAGAACTTCCCTTTATCCTCATTTACCTCCTTCCTTCCTCTTACATATTTCAAATATATCCTTCAATGTTTTAGTGTATATTTGGGAGGTCACAGTAGGAAGATGGGGAAATAATCAATTCTATCAGAAGAATGACAATGTTGGAAATAACTTTCTGTCAATAAAAATCCATTGCTCTTCTTTTCCTGAATGAGAATAGGAGGGAGAGAGGGGGTATCTTTAGTCTTTACTCTTGCCCCAATTGTTGTTTCCATCTTATGTGTTTCCACATAGGTAATATATTCCCTATTATATGGGTAAGTTTTTAAGGCATTCACTGATGGCTTAATTCATTGATTGCCAATGGTGCCGTTATCTATGCTACATTATTCCTAATGTACTAGCACCGACTAACACCTGAGCACCTACTATACCTGCCTGGGCTGGCCACATAAGCATTTGTGTTGTGTAGAAAGGCTGTGGTGACTTAAGGAGGAAGGGCTGAGCATTGGCAGTATAGAAAGAGTAGTATAAGAGGGCATAAATCAAGCCCTGAGGACAATGTAAGGCCAAGATCCTGGGATAAAATGGGAATTTTCAAGTCATTTAGAGCAAACTTCCTTAGTTCTTGCTGTTATTTCCTGTACCAGTGCAAAATAGATAGGATGTAGTAGGGAACCCACAATGTTAAACATTGATCTTGTGATCTCAAGCATAAAAACAGTTTGAGGACACATTGAGGACCTAGACTCTCTTAAAAAAAATTGATTGAGTGGCTACCAGCAATCTGAAATCTTTATTGATGCAGACCTGGGAACTGTACAGTATATAGTGCCACTAGATAACTGCCAACCCTAGTGAAAAAGGAAGCTTTGTTCCCTCTGAAAACCAGAGATTTAAGAAATAAATCTATGGTATTTAAAGGACTCAACTTGCCCTAGGACATTGCCATTTATGGTCCAATTATGTTTATGCTGTATTCTCCTCCTTAAGAAGACCTTTGCTTTATAACTTTGTTTTCTCTTTGCAGTATAAGGCAAATACCCAGATGGTTTTCCTTGTGTCAACTTCAGTAGGAAGAACAGCCACATTTTCAGCATAGCTGCTAATTTTGTAGATGCAGTTCTTCTGTGAACACTGCTTGTACCCTAGAATCCATATAGATAATGAATGGGAAATGAACCAAAATGCACCTTGCTTGATCCATTTCTGAATGAAAATTTGTGCAGACAGATGGCCTCATTCATCACATTTAACCTGCATCCGAATATCAGTATGAAGCATTTCAATTAGGAACAATAATTGGAATGGAAAAGTGTTTTAAACTTTAACACAGTCTGTCTCTAGAGATCAAGCTGAATGCTGATTTAAGTTCCATAAAGTTCCTCCAGGTGATTAATGGGTAGATGGGTTCTACCAGATGATGAATCTAAACTAGAATTCAACATATAGGTTGATCCATACTTGCTTTTCAGTCAAAATACTACCCTGTTTTAACTAGTATAGCAACTGGCAAACTAGATGGTGGGCTTTTAATTTACTGGTCCAGTAAGATGATTGAATTATAGCTGATCAGACCTATCTCCTTTAAAAAAAAAAGATAGAAAGATATAGATAGATAGATAGATAGATAGATAGATAGATAGATAGATAGATAGATAGATAGATAGATAGGTAGATAGGTAGATAGGTAGATAGGTAGACAGACAGACAGACAGACAGACAGACAGACAGACAGATGGAATTATAGATTAGCCCAGTCCTGGCCTGAAAGAAGCTATCTATGCTTGTAAATAATATTTCATTAGTATGTCCTACAGAAATGAGGCCAAAGCAAGTTTTTTTTTTAATTTCATACCTCATCCAAGTTACCTTCATGATGTCTAGATTTTGTTTTCCCATTGAAAAGCTGTGTTTAACGCTATTACTTTGTTGTTATTGTTGTTTTTCCTCTGTTAACCTCATAGCATGAGTCTGACAGATGAGCACAAATTGTCTTTTATTGTGAAAATCATAGGGAGTTTGCTTTGGGGAACCTGCAACAGGAAGAAATACATTAGTTCAATATATTGATATATGAGATACTTCACTACTTTATATTTCTCATTTTTTATGTCTGCTTTGTAAACAAAACTAATCTAAGCTAGAATTCAACATTTTCATTTTAATTAATAGCACTTTTATACCTTTACGAATAGACTGCCAAATATACTATATCAGATAAAGCATTCTTTCTTTCCTACGCTGCATTATTTTGCTTTGTTTTATTTTTGGTTTTTCAGATTTCTGCAAAAAGAGAAATCAAAGCAGAGTGCAAATTAAAGTGGGGTTAAACTTAGTAGGAAGTCTGAATCTATCACTTCAAATGTTCTTCTCCATACCTAGCTGGAAACATCTTGGATAGGAATACTTTTACTGAGTGCAGAAACAAGGCAGTAATGTACTGAATGTTTGATAAGGGTCATATGTTTCATTAAGCCTTAAACATGACTGGCTGGATCAACCATAACTAGTTGGAGTCATATAACAAGCTAAGTCAGAAACAAGATTAACAAACTACAGTGGGAGGGTTAACCATTATAGGTAGTCCTTGCTTACCGACTGCTTGTTCAGCAACTGTTCAAAGTTACGATGGTGCTGAAAAAGAGATTTACGACTGGTCCTCGAATTTGTGGCTGTTCCAGAATCCCTGCAGTCATGTGATTGCGATTCAGGGGCTTGGCAACCAGCACACATTTATGACAGTTGCATCATCCCACAGTCATGTGATCATCATTTGTGACCTTCACAGCTGGCTTTCGACAAGCAAAGTCAAAGGAGAAGCTGGCAGGAAGTTGCAAATTGTGGTCACATGACATTGCACTTAATGGATGCAGGTGATTTGCTTGACAATTGCAGCTGCAACTGACTTTGTAAGTCGGGCACTGTCATGTGATATTTCACTTTATGACTGTGTCACTTAGCAACACAGCTGCTGGTTCCAGTTGTGGTTGATAAGTGAGAACTACCTATATGCTTAATAGGACTCTGCAATTAAAGTACCAAAGATGCTACTGTTGCTTCAAGATTTGTATTTAGTCACCAAGAAAGTTATGGGTGTTCCTAAAATAAAATTCTACTTTTACTTCAAAAAGTAACCTGTATATTTCCATTTTATCCCATAAATGATCAGCTCTACCGTATCTGAGAAGCCTCAGAATCATTTATTACAAATGGATAAAATACTTTCAAATAATCCGTTTAAGATCTGCTATAGGTTTTGCCCACCAAAGATGCTACTGTTGCTTCAAAATTTGTATTTAGTCACCAAGAAAGTTATGGGTGTTCCTAAAATAAAATTCTACTTTTAAAGCAGTATAATTCAACCCCCTACCTTGACTAATTTCTGGGAAACATAATTACCTGCATGGCTCATAAAGCTCAAGCATACTTGGAAATTTATCCCATTCTTCTGAAAACAGAAAAGTTGCAACTATTTCTATCCCCCCCCCCCCCCCCGAAAGGAGAAAATAAAGTTCGGTTTTTCTGAATCTTGCTCTGGTTCTGAGTATCTAACTAGGTTAGACTACCACTGGATCCATTTTATCAGACTTTACCCAGCTGATAGGCCTGGAACAATTTAAGCATGCTCATAAGAATTGAGAACTTCTCATAAGTAATCTTTATTGCAGCCACAACCAAAGTATTCTGGGGACTGCTCAGTTTCAAAAGGAAGCTCTCTCTATAGAAATAGTATTCAAACCTTTTTGTACTTCTGTCTCACTCCTACCCTATGTAAGTGACTATCTGCCTTGCCCCACCCCCTTTTTATGCACAAGGACTGATTTCCATTTATCTCTTGCAAGGGCAACAACATCCTCAAAATGGCAGCATGACAGGACAATCAAAGCTATGCCCCTGTTTATGTGTGTACAATGCATGCAAAGCACATTAAAACAGGGTACATCTTTCATTGTCCAGTCCTACCTTATATTTTGAAGAAAGTGACCATCACTGTGGGCATCTCTGACCTCTTCTTTTTCAATAGTCAGATTTGCTAATATGTTTTTTCTTTTTTTCATTGACTGTGTAAAAATAAATTCTCACACACTTTCAGAATTAGGGATTCAGTCCCTGAACTAGATCAATAGTCAACCTTACCCTTACTATTGTATGTCTATTCATACTAGATGGCAAGGGAGATTGTCTTTTTCTTACTTTTATATTAGATGTACTTTGTCATCTTTAAGAATTACTGGCTTTCCCAACATGATTTAGATTATTTTGACTTATCTACAAAATTATGCAGAGTTGGCCCTGATTAGTACGTATGAATGTATTTACGTGTTTTAGAGGTGGTGGCCCAACTCCTTAAGACACAGGGTGGTTGACAACAGTACGAACAGTAAAGCCAAGTGCATACTGAATCAGATAAAACTCCACAAGGCCTTGATGCCTACTGTAACCCAGCTTTTAAACATTTTTTTTTAACATAATCAGAGTACACATTTCTGGAAGGATGCTGTTCCAGAGTACAGGTTCCATGACAGAGAATGCATGTTTTCCAAGGTCCCAAAAGATGACATTGTTTAATCAAAGGGTCGTAGATCATATAGAACAGGTAGAAACTATTGGGATAGGCTGTCAGAAACCTTGCAATTATTATCCATTGTGCCTAGCTTGCTTCAGTTCAGCCATTACAAGAACATTTCTTACATTTCACTCACCTGCCCCTGGGCGTGCTTTAGGGCAGGTGGCTGGGATTTCCTGCCACCTGGGATTCCTCCTTGGAAAAGCCCTCCTCAAACACCACTGGGTGTTGGAATTCCTCATTTCCTCCCAAAGCTGCTATTCCCTTCTTCCTGGGACTGGGACCTTTTGGTAGCTTCCCTGGATGTTTGCTTTTGGCTGGTGCTTGGGGCATGTTGGTTTTCAGGAAGTCTGCAGTGAAATGACCCAGCTCTCTGCATTTGAAACAACCATGTTTACCGGTTTGCTGCTCGCAACCACCTTCTTTCCCCTGGCCACTAGGTCTCCGAGGTGAGATTCCTGATGCGCTGACAACCCCAAAGTGGACTGGGAAGTGGGTAGTCTGGTGTTTGAAGATGGAATTTATACTCCCTTGAGCGAGACCCAGGCAGATGCCCAGCTTGCGGCATTAGGGACGGTGAAGTTAAGGGTCCCCCAATCCAGCTTAGCTGAGTGTCAGAACTTGATCCTGGAGCATTACTGGGATTTGGAGGCAGTGTTTAGTGAGACGGAGTCAGACCAACTACCCCCCCATCGGCCAATGGACTGTGCCATTGAGATTGAACCTGGGGTGAAATTTCCTAAACAGAAAACCTATTCAATGACACCAAAAGAGCTGGAAGCATTGAGACAGTTTTTGAATAAGAATTTGTTGAGGGGCTTCATCCAGCCAGCGAAATCCTCGATGGCAGCCCCTGTGCTATTTAAGGAAAAGAAAGATGGACTTTCTGAGACTGTGTATAGACTATCGGGGTTTAACTGCCATTTGCAAAGAGAATAAGTATCCCCTCCCGCTTATGAAAGTCTTGTTGGCTCAATTGTCAAAAGTCAAGATTTTTACAAAAATGGACCTAAGGGACACTTATTTCAGGGTGAGAATCAGAGAAGGGGATGAATGGAAGACAGTGTTCAGCTGTCCCCTGGGGTGTTTCCAATACTGGGTCATGCCGTTTGGGTTGTCGGGAGCTCTGGGGGTATTTATGCAACTGATAAATGAGGTGTTGCATGAATTTTTGTACTGGGGTTTTTTCGTGTACTTAGATGATATTTTGATTTACTCTGAAAACATGGAGGAACACATGAAATTCATGAGACAGGCATTAAAAAAAACTGCTGGATGCTCAGCTGTATGCTAAACTTTCCAAATGTGAATTTCACAAAAGTCAGGTGGACTATTTGGGGTATCACATTTCACAGAAAGGAATTGAGATGGATTCAGCCAAAGTGCGGGATGTGATAGGGTGGGAAGCACCAAAGATCCACTGGCAGCTACAAAGCTTCTTGGGGTTTGCAAATTTCTACCATCAATTTTTTCCTAACTTTGCGCAAGTGACTTTGACCTGATAAAAACAAAGGGGAAGGACAAACCCAAAGCACAAAAACCTGGGGCACCTAAATTGGATTGAAGAATGTCAGGCTGCATTCGAACAGTTAAAAAGCCTGTTTACTGCAGAACCAATTCTCAAACATCCTGATCCCAAGAACCCATTTGTAATTCAAGCCTTCGGATGTAGCTATAGGAGCGGTTTTGCTGCAAAAAACAGAAGAGGGTAGTCTGAAGACTTGTGCTTACATTTCTCAGAAATTCATGGAGACCAAAAGGCACTGGTTAGTTTGGGAGAAGGAAGCGTTTGCAGTTTGTTGGGCGCTTCTGACATGTAGACATTTGCTTGAAGGGTCGCCTCATCAATTTGAGGTTTGGATTGATCATAAAAACTTGGAGGCCTTAAAAGTTCCCAGAAAATTAATCCCCAAGCAAGTGAGGTGGGCTCGGTTTTTTAGCTGCTTCAATTTCACATTGAAATATGTTCTGGGAGGGAAGAACTTCCTGGCCGATTCCCTCTCCAGGATGCCACAGCACAATAGCCAGTGGAAGGAGGTGGTATCCTCGGTCATTCCAGACCCTCACTCAGGGGTGGTGGCTATCACCTGATCCCGGGATAACCAGAAGAGGAATGAATCAGAGGAAAGTTTATTAAGTAAACTGAATCAAGAGATGAAGAAAGATGACTGGTTCCAGAAAAACAGACTCTTTAACATATGAAAAGGGGGCTTGGTGGCTATGGGACAGATTGTACATACCAGAGGTGGCTTGGAAAAACATTCTGGAACGTGGGCATGACAGCAAAATGGCAGGACGTTTTGGGTTTGTGAAGATGTTCCATTTGCTTAGGAGGCAATTTTGGTGGCCATCTATGAAAAAGGACTATAAAAAATATGCAGATCGCAAACGCTCCCCTGAGAAACCATGGAAAGTTGGAGACAAAGTGTATGTCTCCACAAAGCACCTGAAATCTACCCAGCCATCAAAGAAATTGGGACCTTACCCTATAGAGAAGAATCAACAAAGAATCTTTTCGACTGAAACTACCAAAGAACCTTTGACAAGTACACCCTGTGTTTCACTGTAACCACCTGAAACCATACAAAGAATCATCTAAATGGCATCCCGCCCAGCCAACACCTGAACCTATCATGATAGAAGGGGAGCAAGACTTCAAAGTAAAAGAAATCCTAGATGCTAGGAGGTATAGGGGAAGATTACAGTTTTTGGTTCAGTGGAAACATTTCCCCAAATCCTACTATGAACGGGTAGAGGAAAAACATGTGAAAGCTCCACAGCTAATTAAGGACTTTTATAAACATTATCCAGACAAACCTAAGTGAATCTATCTATCTATCTATCTATCTATCTATCTATCTATCTATCTATCTATCTATCTATCTATCTTACTGTAATCCATTGCAATTGTTCTATATTTTTATTGCTTTTGTTTTTCAGGTCCTCACTCCTCGCACCTGAACCTATCCTTTTTTCCAGAGGGGCAGCATGTCAGAAATCTCTCAATTATTATCCACTGTGCCTAGCTTGCTTCGGTTCTGCCATTACAAGAAGGGGGGGGGGGGGAGAGAGTAACAGAAGAGAAACCATTAGAGGCAGATGCTATGTTATCTGTTCTCAGGAATGCCAAGGTCATACCAATGTGAGACCAGGAGAAACCAGAAAGAAGGACTATGGGCTGGGAAGGGGGAGTGAAGGGAAAAAGGGGCTTTAGAAAAGGTTGGTGCGCACGGGCTTTTTAGCTTCAGCAATGCTTTGAGATTGTACACTTCTTCTTAATAAATGAACTTTTCTTTGAATTTATTGGAGACTCAGAGAAATCATCTTTATTGGGAACTGAGTAGTGCAGGTTCTCACATAGGCTGTCCCTCAAATAACTGGTGCCTATGGCATGAAGGGCTTTAAAGATGGAAACCAGCACCTTGAATTGAACCCAGAAGCCAATTGGCAATCAGTGCATGCTCATTATTGAACCAAGTGTAGCTTCTGAGTGTTCAAGGGCAGCCCCATGTACAGCATGTTGCAATAGTCTACTTGTGGAGTGACTATGGAATGGGTGACTATCTGGAGGATAGGAATGAATGCAACTGGTACCTTAAATGAATTTGTGCAATCTCAAAATGAATGAATTTGAGATTGTGCACCAGTCTCAAATGGGGAAGTGCAACCTCGGACATGGAAGGGTGACCATCTGGGGATATCAAGAGCTGCAAGCCAGACCAGGAATTGCTAAAAATCCTAGAAGAAGACAATGGCAAACCACTTCTGTGTCATACCAAAAAAACAGCATACATGTGTCCATATAAATCACCTGGAATTTTTGTTGGACTATAATTCTCTTTCTCTCTCTCTCCTTCCCTCTCTCTGTCTCTCTGTCTCTCTTTCATCATCTATCTGTCTACCTACCTACGTACCTACCAATCCACACAGAACAAGTATGTCCCACATATATAGAACTACCTAGGTAAAAATTATTCTTTTCTGTTAAAAGATAACATTATATAAGTGTGTAATTTAAGCAAAGTTAATGGTATCTTTTTATGTATTATTTTTTTATTGTTACCAAAGTCAGCAGGCCAAGATAATTGACTATGTAATGATAGATAAATATTAATTTCATATGCAAATATTATTTGTTTAAATACTTTTTATTGCTCTTTTAATAACGGTACCTAAAACTATCGCAACAGTAAACACAGAGCACTAAAATAAAAAGAATAGAGTTAAATGTCATAATAAATAGCAGATCAAAATTGAAATGTGGTCTACTTTAACACCATTAAAGTTGGGACCGTCTTTCCTACTTGGAAAAGAAATTCTACCACTTTAGTTTGGTGGTAGAAAAGACTCCATCTCACATTTTCTGATCCTCTGTCGGAAATTAAATATGCAATAGGTTCTTTAGAGGTGATAGCTGGAAGTCTGTAGCTGAATGCTAGAACCTTGCATTGGGCTTATAAATTGGAAGCTAGGGCACCTAACATAAAATTGGTTTAATGTGCTCTGCAAAGCAGGCACCAGCGAATAAATCTGCCTGTTGCATTTAACATGGCTGAGGTTTCTGAAGAATTTTCAGAGCCCACTCCAACTAGAATGTATTATGGTAATCTATCATAAATTTCTTGGATGCCCTTTATTAGTGTCACAGAAAGTGCAAGCCATTGCTATGATATTCAAAAGGTCATCCATTGTTTCTTTACAGGAGCTTTTTTTTGTGAGACTTTAAGTAACACAAAGTGGAGCAGTGGGTTATATGATTCTACTGAGGGTCACATAAAATACTCCCCTACCACTTCTCATACTGAATGTCTCCAAAAGCTTCTCATGATGGTCAGGAGATTTAACCAAAGCCTTGGAATGTAGGATGTGGATGACAAGGTGGGAAGGAATTTGGAAAGACTGAGTAAAAGACTCCTGGAAGTGCATATTCTGCATATGTACAAGCTCATATACACACATGGACAGAATATTTATTTGTTTGTTTATTTGTTTGTTTGTTTATTTATTACATTTCTCTCCCCCCATCTCCCCCTAATGGGGGACTCTAGGAAGTTCACACAAAAGATTAAAACCATAAATACATATAAATACATAAAACATAAAAAATTAAAGATTTTAAAACATTACTAAAAAAGAGGAAGAGAGTTCAAGAAGATGAACGATCTGGGGCTGAAGACAACAGGCCTCTATGGGGCTAGCCATCCCCATGTTTGAAATCTTCCTTCCCCACCCCAGGCCAAGTGGCAGAACCAGGTCTTCAAAGCCCTCCAGTGAGGGGGCCAATCTCACCTCATTATATAATTCTGTGTTCTTACCCAAACTGAATGGGAGCATTTCTCAGTGTCTTTTCAATAGTGCAGACCATGGATTCAAAGAATGTTAAAATATTAAAGGACATCCATTCTTTATTACACTTATGGCATATACTTACAACACAAAAACTCAATTCATACTCAATTCAGTAAAACTCAATGAACTTTTCTATAGATCATATGTTAGAATAGGGCTCAAAATCATTATATGCAGCACTCTATTAAAAGAACGTATGCCTGATTATGAAAAAAAAAAATCATATCCTGTATTCTTTCTTACCGTATTTTCAACTAAAGTGCATTTTTGAATTTTGCATTAGAAGCAGGGTTTCAAAAGCTAATTACTCTGGCAGAGCATCCAGGCATCATGTTTTGTTTACTGTTGTTGTTAAACTATGTTTTCAAACTATGTAGATACTATTCATGTGAATGGAAAATATAATGACAGACAATCCATCATTATTCTTTTTGTGGTTTGATTTAATTTGATTATCAAAAAATAATTTTAAAAAAAGGCTTCTTCTACATCTTTGTGTTGTATTAAACCACCATCTCATGGGCATTAAGAATAACAGAATTAAATAAATGCTATAATTTAAGGCTTTTCTTCAGCACCTTAGTAAAAAAACTAAACACCTAGGAATTCTTTTGATACAGTATCCAAAAGTAGAAAATAAAACATGGAAATTTCAAACGTATTTAACAGTTTATTCAAATCAAGAAATATATGATTGTTTTATGCCTTTCTTAGCTGACTTTCAAGACTTCAGTCTTCCAAAGGAAGTATGTAAAAATAAAATCTGCAATTCTATGTCAACATAAAATCATAGGTCAACATTAAATACCTTTTAGAATGAACAAATAAACCCAAGCCAAATCCAAACCTTAATTTATCATAATCAGTAGTATCAACCAGAACAAAAAGAAAACCAACTCCAAAAGACAACTTGTAAGTGTAAGCAGGAAAGAGAAAAGAAACCTGTTGCAGCTTTTACACTACAAAGAGCAAATATAAAATAAGAAATAATGAAGAGGGAAGAAAAATGGCTTACAAGAATTCTGCATGTTTGTGGCTTGTGAAATTAGAAGGATGTGTTTAGTTAAATGCCCTTTGAGATGGTTCTGCATCTGCTATCAGTTGTGTAGATAGGAAGCAAAAATTCTGAGAAATTTCAGTCCAGTTAAGTGATGGATATAATTCAATTAGTTCAGTTTGGTGGATAGTATAAATGTTACTCTTATTATAAATAAACAAATAAATAAATAATCAATTATGGATGGAGAGAGGAAGAGCAAGAAGCTTATTGTTTTCTTGTTCAATGACACATACATCATGATACAACATTGAAATGGAGAGACCGCAGAGTTTCATGAGACTTCAATACTGATATATATATTTTCCCAGCCTCGTTAAAGTTTAGGGATTTTTTTTTAATGTAACAAATTTATGGTTTCAATTTTTATAGTATTATATTTCTTGCTTTTTAAAATTCTCTTGATTTATTGTATCTTTGTAAGCCACTCAGAGTTGTTATTAGGCAATGCATTCCTTTTTCAAATAAATAAATCCCCTGGTACCAGCTTTCTGAAGCATATTCGGAACCACTATTATATATTAGAAATGATATGCATTTCCCAGGTATTTCTACTGTTTGCCAGTGCAACATCTACTTGTACTTGCAATTAGGCCAAGTTTTACTAGGGAGAGAATGAAAACTTCAGAAAACTCTTTCCAGTGAATACAGATATTGATTTGGAGATTTGAGACTCAATGCACTCTATATTTATGCAGTACTGATTTATGCCTTCCATATTCAATTCTGGTGGCTTCCAACCTTCCTACTTGTCAAGGAGTAAAACTTTATTGGTGAGTAAACATGCAATTTACCTGTCTGACTCCTGGTGAAAAATATATGGAAGCATTCTGCATGTACTTAATCACAATCACTTTTTGTGGATTGACTTTCTGGATGACTGACCATACAGCCAGCCGGGCATGCAGTGGGATATTGTCATGTTACTGAATTTCTGAATTCACAAATAACAATGTGGAAGAAAAGTCAGGGGGAAAAAAAAAAGGGGGGGGGGAAAGAACCCTAAATTTGATAATGGGATAATGACAGACTACTGAAAGAAGAATATTCAACATATGAGCAATCCCAATTACTCACTGCATCTGTATTTGCATCTTTAAACAAAATGGAGTAATTAGTTTCCATAATTGGGAATAGTATGTTATTGTTATTGTTATTATTCCATTTAAAATTGCATTTGCCTTTTTTTGTGATCAGATCACACAGTTATTGTCCGCTATTCCAATTTTTTCCCCAAGTACCATTAGCAAGACAGATATTCCCCCACCATAGACCTGTGCATCTGATTCTTAAGCACATAAATATGCATTTGTCTCTGTTAAATTTTATTCTATTATTCTCATACTACTCCTCTAATATATCAAGATAGTTTTGAACTTTATTTCTGTCTTCTAGGGAATTAATGATCTCACCTAATTCTGCACCATCTGCAAATTTGATATGAATTCCCTCTATCTCTCCTCCTTAAAGTTATCAATGAAAATGTTGAGCCAAGGACCAACACTTTTGGGATCAGTTTCAATATTCCATTTAGTTTTATAAGGAACCACTGATAACCTTTCTTTGAGTATAATTTTCAAGCCAGCTATGTATTCATTTGTCATGCCATTCAGCCCATACTTAACCAGCTAGCTAATCAGAATGTCATGGGGTACTTTGTCAAATCCTTTGGTGAAGTCAGAATACATATGATATGTATAGCATTCCATAATCTGCTAAGATGGTTACCAATCAAACATGAGCTAAGGTTAAACTCAGTCAACAGGTGTTCAGACACATCCCAGGCAAACAGCAACAACTTAGGAGTGACTTTGTCAGTCTTCACAGTTTTGCATATCATGCTTGTCTGTCACTTTCTACTCACCATCGTCTCTTCCTCCTGTGAAGCTCTATTGCCAAAAATTCATTTATTCTTTCTGTTCAAGTTGCAGATGTGGAGGCTTTTCTTCTTCATACTTTGGTCCAGAATTGCCTGCGGGAGACAACTCTTGAAAGCAGGGTTTATCATTGGTGTTCAGCTGACTTTTTTGATCACCTGAATATGGTTTGCTTGGAAAAAGTTGAACATGTTCCGGAACACAGGAAGCTTCCTGTTATAACTGAGGAGCAGATCAACATGACGTTTTCAATAAGAAAAACACCAGTGTTGATAAAAGATGAAAGTAACTGTTTGTCTAAAACTGAACTCCAGGCAAATGTCAAGCCTCTTTTTAAAAACAAACCTTAAACAGAATTTCCTAACAGCAACCCCTCAAAGATTCTATACTCACAACAACTCAGAAAAGTAGAAAGCCCTACCTGCAACAAATCTGAACCTTCTTTATACCACACTATCATTGGTCTGTCTGCAGAATGACAGTCTTCCAGGATTTCTCTGAAAACTTTCCCTACCACATCTGAACAAATCTAAAGGTATGAATACTTTTTCCATCAACTCTTTTGTTATTCCCCTTCCATAAAACCTATTATAATGAATTAAATATTTTAATAAACTGCTCAATCATAAGCAAGTTGAGTGGCTTCTTTTATGCTGTGGTCTGAAATTATGAGATGGGAAGCTGTGCCTTAGGCAGCCTACTTTGCTATGTCATCCTGTACCAAAGAGAAGGCAAGGCTATTATTTCATCTCTTAATGAAAGTTTCAGAATACACAAACAATAAATCAGATATTGATAACTGACATCTGCAATTAAGATAAGGGTATAATACTTGCATAAGTCTGCCTCCTAAACAAAAAATCCCAGGTTGCTGTAAAGCTTCAAATATGCATAATATATGTACTATGCACACCAACCATAATTGGATATATTGCTTCCAAACAGTTTGCTAAAACCCTTGTATGCTTCTTGTAAACTTTGATTGATTGTCTCTATTTAACTTATGCCCTTGGGTATATCTTCGGAGAACAAAGCTGAAGTTTGGTAATATTAAATGTTTTGAGTTTGTATTAAACTCCAATCACAACCTGGTGTCTCTAGAAATGAAGTCTTGTTTTCGAAGAAGTGATATTACTCTTACTGTCTTAAAAAAAAAAAAAAAGCTGAGGATAGACATTGGGAGGAAGGAGTTCTGATTAATACTTATTGGCTAAGAAAATGGATTTAAAAAACAATCTCATTATTACCCAAGATGGCACACAATTCACAGCAGAATAAGTTAACATATTGCTATTCCAAAAGTAAAGCTTTAATAATAGAAGCAATTTGGAAAACATTACAAAATGTTATTTGAATGAAAGGAGGACAGAGAAAGATGGAGAAGGACATCTCCTTGATGTTTACAAGAAGAAAACCTACATGAATAATTGTAGTTCTTTCAGAAAAGCTCTGAAAAAGTACTTTTTAAAAAATCTAAGGAATATGTACTTTCATTACACATATACACACATACACATAGAGGGAGATTTCATTTTTTTAAAAGCAACTACACAGATTACTAATGGATGGTCTGAAGGTCAAAGGCCATGTCTGGGATTTGAATGTTCAAGTGCAACATATCTGAAGGACTTCAGGATGCTAAAGCTAATACAGGACCAGAAGCATACTGTTAAATACTAATTGATGGAATATGAAAGTGAATGAGTGAATAATGAAACCAACATATATTGTTGTCAACTTATTTAGCTGTAAACACTCTTGCTTCTGGCCTCCTTTCTACAACAACTGTGAGTTCAAAAGAATGCTGTGGGTCATAGTGATAATTTTTAGCCATGTTGAATGAAATAATTGTAAGAACTACGCAACATACAAGAGAGAAGTGTGGGTACATGTCTATGAGTGTGAGAGAGGGATGTGGAAAGGCAGGAGAGAGAATTTTAAAAATTAAAATACAGAGATAGAAATTCACTTGTCTTCTTCAGTAACTCCAGCATATATTCACGTGTGCCTTTTTAAAAAATAACTTCTCTCTTCTTTGGGAGACTTAACAAATATCCAGAGTTGATAGCTGCTCTACAGGAATATTTCCAGGTCAGAGAATGAAAATGTTTAATATTGTTGGCAATATTGCTGATTGAATGTTTTCAAATATTGAAAAAAAATGCTGATATTTTTAATGTAACACTTTTTAAAAATCCAATTTTGAAAATATTTTTTTTATTTATTTTTTATTTATTTAATAGACTTGTCCCTGCCCATCTCCCCACAACGGGGGACTCTGGGCAGCTTACAACAACTAAAATAAAAAATACATAATTAATAGTTATAAAAACCAGATGCCAAAAAAAATATGCACACTTGTTGTTTTTCACGAATTCTGGTTATGGTAGCAATGGTGTTCATTTATACATGCAAGTATAAATAACCACAAGGTTCCTTTAATTCTGAATTTGGATATGTCCATGTAGCTTTTTGCAAAAATATGTAAGTGGTTTGCCATTGCCTTCTTACAGAGTTTTTTTCAACTTCCCAGACTAGCCTATATATCTTTTATTTCCTGATGAGCTCCAGTCTAAGTGGAAACCAGATCTGACTATAGCTTTAGCTTTTTGAGATCAGCCAGTCATAAAGGTCCTGCCAATTACTGGGGCTGTATAACTGCAGCTATATTAACTTCTATAGTTGTATCTACATGGTCATGTGATTCAGTCTTCTCCCAGCCATGTTTATAGATCTCAGGTTTCCATGTATTAATCCCATATATTCTGGAACAGATACTCAGCAAAAGTCTTATGGATACAACTCACCTAGACTAGTTTCTCTTTTGCAGTTCACATGAACCAATATGCATAAAGGTTGGCCTACTGCAGTAGCAGACCTTTATGCATATAGGTTCACATGACACAGATATTAAAAACTATGTTTCCCTTATATTCAGGTTTGACTGGACACTGAAGTAATAAAAAAGGAGGAGGAGGAAGAGGAGGAGAAGATCTTCATCATCTGAAGACAGCTGCTGAAGAAAATGCTCATATAACAAAGGAATGTTGAAGACATTCTAGTGCCCAAGTTTAAAATATTGAAATGGAGCATCCAGCCACATGATTGTCAAATAAAAGAAAAGATTAACATGTTTTGCTTTTAAACACACAACAGTAATGTTACTACTGATGAACAAATCTAGCAAATTTAAACTTAATGTCATTTTCTTTTTCTTATTTCAAGTATATTTTCCCTAATATATGGACTCCTCCTCCTCCTCCTCCTCCTCCTTTACTGGGTGCACAATCCTAATAGGTTCAGGTTTAACACTGATCTCCTTAGCTGAAACTGGTTTTATAAAAATTGTAAAAGCATATATTATAGTGTACAACTTCACTTTGTGTCACTTTTGTACATTATCCGTTCTCCAGTACATGGAGAACATTAGCTGCTTAACTGAAAAGAAAGCAGGACAATCCTTGCTTTCTGAATCCTGATAAATTTTTAATTTCTGTTTTTCTGTATAAGCCTTGATTTTTTAGGTCAGTGCATTGTGACAGACAGCATGGTCAGGGTTTACAAACCTTGTCAGCATAAACACAGAGGATACTGTATTTCTTATCCACACCTAAAGGAGCACTGAACTATAATGGAGTACAAGGCTTTATTTTATTACCATTATTCAATACATTTTAACTTTTGTATCCCTCCCAAGTACTGCACAGATCCACATATGCAAATAGCTGCACTGAAAAAAAAATACAGATGACCACTAGATGGTGGCAAAGAGAAACAGAATGTATAAAGCCTTTGCTGCCATCTATGGCCATCTGAAGTTTCACACCCTATATATGGGATGCTTAACCATAGACTTAATAAATTCTTTCTGATATGAGGTGTGCACCACTGAATACCTTCTTGATTTCAGAATACTTTAGGATTTCTAATTATCATGAGATATTCATGATAGCACACTAATGAAACTGATTTTAAGCCACAAATAAGTTTCCTTTTTTCAGTAAAAGCATATAGGGATCAGCGTTTTTTTAAAGGAAAAGGGACTATTTCTATTCTTCTTTTTGAAAAAAAAATGGTCTATCCTTCTGGAAATTTGAAATAACTGAGCAGTTAAAATTCATGATCTACATTTTGTGTCATTATTATTACATTAGTATGAAATTATAGTCCTAGTTAGTCATAATTATACTCATAATTATTCAATTTATCACCATATATCCTCTGGAAATTTTATTGGAGGAGTTATTAACATTAATAAATTGTTTTTCTTCATATCCATATTATTAATTCTCCTCATGTGTGATAGGAATTATCAGCCATAAAATTAATACTAAGTCTTTACTTTGTGTAACTGACATAATGAAGTATAGTCTGATAACCTTTTACTATTTTCTTGGTTTACTGTTTATCCTTGTTTCCCATTAAACAGAGAAATATTCATCTAAATTAAGTTAGCCATATTCTTTTATGTTGCTAGAAATTCCCTGCTCTGAATTTCTACATACCATTTGTATGAATGATCAAAAGCAATAAATACCTTTCATATTTCCTAAATAGGAAGCTGATCCTGTATTTAAGACAATTCCCTCCTACCCATGAAAGGAAAATTAGACAAATATTAAAAAAACCTTTACCCTCCATTAGCACATCCTCAATGAACCTAAGATGACTCTTCTAATTAAAAGTAGGCAGAGAGAATTGATCTTCCTTTCAGAATAGACTGACCCATCCATTTCTTCAAATTTTCCAGTCCTTCATCCTCAGATTCCAGAGAATAAGGCTATCAATGGTCATGATGTCTCTATTTTATCTCCAGTATTAACAGCAGTAATTATTTAAATACAAGTGAATGGGAGCTGCATATTCCCTACACAGTATATGGGATTCTCTTAAACATCTTCTTGGCTGTGGGAAAGCATAGGACTAGAGGCCCTTTCTGGAATAGGTGGACTTTCACCTAATCCAGAACATTCCTTCTCACATTTTTACATAAATTATGTTCTATAATTTTTTTAATCAATTTTTTTCTAGATCCAAAAAATTACTTAACTTTGGTTACATTTCTAAACTGATTATGTAGAACTGTTATTCTCCTTTGCTTTCTATTTCAGTTCACTACATTAGTTTGTAAAATTGGCACTTCTCCTGGCCCAGCATCCCCTTAAATTGGAAGTTACCATCAGCAGCATCCCCAGGAGATGTCAAAATATGCAAGATGGCACACATATACAAAAGGAGTATGTTTGGGTCACAATGCCCCATCCTCCAGTTTGCAGATTTTGATACACACACCCTCCATGGACACCCCACCTGGAAGTCCAGTATAGGCCCTTGTATGTTGATTCCAATCTTCTTCCCAATTCGCTTTTCAATTCTAATTTGTGATGGGTCTGAAAAATAGTATTTTTAATATATGAGGAGAAACTGTATTAAATAGATTTAATTCATAGTTTAATAAAATTGGCTTACCACTGCCCACTTCTGGAGTGCTGCCTCTGGCATAGCACAGAAGTTTGGTGTGTATGGATATTTTGTAATCTTTGGCCTAAAATGAGGCCCTGAATCTAATTATTCTGAAAGAAACATGTTAGAATAAGTTAACCATGTATAGCCACATTAACCATGTATTAGTATAATAATTCAAGTATATTGTTCCCAATGCCAAACAGTGAATCATGCTGTGGTACCATGATATTGGTAGCTTTAGGCCATGTATTTGTGCCAATGGACATAGAGAAAAGATGGCAGACATAAGACTGGCTCACAGCAGGCCCAAAAGGTAGAAAGCTTTCCTATAGAAGCTTTCAGCTTCTGCAGCACATGGACAAAGTCAATTTCAAATAAGGCCCAACAGGATATGAGAAATATGGTTTTCAGAAGGGAAAAAAAAATGGTTCTCTGTAACAATAAGAAGATTCCATGTGAACTGGGTAATGTAATAGGACCCTGGTGGAAAAGTAACACAGTTGTGTTAAACTTTCATAGATTGCTCAAGCCTTTTTGGAAGCTAATATATACACTTTGAAAGCTTATAGTCCATAGAATGAGATATTCTGATTATCCTACTTCAATTCTCCTTCAGCAGCTCAAACCTAGCCTGATCACTTAGATTGTGAGTTGGGCTCATATGCATAGGTGTGTGGAAATATGAATGAATTTACTTTTTTTGTTTGGAAGTGAGCAATCACACTTGTAAACCTGTCTTTGTTTCTAAGTATTGGAGACTTTAGATCAAAAAAAAAAGAAGACCAAATAACAATGGCAGTGTCATAAAGACTTCCCTTATGACTCTTAGCATGAGAAACAAATATGCACAATCAGGTTTATAAAAATGAAATCAAGGTAGCTTGATTTGCTTATTTATTACCACTTATAATCCACTGTGCAATTAAATAGATATTTCATAATGAAACAGTGCTGTTCAATGTTAAAGTGACCCATTCAAATATTTTCCAAAATGCTAAAAACAAAACAGAAGACCTGAGAACTAAATATAGTGACCTAATTAAAAGAAATGTCTTAATTAATAATGGTATGTATTGTTGAAACGGTTAACTGTGCTATATCTCTCCTCCTAATCTCTCCTACAACAGCTCATCCTGATAGGATGCCAAATACTGTACATTACTAATGTTAAACTTTCATGTTCCTTGTCAGGGTTCCAATAAAAATGTCTTTCCCACATTTATTTATCATTCATTTATTTATAATTTCAATTTCTATAGCCACCCACTTGCACATACCCCTGGTTGCCTTACAAATGGTGAACAACTACCATTATCTATTAAACCAACATGGAATAGATTAGAATATAACCTTATCATATCTACTTTGGTGCTCAGGCAATAACTTTAACTCAAGGATGTCACACAATGGTGTACATATAGTCTCTGGGTGGAAATTGCATTAATGTCACAGAAATTTCTCTCATTCATTCATTCATTCATTCATTCATTCATTCATTCATTGCTGTTCTTGTAATAGAGGGTATGCACTTAAATCTTCTTTTTGCATTAACCTGGAAATTTTGAAGAGTGATTTTGCAAGTCTAGTTTTAATTATTATTTCACCATCTTTCCTATAAAACTCAGTGTTAAGGCAGAAGAAATGGTCAAATATATTTCTGAATGATGATCTGTGCTCTTAACTGTTGCACAGGAGAACAATATCCCTCTCCAAGATACCAGTTGCTCCAATCACTTCCCTGCCTTATAACTATTCTTCAAATGAGGCTTTAGAAATGATGTGTCTGGTAAGATGGATGATCTCCTTTTTCTTCTTACTCCAGCATCTGTTTCTTTGTGTCTCCCTAGGATATATTGTGACCTAAGTTTCAGGATAGGCCAAGCACATATTTGCAATCTTTTAATTCTAAAGTTTCTTTATTCTTTAATAGAGCAGAACCAAAGTGTACGCTTGCATGAGGAAATAAAGCATGTAAATTGTAATAGCCCTTCCCTGTCTGGGCCAAAAAGGTATATTTTGGGTAAAGCACAGGGTAACCATGACAAATAAATGATATTATGATTGAAAATTTTTGATGTCATGAAGTCAATGTTTATTTTTATATCTCAGAAGTTCTTTGGAAAATTTGAGATACGATTCTAGAAATCAAAGTGCAATAAATAGACTGGCAGATTTAAAGAGTAAAGGCTTCAGAAGAAAAATGTGTACTTCAAGAACACAGAATTAAATATCTGGGACTATTTATGAGAATTTGAATCTTTATGATGAAAGGTGGCTTTCCTCTGCACGCCAAAAGTCATTTCTGAGTTCCACAGCAGCATCCCTGACCATTGTTTCCAAGTGATGTGGCTGCATAGATGCCAGATGAAATCCAATGTGGTGTTTCAGTTACTGTCAGCAGATTCTAATGATGGGAAAGAAAGGAGGGATTTAGCATATCCTTTGTTTCTCAACACACTTCACCTCCCCATCACAGTCTACCATATACTTTCAAAATTTGATCTGGAAGTTCTTCAATCCAGGAATCAAATATTAAGGTGTGTGGAAGAAGCTGCAGGGAGGGGGCGGGTTGGGGTCCCTTTAAGTATGTGTGGACTTCTGGCAACTCCCTGGACAAGTCCCTGCAGTTTTCATGGCAACATTTCGGAAGTGGTTCACCTTTGTCTTCTTCCTGCAGTTGAGAGAGAGGGACTGGCCCAAAGTCACCCAACTGGCTTAGTGCATATAGAAACTCATGGTCTCCTGACTTCTAGCCAGTTGCTTTAACCACTACACCAAACTGGCTGTCACGGAGAGGATAGAAGATGAATATCCCACTACATTAGTAGAAGTTTGATCAGGCCTTGTTGAATTCCATCTCAGCCTTTAATCTCCTTGCAGGTCTATTATGTTCTCTAAATTAAGGGGGCCTTTAAAGAGTTACAGTTGTGCTTGCTACCAGATAGTAAGTTTGTCTGTCCAACAGCCACTATGTATACTAAGCAGTTATTCTACAACAGACATTTCTGCTGGGGAGGGGAGGAGGAATGAGACAAAGTAGAATAGTTAAGCGTGGACACGCTTGTCCAAACTGCAGGCTAAGCTACTGTCAACGTATTGTTTGCCATGGATTTGATGCAGGGGTGTTTGGAAGAGGGGTCAAAAAAGTCAGGATGGTGGTCACAACTGCACAGTTGAAGACCTGCTCCTATGTAGATGCAATGGCATTGCATGCATGTACAAAAAGGTGGGGCCTCAA
This sequence comes from Python bivittatus, assembly GCF_059951505.1. Classification (NCBI taxonomy): domain Eukaryota; kingdom Metazoa; phylum Chordata; class Lepidosauria; order Squamata; family Pythonidae; genus Python; species Python bivittatus. The sequence goes on along the minus strand of NW_028277058.1, from coordinate 3,368,467 downwards.
GCAACAGTCATGACTGTCAACTTGACTTTGTTTACTCCCCCCTTAGACATCCCATCCCAGGATGACAGCTGCACATGTTTGATCAATGGAACCAAACTTGTCAATACAATACATGAAGTTCAGACTGAAATGCATTGTTTGGCCTTTTTTTGTGGAGATCCATTTTACAGATAAGGATTGATGTAAACATATAAACAAAAGAACTGCCAAGTATTCACTTCTCTCAGGTTTAATATTCTGGGTATATGAGCAACTATCAATCACACTGCAATATAGACATTTTGAAAGCATCCTTTGAGGATCTTTATAATGGAAAATAATGTAACACATCAACTCAAATAAAATGTGTGCTCTCGTTCAAATAAATGGTCCACATTTATATAAATCTGTATTTCTGCTTGTTTGGCGGGTACTTAAATGAATGAAACCTTACAAGCAGCACAAAATAAAATTAAAGCAGTTAATTTTAAACAGTTAAATGGTTAAAAATTAAGAATATGAAATACATAAGTGTTCGACCCATCACTTTTCAAGCATTGTATGATCAAATGGTTGAAAGATGATCATCCTCTGTAGCCATTTCTTTTAAGAAAGGGGTCTCTCTCTCTCTCTCTCTCTCTCTCTCTCATCTCTATCTCTCATCTCTATCTATCTATCTATCTATCTATCTATCTATCATCATCATCATCATCATCATCATCATCATCATCATCATCATCTATCTATATCTATCATCTATCCATTTGGGTCAGGGCTTCAGGAAAGCCATCAAACACGGCAGCTTTAAAATATAAGTTATAGGCATTTGGTAAGCTATACATTTTTTTTCTGAAGTAGCAAACTATGAAAACTGAGTCAACTAAGCCATGCAAAAGTCAAGAATTAGTTGTCATTGCATTTCAGGACTGTATTTCTTCAAGAAGATAGCCATGCTGATCCACATTAATTCATTTTGCAGCTTTGCTAGCTTTGCTCTGCCACTGTTGTTGAATGAGACACTTGTCATTTTGCTACTGCCACTGACTTCCAAATGCAGGTGATAGCTTCCAGTGATTACAATTTAAGTAATGTTTTAAGAAATGGAAAGCCATTGACTGATCATTTCATGGAAGAAAAAAAAGATAATATGTGACAGAACCAGATCTAATTCAATGGGGAAGCGGGACAACTGACTTTGTTTTAACACAGATGTGTGGCAACATGAAGCCACTAGAAGCCCTCCAGAATTTCCTGGGAAATCAGGGATGTCCTGGGGTATTCCAGAAAGTTAAGATTGCAGGCAGGACCATCCTGTCAAAGCCCCAGCACTTTTTTGTGTGTGTTGCATGCCTACCTGGTCTAATTGAAAAGAGCTAATGAAAGGCCAGAATCATTAAATATGACAGATAAATTTAAAAGAACATCTAAAGTGATGCATTCATACAAATCATGTATATCAAAAGGATTAGTTGACTTAAGTATTCATTTTCATTGCCTGAACAGAAATAAATTTCCTATTTCTATCATTTCAGGAAAGCGCAACATATATTTTAAGATAAGAATTTAAATAGAGTGTTTTTGGTTTTGGTTTTGAAGAAATGTATGACGTACAACATCACTATGAATGCCAAATGATTCTCTGTTCATTATTACAAAGGGTGCTAAAGGGCATTTACTGTAGCAAGAATAATCATAATGAAATTCAATTTAGACTGAATTAATAACAGTGGGACTTGATTCTGACAGGTTAATTCTGCAATCCATTTCCCAAGCAGTAAGTTCCAATAAAGATATTGAAACACCCATTTGAATTAAAAAGCATGTGATTGCACTAGAAATAAATAAATATGTGGGGAGAAATAGTTGCTTTTAATCCAGGTGATATTGAATGAACAAAGGAAAAAAAAACCATTTATTTATGTTAAAGACATTCAATATTATATTTTATATTGTTCTATATTCTATTGTTTTGTATTACATTGAAAGATGCAAGCATTTCTTGGATAGTTTTTAGCTATGAATGCCTTTTTTCTAAATTTCTATAATGAATATAATTTCATAACCAGCACAGTGAGAATAATGTATATTATTGATTTAATTGGAATCTCCACCTCTTGTTTAGAAAGCTTTGTGTTTAACATTAAAATTCTAATTGTACAGAGTTCCTTAAATCAGATGAAATTTACAACAAGTTGTCTTTGAAATACATGGAAGTATATCCATTATCCTGGAATCTATAGAAACAATTCACTGTGGCTGTCACAAGTATTTTTTTTTTTTTCTGATGCAATTTGATTTCTAGTTGGACACAGCAAACTGAGCTTGGCTTCTTAAAAAAAAGAGTAATACTGTAGTTTGAATTACTTCATTTAATATTAAAACAGAATGCTTCAAACGTCCGAGTACAGTACTAGCAATATAAGGCATTGCCGCTGGTTTTGCTATTTCCTAGTGAACCTTAAAGTCACAGTACCTGGCAGAAAATTGTGATATTGGGACCATAGATGATATAAAGGAAAAAGAGGGTCAGAAACCCATAGTCTTTAACTCCCACTAATTTGTCTGTCCCAGAAGTAGCTTTTAGAACTAAAACTTGTTGAATTTCAGCAGTCAGGAGCCCCAGCCAATACTGGTATGATGAAGGTTGTTCAAAACAGAACTTCAGTAACATCTAGAGAACCAAAAATTCATCGCCCATGCTTTATAGAGCCTATAACATCAACAGTGACCCTAACTCCAACAGTTCTGGACTTTGATTTTATTTCTATCATATCCATCACCGGAGATAAAGCAAGAAGTTTCAAGAATGCTGCTAAATTCCACATTCCAATCCCTGATTCATTCAAGGGCTCCAGATATTTGAAAACATCTTGCTTTTGGAAAAATTCCAAAAAAAGTCTCCCATAATTTGAAATGGAAGTCTGAAGGTGATTCTTAATCTGTATATTTGCTTAGTATGAAATCTACCACAGTAAGTAGTTTGGGAGTGAATTGAAAACCATTCTGTCAAAAAAATAGATACTTATCTCCCAGGCTTAGCACAGTCACCATTAGCCACTGCTGTGGCTACAGAATGAGCAGCCCCTTTCTAAAATTTCACATCTTAAACTTACAGGTCAGCATGTAAGAATGAATTCTACTATTCTTTCCAATTTGAATACTTTTTACTTTCCTTAGATTCATTTAATTATCTCATGTCTGGTACCTATGGTTAAAGTATGTTCCTTAGATGCTATTACTGTTTCAGGGTGTGCTCATATCAAACTTTTGTGTAATAATTTAAACACACTTTTAAAACAGTCCCTGAATATATTTTTACTGAACTATATATTTTATGAAGCAGATGGAAATGGAGATTGTAGATTTTTTTTCATATTAATAGGAGCTCAGTTATATCACTGTCAGTGATATGGAACATTGCAGAAATTTTTTTTTCAAGGTCATATTATTGCATATGCTACTTTAATCAGAAGCAACAGTTAGTTAAAATTAAAGGCTTAGAGAAAATAATTTAAAAATTGCAGCCCCTTATGCATCCCATCTGTCTCCTGAATGATATAGATCCCTGGTTTCTGCTAAATAAGAATTGAATAAGCTTTGTGCTTCCAAAACAATTTTTATCACATAGAATCAGGCATAATATTGGAACAGGAAAGAGAAGCCTAGTAAGTGACTGGCTTTTAGACTGCAACAAATTAAGTTAAGCAAACTTGCATATATATATATATATATATATATATATATATATATATATATAAAATTTATTTATTTATTTAAGATTTTTAAAAAGGAGGACAAAAACTAATGCAAACTAATATAAAGTAAGAAAAAGAAAAGAAAAAGAAAGAACTCAAAGAAAAATCTAAAAGTCCAAGAAAGGAAAAAAAGTAAAAGGAAAGAGGAAGGAAAGAAAAAAGAAGGAAGTAGCTTCCAATCTTTTTTTAAAGCAGTTATAAGTACCATTAGAAGTTTACCTTTTACTCTCTGGTTACAACTTAACTCTCTTCTTTCCATAATCTATTCTGTCTAATCGTCAAAGCCATAAATCATAAGTTCATTTTTTTCTGTTTTATGCAAAAAGTCCATAAGAGGTTTCCCATCAGCAATAAACATGGATATTGTATTTTCTCTGATCAGACAATCAGTCAATCTAGCCATCTCAGCAAGTTCCATCATCTTCACTAACCATTCCTCCATTGTGGGTAGTGCTGAATCTTTCCATCTTTGTGCATTCAATAATCTTGCTTCAGTTATCATGTACAAAAACCAAGTTGCGTGACTTTACTTCCAACTGTATCTGCAATCAATCCCAAAAACCTATGGTCTCAATTTGATATTAATCTTTAAAATCCTCTGAATCAGTGTATGTATTTTATTCCAGAATTTTCTAGCTTTTTTACACATCCACCACACATACAATGTTCTTTCTTGTTGTTCATGTTTCCAACATAAATTTGAAGTGCCTTTATACATTATAGACAAATTCTCTGGTGACACATACCAACAGTACATAATTTATAATTTAAATTATAACATAATGTAAATTTCAACCCTTTCAACCACATATTTTCCCATTGTTCCATCTGTATATTATAACCAAAATTCTAGCCCACTTTATCATACATTATTTCACTTCTTCTGTTTCAAATTTCAGTAAAGTTTATACATGTTAGCAATTACATATTCATCTTTTGTACATAATTCTATTTCAAACTCAGTCTTACAATGTTCAAAACCATAAACTCTTTTGTCTACTTTAAATCTTTCTAATAATTGTAAATAAAAGAACCATTGACATCTATATCCCTCTGTCACCAGTTCTTCTCTTGATTTTATTTTACATTCCGCTGACAAAATTCTAGTATCTCACAATAAATTAGCCATTTGTGTTTGTATATTATTTCTGGTCTATAAAATGCTTCTTGCGCTGAAAGCCACAAAGGTATTTTTGGGCACAGCCCAAAAATTGGGTTTGTATCTATGCCATATTCTCAATATGGCATGTCTTACCTAATGATTTTTAAAAACCACATTAACCTTAACTTTGTCGTACCACAAATATCTATGTCACCCAAATCTCAGGTCATGTTCTTCTAACTCCAAAAGCCTCCTATTTCTCAACAATCCTTCTCTTCACTTTGCATCTTGTAACTCCTTGTATTTAACTTGTGATTTTTTCCCCTGCCACACAAATTTAGATATATCCTTCTGCCACTATTTAAATGGGGCATCAGTTGTCAAAACGTGTATTGTATGAAACAAAAACATCATTCTAGACAAGATGTTCATTTTTCACAGAAATTCTTCCAAACAATGACAGTTGTAGTTTCTTCCATCTTAACATGTCTTTTTTAACTTCATTCCATGTCTTAACATACTTATTTTGAAATAACATACCTTTCATGTTTGTCATAGTGATACCAGATATTTTACCTTCTTTTCAATCTTAAAACCAGTTTTATTCATCAATTCTGTTTTATTGTCTGTTTTTATATTTTTTGTTAACAACTTCATCTTCTGTTTATTAATCTTGAAACCTGCTAATGCACCAAATTATTTTAATTTGCTGATTAATATTTCAATTCACTTTAAAGGATCTTCCAGAACCAACATCAAGTCTCCTGCAAAAGCCCTTAACTTATAAGTTTCTTTTTAAATCTTTACTGCCACAATCCTGTCATCTTGTCTACACAATCCTCTCCTCTTGTCTTATATCTCTATTTGAGAACCAAAATAAACAAGAGAGGGGACGGTGGGAATCTCGGTCTTGTTCCTTTTTGTATCTCACAGGGTTTTGTTAGATCTCCATTAACAATTATTTGTGCCTTCTGTGAAGTGTAGATCTATCTTACCCATTGTATTTCCAAAATTCATATCTTTCAAAACCTTAGGAAAGCCCAGTTCAAATTGTCAAAGGCTTTCTCTGCATCTAAGAAAATCAGTGCAGCCTGTTTTTCATTATGTTGCCCCAAGTATCCCAAAATGTCCAACACATTTCTAATATTGCCCTTTTTTTTTTTTTTTGCTAAAAACCCACATTGATCCTCATGAATAAATTCTTCAAAATTATTTTCAGTCTATCAGCTAGCATTGTTGTGAACAACTTGTAGTCATTATTCAATAATAATATCAGTCTATGTTTTCTTGTTAAAGGCAAATTTTGTCCCTCTTTAGGTATTAATGCTATATTGGCCTCTTTCCAACTCTCTGGCATCTTTCCTCCCTGTAGGAAAGAGTTCACTGCATTTTGTAAAGGTTGTAAAAGTTCATCTTCAAAACATTTATAATAAGAACCTGATAAACCATCCGGTCCAGGCACCTTTCCTAGTTTAATCTTTTTTATAGCTTCAGAAACTTCCCTTATTGTCATAGGTCTGTTTATAATCTTTCTTTGTTCCTCAGTAATCCTCAGTAAATTTTGCTTCTTTAGATATTCATCTATTTTCTCTAGAGAAATGTCACTTCCTTTATACAAGTTGGAATAATATTGATGAAATGCTTTTTGTATGGCCACATTGTCCATTAATGCAATATCTCCCTCTTGTAATTTCAATAACATTTTTTTTTCTTTTTCTTTTTCTAATTTATATGCTAGCCACTTCCATGGTTTATTTACAAACTATTTTTTTTTATTTTTTTGCTTTACATAATTCATTTTTATTTCCATTTCTCTTACTGTTAACATAGATAATTGCCACTGTAAAAGCTTAAGTTGTTAAAAAATACTCATCTTCTCTGGAAATTTATTTAATTCTTCTTTTCTCTTTATTTCATCCAAAATAGCTTGTGTTTTCTCTTAGCTCTTCTTTTTAAGTTCACTATTATGTTATATAAAATAACCTCTAATAAAAGCTTTACTTGCATCCCAAACCATTTTTAAATCAGTGCCTTTTCCTAAATTATTTAAAAAATATATTTTAATTTCTTTTTACAATCTTCCACTATTGCTTCTTTCTGTAACAACATTTCCTTTAGTCTCCATCTAAAAGAAATAGATTTTCTTTTATAAACCATACTCATAGGATTATGATCCAAAAAAAAAAAAAGTCTTTGGCAATATCTCTATTTTAGAAACCTTAGTAACCAAGTTCTTTGAAATCTAAATCGTGTCTATTCTTGAAAAGGATCTATGACTTTCAGAGAAGTAAGTATACTCTCTTAAACTGCCATTTTTCTGTCTCTATATATCAACCAGCCCTAAATTCCCCATCAAATCAAACAAAACTTTTGATAATTAACTTAAGTTATTTTGATATTTTTCTCAGAAGTTCTATCCAGTTGTGGGGAGACTACTCCATTCCAATCCCTCAACAAACACCAATTTTGATAAGAAAAACCTATTAATGTCTCCATAAGTCCTTTATAAAACAATACTTTGTCCTTATTTGGGACATAAATTCCTAGTACCAAAGTCTTAGTGACATGCAAATTAGGTTCCACCCCAACAAATCTACCATGCTCATCAGTCAGTACAAGTTCTAGTTTTAGCTGGGGTTAGGGTATGTATGTATGTGTGTAGGTATGTGTGTATACACACACACACACAAAACAACTTTCTTTTCTTTTCTTTTCTTTTCTTTTCTTTTCTTTTCTTTTCTTTTCTTTTCTTTTCTTGTTCCTGCTGAGATAAATTCTTCACCCAATTTTTTATAAACCAAATATTTAATGTCTTTTTTTCTAATAAGTGTCTCTTGTAGGCAAATTATATCTTGTTTTAATTTTTTTCAAACAATTATTTTTGTCCCTCTCTTGAGGAACATTTGTCCCATTTATATTCCATGTTAAGCATTTGTAATCCATAATGAAGCCAAAAATTTAGAAAAATTGATACCTGTAGCAACTACTTCAGCATTAACCCTTTCAGTTTCCTGTTGCACCTATCGGAGTTTTTGTGTAGACTCTTCTGACACCTCCATTTGAATCTCCTCCAATTCCTCTTTGAATTTTTCTAGAAATCCCTCGCCATCTGGACAGAATTCAATCAAAACCTCCGCTGTTTAAATGTATAAATCACACCTTCCAATTTGTCCCATTGAAATGGGATATTTTTCTGCTTTAATCTCTCAGTCAAAAAAGAATACTCCTTTCTCTTACACAAAATTCTAATAGGAATTTCTTGAAGAATAATTACATCTGTATTATCAATCTTCAATCCTGTATTAAAATGCTGCTGCGAAACTTGATCCCTTGTCTTCTTCCTGACCAAGTGCACCAAAAGATCCCTTGGAACATTTCTTAATTCTTGCAAATCTTGCAAATTCTTTATACTTTATCAATTTCTTCTCTATATCCTCCTCAACCCAAACTAAAAAATGGCTAAAACTTTAATAATTTTTTTCTCTAACATCTTCACCAGAACATCTGGGATTGCTCTAAATCTCAAACAAATTTCATTCTCTCTCAATTCCAATAGAGCCAGATCATCTAATTGTCTTTCTAACTTCTGTCTTACTCTCCAACATTTCCACTTTGTCATTAATTTGTTTTACATCTCCAGTCACTTGTTTTACAGAGCTTTCCATCTTTATAACTTCTTTCGTCTCCTCTTTCACCTTTACAAGCCATTCATCCATTCTTTTTTCAAAAGCTGTCAATTTAGTATCAAGTGATTCAACTAACTTACTGGCCAGTTCCTCAAACATTTTCTGAAGCAAATCTGGTGTAATTCCTCTCTCTGCAGGTTACTCTAGTGATCTCCTCTCCTCCATTTTTGCCGCTTTCCTGGTAGTTGCCATTATGATATTATAATCCAAAAATGAAAGTGTCTCAAACAAAGGAAAAGAAAAGGCAAACTTGTTCCCCCCCTTTTTTTCTTATTTTGTCTTCTTGTGCCCTTAATACTTTTGTCTCAAGTGGCTTTCTGTAGTTACAGTCAGCATCACATCATATTACCTTTATCTTTTGTTTTGTAGAATCCACCAATTGTCTGCACTCTTTACTAGTAAATGAAAAGCATTCCCACAAAGGTCCAGTTTGTTTGTTTATTTTAATTCCAATTTATTCAAAAGCACTTTCACCCAAAAAATAATATTTCAAAATAACTGTCCCCTTTATACATTTTAAATTTTCTCCCATTGACTCCTTGTTCAGCTTTTTGCCAAACATTTTTAAAATCTTTTAAACCTTTTTATTCTTTATCCCTTTGTAATCCAGAAAGAACAATAATTTACCAAGTGGAATTTTTATCCTGCTGCTCAGAAAATCTCTCTTTGCCTATAAATTAGTTACATCCAAAGTGGCTAAGAAATGAGGCCTGTGGAACCTTATGTCCATATAGGCTTCGTTACGGCTGGGAGCTTGACTGAAATCCCTTGACTCCCAGCCACTCAGCTCATGGACTGACCCAAAAACTCTGGGTTCCTGCAGTCTCCTCTCAAGGAGCAGCTGCCCAGAGTGCAAGTGGGCGTCTCGCAATCTCTCCTTTTTCTGGAGAGACTTCGCTGGCCAGAATTCACCATCTGGCAATCGATTACCACCGCAATGCCGTCCCCATTCCTTCAGAGATGTCTAGTTCACATGAATCCTCACTGGAAGCCTGTATTTTCTATTTGTGATATATATGGGGAAATGTATATATAGATTGTGCATCTATTAAGTGTTTTTTTTAAATTCAAATTGTATATTTCCAACTGCTCATCAACAAAGGATAAATTCAGATCATTCATCTAACTTCACCTCACACTTTTTAAGTAATTGTGACTGCAATGACGAGGAAGGCTCCTAGCCAGTTGATTGATATTGAAATATTAAACTATTTATTTATTTGTATCCCATGTGCTCCCATTGGACTCTTGATGACTTTATTGCTTATAAATTATTTTATCAGAAAAACATGGTGAAGGTGTTTCAATAGAACAGTGTTTCTCAACCTTAGTAACTTTAAGATGTCTGGGCTTCAGGTCCCAGAATTCCCCAGGCAACATGCTGTCTGGGGAATTCTGGGAGTTGAAGTCCACACATCTTAAAGTTGCCAAAGTTAACAAACACAGCAATAGGATAACAGACCTTACTAAGCAGAGTAAGGATATTGCTTCCAAAAAAGCTTGTGTAACAACAGCTGGCTATTGTTTTATGTTATTTTAATAAACTGGGCTTGTATAATATTATTACTTTAGGAATGTAGAGAATATACATAGGTCAGGATTGGTATGTTGGGTTGTAGGTATTCTCTGAGCTCAAAGATCTCTCTTCCCCCCAACATTATTATTTTGGACCATGTAAGTTCTGAGGAACAAGTTTAAAACTTTTCAGAACATTTCAATTTGCCATAGAGTGCTTATAGACAATTTATGGAATTTAAGCCTTTGTTATTTCAGTTATTTGGTTACAATATCATTTCAGTCCAACAAATCTGTTAGCAATTTTGAAAGTTGAACATCCTAAACCAGTAATCTGTTTTTATAAGTAGCTGAAGAAATTTGAAGTAACTAATTTTAAATATTCATGCGACTTTTTGAATTATATTATCATGTTCTCATAATCCAGTAGAAAACTGCCTTAAAATGTTAGTCTACTTTGATCTTAAAGTGAAATGAATACAACATAAACATTCCTTCTGAATATATAAAGTCACTGAGGGAAGTTTGATACAGGTTCTTTGCAATCTCCTTGTTGTTGGAGATGCAATTTAGGAGTAAATTGCACACAGTCCTGGCTTATCTTAGACTTGCTAACTGGACATTAGACTAATCATTGCATATCAAGAATTCATCCAGTGTTTTCACTCTATCAGGATTTGAGGATTGTAGTGTTTTCATGCATAGGAGATGCCCAAAAGTATTCCTATGGGATCAGTAGAAAGAAAAATCTACAACTCATTCATTGAAATAAAAATTTGATATGTGTTGTTGGATTATATTTTTTAAAATATGCTAAACAGAAAAGAACATTCAAGCTATTTAATAATTTGTGTTTATTTTTTAACAATAACTTACCATTTTTTCTTTCTTTTTAAAGTGAACACTACATAGTATTTTTTTTTATCTTAGTTTGATATAATAAAATAAAATTATAGAAATAAGAACATGCATTATATGACTTGGAAGGGTATGAAGACAGATGTTATGTTACAACCAAATCACAGATGAGCCACACAGAGAGAATGTTTGTTGTATTGAAGCTATTGTTATGAAGCTGCTTAAAAACTGGAAATAATGATAAACGTCAGTCCTGAACATAACATGTGAATCTGTAGAGTTTTATGCAATCTGAATTAAATTATCATCCTATTTATAGATTAATCTTTAAATACATGTGAATGCATGGACGAATAATTTATTTAAATGAATGGCTTAATTTCCTTTTCTACCAAGTCTTTGTATTTAATTACCTCCAAATTAATCTCTCTCTCTCTCCTCTCTCTCTCTGTCTTTCTATTTCATATATAGATTTCTGTCTACATATTTTAAAAGTTTTTATAACACCAGGTGCCATGGAGATGAATAAAAAATTAAAACAACTAGAGAGGCAAAAAGGGGTCACAAACTCACTGCATTTTAAAGGTTTACAAATATTATTATGTTATCCTACGTGCAAAAATTCTTTCTTTGAAAATTAATTATCAGTATCTTAAATTGCTTTAGCTGAAATCATACCATGGATTTTTTAATTATCTAATTAATGTTCTGAATGTCAGCTCAAATGCATTTTCACCAGAAATAATTTTTCTTGTATATCAGAAAGTTTAGGGAAACTTTAAAAAAAGAATAACTTTTCAGTATTTAACAACTAGTCATAATTATTTTGTAACAATGTAATGCTTTTATTCATTAAGGGTAGAAAGATATAACAATAACAAATCTATGGAAAATATTGTGAAGTATCTGAACAGTTTTGCTTGGGGCAGTTAGTAAGGTTTTGAAATATACATCAAAGAGTAAAACCCTAAGCCAAACCCAAACAACCACATAATTATTTATGTATTTATTTGATTTTTATCCTACCTTCCCATCAGGAATTCTGTTCAATTTTTCCCTGCAGTAAGAACCCCATGAAGTAGGGTTGGGCTGAGAGAATATGATTGGATCAAAGGCTGTCAGTGAGCTTCTATGGCTGAGGGTTGACTACAATCATGGTCTCCCTTCTTCTAGTCCAACACCTTCACCATCATACCAAACAATGTGTTGGCCCAGGTTTTATCTCTCAGCTCAGTCTGTCACACAGGGCTGCTCTAAAGATAACATTGAAGAAAAACCATGTGTTCACTGTATTACATTTATAGAAGAAATATGTCAGTCAGTTAACTAAAACTTTCCATCAACTTCTTATTCAGTTTATTAGGCAATAATGTCCTTTCTACCATTAAAGAAAGTTATCTCTTTTCAGCGTCCCACTTGGCAAGTGGGAGGCCATAAACATTGAATAACTAAGTAATCAAGTAAATAAATACATATGAATATTTAACATTTGGCTCATTATCTTTTATTTTTAATTGTTGAATGAGACATTTGCAAAACTCCTTGGTTGGAGCCCATTTCCCAGTTTATGGAATTCTTGTCATTACTTTAATGTAACTATTGAATCTGAATTCTTCTCAAGATTAATATGGAATACCATTAGACTTATGGATGTCTGTCTGGATCTAAAATACATTTACATGAGAATAGATAACCCCTTTTCCCACTTTTCCAATTTATGTCTCTTTATTTTCTAGAGTACTTACTGTTCTATCCATTCCATAGAAAGGAATTAATCTTTATTCTATATTATAAAGTACTTTTGGCAGCCTACTTCTCTGTTTGATCCCTTTCTTTTTCCCTGTCTGTTCATAGCAAAGTTGAGAGCAGAGAATTCTGTCAGATGGAATTAGGCAGATAGTCTTTAATCCCTCTTAAAATGCACAAATTTGTGCAGTTCCCAGGTTGAATGTTTTGTGCTAATATGGGAAGTCTAATTTGAACAAAAAAGCCAAGATAAAGGGCGAGACAGGAAAATAAACAAACCAGGAAATTACTACGGAACATGTAGGAATAAGCATAATTTGCTTATTTATCTACTTATTTTAAAACCTTTTCATCCTGTTCTTCAGCTGCAAGCATAATAACATAATACAAAAATACCAAGGATGGATTTTGAAAAGGAAGATAAGGTTGTATCAGTCTAATCCACTAGTATGGGCATTAGAATCTGTAGGGGGAACAAGAGGGGTGAAAATGATGAAACACTCATTGTAACATTCCAGCACAAACTCTGTCCTTTTATACTTGTATCACAATGTCTTATGCAATTCCTTAAGCGGCAAAGCTTGCATTGGGGCATCAACATGCACATCACATCATTTTAATGACATTATGGCTTGCTGCAGGGAAGGAGTGGAAGGCTTCTCTCATTAGAAAAAAGCCTGCTTGCATCATTCCAGAAGTGTCCAACTGTGATTCTGCTTGTGCAAGGATTTTTTAAACTCTTTGCAATGCTATGCACTACACTTAGGGTTACTGCTTGCAGTAATTATTTTGCTACTGAATATTTAATTGAAATGCTAAGAGAATATTCAGTCCCCATCAAAATACCATCTCTTTTACGTCATACCAGGTAAATACGATCAATCTGATGCTGAATTCTAATTCTAATGTTACTTGGGTATATCATTACCTTATGGTCTACTTCAGGACTATTTAAATCATTCAACATGACAAGTCCTATTGCTTAGCCGATAATATACAGAGAAGTAGTTCATTACCCCACTGAAAATGGGTGCTGCAGGCATGGAGCAATTTTGCCACTTGAGTGGCAACTTATGTCACATCTGTAACTGATCATCTGGTGACAGCTCCTTGTCATTCCATTTAAGGTGCTCTGTTTTCCACAGCCATAGCATATAGAATGGAGAGCTGTTAGAAGTTCTATTTATTCAAAATCTAAAGATCAGATCACATGTCTATCAAGCTAGGAGTACAGAATACAGAACATGTGGCTCTCCAGATGTTCTTGGACTTCAGTTTTCAGCAACTCCTATCAGCATGTCCGATGATGACAGATGTGAGGCATTGAGCAACACGTGCAAAGCCACAATTCTACACCCTTGATTCCGGTTCAATAACACACTACTTCTTACACTGGATAGTTTGTTATTTCTGGTTTAGGGAAAGGACCCCTGATTTTGCAGTCTGTGGATGCAACAACAACAACAAATGGTATCTGAAGTTCTTTGGACAATTCATGCAAATTAATGTCATGTTGTAAATTCAGATTTAACCAACATTTGTGTGTAACGTACACTCCCACTGACCAAACTGTTTATTAAATTGAGGTTTCATTGTTCTGCATGTTCCTCATTCTCACCCTGACATATTCAGAAGCCTGCAATGTATACTTCTAACAAAGCCTTTGAAATAAAAAATCCAGTTGTGAAGTAGTTCTCTAATGTGAATTTTGCATAACATATATGTTGGAGAAATATGTACACAAAAATATACAGTACATAGTTTACTGAAAATTGCATACAAAGATGTCCTATTTAATACTACCTACTCAAAATGTCTTTCTTTACTCGCATTTAAATATTTATTGTCTCTTTTATGCACAACATGCTGAAGAAATATAAAATAATAAATTATAATTATATTTTTAATGTATTTATTGACTGTTTTTAGCTTTGTTGTACACTGCCCAGAGTTGCCCATAGTGAGATGAGTGGCTATATAAATTAGTTTAATAAATAAATAACATAACAATGCACCCAAAATCAATCTATATGTCCTATTCCTTTAACAGGTAAAATAATAATAATAATAATAATAATAATAATAATAATAATAATAACAACAACAACAACAACAACAACAACAACAACAAACAACCCTAGTCAGTTGATTTATCTGGAATAAATAGTTTCACCTTTACTCATGTATGAGTATTAAATGTTCTCAATTCACATTACAGGTATCTGTTTCATCATATACTTGTCATATAAGATAAAGGTGAGGAATCTGAGGCCCTCCAGATTTTTTTTTTCACCGCTCCTCTGATCAACTGTAGTCACCATAGTAAATACTCAGAAATGATGAGGAATGTAGCCTGACAGCCTCTAATGAGATTTCCCATTGCTGTTGTAAGGGAAGAGTTTCTCAGCTATGGTGCTACTGATTTGTTAAATGAAGGCTCAAGCTTGGCCACATGAGAGGCTTTGAAATGTAGAAAACTCTTCAGAAAACTCCAAGGGGGTGGCCCAGAACCTGTTTTGGGGAGAGGGTTTTTGCAGAACTTAACACATCTCTTTTCCCTTAAACCCTCACTCCAGCTTTCCAGAAATGAATACAAGAACTGATACTCCTGGTCTCATCTGATCTCTTGGTGGCTTTTGATACCATTAACCATGGTATCCTTTTGGATTACCTGCAAGAAGTCAGAGTTGGAGAAGTTTTATTGTGATAGTTTTTCTCCTTCTTTATTGAGCAGCTCCAATCTATGTTGGGTGGAATGGAGGTCATCTTGGTGGCCCTGACTTGGGGGGTGCTTCAGGGGTCAGCCTTATCTCCCCTGCTTTTTAACATCTACATGAAGCCACTGGGAGGGGTAATTCAATAGTCTGGGATGTGATATCATCAATATGCTGATGTTACCCAGTTGTATATCACCACTCCAGGCTGTTGGGAAGATGCTGTCAACTCCCTTCCCCAATGCTTGGAGGCTGTCAGGACATACTGATTTTGACCCTTGGCAAGTTGGAGTTGCTGCTGATACATCAGAGTCTTCTGTTGCCACCAGAGTTACAAGTACTACCAATCAGGGAGCAATTTGTGACTTGGGGTTTCTTTTGGACTCACGGCTCCTGTTGGATCACCAGGTGGAAGCTGTGGACCGATGGGCTACATGCAACTCTGATTGATTTGCCAGTTGCAACCTTAGCTGTGGCAGGAGGAGTTGGTAACAGTAACTCATGACCTTATCACCATCTAGACTACAGTTCTCTCCTTGGGCCTGCCTTTAAAGAACATTCAGAAACTGCAGTTGGTTCAATATGCAACAGCCCACATACTTTCATGCTCCTGACATTAGAAGCAAATAACAAGTTTATTGGTCCCTACTTTGGTTGCCAGTTGGTTTCCAGATCCAGTTTAAGGCAATGGTTTGGCTCAGCATCCAGATTCTTTCAGGACCACTTTTTGCAGCCAGCTTCACATTAGATCTAGTGGGGAGAAAGTGCTGCAGGGGACTAAGACAAGGAGCCGGTGTTTTTCTGTTGCAGGACCAGAACTGTTGAATAGTCTTCCTGTGGAGATCAGGCTTGGTCCCTCTTTGCTAGTTTTCCTCAAGCTCTTAAGACCAAACTTTTTCACAGAGCCTTCCCTTGAGTTGATTTGACATTGCCATCTTTTATTTTCTTTTTATGGTGGTTGTGTCATCATATTTCTATGGGGCTTATTTTATATTCCATTGAGAGTTGTTGTTGTTGTTGTTTTACTGTGGTGGCATATAAATATGATAAATAATTAAATAAATGGCCGCATCCACTTGCAGGGAGGGGAATCTGCAGAATGAATGATGGGCCACACCTTTTTTCTAATATGTGTCCACAGCTGCTCCTCAGAAGTAAGCCCCATTGAGTTCAATGGACAAACCCTATAATACATGTTGTTTTGCATTTATTTTGGCATTGTCAACCATTTTTTGTAATTACTTTCTTTCTTTCCTTATGTGGATCTCCCAACTAATTTGACTTCCAATATTCCCTTCTTCCACACTTTTCAAGAAAGGAAGAAATTATCTTAGGTATGGAGAGACCCTTTGCCTTTTCCTCCTTTGCTTTTCCACTCCCCCACTTTCTTACCTGATTCAGAGAACAAGATTTTTGTCTCAAGCAATTCTACTGGAAAAATAAGCAGAGTTTGCATGGGAGTGAGAAGATATTTGCTTCAAGCTCCATGTAAATAGGTGAGTATGATTCAGTATTTGAAAGAATTGGATAAATCAGTGCTTTCCATTCTATGAAATCTAACAAAAATATGATTGGAACAATCATTTAAGGATAGTAGATGTTTCCCACATTTCCAGAAAGGAAGTGAGGGAGATAAGGAGAGACAGAAACAGAGAAAGAGAAAGAATACATTGAGAAAAAAATGGGTAAGGACTCAATCTTTCTAGCTCCAGGACTCTCAAAGGCCTAGTTCAAATGTGTTAGTGTTAATACTTGAACTTAGATAGATGTTTGGAATACATATACTTCATACTGGGAATACAATACGTTCTGCTTAGAACTACCAGATCTGGATTACAAATATCCAGATGACCACTAGATGAGGGCAAACATTGGTAATTTGGATTTTTGCAGTCCAGATCTGGTAGCCTATTAATGGTTTCATCCCCAAATGTTTTGCCTGATACCACATTAACCTTACTTCATCTATTATTTTCCATGGCTAGTTGAAAAAAGAAAGTTCTAATGGAAATGAATGGATAATTCCCAGGAGACAATGAAGCAGGATGAGATATTTCTCACAAAATAGGAATACTTTATTTTCCCATAAGGCTTATGTTGAAATAATATAATTATCCACGTATGCATAATGGGTACACATTTAATCCCTCCCACCTCACATACATAAATACACCATTTCTGTATTTTTTTTTTTTAATGTTACATCTCAGCGTACTGTTTCTCAAAAAAAATCTGTTCTTCATTTAGGAATTGTACATGGACTGAATACTCTTTATCACATACCTCTCAGTTGACTTTTTAAAAAATAAAGTGCTATGGAAATGCATCCTACACCATGTACTTCACTGGCTATGGCTATTAAATGCTGCAATCTCTAACAGAAAGGAGGTCACTTAGTGACAAAGTGCTTGGCTTTATCGTACCAGATGTAATGGTCTTTAGTCCATCAACTCATATCACCCAAGAATTTATAGAATAAAAATATAAATTATTGAAAAAAGTGAATAATATAGATATTTTTAAAAATCCTGTAAAGGACCTGCTGCACTACGTAAATTCTATACAATTCTCACATACAGAATTCCATACAAACACACAGACATACATGTATGCTTATTAAAGAAGCTGCTTCTTTTCCTGGACTTACATGGAAGCCATACATGTGTGTGTAACTCTAGGAAAAGAAGCAGCTCCTTTAATAAGCAGTGGACAGAGAGAGTGCCCATGAAACCCTTGCCCATTTTGCTAAGTGACCCTTAACTATATTATTTCAGTTTCTATTAAATATGAGTTTTATTTTCTTGAGCTGAGTAATATTTTCATGACCCAACCAATTTTTTCTTGCCAGTTCTACCCAATGCAGATAAAGAGACCAAAGACTGTGATGAAAATTATTTAAGAATCAACTCCCTAGAATAGAGCCTAATGGGAGATAAATGTCAAATGAAATTGATGACATGAAATGTGCCCATAGCCACTCAATCAACCTTACTTCTTAATTCTCCTCCCAACTAGAACATTTATTCCTGGAAGTGTTAATAATACCAGATAGTCATTATTCTGCAGTGAGGAAGAGCACAAGAGGTCACTTCCTCATTAAAATTGGAAAATTAAGTGCATTGGATTTAAAACTTTGTTTCATCTTTTATTCAACATTATTTAGGAGAAATGAATCCTGCTTAATGAGAGAAATCACATGCCTAGACTTCTGAGATGGGATATTTGGGAGTGGCAATATTTTCTGGGTGAAGTGGCACTGCTTCAGTATCACATTTAAGGAATCTATAGGCTAAGCCAAATATATATAAATAATATAAATATAAATGCAAGGATGAACTTGCTTGCATTATTTCATAGTGCCCAAGATAACTTGTATATAGCCCTTATATTCACATGTGTGTGGTTGGGAACTGCTGTTAGAGGAATTGCCCTGACAACATCTATGTGACTTGTTCTATGTGATAGAGTTTAAGCTGCAGCAACTCACTGAGTGTGATAGCTGCCATTTCAGTTGCAGTGACTACCAGAGTTTATGTAATGGCCACTAGGAATAACCTTGAGGAACAGGAGGAAGAGTAACATCCAAGACAATGGTTAGATAAAAGAAATCTGAGTCCGGGACAGAAAGGTAATTTGAGCAAGTGTCTCAGGCATCACCCTTCCTAGTTTTCATGAAGATAAAGGGAAGGAGGGGGGAAGTGCATTTAGATTTGCAATATTCTGCTACTGTAACCTTATAATAAAAGTAGTATAAGCATGCATAACTCTAGTGTCCTAATCTGGTTACCTTGAAGGGTTGACACTGTTTGGTGGATAATAGAGACAGGTCCTGAACTCTAGTGGAACATTTTAGATGTAGTTCTTAGCATCCTGTAGAATAGAATTCTGAACTGTGCAAGGAGCCTGATCAGTTTCCTTCCTTCCTTCCTTCCTTCCTTCCTTCCTTCCTTCCTTCCTTCCTTCCTTCCTTCCTTCCTTCCTTCCTTCCTTTCTACATTTATATAGCCACCTCTCTTGAACCAAACTCTGGGCAGCTCATAACTCCAAAATAAAACAATATACTGTATATCTACAATAAAATCAATTTAAAAAATTTAAACCAAAAGACCTGGAACCACAGTATATGAACTTTAACTCATCACATTTAGTGATCACTTATCCCATTTAGTGTGTATGTGTCTGTGTCTCTGTGTGTCTGTGTCTGTGTGTGTATTATATATATACAGTATGGGTGTGTGTGTGTGTGTGTGTGCGTGTGTGTGTGCGTGTGATCCAGGATGGATAAGAGTATCATCTGAGCCCAGATTCTTGGCCTTCCACATAGACTGATTCAAAGTCTATGTAGCCAGTCTAGGCAATATCATCTGACCTCCCAAGGATGAGCAGGAAGGTATAATTGGTAGTAAGTATGTCTTAGAAGTAGTTTTGTTGCATGTTTGATCCAGGCTCCAGAGAAAATATTCTTCATAAGCCAAGGGTCTGGTCACCACAATTTGTCTGAGTTTCTCATAGCTTTCGGTGATTTTATTTATCTTCTTGCAGGGTGCAGCCACATCTCTTTTGACCTTCAGACATGCTTCATTCTGTATCCTGTTCAGCAACATGTATTTTTTCCCCCCTCTCAAGAATATTCAAAGTCTATTTCCTCTGCAAGGCTCCAGTGCTCCAAAACAACTTCTTAATTGCCTGCTTCTGGATGTAATACTTGTTCACTGGATGTGTTCCTTTGTTTGGCTTTCTTTTTTTCTTTTTGGAAAAATGCTTCCTTGAACAGTTTCTATGTAGCAACTCTTTTCTTGGAGCTGATAAATTTTCATTCCCTCTCATCAGCTGAAGTGTGGCCACTCAGCATTTCAGTCTTTTGACTTTTTCTTCAAGGACCACTACAAGGTTTCACTCGCTGAAAATAAATGCCAGGTTGCTTTCAGGCAGGAATACAAACATGCTACAAGCACTGCTGTTCAGGAGTACATATTCCTGTCTGTTCATTTTTGTTTCTGTCTGTGATTACCTCTCTTTGTTCCATTCTCGGGGTTTCAAACTAGCCACACATACACTGTTCATACAGAGGAAAAACTTTTAGGAACCCCCTTCCCCCTCTAAATTCCCTGCTGGCAAACTCCTGTTTACTCTTCTTGTTCACTAGTTCACTGAGCTTGGTCCCTGGAATCCGACTGCTTTATATTCTTCATACAGTCTCTGCTTACTCCGAAGGAAGCAGTTAGTCAATCACTCACAATAGAAAGTCAGCTGTTCTCAGGATATATCACTTATATTCAGCAACTATTCAGAACAGAACCTTCTCATCTATTTTAGCTAAGCACACAGTCTTTCAGAATATACAGCATCTCTGGTCACTGTCCTCTCTTCCTTGTCTCTTCTTCCTGTCAAACTTCATAGGCAAACTCCTGTTTTTATTTGTTCATAAGGGAGGGATCTCAGAAATACAGTATTAAACTTCATGGTCAACCATCAATATTTGATCTGGACAGGCACACTCAGAAAGTAAAATTTTCCAGTACTTTCCCTCCAACAAAGCCACATGGAAAAGCTAAATAGTGCCAGCATAAAAGTTCTTCATTTGTTCATTCCTACATGTTCATAAAGGTAGTCTACGGACAAAATTTATTGTAAACCCCCACCCTGCTCTCAGATAACTAGCAAGGATGGGCAGTGCTTAGATTCAGTTTAGAAGGGATGCTTTGAAACAGGAATACAATGCAGCATCTGTGTTATTAAAGCAGCTGCATTTGTTTGCCAGACCATATACTTGCAGTGATTCCTCTCAATAACTGCAAAATCCTAGGAGAAGGTTCAACCATTTTATTGAAGCACATCTTCCAAATTAAATCCAAAGCCTTGCACAGCCATAATAATCAAGTATAAAAGTTAAAGTTCTCAAGAATTCAGAGTTCTGTGTATGTTGTATAAAAGCCAGCTTAGCGCAGAGTCCAGATTACTAAAAAAAAAAAAAAGGGGGGGGAGCTTCAAACTCATACATTTTAAGTTTATCAGTCAAAAGTCTCCTCTAAGCAGATAGGAAAGTATTCCATAGAATTAGACAGTGAAACTTGCTGGGGGAAAATACATAGTTTAAAATAAATCACCACATGCTCTTGCTTCAGTTTAATCCTATTAGCCTCTAAATACAGTAGTTCATTCAATACCTATTGGGAGCTAAGCAGATAGTCCTAAGAAAGTTTGATTGCATCGTTTAAGAAGCCCACATATCTGCAACTGCCTGTATATCATACACAGCTGAGCAACCTTCTTACTTATAAATGCCTTAATTATAGAAAACGTGTAGTGGTCTCTGCTAGTGTGAAAGATACTAAAGCTAACAGTCACTTCTGGGTAGTCTCACATATTTTATTTATGTTTTTCATAACTCCATCATTCGGAAAACTACTCCAAAATATTTAGCACCCATTGCCTGTTCAATTCTTGTCTTATTTATTTGCCTATTACGTTGAACTGCAAAGACCATTTTTATTGTCTTTTGATAATGAATAGTTAATCATCTATCCTGCATGGTGGCAATGATCGTGCTATTAATATCAGCAAACACCGATCTCTGGTGGAATCAAATCAAAGGCTGATTTAAAATCTATGGAGGTGTCATAAGGAGCTCCATTAGGTTTGAAGGTATCTTTTCCAACTAGATGTTGCAGAATTACACACCCTTGGAGAATTCGCTTTTATGTCTCTAATCCCTTGATATGTATTCTTGTTCTACCCAGTTCACTGAGTTCCAAAATAAATGTCTGGTGTAAAGCTTACTGATAACATTTGATAGGCTGAGGAGCTAATAATTGCCTAGATTTGATTTCCCTTTCCCCTTTTTTAGTAGATGGGAATTATAATTGGTCAATATTTAC
Source organism: Python bivittatus (assembly GCF_059951505.1). NCBI lineage: Eukaryota > Metazoa > Chordata > Lepidosauria > Squamata > Pythonidae > Python > Python bivittatus. The sequence continues at coordinate 3,346,234 of NW_028277058.1, read as the reverse complement.
TTGCATGTAGTGAACATAGGTGTAAAGAACAGCCAAGAATGATTCCACCAATCAGTTTTCACTGTATCAATTCCAGAGGTACTGTAGGTCTTTGTCTGAGACTTTTTCAGCTTTCACCAATTTAGCTCTAAGACAAAAACAGATGCCTAGGTAGGGAAGGAGTTAAAACCAACCCAGATGGTGGCAAATAAGCTACACTTGCTGTAAATATAGAAGAGAAAGGCATTATAGCTGCTGTCTATAGACTAGACTTGGTAACTATTTACCAAATAGCAGGATCATGAGATTTAGAAATCTCAATTAATTGCTGGCAGGCAATCCTCCATGACTCCTTTTTTTTTCTTAGAAAAGTTTTCTATTTCTATTTTGTGTGTTGGTATATGCAATGCACTTCGTAACATCAACCAATTATTTAATCCATATAACACATATTTTGCCATTAAAGCATTCTTTGCCACAATGCAATCTTGATGAAAACACAGTTCAGATTAAGTAATTATTCTACTCCCTGCCCTCTTCTGCATCATGTTCTTTGAGATTTTAAGTTAAAGGGCAGGAACTGTCTTGTTTTAATTATTTTGTAAGTAGCTCAGGGATTCTTCCAGGCTGAAGGGCAGGAAATAAATGCATGCAATCAATAAATAGATAAAATATATTTTACATAGAAGGGCATTGGCACTGTCCTAAATGACCTTCCAAATTAAACTGAATTAATGCAGTTTTCAGAACTGAAAGTCATTTTCAGTCATACACTTAAATGGGGGCTACAAACTGAAGGGTGAAGAAGCCATGGCACCTCCTTACATTTTTCCTGACTTGTCTCATCAAGTGGCAATATCTGGAAAGATGTTTTATTTGCATTTCATTGAATGCAAGCAGAACTCTCCCCTCTATGACAAGTCTTGATAAAGCACTGCATGCCTGAAAACGGCTAGGTTATTTATGGGGTTATTCTAATCCGATCCAAGAATCTTTTACTCTTCATCCAAGATTATCCAGTAATATTTTAATTTTTAATTTTTTAAATATTTAATTTAATATTCATATTAAAATATTTTTAAATATTAAATAACATAAAATATTTTAATATTTTGATTTAATATTCATCCAATCATCCAAGAATCAAGAATCCAGGCAACTTCATATCAAATTATGCAAAATGTATATGAATCAAATTATATGTAATGACACAAACATACAAAACAATTAAATAGACCCAATGAAACTGGAATCATAAAAGGCATGAAATTATACAACCAAGAAACCACCTAAAATGGGTTTCGATAGCAACTATTTAATGTTTTTACAAATCTGTTTGGCACTGAAATCAGTGCTCATCCTACCTTCCTTGAGAGGGCCCTCTGAAGTTGAATCTTAGAGAAGGCTAAAATAACCCATTCATTAAGTAATTAAACAACCAAATAACTGCCACTGTTTGATAAGATTTCATGATATTGTAGCTTGTATTTATCTTCTCTGCAGAAGCTGATCCTCAACCTTCACACAGCCTGGTTGAATATATTAAATGTAGAAGCTAGCATGATATAATAGCTGGGGCTGAATGGAGCTGGGTTCATATTCAGATTCTGCTATGGAATCTCTCTGCATGTATCTCTCAACCCAGATTGCCAGACAGGTCTGTTGTTGTAAAGATAATATCGGAGAAGGGAATGCTATGCATACCACCTTGAGTTCCCCAAGAAAAAGAAATATAGAACACAAATAATTTTATGTATCTACCTACTTCTGACTATAATTAAGTTATGAGATATCCATACTATTCTGAAGATTAGTGAGCTTCTCATAATATAGTTTAATACTGTCAGAACTTGATGATATAGCAGAAACTATAAGTAATGAACTTCCTGTAAGCATCCTGTTGGCCAAGATAAAACCAGAATACAGAGCTACATAGGGTTTCTTAAGAATGTACAGTCGGAAATGATTTAAAACAAAGAAACAAATTCTGGGCCAACAAATTCTCCAGCATTTTTGTCCTAAAAGTACTCATTCAATTTTATGAAAGAAAATTTGCTTTTCTAGAGTAGAAGAGAAATTCAGGGAAATATAAAGGGAAGAATGTGGTGTTCTAAGATAGATATGAGGTAACTAAGGCATTAATTTGAAAGTCTTATTTTCCTTTGTAAAATAATTTCTTGATCTATGTTTAGCCTCATGGGCTTCTGTACATTATATAAATCCCGTAATAATAAAGGAAATCCTCTCCCTTGTCTTTCTTTTACTAGCCATTCTACTCCCATTACTAAAGAGAAATGTTTCCCTTGAGAAATGGTTGCATGATTTCCCCTTCTTTTGGAGGGAAAAAAAAATCCACCACCCAATTTCTTTGACTGCAAATTTAGGAGAGAAATTTGAAAGAGCATTTGTGTTCTGTTCTAATAATATATTGCTTTAACACCTGAAAACTATAAAGACAATGCAGGCTACATTACAGAATATTGCCACATTCTTTATGCTTATAAAACTGTTATGACACGTGTCATTCTTCAGTATTTTATCCAGAGTAAAGCAAAATAATATTTTGCTCATTAAAATTCAGGGTAACTCTCACTTGGGTAGAAGACTATGAATAATGGTGACACTTCCCAATTGCACCTTGCAGTTCACTATTTAGATTCAACTGTGAACACTATTTTGCGAATTGATTGCTATTCTTCCAGCTGCAAAGGGGGGGGGAACATAATGAGCTTTATTATAATTAGTTGCTCCTTTGAATTTTAGCATGGGGACAGCATCTTGTCATTTGCAAATCCAGGACATACTGCTAAGAATATTAAATTATTCACCTACAATGCAAACAAAAATGTTTCCTCTTCCTCTAACTTTTTTGTTCTGTGTCTGAAGTTTTGTTCAATGTCTCATTGTGCAACACTTCTAGGAACTGAAGAGGATCGATATAACAGATGTATGCCCCCAAAAAGAAAATGAAAATGAAACCCTATTCATACATACCCATCACACAATTCCCCCTCAAGGTAAGCAACATCAATAGAAGAAAAAAAGCAGTAGGCCAAAGATATTAAAGGCATAAAATAAGAAAGAGTCCAAACACCATTCATTGAACCTCTTTACATGTTTTTTATCTTCTCAAGGCATCCTTGTTTCCATCATGATCACATGCCACTTCATACATTGAGTTTTGTTCTTTGAACTTCTCAATTTTTGTTTTCCTGAGGGCTCATCAACTTTCTTTGTCTTTTTTCCCCTCTCAACCCATTAATTCTTCTGTAATATGACCATACAACTTCAGTGCAATTCATTTTCTCTGTATGACCACACAACTTCAGTGCACTTCCTTCATTTTGGTCACTTGCTTTTCTATTCAACCCAAATTCACTCAGCATTTATTCATTCTTGAGCCTTCCTTTTTTCTTTTGCCATGCAGTTTTCTATTTGTTTCTCTGGAGATACCAGTAGTTTATGGCCTCTTTCAGAGTGAAAAAGACCTTACATGCTGCTTCTTCAGCACCTGGAGCTCATCCTAACAATGTAACATACTGTACATAATATATTTTCATTAAAATGCAACTATAAATTCACAGTTGTACAGCTGGTGACCTAGTAGGGTAGAGACAGAATTATCCACATGTCTCTTTATTCATATATTTACTGATATGTCTGTGAATTTCAATCTCCCAGTCAGAGATAAATCCAGAGACACATTTCACTCATACATACATACATACATACAATTTATATAGCCACCCACTTCATATTAGTTACTCTGAGTAGCACACAAAGTATTAAAACCACCTTCCTCCCCAGAACGTAATATACAAAATAAAGAACCCCCAAAAGTATCCATTCTATTTATAACTTTTTCATAATGCCTGAATCCCAGCAACTTCAGGTGGTTATTTTCTTATGAACTGCCTTTCTTTACAAATCTATGAAGAGGAATCTACCGAAGAGAAAAAACCAGACAGACTTGGTCTTAAATGTCGGCTTCATATAGGCACAATGTGTTTGCTTTTAATACCTAAATTATGCAGTTCTATCATACGTATAATGAGCTTGTCTTGTCTCTTTCCATTTTCGTTCAGAGGAGATAGCAGGAGAAGAAATCCCTGTCAGAAACTGATAATGATTCAAAAAGCACAATCATGAAATGAAACCAAGCCAACCCCCGCCCCCCCAAAAAAGGCTAGTGATAGAGGGAAGTGATTGAGCTGCCAGAGATCTTAAAATTTTACATAAAGACCAGCTCTGTATGATAATTTGTAAACTAAATGTATACTCCTGTGCCTGCCATTCTGGATTGCTACTAATGCACCTGCGTTAGCACTTTGATAAAATAAAAGGAGCTAAAAACAGACAGACAGCAATAACATCTTGTGCAAAATATGCTTTTACATTCCCCACTGGATGCCACTGTTTGATCAAATTTTAGTCTGTTACATTTCTGAGAATTTATAGCTTCAAGATGTTATTCAAATTAAAACACAGGAAGCCTAGGAAACATATTATATTAAAATACCTGAAGCATAACTGTAGTGTGTTCAGTATGAGTTACAAAACAAGAAACAGACTGTCAAAGGTACCTGCTTGTACCTACGTTTAAGGTTTCTTGTGCCCGGTGCAGCTAGCAATAATAATAACCATATAGAATAAAGGTCAGGAGAGATGTGGTCCTAGACTTGAGATATCAAATGACCAAATAAAAGTTCCTAACAGATATGTGGCTTACTGCAAAACATTCCTGGGATTAGAAGATGAGGTTTTAGTAGCAGTTCAAGAAGACAAACTGCTTCCTCATTCTGGGCTGCTGAAAGCTGGCTATTTTCTTCACAGCTGTAATCTGGAAAAGGTTTAGTTGGTAGGGAACATAATGTAAACCATGTCATCTCTATTGTCATACCAAGAATGACATTTGTGCTCCTTTGACTTTCTTAGATCCACATCTTTGCACTGGGCAAAGTGTCCTCGGATGGAAAATCTCTTTTTTTCAGAATTTATGATGGGTTCACATGATGGTGGAGGCAGTCCTCAAAACAATAGTGTGGGGAATGCCAGGCAGTTGGGTGTACTCGGTCTAGAATCATAATGAAGTGGGAAATTAAAATGAGAATTAGACACAGCTACCAATAATGCTTAGAATATCAGAGTCCTGTCCTGTGGCTACTTGAAGCTCAAAGAGAAGTATGATATTTTTAAGACAGAGAATGATGACTTGACTGAATATTCTGTCAAGGAGAATCCTGAATATGTATATGTCTGACCTTCTTCTGAGCATTCTTCATCTAAATATTTTGTCAATATTGCAAAATGACATATAGATCACAGAAGCTCTGCCTGGTTGCTGGAACACCAGCCCAAGGACATAAGAGCCTAGATACAAACATTGTATCTATTCCCTAGCTTTTTGATTGTGTTTTGTTGTGTAATAAGTTTATCTTTGCTGTTCAACAGGACTGTTTAAGGGAACAGGGAATAAAGGGTGTGCAAATCAGCCAAGATCTAATTCAAACTCAAATTCAAAGATTTGAGATTTGAAGATAGCATAATTTGACATTTGAAAGCAGCAAGATTTGCTTCATGCTGTTTGCCCTGATAAAAGATTTGACCATAGTGCATAATATGGAAGCATCAAACTGCTTGCAGCAGCTTCATTTTCGGCAGAATCAAGAGAAAGAAAATAAGGAGAATAGTTCTTGAAGATAGTAACACTGCAAAATTTCAGTGCAATACCTTCAAGGTTTCCACCACAATGCAGTTTGGAAATAATCCCTTATATCTCTTTCAGGAGACAGCACTGCAGCCTTCAGATTGTCCATAAAAGAGCCTATAAAGAAATTATGTTGAACCAATGCAGAAAAATGTCTTACCTGAATTTTCTTCTAAAGTTGTTTAAAAAACAATCTCTTATTAAAGTTGAAAGAACACTTACTTTTCTGGAGTAGTAGGTTTGTTAGCGTGGCATTAGCATGGGAGTGATGCGCTGCTTTTCTGTCAATATCTGAACTCTGGATGTGTTATCATTACTACACATATAACAAATCATGAAAAATATACATATTCTAGTATATAAGCAATGATTTAAAAGCAAGCATATTATCTCAGTCTCATTCACATAGTACAAGACAAGGCAGACAGACAATTAATAGAAAGGAAATGGGGGTGGATTCCGTTGAGGGATAGGAGAATGAACACAAAAGAAAAAATAATGATGAAAAGTAGAAGAATTCAGGAGGAAGTAGAAGTTTGAACAAGAAAAGCAAGATTCAAGAGACCATCAAAATAAATTTGAATCTCTCCCTCCCTCCAAGTGAACTTCCTAAAACTAATTCTACCAGTGAGATCTAAATAATTAAATAAGCACTCTCCAAGCATTGTGATAGGATCTGTGGAGATGGTAAAAGTCATTGTCCATCATTATGTCATTATCAGACAGCCAATCATAATATTCAATTCCTCCCTTCTTTCCATGTATGAAAGAAAAGCTACAGCCATGTTTAAGCATGCAATGCCAGAAAGTCCATCACATCTTTAAACCACTCTTTAAATTCTGAAGCAATTTGAAGGCACCTGATTTAGTTTCACAATCTGAATGATTTGACTGGTTGATTCACCTGAATCTCCCTTGAATCAAATTTACTCTTCAAAGATTTACACAGTGCTTCTGGGAAATCTTTAGTTCCTAATATCCACAGAAAGTACAGCTAAGGCTATTTGGAGCTATAGTTTAACGACTTTTGGAGACCATATAACCAATATACAGTTATAGGCACCCTGGCAAATTATCACCTGGTAAATAATCATATGGAATAGTTTTTAAGAGGAAGAATGTCATGTTATAATTAAACATGGAATGTTGTCCCATGTCAAGCTAACCATCTTCATAAATGTAGCAGAACTTTTCCATGTCTTGATGTCATCCCATTATCTATCGGCCTGCCTTACAAAGCAAACAACATCCAGTTATGTGGAATGGTGGTAATGCACATTATGAATACATTAATATATGGTCACATGTTCATAATATTCATGGAGCTATAATGATTATTCTGTTTTGGCCAGGATTCTGTGCTAATCTCAGTTTGTGTAAAATTCTACAGAACATATCTTTGCTTGAATGACTGGAATCAATCTAGTTTTTCAGTGTTTGATTATTTAAAATTATTTGGAAATATAAATAGTTTCCAACTACAAAAATAGAAGGTGCGGATGGTCCCACTTATCCTCTATTTCTTTGCCATTCATCCTTATCACTTGCTTTTCCCTAACTTTGTGTAGGGTCCTATATCCAAAACGTACATACCATTCTTTTTATTTGTGGCATTGCATACAGTTAATGTTGGATTTAAAACAAACAAAAACAAAAAATCACCCTCTGAATATCGATTGTTTAGAGCATTTGGCTCTGACACATCATTTAATTCCAAGATTTCATAATGGGGTTGGCAACATTTCTGGCCATTAGCAGAAAATGTTGTTTTAGCTTGATCTTAGAAGGCACAAAGAAAAAAAAATTCTCATCTTTCACAATTCTCTCTGTTTCTAAGTATGTTTAACGTTGGCCTAACTAATCCTGCTCCAATCAATCACTGTTTAACTATTTAACTCTGTGGCAGAAGAGTTAGGCCAAGCAAAGTGTTTTAGACTATCTGATCCTTAAAACATCTAGTGGCATGATTTGTGACTGTAATAAGGTAAAGCAGCCAGACCTTGAAATGACATTAGTTGCACTTTCAGACAACTGCAGCAGTTTAAAATGTCACATGGATGGGTGCTTTCTAGAATCAAATGTAATCATCATTGGAGATTTTTAAGAGCGACACTTACAGGCAGAGAGAGCTTTACTAGAACTTAAACGGACTGATTTGAAGATAATATGATGTAGCACAGGAAAGAAATGACTAATCATTTTGCACCTATTTATTCTGCATAATGAAATAACCAATAATACTCTTGTAATGTTTCCTTCATAATATCTTTATTAGAGTTTTAATAATTAAAAGCTAATAGATAATTAGAATAGATACACAAACAAAAAAGAAGGAAGAGAACAAGAAAGAGAAAAAGGAAAGGAAAAAGAAAGGCATATGAAAAGTGTCTCCCCTTCCCTCCAGACAAGTATAAGCATTTACAATAACTTAACACCTTCTCTGATATTACAGAAAAAGAAATTTTCTTCCCATTTCTCACCACTAAACAATAACCAAATTATTAAAAAGAATCATTGATCAGTCTTACACAGCAAAAGCATTACCAGTAATAATAACCCATAAGTTTCAAACTTAACCAATTAAATCTAATTTACATTTTGACTTATAACTTTCTCTAATAAGGAAAACATTAAAAAATGTATCCCCACAAGCATAAAGAATATCAATAACAATAACATATATATTTTTAAACTGGATTTTAGATCCAATAGGTCCCTTTTACATTCCCTTTCCCTAACTTTCCTTAACAAATAGGAAATAAAAGATGTGACCATGTATAAAAAAATCTTTACATCATCTTGCAGTCCTGGTCAGAAAAAAGATTCCAATAATAACAACCCAAAATCAAGACTTATACAATTTAACCATGGTCAGGCAAGACCACTTTGAACACCTCTTTCTTCTTTTTAAGAAGCTTGATCTTCAGTCAGTTCTTCAAATTAAAGTCCCCCATAATAATTTCTTATCATTTTCCCCTGTCTGTTTTCAGAAGCAACTTCAGAGGTTTAACATTTCTCTTCTGTGGATCCAAAGTAAAATAACTCTCCAACTCACTCTTCTGATTTGTAATATGGATATCCCCTTTAATTATTAAAGCATCAGCCAGCAAAATTTATATATCCGTTACAACTTCTTCATGTCACTCTTGTAATCAAACATCTTTAAATCCATGTTCATATCCATGGCATCTTTTTCCATATCTTCCATATCTCTTTAATAATCTAGCATTTCTTTAAAGTTCATTTTAAACCCCCTATTCAAATCATTCTCAGCTTTTGTTTTATCCAGTAGAATCTTTTCTTCTTCTATAACCTCTGTTAGATCCAATTTTAAAAATAAGTCCTGAACACATTGTTCCCAAACAGATTTAAATTCTTCTGTAGTAAGACAATGTTCCTCCATTATGTTAGGAAGTATCTTTTCCTTTAATTGCTCTCTGGCCCTCCCCTGTCTGCTGCTGCCTTAGGATTCTCTCAGCAGCTCATCTTTGGGTGCCATCTTACTGATGTACTACTGGATGCTCTCGCTTTCATCCAGGACCGTGGCTTTGACACTCACCAGACCCCACCAGCCCTCTTTCCAGCTGGTGTACAATCTCTGGATGTTGGACTTGGGGTGGAAACCTCTGTGCATTGTGATGAGCTTCCAGGTCTTCACATTGGCAGCCTCCATGTCCTTCTTTGGCCAGCTCACTATACTGGCAGGGTATTTGATAACTGACAGGGTGTATATGTTGATGGCATGGATCTTGTTCTTCCCATTGAGCTGGCTCCTCAGGACCTGTCTTATCCTTTGGTGGTACTTGGATCTTGCTGTCTTCCTTGCCTTCTCATCATGGTTCCCATGTGAGTGTGAGATACCTACGTAGGTTCTTGTAGCTGGTCTCTATGTCTGCTATGTAGCCTGCTGGTAGTTCCACCCCATCAGTCTTAACTACCTTCCCTCTCTTTATTACCATCCAGCCATAATTCTCCAGTCATAATGACATCCCAATGCCCTCACTGTAGATCCATGTCAGGTGGATCAGCAAGTCGATGTCTTGTTCACTTTTAGCATACAGCTTGATCTCATCCATGTAGAGGAAGTGGCTGTCAGGCCCAGCCCAAGAACAATGGTGAACAGTCCAGTTGAGTTAAGTTCCTTTATTTACTTACACCATATAGACAGAATCTTGCCAGACTAAATCTATACTACTGCAACTAGTGGATATACCCTGGGAGATTCTAGGGAGTGGCTATCATGAATCTCTTATGCTTCCAATGCTCCCCTGCAGACTGTGTTGTCTTTTGTCTCCTTTCCCTTCCTGGAATGCACCCCTCCTTCCTGATAGCCTTGCTTTCTGTTGCTATCCACCACATCACCCTCCTCTGTGTAGATACATTCCATCACAGTGGCTGATGATACTTCCACTCTTGAACTTGTATCCATATCTAGTCTTTGTGATTATCTGGCTGAGGGGGTTTAAGTCTATCCAGAACAACAGTGCATCACCTTGGTACATGCCACATTTGATGGCCACTTGTGCAAGCATTCTTGAGTTGAGTTCCAGTGTTGTCTTCCAATGAGTTATTGAGGAAGGTCCTTAGTGTCCTGTTGACATTATATAGCATCAGGCATTCACAGTTCCAACTGTGTGGCATTGTGTCTTAGGCTTTCCTGTAGTCAATCCAGGCTGTGCTCAGATTGGTCTGCCTAAACTTTGAATCTCGGGCGACTGCTCTGAGCAACTGGTGTTTTGAGCCTCTGGTGTTGTTCCCAATGCCCTTATGAACTGTATTCATGTACTGGCCCATATGGTTCTGTAGCTTGGTGGCTATGATGCCTGATAGGACTTTCCATGTTGTGGGGAGGCAGGTTATTGGCCGGTAGTTGGATGGTGCTTTTCCCTTGTGAGGGTCTTTCATGATCAGCACTGTCCTTCCTTGTGTTAGTCAGTCTGGGTGGGAGCCTGCTGCTAGCAGCTGGTTCATCTGTGCTGCTAGGTGTTCATGCACTGCTGTTAGTTTCTTGAGCCAGTAGGTGTGGATCATGTCTGGGCCAGGTGCTGTCCAACTCTCCCTATTCTTGAAACACTATTGGATGTCTGCTACTGTGATGGTAACTGGTTCCTGTTCTGGGAGATTGCTGTGGTCTGCTTTCAGCTACTTTGCTATATATATATATATATATATATATATATATATATATATATATATATATATATATATGAATTATTTTAATTAAATGAAATACACTGTAGAGAAGGAATGAGTGCATGGAATTACAGCCCTCTACTTTATTTCAGCTAGCATTAGTACAAGGATTTCCATTCAAGTCTTCTGTGCTTATAGGCAACATCAAAGAGGAAGCAAAAGAGACGTTGCACATGCAAGTTTTAGATGGAAATAGATCCTAATTTTCAGCAATAGGAAGTATCACTTTTGTATAAAGGAGGTAGATCAAAGTGGAAACTAAAGACAACATATTGTTTGTCTTAATTTGGAATAGACAAACATCTGGAGGCTGAGGGCTACATAGAATGAGGGTAGGGTAATGATATAAATTGCACAAGATTATCTGTGGGACTGAAATTTCCATTTTTTTTCTGAGTTGAGGGAGACTGTTTCTCTCTTTCTTTTTAAAAGGTGTTATGTCTGTTTTAGGGCTTAATTACAGTTTTATATATTTCATATATTTCTGATACAACATCACAAATATTCAGCAATCTTGGTCAGATGGGGCTTTACAGTCTTTGTCCCCCGCCCACAAAAAAGTTTGCCAACTGCATGTCATCCTGCAGATGAGGGGTGTCTCCAAGGTAGGGTAAAAAAATCAAGATGGCAGCTGCAACCAAGTGATCAAAGCCGTCCCTCATTTGTATATGTGTTACACTTATGACACAAATAAAGAAAGGAGTAAGGCTTTGATTGCACTGAGGCAGGTATCATCTCAATTTTTTCAGGTCTCCAATTGCTTACTGTTGCTTGGTGACTGGAGGCAAAGGAACCACACAACTGACAGTGATGCTTCCTTGACCCTTCCACTATAAATAAAGTAGAAAAGAGAACAGTTGCTCAATCTATTATGTCACTGCATTCTCTTCCTGAACTCAACCAATTAGACAAGGTATTGGATATTTCTGAGAGTGAACATCCAATGGTGGGAATCATATTGTTATTAGAATTTGCCATTCTGCCTGACACCTATTTGCATCACCCAGTAAGATAAATCACACACCCTTCATGAGGATCACTGATTTTTATTTATTTTTTATTGTTTTGCATTAGACGTTTGTTTTGTTGTCCCTTTGCTCTTAAAAGTAAGAAATATTTGTTCTGGTATTTCTTCAAAGAGGAACCAATTCAACTAATCAGATTAGATTTCTTTTGAGGGCCAGTTAATTAGAAAGGAGGAAAAACTGATGGGAAGATTCAAGTTACAGGAAGGAAAAAGAAGGACAGTTAAACAAATAGCAACCACAAATAGTGGTTTACAGGCCGTATTGAGAATATTTATTCAGGAATGTCCGTAAAGAAGGATTTATTCCAAAATGTGTTGGGCCTGATAAACTTTTTCTTGTATACCTCCCTTTTTCTCTCAATTAATTACATCAACAAAACTTTTCAGATTGTAAATTAGTTGCATATCTTTCTTTTAAGGACAACAAACAATGGAAAACTAGAGATTTTTCTTTAAAAAAAAAAACTATAGGAATTATCTATCATACACTGGACATATGTCATCCTCATAACCTAGTGTAAATAGGATTTTGCCAGAACTGCACACAGTTGAGTTTATTACTAAGATGCTAAGTTATTTGCTTATTGATTCTCGTTTACATTGGAGAGCTATGTTATTTTCTGCTTTCAACATAGCACTTGGATGGGAAAATCCCAAAATGATTACTGTTAGAAAGGTTTCTAAATGGTTACTTGAATTTACGGACTAGGTAATCATTCAGATGGAGTTCTGAGATGGGAAATGTACGTAATCAGCAATGTGTTTCTTTGAAGATCCTTTTCAAACTGGCAGGATATGAGCAGATGTATATTACGTTTATCTGAACATTATAAATGTATAGATTTGGTTATGAGCTTGGAATGTACTTCGCCTGGATCACATAGTCATGTAAAGTTTTTAATTACTTTGCCAATTCAATATATTTTTATGACATTCCTGGGACTGTGAATGTATCCTCAATTGGCAAAGACAACACTTGATTATATTATACTGATGGCCCAAGGTAATTTATGAATAGGTTCATTGAACAGATTATGAAATGGTACAGGTTCAAATCCTGTAGAGACACCACTTCATTAACATTTCTCTTATTAATATCTACCTCCCTTATTGAGCTTGGATAAATTAATTTCTATTACTTGAAGTTATAGTTTTATTATAAACTTTAAAATAATAATATGCTAGCATGTCATACTTCAGAAAATTTAGATGCAAATTGTGGTTGAATAATTCAAGAGAAAAAAAAGTATTCTGTAAGTATGCTGTGTGTTCTATAAGCAGTCCAGTAGCACTGACAGCTCTAAAAACAATAATTCCAGTCTAAGGGCAGTAATACATGCAGGGAACATAGATGAAGACACAGAATTCCTTACACAAGCTTCTGCCTATAAATGTATGGAGTCTTATCATGTAAAAGTGCCATCTAGCAGTCTAAATCTCCCTTTTTCAAATGAGACAAAACTCCAGGCAGCAGGACAAGTGACCAGGAACTTGGAAGGAAAACAAAATCCTTCTGATACTAGCAAAATGTATTGTGAAACATCCAATATTTATAGTGGTTATGGAAAAAAAACTACAGTACGTGGATATTGAACTTGTGAGATGGCATGGAATAGTAACAGCAACAACCGTAGAGTAAAAGGTAAATTTATAATTTGTACTTATAATTTATTTGTATATTTATAATTTGTACTTATATAAGTACAAATTTATAATTTGTACTTATAACTATAAAGAAGATCACAAACTAGCTCTTTGTATCTTTTTTCTTTTTCTATTTTTCTATTTTTCTATTACTTTTTTTCTTTCTCTTTGATTTCTTTCTTTTTCTTTTCTTTTTCTTACTTTATATTAGTTTGTATTCATTTTTATCTTCCTTTTTTTAAAAAAAAATCTATATATATAGTGTAAATATTAATAGTGGTCCAACTTCACAGACAATGAAGACCTGTTAAGGATAGGTTGATTCATCACTTGTCTGTAGTGGATTTCACTTTCAAGTGAGACTTGAAGATCTGGCTCTTTTCCCATGGCTTGGGCTAAAATGAGTGGAAAGGCATGCATGCAAGGATGGTTGTGAGTTGCACTTTCAGGTTGCTTTCCTTGATTGTTGTTGTTGTTGTTGTTGTTGTTGTTGTTGTTGTTGTTGTTGTTGTTCTTCTTCTTCTTCTTCTTCTTCTTCTTCTTCTTCTTCTTCTTCTTCTTCTTCTTCTTCTTCTTCTTCTTCTTCTTCTCCTCCTCCTCCTCCTCCTCCTCCTCCTCCTCCTCCTCCTTCTCCTTCTCCTTCTCCTTCTTTCATTTTTGAAAGTATGATGGAGAAGGGGAAATCAATTAAAATTTGGAAAAATTAGAAACTGAAAGAAATTGAAATCAACACATTTGTCATGACTCATACTCCCACAAGGAACAACTGATAGGAGAAAAAAAATAGAGTGCCCCATACTGTTTTTCCTTTTTGGGCCATTGCTTTCTGATTTATCATTGTCAGATTTCCATCACTAATTGTGCAGTGCCAGGTACTTTTCATTTATTACACTACAGAATAGTTAAATGCTTGGCAAGGGACAGAAATGTCAGTAGAAATTCATTTCCAGCTGCATAGAAATGGGATAAAAATGACATTGCATTTCTCTGGGGTATCCTGCTGACCACAATCTGTCTTAACTTGATTACCAAATAAATACAGAAAAGAGCAAAAGTCTTATTCTGTATGTACCCAAGGACTTGAAGAGATTTCATTAAAATTCTTTACAGCAAAATACAACTGCTTTCCTATATTCAGACTTGCTTCTGGCATTGCAGGGTCACTGTTTCTGGTTTTCTTTTCATTTTTTTCCCTTAACTTCTGGACTTAGAACAGATCTGTTGTTAATGTGTATTTGGCCTTCACACTTCACCGATTTAGTAGAATCCACATACATAGGTTTGTTAGATGCTGTTTTAGAAGGTCTTATGGGTGCTGAGTTCTGCATAAAAGCTGCCTCAACCATTAGAAAGCTTCCATTGCAAACTTTTAGAATTTTAAGAAATTGTGCAAAAGTTTATATAGAAATTATCATTCCCTGATGCAGAATAGTAGGCCGCCCTGCTTTGGGGAAATTAAAAGGACATTATTGCATTCTGTGAAATGAGGTACGTAGATTTCCCAGGCTGGAAATAATTGCATGTCCAAATGTCTGAAAATGGAGATCAGTCACAAAACCTTGTGCCTGATGTTCATTCTTAATTCTATGGTTAGCGCTGGGATTAGACCAGGGCTGAGCAAGCCATAGTACTTAGTGCTCCAAGTCCTTTTTAAAAAAAAAAAAAAAACCTCAGAAAAGTAATGGAGTAAGACAAGTCTGTATTTATTCAACCTATATGTGGAAGATATATTAAAAGAAACTGGATTGGAAGAAGATAAGCATGGTTTTAAAACTGATGGAAGAAATATCAATAACCTGCGCAATGCTGATGGCACTAGCCTGAGAGTCAAATATGTAAAGGATCTGCAAGCTGTAGTAATAAAAGTTAAGAAACAAAGTGAAAAAAGGGGCTAAAATTAAATATAAAGAAGACCAAATTAATAACAACAAGTAGAACAATCAGCCTTAGAATTGGCAATGAAAGTATCGAAGTGGTGGATATCTTCTGCCTTTTAGGTTCAACCATCAACAATAAAGGGACAAGCAGTCAAGAAAAACATCTCAAACTAGCACTTGGTAGAGCAACCATGAAGGCTTTGGAAAAGATATTTGGAAGCTGTGATGTGTCTATACTTACAAAGATCAGAATAGTGCAAGCAATTATATTCCCTGTAACACTTTATGGAAGCAAAAGTTGGACTTTGAAGAAGCAGGATAGGAAGAGTATTTATGCTTTTGAACTTTGGTATTGGAGAAGACTCCTGAGAACAGTCAAGAAAACAAACCAATGGATCATTGAATAAATCAACCCAGAGTTCTCACTCAAGGCACAAATGACCAGGCTTGAACTATCCTACTTCAGTCACTTTATGTGAAGACCTTTCTCTCTGGAAAAAGCTCTAATGCTGAGAAAGGTAAAAGGAAAGACAAGAAGAGGACAACCAGCAGCAAGGTGGATCACACAGTTTTCAAAATTACAGTAGAGGAGGGGCCATCCATACTGCCTGGGAAAGATCAGGGGTGTCTACAGCAGGGGGGATAAAAAAAAAAATCAAGATAGCAGCCACAATTATGCAGTTGAAACCTCACATAAAAAAAGGTAGGGAATCAATCAATGACTATGGCTACCATTTTTACTTTTTTGAATCCCCTGTAGACACTCTTATGGGGTCTGCCACTGAGAAGGCCCCCATCTCATGAACCTTGGGACTACAAGAGACATGCAGCTGGACCTCATTCAACCTGACCAGATGTGCAGATGTGATTTTGACAAGGCATTGCTCAATATATCCTGGTGCTGTAGAAGTTATTATCATACCATTTGGCATCCTTCTGAAAACAAATCCAGTGATTTTCAAAATAGATTTTATTCTCACTTGACAATGTACAATGATGAGGGAAAGAATAGGAAATTATCAGGTCTGGATCATTTTCTACTCTGTTCCCAGATTTATTAAGATTTGATGATTTTGGGAGAGAAAGATTTCAAATCAGTGTTTAAGGACATTTTTTCATTTGCTTACTCCCCTTGCTTACTCCCCTTGATTTGCTTACTCCCCTTGATTCAATTTGCTTACATTTGCTTACTCCCCTTGATTCAAGTCTGGCAGAAACTCATCTATTTTTCTCCTTGGGAAAGCCACTTAAAATTGGGTCTTCAGTCCTTTGCACTTAGTTCAATAGCCTTCTTATATTCCTCTTTTTAACTAGATGGGGGGCAACATGTGCTTGGATCATATTAAATCCAGATTAAACTAATTTGCACTTCCTAAAATGGAATCTACAAACCTATCCTTATATTCTTACACTTCACTAAATTTTACAACACAGTTCTCTGCTCAAAAAATTATACATGTAAGTGTATACTTTAAAGAAAATTGTGTTTAAAAAAGCATACATTGGGAGAAATTGCTGGCAAAAAATGTCCATATGGTATTAGGGAAGATATCATACAAACTCACTTACAATGTTTATGCATAGAAGCATCAGATGAAAAGGCATTTGATTTTTCATGCAGACTTTACCAATATTTGGATGGAAAAACAACATGGAATGAACTAAAGCTTAAAAAAGACTATGCATGTAAAAAAAATATAGATAAATTCATCCATACCTGCTTTAAAGATGTTTAGTTCATTCTTATGCATATTTACTTAGAAGTAAGTTGGCTATCTCCAAAAAGGGGGACATAGGCCCTTAAAAATGTCACCCTGTAGATTTCTCATCATGTTTGCTGGGATGTAATTCAGATTTGTTTGGGAGGGATTTTCTGCTAAGGAACTGTGCTTTTGATTATCACTTTAATAAGCTTTTCTATGGCTGAATATCCCAGAATTCTAAGATGCCAAAGCTTACTTCTATATCTGGCAGCTTGAGTTTGACTGAAAGTATTATGTTTAGATTGAAATAATTATTTTTTCTGCTGGTAGTTTCTCTATTTTTGGTCTTGTCTCTTCAGGGACTTTCACTGAAGAATGCTATACAAGTGCTTGAATTGGATTAGATTGGATTTTCAATCATTCATTTATTCATAAGCTTGCTCATAACTGCCTGCATCAGGGTTTTAAAGCCCATTTGTTTACAGCCAGTTTATGGATAAGTAGCACTCTTGTAATCATTTTATTTGTATCTGTTGTCCCAGGCAATCCTGCCAAGATAGGATCTGAATCAATACATTGTTTCTCATTATTACACTTACAGGGTCTCCATTCTTCCCACTGTTTGTTAAAAATACAGCGAGAGGGAAAGTTCAAAGCTGTAAAGTCATACTAACATTAGCAGTTCTCCTTCTTGCATTACTTGGAAGGAAGGAAGGAAGGAAGGAAGGAAGGAAGAAAGGAAGGAAGGAAGGAAGGAGGGAGGGAGGGAGGGAGGGAGGGAGGGAAACTACTTATAGATTGTGCAGCTCTTTCTGCATATGGCAAAGATCCCATCCCTAAATATAACTGATACCATGTAACCTCAATTTCCATAAAAAGAGTGGAAGTTCAGCAATAGCCATGTCTAGGGAATTTCCCCCCAAATGCTGGACTAAAGCAATAAGAAAAATCTGGGACTAGAAAATCCCAATCTAGTTGTTGGAATTAAAAATGCAAAGTTGAGCATTTTGTATACATTACTTAATTACATACTTCAGTCTAGCTTTATCCATTGGGGAATGTTATGATGTGATTAGCCTTGGGAGTTTGTTTAAAGTATGCTAAGTGTGTGTGAGTGGGATGGAGAGAAAGGGGTGTGTGGAGAAATGAGAGATTTTGGAACACATTTTTATTCAACAAAGATAAGGCAGATAGCTATGACTCTTCTTGTCCTAATTCAACCCCCTCTGAAAAGCTCTGACTCCACCTATTGTTAAAAGTGATAGTACAGCCATTAAAAACTTCTACTTCTTTGCTCATATAAAAAGCCCTCGTGGGGATGAGAGGAATTGATCACTGCATTCAGTGATCAACATGTCTGTCCTCAATCCATGGTGGCCAGACCATTGTTGTTCACTGAGCCCCAACCTTTGGGATGAGTGATAAATTCATAGGAATATGGCTCGTTGGTACTGTATGGGCAGCACAGAGGGTTGACCAGAGATACTGAGAGAGTGGGCAGGTCAGGCATAACAATCAAATTTGATTTTTAAGGATTACTATTGGCTTGGGAACAGTGCTGAAGTGTTTGATGGTAGTGGTTGCTACCATCACTATAACAAAATATCTAGGAGAAGTCACACCTGTCTAAGGCTAGGGTCGAAAATATAGTTTGGGTTGTTGCTGAAATCATAAGAGATAGTTATGGGAGAGGGTCAATATGTTGAGCAGAGTACAGCAGTGCTCCCAGAAACCCTTTGCCCAAGGAAAAAATACACACCAGCATGATAGGTTTGCAAACTGCAATGTCCATATCTTGTTCTCCAAAGAAACTCAGCCAGAACATATATACTATCTGGTTGTTTATTGATAAAAATGCAAAACTTCATAAAATACAAGTTGTATACAAAATATAGGAAAAAACACTTCTTCTCATAAATTCAGCATCCAAGACTTATCCACAAACATAAAGTCTCTAGCCAAAAAACTCTCAGAGAAGAGGTACACTTCTTGGTTATTTGTTACAACTATATAACCCATAAATCTACATAGTGGCTAACACTCTACTGCAATTGCTACTGCAACTGCAACTGCAACTACAACTGCCAAAGCTGGGCATACATGCTCCAGTTATATTGTCACTCTATACCCACCCACTGGATAACTAACATACACAGGCCAATAGGTGGCAGTAAATAGCAGTATACGTGCACAACACACAGTCACAAGTTACACTAACAATAACAAATTTATCACATGACTCATATAGCCATAATATTGTTGTACAGATAACGGGATGAACTTCTTTCCCATGAGAAAATCCTGACACAATATGGGGCTTTGGGAAAGGAATATCAGACCTCCCCTCTTTGTTATGCAAATAACTAGTCTGCTTTAGATCTTTCTAAAGACCTGGAGGCTAGAAGTGACTCCCATATTTTTGTGTCTTTGCAAAGATCTTATAAATTCTAGGTAGTTGATTGTCCAAGAGAAAATGGATAACCAGGGGTCTCATTGCATTGAAGTGGCTAAGCTCTTACTACTTTCTAAATTAAATAACAGAAAAGAGAAACAGATCCATGTAATGTATTGGTATCTTAATGATAGGAAGAGAATCTTTCCAGAGAAGACAAAACTTTATTTTCCTGAATCATGCTCCAGTACCTGGAATGAGCTGAAGGAGACTAGCCCCAAACTATCAGATACCCCAAACTACCAGATCTGTGCTGAAAAAATCCAGTTGACTATTAGATGGCTATAAAGTTATACAGAAACCACTGATACTTTGCTTCTTGTAAAAATCCAGAAGTTTGCATATTTCTGGAGTAACAGATGTAGCCCTTAAATTATGTCAGGTGTCTCTTTCAATAGCTCATGTGTGTGTGTGTTCAGTGTTAAGGAGAAGCCCATGAAAAATGACACTGATTATATTAGTCTTCATTCAAAATACTTGAATAAGTTACATACATTCTAGAATATGCTTTCTTTAAATGAAAGCATTGCTTCACTCCTTCCCACCTAAGCAGAACCAATGGACATTCTTCTAAACAGTACATTTGGGACAGTACATTTAATGAACATTCATTAAAGATGAATTCTTGAAGATTCTATTGTATGCATTGCATTTAATCCAGAGTCTGAACTATTGCACAATGACATAAATGCAGGCATCTTACCATTTTCAAGTCATTCATCATATTAGGGTTAGAGACAGCCTCAAGCTTCTGTATTTTAAAAGGGCTGCTATAAAACCTGAAAAAAGCTGTTACCCATTTTCCCTGTATAATGATACAATGTCCTGGGTTGCATCATTGTTATAGCAAAAAACTAGCAATTTTGGCTTAGATAAATTTTGCAGTGTTATCTTCAGCTGATGGTACTTTAGGTCAGAAGGTAACAAGATTTTATATGCTGTCCATTATGGATCTTTTTTTGTAACTCTAAATTATATGAATAATAAAAGAAATGAGTTTTAATTAGTAGGGGTAGGATAAAGAAAATGCCAATAAAACTATTGAAACCTGAGGCTGTCACCTTCAGGTTCTGGGAATTCCTTTCCCCTTCTTGATGACCTTTTCTTGTTTAGCTCAGCCTTTCTTTATTTGGGTGATATAGACAAGCCCTTGGACTATCTATCACAAGGGACAGGAAGCTGAAGTTCTCAAGATGTTGCTGGACCACATCTATTGGTCATAGTAGGTAGTCAATTCCATAGACTCCAGGTTGGGACCTTTTGTCCTCCAGATATTACAGAGGTTCCAACATTTCAAGTATCCCTAGTTTTGTATCTCTGGCCTATTGTGATGGAATGGAATTATGAAGGCCAAGCTCAGGGAGACAAACATTTTCTTAGCTCGTCAGAACCGCGTAGGAGGATCAAGAGGATGAGACTGGCACCTCCCTGAGGAATTCACACTGGGAAGATTGATGTCAGGCCTAGCCCAAGGAACTCCAAGAGACAATGCTAATTCAGTTCAGCTATGTTTATTAGCTACAACCTCTAGCAAGAATCTTCCCAGACAAAAACCCCAGTTCCCAAAGTCCTCCAGCCACAACAGTGTGAATTCCTCAGGGAGGTGCCAGTCTCATCCTCTTGATCCTCCCACGCGGTTCTGGTGAGCTAAGAAAATGTTTGTCTCCCTGAGCTTGGCCTTCATAATTCCATTCCATCACACCTATGGACTTGTGCTCTTCGTGCTATCTTGGAAAGCATCATAATTGCATTCTAAAGGAGTCTATGATTCCAGTTGGTATGATAATATTCATCATGCAGCTTGTTTCCCCCAGTGGCCAAGGAAATGCCACAAGCTGGATGTGAAGGCAGTAACTGCTTCCCACTGTTACTGCCTGACAATATTGTCTCTAGCAGTAGCTTGTTTCTGTATAAGATGTTCTCATATAGATGTTGGTAGACTTAATATTCATTAATCCTCTTTTATGAATTGGTTGTGGATATGTCTCATTTTTAAAGCCAGTCGGAGTCCTAGAAGTCTAACTATATGAAAGCCAAACAAATGCAAACTCTCATTGGTGATTTTTCTAATAATCAACCTAAATTATAGGCATTTGTTTCAGTGCAATTGGTGGAGGCTGCCTGATAAATTAGAATGCCTTAAAATTTTCTGTGGCTGAACATATGAAAGGTTCTGAACCTCGCTCTTCTGTAATAAATCCTAATGCCAGAAATGAAGTGTTGATTTGGGCATTGGTTATTCCAGAATTTCATTTGTACTAAAACACATTCCTCATCATCTGACAATACTTTAAATTAAAATTACTGGCAGTGCATTTGAATCACCTTGTGGATATTTCATGTGGAGGGTGTTTAATAATCACATCTGTTGTTAGCAACAGCAAGCAATGAAATATGCACTCAGGTATTTCTTCAGTTTGCAATTGCTGTAGAAGAGTGAATGCATTATTAGCGCAGTGTAATTACGGCAGGGGAGAAGATCTATTTTTTTAAAAAAAATGAAAAATAAATGTATATGCTAAAAATGTCACTTTGTTAAATCACAAAGCTTGTCATAATGCAGCTGCCAAACATTTTGGACAAGGTCTGTTCTTCTCTCTTTGAAAGTGGATCCAAAACGCAGCTGGTGTCCAACTTGTTTTCTGGTGGGACCATTTGTATGCCAGAGCAGTCAGTAAACATTTAAGCAAATAACAATCAAACACACTGGGCCAAATTCATCACTGAGACAAAGCTGCATTTGTCCGTCCAGCAGGCTCTGAAGTGGTGTAGACCACTGGCTTTTATCACAGCTCAGTGCAGTAATCTTAATCATCAGCTAGAGTGTGTTCTGGAAACTTGTCTGTGTGTATGTGTGTGTGTGTGTGTGTGTGTGTGTGTGTGTAGCTGATGGCTGGTGATAGTCGCCTTACAAAGAAAGAGGAATTCTGTTTGGTAACCTTTCAGCAACACTCATAGCTGAGATAAAAGAAAATGAGGAAATGCAGCTGTCACTCTCTTTCCAAATGAAGAACCAAATTGAGGAGAAACATCTGTTGTGGTTGGCTCTGAATACCAATAGCTGGATCTCATTCCAGGATTTGTACAGGCTTGCCTGTACTTCTTCTTTTGCAAGTATCTCAGAATGTGTAGTACTGAAAAACATGCATTGTCATTTTTTTTTTCCCAGCATGATGGAGGGATTCCTCCTCTTGGAAGAACTACCAAGAAAAGTTGAGCTACGGTAGATTCCAGTTTCAGCAAAGATAGACAATACTTACACTATTTTAATAATGTAAAGGAAAACAGATATCATAAGGTTCTTCTATAGAGATCGTATCATAAATTTCTTCTACAGAAACATTTGGAATGATAGCTCTGATGCCAAGGAATTGGCTCCATTCTACACTTTCTCCAAGGACATTTGGGTAACATACATGACTTCCCTTACACATAATCTTTATAACAATCTTCTATTCTCAGAACAGGCTGTAAGGTTACTGACTAGTCCAAGGCCACTAGCGAGCTTCATAGTCAAAACAGGATTTACAACTTGGTTGTCTTCAGTCAGAATCAGGTACACTATCCATTGAATCACACTGGGTCCTCTGGAGGTTTTACCATGGATAACTGAAAGCCAGTGGTATAACAGTCAGTCCTGAAATATGACTGGAGAAACAGAGGGTATAGTCTACAACCAGGCTTCTTGGCTAATATAGGCACTATGCACTTAACCTATTACATATGAACTGGGGGGTAGGAAATGAAGAAGAAGAACCAAGAAATTGCCTTCTTGGAGGAAAGGCAGAATATCCATGTAATAAATAAATAAATAAATAATGTTCTCTATATGAACAGCTCCAAATATATAGCTACCATGAAAAGGAACCCTTCAGCTATATTACAGAATTATATTAAAAACATTGTTTCTATATTTATTTGTATGAAGTGCTGATAGAGAAAGACTTCAACAGCCTTTCAATTGATGGGATTTTATGTCTAGGTACCCACTGGCTAAATTATCCCCACTCTCGCTAAAACTGTCTGTAGCAAGTAATTCTTTCTGACAATAGAGATACTTATCTAGTGCTAAGTACATCTGCTAATTTGCTGACATCTATGATAATATCCCATTCATGAAACTAAGCAGATGGTCCTGCTTAGAATACTGTAAACTATTTTTTTCCACCCATTTTGCTATCTGAGAGTAAATTTAAGCTCACTTAAGTTCTGGATATACAGCTTGGATTTCAGAAACCCGAGAAAGTTAGCATTATGACTTTGAAATATAGTTTGCATTTGACCTGGGATTCAGTGGCCTATTCAATCCTGTTTAATTTCATTTCTCCCTCTCAGCTCTCTTTCTAACATGAATCGTTAAGCAGATGGAATATGGTGTTTACATGCCACCTAAAAGAGAAATGACTTTTATAAGCAAGTAACAACCAAAACATGGCTTAGCAAAAACAAAAAAAAGCAAAACAAAACTTTTATTTCCATAGTATTCAGTCTAAGCAGGAAATACTTGCCTTGCTTCTTTATTTGTTTTTAAGTATATGCTGTGTCACTTTTCTTTAAACTGCTCCTCTGGGCTAAACTAAAAGTGACAATAATTGCACAAATGCAATTAAATGTGAGTGTCTTATCTAAGGAGAAGCTTGAACTGCATTGGGGCCTTGGAGAAGGAAGAGCTGAATTTTTTCTACCCACTCCATGGACTAAATGAAAATCCCCTTTCCACTGTGGCTATTTGAAATTAAAGGCAATCTTCCACTTGCAGCAATGGGACTTCTTTGAGATGCAAATAGTGACTTCATGAACAGAAAAATTAAAAAAAAAAAATGATGGGACTCTGACAGAGAAGGAGAAATTCTCCTCTAGAAGGGCACAATCCCAAAATTGTTCTGGCTTTCCCCAAGCTACTATTTGCGTAACAAAAATTGACATGTTAATTGCACTGATGAGATTCACATTACAATTAATTTGGCCATTATGAAACAAACAAGAAAAGTTTCAACAATACAGATGCTTTGCTCTGCTGTCAGAAATAGGCCATCAGAGGAGACTTCTGCTTAGGGCTTAGAGTGGGAGTTCAAGTTCTTTGCAGTTCTCTTCCCATTGTTCTTGTCACCTAATGCTATCCCTGCTTATTTTACCCATGACTTCCTGCTCCTTTTAGAACAGTAGGTTAGTGCAATTCCTGATCTGTGCTGTTCTTGCTACTTTCAAAGCACATAAAATACAAATACTTGCTCAGGTTTTCCTATCGTGAGGCTAGTCTAGATGTTATTTTTACATGACAACAGTATACTGGAGTATTTATTTTGGTATGCTTTAAGGTTGGAGGATGGAAGAGGTTTTCCCATTCCATTACCTCTGGCTGGCAAGAAGGAGGGAATTCTTTGCTTTTTCATTGCCCAGCTAGCATGCATACATGTGTAGGTAGAGTGAAATTTGTTCTTCAGCACTTGACAGTGTCACAGCAGGTGGTGCCATCTAACTAAGTTTGCTAAGCAGGGTCAATCCTGGTCAGTATTTGGATGGGAGATGGATGAAAAAATCCCAGGGCTGTTGGCTAGACTATGAAATTAAACTAATAATCCTGGAAGAAGGTAATGACAAACCATTTCCAGACTATAGGAAAGACAATAAAATGGATGTATCCAAACACACACAAAGACCTGACCCTGATTCTAAGAAGATGTAGCTTTCTAAAATTGTTTAAATGCTGATTCATTTGTAAGTTCTCTGCCCTTTCTCACTGAGCATTTTTACACTGGTCTTCTTAGCTTATGCATATATAATATATATAAATAGTTTATAAATATGTATGTATTTCTAACATGAATTTGTATTTGTTTCTAAAATAAATTTTAGTTACCCCAAGGTCATTGCTCTTGGGGCTATGCATAATAAAATCCCAGCTAAAATAAATCCAGTAACAGTCCATGAAAGCTAGAAACAACAAAGTTACTAGAAACAACAAAAACTAAAAACTGACAAAACAGAATGACTTTAAACACTGCATAGTAGCAGGAAGGCAGAAAAGTAAAAGGCTTGGGAAAAGACAAAGGTCTTTGCTTAGCACAGAAAGGATGGCAAATGGGATGCCAAGTGAGTCTGTCTGGAGTGTTATTCCATAGTTGACAGAGGGCAGTATGATAGAAGGAATACAATTGAGTAGCTATATTTACCATACCTAAGCATGTAATAAGGCCATTTGGAAAAAGACGTCTGATGAGGACATCAGAATTCAGGATGGCCAAAACATGAATGAATCTAGAGTAAGTCTGGCACATCCATTCCCTTTTCCCTTTCCCCCTTCCCCTTAAATACTTCCTTTCATGGTAACTGATTGGACAAACCATGACTCATATTTGTCCCTGCAAGCCAGGACTTGACTGCATATGAAAAACCTACATTTGTTCCAGGCTTATTCTCAGCTGAGTCAAACATTGTCTGTATGTGAGATAGAAAGGTAAGCAAAAATTTTGTTTGCATTTGTTTGAGAGCAGGCTGGTAGCCACAAGAGAACGGTGAGTAGCCACAGAACAGTGAAATAAGAGAGCGTTGTTGCAGAAAACTTTTGGTGGGGCCATCTGAGAAAGTCTAAGCTTCTATTTCTACTCTGCATTTGTTTTTCTTTTGATTTCTATTTTGTTTGTTAGATTTCAGCTGTCACCAGCTTTCTTAGCTTCAGAAACTCTTCATATAGCACCATGAATGCCAGATAAATCAAACTTCCAACCTGAAACAGGCACGTGGGTTGCTCACCTTCTCACCTTAAGCTGTCTGAGCCTCTGCAGAAATGAATTGCAGGCAGTATTGTAAAGTGGAAGCTGATCCCACTATTCCTTTCTGCTCTTGATTGCTGTGCCATTTTCGACAGCACTTTTACCATCTGTTTAACAAACAGAGAAAGCCCACAGGGGTCTAAGTCTACCTACACCATCCTCCTGTGCCAGTCAACTTTCCTTAAAATCATTGCCATTTTGTTCTTCCATATAATTAACACTCACAACAATCAGTGGGATAAATATTATCTTGAATAAGCAGAGCAACAGCTTCTGAGAGCACTCTTTGGTATGTAAACCTATAAAAATGTATAGGGCAACACCTGGCCTTTTAAGAGTTTTGCAGGTTATTTCCAGTGACCTTTAGAAACTGCAGAAATAGAAGAACATATGAATCATTCTTTGGAATCTATGCTCTTTCTCTCATTCAGAACTGATACTGAATTCTGGCCTGGGTGGGCCAAGGATGTTTTTCTTCCTGTTATACAATACTATTAGATGGCTATCATTCTATCTTTTTAGAATGGTAGCTAGACCGTAAATTTTTTTTGCCTTGGATTTCTTTTTTAGAGTGAAAATGATACGATCCACCAATTTACACTTTGCTGTGTCACATGTAGCAATAATTCACAGAATCTAGCAGGGCCAGCTATTCTTAGCACAACTTTTTGTACAAGCAGTGTGTATTTGGGATAAAAGATGTGTCCAGAAAAGTTTAACTCTTGTGAAAGCTTAAAAAAACAAGTGAAATATATCTAGATCTAGATCTAGGCAGCTGGATAGCACACTGGTTAGAGAATCACCCTTTGATGTGGCGGACTGGGGTTCAAATCCCAGCTGGTACTTACCTTACCATCAGGGGTCCTTGAGCAAAGACCTCCTAATACTTCACCTGCCTACCTCAAATATGAGAGTGACACGAACTAAAAGAGTCATGCCAGCTCAGACGTCACCTGGATTCACAAGACCTGTGTAAGATATTGGGGAACCAGGACAATTTGATGATAAGTGGGCTACTGGAACAAACCCTGCATTGATGAGACAAGAGAACCTGGAATTGAGGGAATACTACTACAACACTAAACCTAATGAGAGGGGATATATGAAACACATGAGGGAACTATGGATGGCAGAAGACCCACACCCATGAGAAACAGCTAGTTATCCAATGTTTCAACGTAGGGAAGAAGAAGCTGCTGTCACAACTTTAAATAGACCAACTACATATTACATCCTGGACTCAAGCAGACCTGGAAGAACAACTGGATGTGCAGCCAACACCTGAAGCTGGAATGTCACTGCCACCCTCTCCATTACAGAGCACAGCAGCTGATAAGAGGCATAAGATCATGGATAAACTAACTACAGTCAACCCTTGAGACCAACAGCAGACACTTAACAGTCCAGGAAGAACATATGGGAGAAAGAGAAGATACATAACACCAGTGTAAAGTGTCTGAAGAACCTGAAATCAGACCACAGCAATCTCCCAGAACAGGAACCAGTTACCATCACAGTGGCAGACATCCAACAGTGGGTCAAGAACAGGAAAAGCTGGACAGCACCTGGCCTGGTCATGATCCACACCTATTGGCTCAAGAAACTAAGAGCAGGGCATGAATGTCTAGCAGCACAGGTGAACCAGCTTCTAGCACCAGGTTCCCACCCAGACTGACTAACACAAGGAAGGACAGTGCTGATCATGAAAGACCCTCACAAGGGAACAGCACCATCCAACTACCGGCCAATAACCTGCCTCCCCATAACATGGAAAGTCCTATCAGGCATCATAGCCACCAAGCTACAGAACCGTACATGAATACAGTTCATAAGGGCAATGGGAACAACACCAGAGGCTCAAAACACCAGTTACTCATAGATAGAGCAGTCGCCCGAGATTCAAAGTCTAGGCAGACCAATCTGAGCACAGCCTGGATTGACTACAGGAAAGCCTATGACTCAATGCCGCACACATGGATCTGTGAATGCCTGGCGCTATGCAAAGTCAAGAGGACACTAAGGACCTTCCTCAAGAACTCAATGGGACTGTGGAAGACAACACTGGAAGTGAACTCAAGACAGCTCGCATAAGTGGCCATCAAGTGCAGCCTATACCAAGGTGATGCACTGTCTCCACTGCTGTTCTGGATAAGCTTAAACCCGCTCAGCCAGATAATCACAAGGATTGGATATGGGTACAAGTTCAAGAGTGGAATCACCATCAGCCACCTCCTCTACATGGATGACATCAAGCTGTAGGCTAAGAGTGAACAAGACATCAACTCACTGATCCACCTGACACAGATCTACAATGAGGACATTGGGGTGTCATTCGGATGGTAGAAGTGTGGCTGGATGATAGTAAAGAGAGGAAAGGTAGTTAAGACGGATGGGGTGGAACTACCACTTACAAGTTTCCCTGACTTTCTCTAGTGAATGCAGCACAAATGCTACATCATCCATAGCACTTTTAAAGGCAACCTTTCCAGATTGATTGATTGATTGATTGATTGATTGATTGATTTGAATTTATTGGCGACCAAACTCCAAATCCTCTCTCACTCCTATGTTGCCTATATTAGTTCATCACATTTCCTATAAATCATTTTTTTTTCTTTTACAAAAATAGAAGAAGCTGTACTGTATATTTTTCCTGGATGAAACCCAGAGCTTTCAGAAGGGACCCTCCCTATTTTTCTGGAACGTAAAAGAGGGGAGAAATGCTTTCAGACTTGCAAGACTATACCAGACTTACTGTAACTTTATATTAAAGGCAGCATTAGTAATCAGTTTGTGCTTCTTGTTTGGAGTACCTCGAAGAGCTGTCTGATATATAGAAGGAATTGCTGGAATCAGAAGAATTGTAACGCCTATGATCTGGCTCGCAAAGCACTGCAGGATTCAGGCTTTATGTGGCCATGTTCCCCTCCTTGCAGATAGCCATCCCACCAATTTCAGGAAGAGCAGCAGCCACTAAGCAGAGAAATGGGAAGCTCACAGCACCTCTGTCCAGCAAGCAATAGATGTACAGGGGTTAGGTTGAATTAAAAAGCAGCAATGAAACCAGACTGCCTGTGGGAAACACTTTTGAAGCACAGCAGAACAACATAGTTAAAGCTTGCCTGCATACGGGGATAGTGGCAAGCTGAGGCTGACATCATCAAGGCACCTCAGTGTCACTGTGGAAGCATTGCTCACCTGCGGTCGGTGGGTCAGGGGCCCTCAGACTGAAGTACGTTTTAATGAGATCACTTTAGTATTATAGCTTTTCTTTAAAAAAGAATAGCTTTCAACAAAGCCTATTTTTGGCTCACCCAATACACTCATCTTTTTACATACATTTTGTTATTACTTTGCCTTACAGAAAAAGATGATAGATAGATAGATGATAGATAGATAGATAGATAGATAGATAGATAGATAGATAGATAGATAGATGCAAGCAAGAAGGTGATTTCAATATGTAGAAATGACCTTCTTGCTTACGTCACTCCATTTCTTACATTTCTTACAGTTAATTACTTTCTTCCAAGGTATCTAAACTCATTCTTCTTCTGAAGTGTGTGTCCATGTCCAAGTGTGTATGTGTATGTATCTAGATGCTCAAGCACATCTAGAGAAATGCCTCATGGAAGAAGCTGGCTGGTATTTCCATGTTGTCCATGGAGGGAAGGATGGCACCACAGTTGCACAATCCTTGCAAATGATTGTGTGTGTTGTGCACGTGCGTATTGTGTTTGTGTGTGTGTGAAATGTCCAGAATAGTGCACAAATGATGATGCACAATTGAAGTGACACTTCTGGCTCCTACTATTTGCTTTGCTTTGCTCTGTGAGATATGGATCAATAGGGTATTCAATACACAACCTTTTGTAATATTCTAAAGTGGTTGCACTTTTGTTTATTGCCTCTATGCACCAATGTTATTGGTGAGTGCCTCAAGGGCTAGAGCAACCATTGCAAACATTAAATATTAAAGGTCATTTGGGATTACTATATTTTAACAATGAAACACATTACTTTTTGACATTTTGAGAACAGAACATAAAATGGAAGCGATATGTCTGTGGAACTATATACCACTTTTCAGTTATGGCAAGCAACATCCAGGAAAGGTTGAACCAAATTTTATTAAAAATATAATCTAATTTGAAAAGGAAACCTTGTAGTTATTGGTAGCATAGAAGACTTTAAAATTAGATTTATTAAAGTAAGAGGTTTGTCCCTCCCTGAATTAAAATTAAAAATTATTAAATTAAATTAAAACCCACAATTTTAATCTCGGCTTGCTAATATTTAGCCTATGGCAAGGGAAATGGACAGAAAAAAATGTTTAGTGCTTTCTTCTAAGCATGGAAATTCCACCATTGTACATGCAATGTAAGTTCTTCTCACTAGCAGTGCTGATCTTGGAGCATGTCTCTATTGGAGAAGAGGAAAGAATTCTTGGGCAGGCATTCTTCTGTATGAGCTGACCATATCTTCTACTTTGCCACTCTCCCCTCTCCATCATATTGACTGCAGTGGTCAAGAATCACATAGTTAGATTTCTGGAACTTCTCCGATGAAAGAATAATGAAGTCCATTTACCCATAAGCATTACCTGTCCAGGGGTAACTGATTTTCCTTGCTAGACTATTAGTCAGAAACATTACCAATGCTTTTCTTAAGACTCGACTTGAAAACCAAATATTACTGTAGCAATAGTTATACTTATAGCACAATTATTCAAATATGTATTGGAACAGGTCTCCTCTCCCCCTCTCCACCAGTACTTCAGCTATCCTCATTATATATGCATTTATTTTAATTACCTACTAATTTGCATCCTATCTTTCAGATTACAAAAGAAACACTGTAGCTCAGTGGTAGAGTACATTCTTTGCATAGAGAAGACCTCAGCTTATGTCTCCCCATTCCAAGTTGCTCTTGGCAGTAGAAGTGATTCTTCTTTTATATATAATTTTTATTAAATTATTTTTAACAAAATAAAAACAATGCAAATTTTAGAGAAAATAATAAATATAATAAAGACAGCTAATAGATAAGAAACAAAATAAAGAAAAAGAAAGAACATAAAAACAAAAGAGGAAGAAGGGAAAAGAAAAGATGATAAAGAAGCAGCTACTGATCTTAAGAATGGTTATAAATACATTTATATTTTGCCCTCTCTCTCTAAGATTACATAATAATTTCCTATTTTCCATAGTCTACCCTTTCTAATCTTCAAACCCATAAATCACAAGTTCATTTTTTTTTCTTTCTTCAGCAAAAGGAGTTTCCAGTCACTAATAAATGAGGTTATTGTCCTTTCCTTAATCAGACAAGTCAGTTTTGCCATCTCTGCTAATTCTGCCATCTTCAGCAGCAATACCTCCATTGTGGGTATTTCAGAGTCTGCAGCAGAAGTGATTCTTACTGTCATTATTAGCATTCGGTTGTACATTTTGCTTTTACTGCATTTTATGCCATTGTCTGTGATGATGTTGCTCTTTGTATATCGGTTGTACAATGTAGACTGAGAGTGAAGAGCTTTATATGTTTTCTCATAGGGGAAAAATAACTTCCTATTTAAAACCCTGAACGGCCACCCCTGTGAGCCATTGGGCACTTCCCCAGAAGGTCCCTGTACCAAATCAGAGTCAGCTCAGATGTGTCAGATCTACAACTTCAGCTATTTCTGGGAGTTGAGCCAATGTATTGCTGACTCTGCTGTAGTGCATCTGAAATCTGGTCTTTTACTTTGTTTTTACTCTGCAGAGCTTGTAGAAAATTCATTCTTCAATTAGCAGGAGTCCTTCCCCTGCCTTCTAGCAACTTTCTCCATCCCATCACAGAGGTTCAGCCATTAAAATATTGTTGGAATAAAGACAAATGTGCATCAGTTCAAAATGCTTTTGAGAGTTTGGGGTTGGAAATGATAGCAGTATGGGTTAATTCAGGACAAGTAGTGGAATGTTAGTATCTCTACGTTTTGATTAAGATGGCTCACAAATGAGGAGGATGAAAGTTGTTCAAAGTACAATAAAAATCTAACAATTCTACATGGGAACCAATGTTCAGATAAACTTGAAACAGTTTATAAAATAAGGCAACCTTAAACATTGGCAGTATTATACAGTAAGGGAGAAATCATAATGTGGAAGAAGATTATTTTCCTCCAGTGGAAGGATTCTGGTGTACTTAATTTAAAAATGTAGACTGATGACTCCATACTTTCTATGTATGAATTGACCTTTTATTGACAATGTGGAAGGTCTGTTAATACAATTCCATGTGGTCATCATTTAATATATTAAGAATTGAGCTTTGTTGTATATAGATGTAAGTCTTTCTTTCTTTCTTTCTTTCTTTCTTTCTTTCTTTCTTTCTTTCTTTCTTTCTTTCTTTCTTTCTCTCCTTCCTTCCTTCCTTCCTTCCTTCCTTCCTTCCTTCCTTCCTTCCTTCCTTCCTTCCTTCCTTCCTTCCTTCCTTCCTTCTCTTTCTTTCTTTCTTTCTTTCTTTCTTTCTTTCTTTCTTTCTTTCTTTCTTTCTTTCTTTCTTTCATCTTGCCTTGCCTTGCCTTGCCTTGCCTTAGTTTTTTCTTTCATTCTGTTCTGTGTTTGTTAGTATTC
The DNA here is from genome assembly GCF_059951505.1 of Python bivittatus. Classification (NCBI taxonomy): domain Eukaryota; kingdom Metazoa; phylum Chordata; class Lepidosauria; order Squamata; family Pythonidae; genus Python; species Python bivittatus. The sequence goes on along the minus strand of NW_028277058.1, from coordinate 3,313,265 downwards.
TTTTTCTTTTGTAGATCAAAACCAATTACTTTTTTATAAAAAAGATCATAATGTGAAAAATGTTTTAGTAATTAAATAAAATGCAATGCTGCCAGCAAAGTATTGCTGAAACTTCCTTCTCTTCCTTCCACAAGCATTACAGAAAAGCAATTCATTGGAAATGGTACAAAAAGAGTAAGAGAGAAGAAATAAGGGGGGAAAATTGATCCCATGTTAGCTGATGGAGTGATTGCCCAATTCACTCTTTAACTTGCAAAGGTCAAGAGCCTTTTAACTTTTATTGCTAAACAGCAACAGGCCATCCTCACAGGCAATGTGGCATCAACCTGCCTTCCCAGCGTGGCTTTTAATCAGAGGCATGATATCTTGGGGCTTACAGGCTATATACAGTTTATATTAGTCTTTTTGTGGCCTTTTGAGTGACCCAAGATGCAAAAATTTAGTGGAATTATATCAGATATGGGTAGCAGAATTATTCCTATTTAAAAGAAAGAGGAATAAGCAGTAAAATGGCCCTATTAAACTTTAAATACTGTAGGCTAAATGTGGCTTTTTCTTCCTAAAAAAAAAAAGAAAAAGAAAAAACTGAAAAATGCTAGAAAAGTGGGAGGAGGGAGGAGGGGAGAAGAAAAAACTATCAGTTCATCTCCACTTCTTCCCATGATGTTAGAACATCACCACCATAATCCTGGTGGCCCTTGAAAGCTAGGAAATCAACAACAGAAGCCTGGCTTACATGAGAAAATAATACTCACTCTTGTCTTAATTGCTTCCAATACAACTTTTTAATTTCTTCTTCTTTCTTATTTTTTTTTAAAGGTGTCATTCTGAAGTAGAATCCTCATTAAAAAAAAAAAAGGCTTGCTAAACTGGTTAGCTAAAGATATGTAAGGCAAGTGACATTTTTATCTCCACCTTTCACACCAAGGAAGTTATTGCAAATTTCCCCACGATTTTGTAAAGTTGTACTTCAGAGTGTGCAGGTTCACCTTGGTTTAGGCACATATGAGTACTGGTGGAAGCCAAATGGACATTCAGTGGAGAGAATGGGTGTGCAATTATCTAACTGCTACGATATTAGTTTTACGGCTCACTATATAACGTGAACTTTCAAAGTGATAAAAACCCAGTTGGGAATAACTAAGGAACCAGAGACACTTTGGGTGTTACAAGATATTTAATTTGATAGCAAGGTTAAGAAGCTTGATTCAATATAGTATATAGTCAAATGGTACCCTGAGCACTGGAGACTTTTATTAGTTTCCAAGGCTGCTTAAAGGCACAGACATTGGTGGAATTTCTTCCTCATATTGACAAATGGTTTAAAGACCAACTTCAGTGCACAAATAACATTAGACTCTTTCTGTAGCATCTGACCCCAAGATTAAAACAGCAAGTACCATTGATTTGACAGTTAAATATCTTTTTAGTACAGATTCCCTCACCTATGAAAATACTGACCCAATAAATTTCCAGAAAAAGCTGGTGTTCTTATAGGGAAAGAAAACTCATGTAATTTTACATCTCAATTTATAGATTTCTAATTACCATTCTGTTTCATGCTCTATTCGTTCATAGAGCACAGATTTAATATATTTGCCATTAACAATTAGCAATAATCACAATGACATTCATGTTCCATGACTAGTTCATAAGAACATTTATAAATCCAAGATCAGTACTGTATGTTCCATGGTATAATGGAGGTAACATACTTACAGTTTTTAAAACAAAACTTTTCTTGTTATTTCTGAAAAAATAAATATAAATATAAATGGGCATTATCCTTCCTTCAAACTACTTCATGGTCTTCCTTCCTTCCTTCCTTCCTTCCTTCCTTCCTTCCTTCCTTCCTTCCTTCCTTCCTTCCTTCCTCCCTTCCTCCTCCCCTCCCTCCCTCCCTCCCTCCCTCCCTCCCTCCCTCCCTCCCTCCCTTCCTTCCTTCATTACTTCCTTCCTTCCTTCCTTCCTTCCTTCCTTCCTTCCTTCCTTCCTTCCTTCCTTCCTCTTATATGGCCACCCGTCCTATGTGCCATAACTCTAGGCAGTTCACACTAACAATAATAAAAACGTAAGGGAAACAATAAAAACCAGCATCCAAAAAACAACTCTCAACACCCTAAAACAACATTTCCCAATATATAACCTATCACAATTACTGGTCTTCAGTCTTACCCTATTCCTATTTTTCCATATTTTCTCTACTTTCCTATTGTTTCAACAGGAAAATAACAAATTTCTTTTGTAAATCCAGTATAGGAAAGTTATCCAAATCATGGTTCGGGTATGTTATTTGTATGTCCCTTTTAATTATTCAAACATCAACCATTTTCATTTGTGTATCTTTTTCCATACCATTCTTGTAGCTTGTCATTTTTAAATCCACATTCAAGTCAATTTCAGTCTTGTCTGGCAGCGCTTTTTCCTCTTCTGTAACATCATTTACACACCATCTATCTAAGATGGCAGATATTCTTAAAATTAACTTCTGAGTCTATTCTTCACAAATATCCTTCAAAACGCCCAATGTTAAAGTATTTTTCTCCATTTGAGTTGACTTTTTCTTCTCCTTTAATTGTAATCTTTAGTTTCTCCTAGTTCCTTCTAGTGTCCAACCTTCAAAGTCCCACCCTATCATGTTTTTTTTTCCCCCTAAGGAATCCAAACAACAGCAATTTCCCATGAGAAGGATTTTTATAATTAATTCCAAAGTCAAGAATTTGGTTTTCTGAATCTGGGGCTATTATATCATCATGTTTACCTATTGTCAAGTATTAAATACTGGAAGCCAACAATTGGTATTAATTTTCTGATTTGGGCAACTTTGGAATATACATATATAGCACCTTTGGTTGGATGGACAGTATTATGATCTAAATACACTAGAATTTTAGTATCTCTGGAAACAATTATGTCAATTAGAAAGTTATGGAATGTAATGTCTAATAAAAAAAAAAAAGATTCGACCCCTTTTCCCATGCTAAATTGATGGGGAAACCCAACTCTGAAAATTGGGAAAAAATTGTGATATGGAAAAATTGGATGGAGGTGGGGAAATTGGCTATGGATCAACTGATAGATGTTGAAGATTATTTTTTAACATATGCTGTGTTAAGAGATAAATATCAGATATATAAATATCAGATATAACCCAATGACAATATTTACATCTATAACATTTGTTAAAAACGTTGTTTGGACCAGCATTATTTTCAGCTTCTGAGACACCTGAGATACTAGAACAACTTGTTAAATCCTTTAAAACTAAAAAACCTACTATTAGGTTTTATAGATAGTTGTTATCAATAAATCAGTTTGATACGCAGATGTTAAGAAATTAGTGGAATAAAAATGAGAGGTTCTCATATTGTCTAGATAATAGGAGAGTGTCTTAACTTCTGTAGCAGGAGTATCAAAGGACCTTAAACTACGACTTATACAACAACAAAAAAATAATATTTAGAATTTATTAGACCCCATTATGTTTGTATAGAAAAGGATTGTCCATAACAAGATTTTGTTAGAGATGTAATAAGGATAATGCTTCTTTAAAATACATGTTTTTACAAAGTCCTGTACTTACTAAGTTTTGGAAGAAAGTAATGGACTATAGTATATGACTGTATGACAAAAGCTAAAATTTTCAGAGGATAATATTCTCTTGAATTACATACCTAGTACATGGAATTTGACAAATGGACACTGTAAATGGATTCTCCATGTCCTTACTATGGCTAAAAGACTGATGTTGCAGCATTGGAAAGATAAATGTGCAGCCCCATTCATTCAATGGATTAAAGACCTGATTGTACTTGCCACCTATGAGTGAATTGCTTATAGGCATAGATTTTGTATGGATAAGTATAATGAAATACGGAACTCATTTATACAAAATTCACTAGGTTAAAAAGAATGATAGTTATATAAGTGTATTAGAAATTAATATATACACAGTTAAATAATATTTACATTAGATAAGTATATATAGAATTGTAACTGTTGTTACAACAATATATTATACGTTTTCTTTTTCTTTTTTCTGTTATATTTTTTCACTTTTAAAAGCACTTTTTAAGCGTTTTCTTTGAGAATGCTTGAATTTGCATTACAATTATCTTTGTGCTTTATCTGTATTTGCATTACAATTATCTTTGTTTTGGTTCTTTTTTTTTCTGTTATTATTTTAAAAGCAATAAAAATAATTTAAAAAATTAATTTCAAAGTCTTATTTCAAATCCACCAGGGCCTTTAGTCCGTTTTTAACTTTCTAAAATCAACACTCTAAACACCCTTTTGCTGTTTTTTTCTCAAAAAGTAAAATTTTGCAAAGTCCTTAAACTCATACTTAAAACTTCTTTCGCTAAGGGGACTCACCCAGTGAATGGGATACAAGCTTGCCATTCTGAATGTTCCTAATATTTAAAAAGCAGTAAAAAAAAGTAATCCCAAAAGTGATTAAGAAAGGAGACTCGGTCGAGTTTTAGGTCCATATAGGCTACACTATGACTGTGAACTTAGATGAAATCCCCTGACTCCCAACTGCCTTGCTCATTAGCCAACTGCAAAAACTTCGGTTCCTGCAGTCCACTCATGAGGAGCAGCTGTCTGGAGTACCTGTGGCCAATCTCATAATCTCTCCTTTTTCTGGCTGCCACAATCCAGCATCTGGCTGCCAATCTCCACTGTAAATGCTGTCCCCAGTCTGTCAGGGATGTTTAGTTCACTATGTCCTCACCAGAAGTCAATAAATAATATATTTTATATACATTTGGTAAACATTTCAAATATACAAAGTGTCAGGTGATAAATGCTCTCATTGCTTAGATTACATGGTTGTGTAAATGCACTGTGATATAAAGTCTTCCTCTGATTGGACTTGATTCCTGGTGACTTCATATACATATGCATGTGGTCTTCTAGCAACAATTTGGAAATCCTTCCAAGAACTTTTTTAGCGTTCCATTCTAGCCTATACTCCTGTGCTTTCCTCATCATCAGACTTCCTAAACACATACTAAGGCTTGATCCAGGTGGACAATGTAGGTCTTACTTACCCATTATTACTGATTAGGATAATATACTGTACATACAAAGCATAAGTTCCAAACTGTTTATTTTGTTGAATATGGAAAGTATAAGGTTATGAGTAGAACTTCTCAACTTGTACAGAAATCTAAAAGACATCTGCTTTGGGTATTTTTTGTTTGTTTGTTTGTTTGTTTAATAATTCAAAGATTCTCTAACTTGTCTTATACAATTGGTCACCTAAGCATTTAGTAATTCACAGTAGGAAATAATATTGATAGATAATATTTTGTGTGTGTTTGTGTGTGTGTGTGTGTGTCTAATACCTGTAGGAAAAACTAAAGTCTTTTTTAAGACAAGTTTGGCTCCTGGTAACTTCATGGACAAATCCACATAGTTTTCTTTGCAGGAGTGTAGAAGCAATTTACCACTGACTTTTTAAGTTTTTTTCTTGCCAATATCATCTATATCTCTGATTTCCTGGTGATCTGCAATTCAATTACTAGCCAAGTCTAAACCTGCTTAGCTTCTTTGGGATCAGCCAATATACAGTTTCAAGACAAGATCATACTTTATGGAGGTACAGCAGAACAAATGACAAAATCAATATAAAGCAAATAAAGCTACAGCATTTTTTTCAAAGACAAGAGAGTCCTATATAAGGATAAGCATTAACTAAAACAAATATGACTTCAAAGCCTCCAATGGCTTATAAATATGCACAGCAAAATATTAATACTCATGGCAGGTTTGATTTATGCTGCTGCCTAAAAATGGATGAAAATAATTTAATACATTCCTGGACATTTATAAAAGTATATTAGGAAAATAGGGAGGAGATACAGAAAAAGAAATCAGTTCAGCTACATGTTCTCCATAACCCTTTTATCAGGCAAAAAGCCCTGGACGGCTGCTTTGTGACATTTTGACAATTCTCCCAGTCAACACAAAGCAAACTTTTTATTCTTTTTATTTCCCTCTCATTTTTCCACAAGAGATTTTTTTTTTTTAGATGCAGTGATGCAATCATGGCTGCAGCTACTAAGTCAGGTTGGGGAGTATGGGGGGGGGGGCTGGGGTGAAAAAAAGGCAAGATGGCGGTCCACTCACTGCAGTTTAAGCCTTGGATCTTTTGGTAATGCATCAGTGTCACGCACATGTACAAAGGGGTCAGGCTATGATTGTTCTGCCCTGGTTGCCATCTTGCCTTTTCTAACCCATCCATCCACAAACACAAACACACACACGCACACATGTGTGCACACACCCACACATGCTACTTGGAAGAGCCTACTGCCACCAATTTCTGTCCATTCTTCACATGTAGAAATACACACACACGTGCGCACACATACTTTGCTCAGGGCAGGTGGAAATCAGGATGACAATCAAAATGATCTTCCTCTGTAGAGACACTCCTTCTCTAGATGTTACCATAATGATTAGCTAATTAGCTAATATCTTCCCCACAGATTTAGTCTGTTGCTAAATCTAACCCCAAATGGTTGATTTTCTGATTCAGATCACCTTGCTTTGCTGTTTGCTATATCCTATTAAACCTCCGCAAGACCCAGTTAAGTGTGGTCTTTGAACAGGGCCAAAGAGTGTTTTCTTACTGGGTTTTCTTTAAAATATTTGGCTGGTGAAAGATTCTGTATGATCTTATTATCTTACTTCACTTCTCAACATGTGAATAAACAGATGCTTGTGGAAAGCAAACCATTAATGTGGCCCCGTAAAGTAGAATTTTTCAATCTCTAATTAAAAATGGAAAAACAACAAAAAGTGTAGCTCTAAGGTTGGAGGGCAAATAATCACAGATTTTCAGGTTTACTTTGCAAGTGCTATGCTTCGCCCAGCCAAATAAAGAGCTGGTAGTGAGAGCTGCCAAACATTTCCATTCTTCTGAGGCTGTTCGGAATGTTATTTTCTGCCTTTTACTTTGCTCTTAGACTGCTTGATCTCACTTACTGTAATGTTTCCTTCCAGCCCTTGTTTCATCTCACTTGCAAGAAGAGTGCTGCTGCCAGTTCTGCCCACATATAGTTATTTTTCTTAAAGCTGCCTTGCCTTTTCTCCCTGTGCTGTGGGAATGAGGAAGAGATTATCTGGTAAATGGAGAGAGGGGGAAAAAAATCAAGACTACTTTTATACTGAGTCAAAGAGCTGATCCATGCAGTTCAGTGTTGTGTATAATCACTGAAAACGGTTCTCTCAGATTTGTTTCTTTGTTAGATTTGTTTTCTGTCTTTCCTTCAGGATTTCAGACTGGAGTCTTTTTCTCACTTCCCTGGAGTTATCTGGAATTAATGCATAGCATGTGTGCTAGTGCTACTTAATAGAAGTTGCAACTTGGATGGTTGGTGCCCATTCCTAACTGTGATGTCACCAAAGTGATGAAAAGGGTGTCTGATCTCATGATGCCTTTCATACTTGGATCACAATATTGCAATGCATGTTTCTTCACTGGTCCTTCCCATAAATGTGTGTAGTAAGGGTCACACAAAGCATTCCTAGGTGTAGTGTGTCAAGTACATCAATGTTGAGGGTAACATCCCTTCTTCGAGCACTGAGTTAGCTCATGGTTTCAAAGGTTTTCCCAGGTCTTCTCTACATGGGTGTCCATGTGTAGACCTTCACTGGCAGAATTTTCTATGCATGCTCACATAAATAATTTGAGAAACCTTCTGAATCTGCTGCCAAGAGTCTTCCAGAGATTAAGACTACTTTTGTTTTAATGATGGAGACTTTCTTTTGCCAACTCAAGTCTATGTTTTTTACTCTCAGACTACAGTCTCTCTATCTCATATGAAGGTGCTGTGGTTTGCACTGCAGTGTGTAAAACCCACTAAGAATTGACAACCAGGAAGACCCAACAGGAGACCGTAGATCAGAGGGAGGCTGCATCTATACTAATATTAGTATTGATTGTTATATATTGTTTTTAGAATTAAACAGATCATCGTTTCATGCTAGTAATACAAAGTTTGAGTTAATTTTTCTATTTTATGAAAGTTAGGAAAGATTGTGAGAAAGTTGGGACAAAGGTAGTTAAAAGGTTATTTCAGAAATAATAATATGGTCCAGTTGCTGAGAAATCTGCTGAAAAGTGCCTCTGCCTTAATTAATTTAGACTGGGAAATTCCTATTCTGATATTCTGTATTTACCCCAGACTACCATTAAAATCTTTTGGAGTGGGGCAGCTATAACAAATTGCAATTATCCTCCTCCTCCTCCTCCTCCTCCTCCTCCTCCTCCTCCTCCTCCTCCTCCTCCTCCTCCTCCTCCTCCTCCTCCTTATTGAAATATATGTCCATCTTGTTTTTGTGGTCTTAGGTGAGGCTTAACAAGGTGGCATGGTTTTCCTCTATAAGACACTTCACATCATCTTGAAACCTTGATTAACAGTTCCAATAACCCAAAAGGGCTTATGTCCAAATACTGCACAAGTACAAGAAGCCCTGTCTACACTGACTAGGACACTGTCAGCTTCACTGTATAGACAGACCAGGAAATTAATTCCACAGAAAGTCTAGCACTACTTTGATTGAAATTGGCTATTAAAATAAAATCTTCCAAGTCTGATTGTGCTGTACCTCCCCCCACTCCCCCTTCTTATGTCTCAGTGAATCAGGGAGGGGTATGCCTGAGCTGTTTCTGAATATTTATTTATTTGTCACATTTATAGAGCTGCCCATCTCACACAAAGAAACTCTTGTTATCATATTTCCCAGAGCTTAAAAAATGATTCAGCCCCTTTTGCCTAGACAACATTCCTGCGTATTTCTGTCAAGGTCATCTTCCTTGTTCTCTACAGAAACACTGAAAAAAGCTTGCATGCATGTGAATGGCTGGAGGAGGCCTCAGAAGCCATAAAAGGCAGTCACGCTCAGAAGCAAAGGGCTACATTGCTTCACAAACCAAATTCCTAGAAGAAGAACAGCCATAGTGATACCTTTTGCCAGGAGCAATTCCTGTGCTGTGCCCACTGATCTATACATATATAGGATATTTTCAACCCCATCTTGAAAGTAGCTCCTCCTCAACTCCAGATTCTTTAGTGTTGGGAATCATGCCAGAGAATGAACAAGAAAGAAAGAAAGAAAGAAAGAAAGAAAGAAAGAAAGAAAGAAAGAAAGAAAGAAAGAAAGAAAGAAAGAAAGAAAGAAAGAAAGAAAATTCATAAACAGATACATGCACCGAACATCTATAGAAACATTTTGCTGTCAGTGCAGGTCTTTCCAAATCTTACATTTTTTCTAATTGTCGTCATCATCATCAACATCATCATCATCATCATCATCATCATCATCATCATCATCATCAATAAGCCCTGGATATGAAGAGCAGAAAAATAATGACAATGAATCATGTCCTTCATCCATGCAGTGGTGTTGACAGATTCTACTTACCAAGGAGCATAGGTGGGCGTGGAATGTTGCAAGTACACCAGACAGCTGAAGAAGGAAAAAAGGTCATTGGAAGAATATATGAAGGATAGTGAAGAAGATGCACTGAAGCTAGTACACCATGAAGGCTTACTGAATACTGAAGACACCAAACTGGCCTACAGGAAAGAACAAATAAAGAATAGAAAAGAGACATGGCAAGGAGTATTACGTGCCCAGTATACCAAAAAAAAAAAAAAATTAGCAGGTGAAGCAGATAACAAGAAGACCTGGCAATGGCTAAGAGCAGGAAAATTGAAGAGAGAGACAGAGGGGCTAATTCTGGCTGGACAAGACCAAGCCTTAAGAACAAATGAATACAAAGCCAGAATTGAGAAGACAACAACAGACAGCAAATGTCGCCTCTGTAAAAAAGCTGAAGAAACAGCAGACCACCTAGTCAGCCGCTGCAAGGAGATCACACAGACTGACTACAAACAACAGCATGATAAAGTAACCACAATGGTGCATTGGAATATCTGCCAGAAATACCATTTGCCTGTAGGCAAGAACTGGTGGGACCACAAAACAGACAAAGTAATAGAAAATGAAGAAGCTAAAGTGCTCTGGGACTTTAGAATTCAGACAGACAACCACCTGCCCACACAACACCCCAGACCTAACAACTGTTGATGAGAAAGATAAAAAAGATAAAGATAAAGTCTGGATAGTGGACATTGCAATACCTGGAGGCAACAGAATAGAAGCAAAGGAACTGGAGAAAATCACAAAATATAAAGACCTGCAAGGAGAAATAGAAAGATTGTGGCAAAAGAAAGCAAAGATAGTACCAATAGTAATAGGCCTCTTGGTGCAATGCCAAAACATCTGGAGCACCACTTGAAGACCATCAGCATTGACAAAATCACCATCAGTCAATTGCAAAAGGCAGCTTTACTTGGAACAGCTTACATCCTGCAACAATTCCTTTAACACCATCAAACAACAACACCTGCCTATCCCAGGTCCTTGGGAAGGACTCGCTAGGTGGATAAAAATGCCAAATCCAGTCTAAACATCTGGCTGACTGTGTGACCAACAATAATACTAACTATTGGTTAGTTTTATATAAAGCAAAATGGCATTGGACCAATAAGTTTGTTAAAATTTGGTTTCCGACTCAAATAGGGAAATATATGCGATACAGATGAAAGCCAACCTATGACTCATTTTCTTGTTCAATTAACAAGTGATTTAGTGCTTTCTTGGCAGTAGATGAGGATTTGAAAAGTCCTAATATGTAATCAGTGCTGTATTTCACTATTTAGGCAATTCCCCATTGCAGGCCTAAGAAACACTGAGATGTGCAAAGAGCTTTTTATATATGCTTAGAGGCAATTAAGTATTTCTGAGCAATGCCAAGTTAAAGGAAGTACAGAAACAAAATTGCCTTGAAGGAATAAAACTACTTTGAATGCTGTTGAAATTATTTCAGTGGGATAGGGATAGATAGATTTTTGTTGATTTGTTCGACATAAGTTAATATTTCAATAATGGGTGACACAGACCAATTGGATAAATGGCTGATGTCCTATACTTATGCAGTCTGTTAGGACATAGCTTTGAAATCCAGCTGATCCCTTGAAACGTTAACATGGGTTCATTCCACAACATTTTGCAAAGCACTATGTGCACTTTATTGCAAAGTTCTGGACATTCAACACAACAGGTTGCTAAGAGCCAGTAGCTGCTGTTCTCTGATCTTATCATATATGCACTTAGGAATAAAATATATGGCAGAATTACTCATTGCTGCAAGTGTGATTTGCTTTTTAGTCTTAAAGACCAAAGTAGAAACTTGGAAACAGAAAGGGAATGTTCCGTTAAATAGTTGAACTGTGGAGAGATAAAAGGGAATGTGCTGCTCCCCCTGGACCTAATTAAGAAAAGATGCAAGAACAAAAGCTATGAAGAAGACCCCTTCTTTCTGGCAAGTGATATCCAAAATTGCACCATCCTAGATCATATCGCTAGAAGGTGAGGTGGCTAGATGCTATCACTGATAAGCTTACAAGAAAGAGACAGTTATTGCAAAATGATGTCTATCAAATCACAAAGAGTTAGAAGTGACCAAACCAAAGAACAGTAATATCAGCTACATGAGTTTACTGGTCACAAAATGATTTGTCAACATGTCCTTACTAGGCACATCATTTCCTTGCAATCTCTCCAAGGCTGTAGAATGATCAGGGTGCCACACTACATATTACACTGCCCATGACAAAAATCACCATCACATAGGCCTATTCCACATTGTGGAAATAAAAAGATTATGAAAAGCTGATAGAAATATCTGACAAGAAGCCACAGAAATTCTGCTGTATGCTTAATTCTCTTAAATTCAGCACTACCCTCTCCAACCCAAAGGTCAAGAGACAACTTCTTGCTAGTCTCCAAGTAGCCTCCAGTGATCTCACAGCCTCTTACATTCCTAATTTACTACAAATGGGATGCAAAACTATGAGACAGTACTGCCATTTTGGACATATTCTACCCAATTAATGATTCCAAAGTAAACCAAGAGAAGTCCCCCCGCCCCCCACAACACTCTAGGAACTGCCTGAATAAAGTGTGGCATTTCTTTTTTCTTTTCAGCAAAAAAAAAAAAAAAAAAGACTAAGTTTAGCAGCATTTCTGTGTAAAAAGCTGTAAGCCTCTCTAAGGAGAGAGAGTCCCAAGGAATCACATTTACAACCGTTCTCACTGCACAGCGGAGCCATTATAGTAACAGCCTGGAAGAGTCTGATCAGTCAAACAAGCTATATGCCCTCAGACCATCCGGAAAAGAATGTACTCTGTTAACTACCTCATTGGTTGGGGCAGCAATTCAGTTTGGATTTCTATGCTTTCTGAGCATCCATGCACTAATATTTGTGAAAATGACAGCACTTCAGCTACTATGTTTTATTTGAAAATGGGGCTGGAGGAAGGAGAAAGAAAGGACCAAGCATAGGGAGAGATGGGCAATTACTGTAACTACTGTACCATGTTATCCTATTACTGCTATGTGCAAAAGTTTCTGAGCTTTTGCTTCCAAAATGTCATGTCAGACAAGACCTGGATTACTGTTGAATTTTTTTAATCTTCTGAGAAGAGAAGGCCAACATTTTTATAATAGGCTGGAAGCATTGATACTCTATTGTTGGTGACAATACTGCAGCTTTTCAGGTTCTTTCTCGGCACTGGGTGCATTGTCGATTTGACATTTTCTGTTCTGAGTCATTTAAAACTATATCTCCAGGAACTGGCTATTAACAATATATGGCTAAGATTTCAGAGACCCAGGCAGAGGCTTTCTCTGTGGAATTATATAGTTCAAAATGGAGATACCAACACGTCACTGCACGCAAAGGCTTACATCAATAAAGAAGTGCAATCCAGCCTTTGTAAGCTAGTTCAGCTATTCATACATGAATTCATACATTGTCACTTTTAAAAGGAGCCCATTTCCAGCCCAGGAGGGGATATTTTGATTGGAAACACACTTCAGAGCAGAAAGGGTTAAACCCACCCTATTTGCAGTCTGCCATGATTGGCTGTTATTATTTTTAAAAAAGAACAACAATGTGTTGGGAGACTGCTGGTGCATCTGTAGCATAACATTCTCATTTGACCTTTAGTCAAACAATTATTCAGCTTTCAGAACTGAGCACTGGTGTCCATCCCTTTGTTCGCATGAATGTGAATGTAAAACTCAAAAGGCAATCTAGGGTTTGCACTAGATAAACGTTTCCCCAGCCTTTTCTCATCAGCATTGCACTACCTTTTCCACTATGGAATTACAGAAGATAATTGAGCAACAGGAAGCACATTGTTGGAATAATCACATTTTATATCTCATGCCAGCAATGAAGTAGATGAGAGAGGGCTTTCTTCTGGATTCCCCCAATGCTAAATTATGCACTCCCTCAAGAACTGCATTTTGCCCTCAACCTCTTAACATTTAGAAACTATGTGAAGATGTATCTCTTCCACCAGATTTTTAATTATTTTTTATTTTACGTTTAATTTAAATTAGGATCTGGTTGTGTTTAGCCAGAAGAGGTGCAAGTTTAGTCTAAAGAATAGGGAAGACATGGTCACCATCTTTCACAACTGAAGGATGGTCACACAGAAAAAGGAGTGGGCTTAATTCTCCATTGGTCCAGAGGACAGGATTATAAACAGATTTCCTAAAGCTACAAGGAAACTTCAAGCTAGATATCAGAAGGAGCTTCCTCACTGCACCCTATCAACCAATGGGACAGGCTGCCACATGGACTGTTGGGTCTCCTTCAGTGGAGGTTTTCAAACAGAGGCTGGATGGTCATCTGCCAGACATGCTCAACTGAGTGTTGCACTGAGGGGGGGAAATGACTAGATGGTGAGTAAGGTCTCTTGCAATTTTAGGATTCTAGATTCTCAATTTCAAAATTTGGGATTTCATTTTGGGGGGGGGTTGGTTTTGTTTTTAATTTTTGTTAACTATCTTGCTAATGTTTGCTTAAGTAAAAAGATGGGGTGTGAGATAAATAAACAGAAATAGAAATGACATATTTGCGCTTCTGCATTCAATTCTTATATGCTCAGTCCCTTCTGATAGACATTCACTCAATGGCTGTTATATGTTCTCTTTCCCCACCCTTGCCTGCAACTCCAAGGTAAACAGGATAGTGGACTGATGTGGTAAAGAGTTAAAGATTTATTATGACATACCCTTTCACGAATTAAAGCTAGGCACCTGTTTTGCCAAATGTTTTGCCACAGTAAATTGTGGGCAGCAAGTTCTGGAATTTGGAGGCAGCCAACATAGCAATGCGATGAAAACAAAAGTGATTTATTGGATGAGCCCAGCAAGGAAAAAGAATGTATTAAAGGAAAATGATACAGAGCTAAAGATGAACTTTTACATCCTTACAGCTGTTAGAACTCCCTTCTTCTCCTGTTCAGAGAACAACAACAAAATAAGGCCAGTTGAAGTATAGCATTTTCCTAGGGTCCAGTACAGACTGAGATTCCACCTCTCAGAAAGCTCCCAAACTTTTTGTAATATACCATTTTATGATCCTAATTAGGTATTTCTATTGCTTCTATTCATTCACCAATTAGCAGTCAGAAATATCTGTCTGGTACCAGCTTCGCATAAGATGTATGTCTCAGAAACAGAAAGTAACAAAAAAATGGAGATTTATGTATGTATATATGTATGTACAGTATGTATTTATTTATTATATTTATATAGCTGCCCATCTCATGAAAACATGACTCGGTGGTGTACAAACATAACAACAGTTAAAACTACATAACAATCTAAAAACAATCAAACATAAATAAAATAAAAAACATAAAACCCAAGATTGAAGGAGAACAACAGTCACTTGACCTCATACAGCCACCTTGCAGATTCCCCATGGGAGCCTCAAGACTGAAGGAAAAAACATGTTTTGAGGGCTTTCCAGAAGGCTAATAAAGATGGGGCTCACTTCACCTCAAGGAGAATGATGTTCCAGAGGGTGAGGGCCACATCAGGAAAGGCTACCTGGGTCCCACCAGATGGAGCTCTTTTGAAGACAGGGCCCACAGCATATCCCTCCTGCTGGAACTGGTGGGACAGATACATGTGATCAGGAAGAGGCGGCCCCTCAGATAACCTGGTCCTATGCCATGTAGGACCATTTCTGGCTTTAGAAGTCAGAAACAGCACCTTGAATTGTACTCAGAAGCAAACTGGCAGCCAATGCAACTCATGGAACAAAGATGTCCTCCTAGGAACACATATAACTGTCACACAGCCACACTGCACTAGCTGCAGCTTCCAGATGTTCTTCAAGGGCAGCCCATGTAGACTACATTACAGTAATTCATTCTGGAGGTGAACAGCACATGAGTGCTTGTGAGTACAGCCTCATGGTTCAGAAATGGGCAAAAGTGGTACACAACATGAAGCTGTGCACAGGCCTTCCTAGCCACAACTACCACCTCCTCCTCAAGTAGGAGTCATGAGTCTAGAAGGACCCCCAGATTGCCCACTGAGCCTGTCTGGGGTAGTGCCACACCACGTAGTGCCAAAGATGGTGTATTCCCAGAACCAGAAGGCCCCAAAACCCAGAGCCACTTAGTCTATATGGAGGTGCTTTAAGCAGTCTGAAGTATAAAAAAGGTTTTATACTCAGACATGGTGCATTCTTCACCGTGATAAATATTCACAATATTTGTATTATAGCAACATGGATAAATACAGTCACATTTATGCATAGATTCAAGCCACTTCCCCAGCCCTTGACTGAACTCCCAAATGTGATGGACACTTGGGGGGGAAACATCCAGTAAACAGGAGAGATGCAAACATTTCATTTCCAATCAGCTGGGGTACAGCCAGGAAAACATTAAACAAGCTAGAACACTCTAGATTTGTGTGAAACAATAAGATCACTCTGTCCACATATCTTTAGTGCTTATATATTTGGAAATGTAGCTAGAAGAATGCTAGAAAGCAAGGGAATTAACATCAGATGAAGCAGAATGATTACTCTGGGGGATAATTTGGAGTGGAAATATAAAAAATAATCCTAGTTTAGATAATTAGATTTTTTTTTTAAGTCTAAAATACAGCAGTTCACAACCACTAGAGACCTTTGCCCTAAGGTGAAAGAAGACTGGACATCAGATATTGTGGCTTGAGATATACTTGTTAGTATCTCTTTATTAAGCATCATATCAACCATAAATGGCTGACATGTATTTGCTGATATATATTTTGCTGCATTCTGCAGACTTCATCCAAATAAAGCAAATCATGATTTCATTTTGCGTAGGCTACATTATAAGAGCAACCACACAATAATATTTAAATATATCTATTTATCAAACCAAAGAAGACCATATTAAAACTACATTAGCTTATCCAAGTTGACAAGAACAAATTTAAAAAGAAAAAACTCAACAGATCTCAGGTAAGCTATAATCATGTGTCAGAACAGAAAGTGCTGGAACAAACAGATAAATCACCAAGCACTAAATCATGAGTGGAATGTAAATCTGTGAAGAATTCAACCGAGATTTTAACATTGCATAAGGAAATTACCCAGATTAAGACAGTATTTCAAGCAAATTAAGTTTGCTTGCACGTAGCTGTCATTTTCAAGGCTGGACCTATAAATGAGGTAGATGTATATTACCAATCTTTTCACCACATGAATGGCTAGGGAGTACAACTCTATGGAAACCATTTGAGATCTATCTATCTATCTATCTATTTTCAAATTTATATATGCCACCCATCTCACTGTACAAGTGACCCTAGGCAGTTGTTATATAGGCTTTATCCCACCAGCAGAAAGGACTAGAGTGATGGTTATACCCTTTAGACAAAAAACCACATGTAGGGAATAACCATGTGTAACCAGAATAATTCAGCCTGGAAAGCATAGTAATCTTATCCCAGGGAGAACAATGAAGGTGAGATCAGATTCTCCCCCCCCCCCCACACACACACAAATTGCTGTCTGTTTCACTACAAAAGAAAAAATAAATAAATAGTTATTTGATTACAAAAGGCTTGTCAGATGAAGAAAAGGCAGAGGCTGTGGTGTGAATGGTCAAACTGGGCAATATAATATCTGCTTCAGAGAAAAACAATTGAGAAATATGAATTTCACAAGATGTGGAGATAACAAGAAAAAGAAGTAGAAGAAGGGAGAGAGAAACTGATATTAGCATTCCTTCCTTAATGCTCTTTTGAGAGTTCAAAGAAAATGCTGACTGCCTAAACACGCATGATGAATACCAAGCTGGAAACTCACCTACTTAAGAGAGAAGAAAGAAGAACCATTCAAAGGGGATGGGGGGGGGGGGGGCGGGGAGGATACAGGAAAACAAGAATGAATCAGAATTTTTGGTTTCCTAGACTAGTGATAGGTTTAGATACAAAAAAATTGCCATTTCAAGGTACAAAAGAAATCAACAGTGCTTGTTTAACAAAAGAACAGAATATACACTGGTGGTAAGATTTACACTACTTTATGATGCTCTTATTTCATAGGGCTTTCAATGCAATAGTTAGTAGAGAGAAGCTTGATTAGATTGCAGTGGGAAGAAGGCTATCATTTACAAAGTAGTAAACACGTGTTCCTTCTCCCAAGATATTATCACTGTGGTGTAGTAGGAGGGCAAATTAAGTAGAAAGCAGAGGAGAGAACAAGAATACTCGAATGGGAGTAATGAGAGAAGGGGTTCTTCAGGTGTGAGGGAAACTAGACTATCTAGAAGAAACTCCAAAATTCAACCTGAAAAAAATCAGGAACACATGTTTACTACTTTGTAAATGATAGCCTTCTTCTCACTACAATCTAATCAAGCTTCTCTATACTAACTATTGCATTGAAATAAGAGCATCATAAAGTAGTGTAAATCTTACCAACAGTGTATATTCTGTTCTTTTGTTAAACAAGCACTGTTGATTTCTTTTGTACCTTGACATGGTATATTTTTTGCTGTGAAAGTTGTATGGACATGATATTAAGTTTGGGTATCAGGTGATGAGACCTCCCAGGTCAGAACACATTCAACATTCTAGAAGAGTGTTGAACATTCTCACATAGAATTGGAGATGCTGACATAGCCAAGACCAAAGCCACAAGAAAATCTGGTTACCATGGTTCCAGTTTTGAAAGATAATTCCCTTGTGTTGCAAAGATATAGGTTGTAAGAAGTATGACCTGAGGGGAACATGAAACTGAGTCTACTAAATAGGATGTCTTAGTAATAAATAAACATAAGTGAATCATAGTGGTCCAACTTAATTCAGATGACTACAAATTTCAGATGGCAGTAATAGCTGATAAGGGTTTGTTTGTTTGTTTGTTCGTTCATTCATTCATTCATTCATTCATTCATTCATTCATTCATTCAAATAGGTACTCACCTATAATTCAATAAATGACAGAATCATATACATTAGTATTAGTGACTATAGCATAAAAATCATGTATTGACTATAGGTTCTGTAACCATTGGGGAATTTTTATAGAAAATTTCAAGTGATATTAAATGTAACATCAACAAAGAATTTAATACTACTAACGGGCAATTGATATGCAGTGGTTGGGGAAATAGACAAAACTTGAATTTCTGGAAGATTTGGATGGGATACATGCTATAATAGAGGAGATAGTTTAATATAGTTTCAAGAAGAAAATTCTTTGTTCATTGCCAATACTTCAAGCAACATAAATATGGGCTTTACTCCTTACTATCATCATATGGACCACAGTGGAATCAAACTGATCATATCATAGGAAATAGAAGACAGAGAAGAATAATTTGGTTAGACAGGGCACTTCCAGGTATGGATTGTAAAATATATCATAGTGGCAAATATTTAGGTTAAACTTAGAAATTAGAGAAAGTAGGCAGATCAACAAATTACCAACATTTCAAAAAGGCAAAGTTCCAAGTAGCTTTTAGAACAAGCTATCATGATAGCCAGGGAAAGACAGAAGATGAAAGCATTGGACAATGAGAAGGACATATGACAATTGAATGCACAATGTCAATGTCAAATAAGAAAGAATAAGAAAAGATACCTCAGTCAAGGATGTCAGCACAAGGACAGAGAGATAGAAATAGAGATAGAGATAGAGATGATATAGATAGAGATGATGTGTCATGTCAGAGAAATCAAAGATGTGTATAGCTAAGCCAGGATTACAAAAGAATAATCATGGAAGAGACCTCATAGAAACAAATGAGGTTTCAGAAATATGGCAAGACAATGCCAAAGTCCTTTACAAATGGAAATATAGAATGACAGAATGATATATGTAGAAATAGAATATATATGAGAATTGACTTCACCAGAAGTTTGACAAGTAGTGGACTAGTTATCAGATAGAAAAGCAGCAGGGGAGTTGCTTAAAACTGTAGCAGGAGCAGTTAAAGTGCTAACAGCAATGTAGCAACAAATATGGAAAAAGACTATGTTTTTAGGAATTGATAAGAATCTCTATGTATAGCTATGCTGAAGAAAGGAAATGTACAAATTTCCACATCATAGCACTAATTCTTCATACAAGTGAAGATTTCCTTGAGATTTTACAAAGAAGAGTAGAAACACAAAATGAGAAAAATGCCAAATGAAGGTTTTACAAAAGCAAGAGGAATATAAAATCACATTGCTAACACAGGATGGGTACTGGAAATAGCAAGAGAATACAAGAAGAAGATTTACTTTTGCTTAATTAACTAGAGCAAGGCCTTTAACTCTGTTGATCACATCAGAATGTGGAACATATTAATTTAAGATAAATGGATGTTTCAGAACTATTCTTTTGAGGGAACTTTTTGATAAAAACAAGCTACTCTAAGAACTGTATTTAGAATAGAATTTATGAGTTGTGAAGGATATGGAAAGGAGTGAGACAGGGATCTATATTGTTCTCATATATGTTTAACATATGGCAAATATGTTATAAGAATGGGAAGATTGAAAGATATGACAGCTAGGATCAAAACTGACGGTCAAAATGCTAATAGTTTCAGATACAGTATACAGATTATACTGGTTGGTTAGCTGAAAGTAAAGCCTCAAACACTCATTATGAATGTAAATTAATTAATTAATCTATTTATTTATTTATTTGTATGCCGCCCATCTCCCCCAGTGGGTGACTCTGGGTAGCTCACAATAAAAGTAAAAGCCTCAAACAGTTAAAAAATAAATATCCCCATTCATTCAAGAGAACTTCTGAGACTCCACGTAGGCTTCCCATATTCATATTTCTTAGAAAATAAATGCAGTTTGTGGTTGCAGCCCACTGATTTTATTTTGTAGTGTTCTTTCCTCTGCACAGATTCAAGTCAAGGACAAGGTAATAAAGAGCACTTTGGAGGGCTACAGGTGGCAGTGGGGATTATCCTGACAAGTTTAATTTCAAATAAGTAGGGATTTGGGACTGTCCGTGCCCACCATATCACAGCCCCTGTCTCATTGGAAAACATATGCTAGAACTACATGTTCCCAGAATTCCAAATGTGCCCACTATCACCCGAAGTTCATTATCTTTTCTTTTCCCCCCAGACTCAACAGTCACACTGTTGCTGGATAATGAATTCCTCCTCCTCCTCCTAACAGAGAATTTAAACAGGAAATATTAAGTGCATCAGACGCTTCAGCAGTTCGAGTCCAGCCTTCGCGTTAACAGGGTGAGCTCCTGTTTCCTCCCCGGTTCCTGTCAACCCAACAGTTCAAAAACTCACGTGAGTAGATAAATGGGTACTCTCACTCTGGTGGGAGGAAAAATCCTGGCGGCACCTTGCAAAAGGAGTCAGGAGCAGTTGCCAGTAAACGTGAAAAAACAGCGCTTGCCCAAAAGGGCATGAAGCAATGGAAACCCCGCCTTCTGAGCTCACCAGCTGGGCTCTGCTCTAGGAAGGAGGCACTGGGAAACCACTTCCAGAACACCTTGCCCTGAAAACTGCAAAGGACTCATCCAAAGCAGTCACTGCAGAGTCGGTAACAACTGAGCACAGATAAAAAAAAAAAGAGAGAGATAGGTACACCTTCAATCCCAGCTTGCTAACATAAACGTTGTATGACTTTCCAAGGGTCTGAGGAGGTATCCACTGATCTGAAACCATTCATTTCCCAAGAAATCCTAGAGTAGTTATAATAATTTTCACTAATTGGAATGGGAAAGACTTCAAAAACAGAATGGATGAAAAGAAAACCCCACTTCACCCATTTCCATTCTTAGCACGAATAGAACCTCCATGTATTCTCCACCAACAGTAGTTCTCTTCCACCTAGAAATAAGAACAATCTCTACCTCTCATTATGTAGATATTACTGTGCACTTATGCAGTCATTTCTAAATCACTTCTGAGACAGCAACAATGGAATAAATATTTTAAAAAATGAAGGAAAAGTAATAATTCCAATTTCTGCTCTACCCAGGATTTGCTGGCACAGTTAGGAACTGATCATCCCTCTGCCCCAGGTTTTCCTTCATCCTCTTAGAATTTCTTTGTCTAAAAATAAGAGTGCTTTTCCAAGCTTACCTCACCCCACTCCACTGCAGGATAGATGTTGGTCTATTTTTTTTTTCTCATTCTCCTTTAAAGCAATTTGGACTAAATGACATAATCTACCTTATTCTTTGGCTCTGCACAAAAGGATACCCTATTATAAAAGGATATCCTATTATAAATATTGTTCTCTCTCTCTCTCTCTTTTAAATTCACAGTTCAGTAGCAATTGTGCTTGTCAAACAAAAGAACATTAGCAAGGGGAAAAAAAAAAAAGCTTGAGCTTGTCATTAAAATAGAGATAGAGGAAGTTTATACCAGCCAGCCATTGACAGAATAACAGTATTTCAGAGGAGACATCTAAGTGTATCTGAAATTAAAGCTCCTCTGAAAACAAAGATGCATTGTGACTTGAAACTAGAAGCAGAAAAGCATCTTTCTTTCTTTCTTTCTTTCTTTCTTTCTTTCTTTCTTTCTTTCTTTCTTTCTTTCTTTCTTTCTTTCTTTTTCACAATACAGGTGCAGAAAGAAAAGCTGAATTGGCAATTGCCTTGTCAGCATTCTTCCAGGGATGATTGAAAACGCTGAATGCCATTGTCTTTCCACATGGTGAGGAAGCTAATGTCAAGGACACTGTTCAACCTTACATTTTTTTTAAATAACTGAAGAGAACCAAGAGAAGAATTAGTGCTCATGAAAAGCCAATGTCTCTTTCATTTTTTGATTTATACTTGCTGAAAAAAAAATAGTAAATGAGATTGCAGACAAGGTGATGAAAAGCCATGCCTTTCAATAGGATTGCCTCTTTGAGCTTGAGTCATGTAAGATGGGGAAATTACAACTGAAACACCTTTCTTCTTGGAAATGGAGCTAAACAAAGGATGAAGTAGGCAGTCAAGGGTAGCACACTGAAAGATCAGGAGAGCTACTTGGGTGGGTCACTGAGAGCTTGCTGTTGAATTTACAGACTGAAATGGAACAAAGGATTGAGAGTCAGATGGAAACTGAATGAAGGCAGAATTCTTTGACTGGATCTCTCACCACAGTAATAAAGACTTATGGTACAATTTCTATGTGTTTTGCAACATGTCTGTTAATTGCACAATAACAAATCATTCCTTTGTTCCACTTCATTCTGAATTTACATAAGATTGAAAAGCTGACTTTGTTCAGCTTTTAAAGATCCATCCTTAGGTGGAGTTGTGGGTTTTGTTTTTAACTTTCAGCAAGTATTGATAAATCCTGTTTATATTATTTTAAATGTCACTGTGTTAACATATATTTATTGCATATATGAATGACTGTTATTGTAGAGAGCCATGGAAAAGGCCTTGAAGAGAATATTCAGAAACTGTTACCGAAACAAGGCCAGAAGAGTTTCTTAAGACCTGGAAAAGGAGATAGTATTAGGAAGAGATTCAGGCTGGCTCCTCCCTGATTCAATGGGGTATAAGAGGGAGGGAAGATACAACACAAGCAGACTGGTAAGATTCTGTTACTACAGCTTATCTCAACAAAGTTTAGTTCTAGTCTTCCTGTGGAGTCTGATTCCTGGTCTGAACAACCTCATAGGGGTGAGGTGATACATAAGGTTATACATAGGTCTGAGGTTATACATTATACATAAAAAGGTATCTTTGCAGATCTTTTTTCCTCTGTACAGTTATTGTAAAAGACCATTTTCCCAACTTTTCAAGAATACAGAGATAACAACATCTGCTCTTGTTAAATGGTGTTTATTTTCTGTATTGATTTATTAGAGGCTTTTATGTTACAAACAGCTGACAGAGTCTGAAGGTCAAGCCAAAGGAGACAGTGGGCAGCATCTTGGAAGAACATTCCAAAGGAATCATAGCATCTGTTGGTATCTTTGCTTTGGGTGTTGAACCTGCCCAAATGAATCGGACAATGACAGTAAGCTTTGATGCCACTATGAGTGACTCTAAGTGGCTTACGAAAGCAAGCGTGTGTGTGTGTGTGTGTGTGTGTGTGTGTGTACATAAATACTTACAGTACATAATTTTATATTATATGTGTATATAAATATGCATCATAAATATCATGCTCATAAATCATTCTAATACCAACATGTAGTAGTGGTGGAGTAATGGCAGCATTTTTATTTCATCCTAGGTACTACCTTCATCCCAGCCAGATATTTAAGAGCTTTCTAATGAAGACCCTGTGCTTTTTCTGAGTATAGCTGATTCCACAGAAGAGGACCGCAGAGGGTTATGGCAAAGAGATTGTTTTTTGTGTGTGATGCAGTCAGAATGAATCTGCAGACCAAGCAAACCAGCCAAACACCTCTACATATTTCAGTGCAGTTTCCCTCTTTGTATATGCAAGCCATGCAGAGCAAGGGTGATTTGTGTTATTCCCTTGACCAGACTTACTGTCATGTACTCCAGCTGCCATTGACAGTCTGTCTCTCATAGCAGATGAGTTCTGTTGTTGAAAGATTTGTAAGCTGGACTGTTTCTGTGAACACTGATACAAAGCTGGAATAAATACAGTACTAGTGGGTGGAGTGAAGTTGTACCGGTTTATGTTATGATCTGCTTGAACTGAATTACACATTAGTTATAAGGTCCTGAGGCAAATAATCCCAAAGAAACTTTGCTTTTCAACTTTCTTTGCTCCCAGATGCCATGCTCCATAGTTTACTGGGCTTCTTCTTCTTCTTTGGGGTGGTTTCTAAATGATAAACATTTTGTGTAGAGTGGTTTCATTTTGGGCTATAAGAAGGACAAGGCTATTTCTAAATGTCTTCTGTTATGGCCATTACAGCCCAACCTACACACATCTTCTGCCTCCCTGCGTCTTTTGGTAATGTTAGAACTCTTTAAAGATTCTATAAGAAGTGTAAGTCATGTCCACTTCTTTTTCGTAGTTTTCTTTTTAGGAAATAATAATGATTTCCCCTCACAACAGAGGAACTCATTGATTCCAAAGTTCTGGGTCTCAACAGATCTGGGCTTTTGAACTTGGCTAAGAAGAAAGTTGAAAAATATATCTCAGAGGGTTTTCAGAGGGAAGTCATACTATTGTAGCTCAGTTGAAACTTCAAATTGTTCAAGTCAGAATGCTAGATCTTCATAGACCAGCTGAATAGATTTTAGCTTCTGTTTGTATACATATGTGTGTCTGTATGTGTGTGTGTGTGTGTGTACAGTTATCATAAATCAATTTCCAATCTACCAGTGAAGGTACACAAAGGTGTCCACAGGGTGTGATCAAAAAAGTAAAGATCATACCATAATGGGCACCATCTTGATCTTTTTGACCTTATACCCCTGACCAGAAAGTTATACGATAATTTAAGGAAGAATTCACTCTAGATGGTAGAGCTTATTGAGAGTATGATATAGTTATGTTTAGCTAGCAGATATTTACTTGAGTGGAAGAGGACAAGTCTAGCCCAAGACTTTCCTGAAGTGAATAGGATGGTATCATCCCATAACATCTTCAAAGTTGACCATAAAAGCAAGTAAATCTTATTCCAACATTTTTTTTTATGGGGAAACATCCTTTTTTACAGCTGTAGGGGCTATGCCAACTGCTGGTTTATGAACAAGTGGGATTCATATGGGGTAAGGATAAAATGAAATGACAAACAAGTAGAAGGTGTATTAGGTGGGAATTGTAAGGTTTACCCCGTTTGTCTAAAGAAAATCTCGTGACACTTGTGTTCAACAAAGAAGTTTACTTAAATGTAATGTACATAATTGCAGACAAAGCCAGGACTGGCTTGGCACATTTTACAATACAATTTATAGTCCCCCTGTTCCCACGCTTTGCTCCATTGCTATATTACAAACCACCCGCAGTAATTCCCCCCTTTGCCGAAATGGCAGATTCAGTTCAGTTCTTTTGTCTTTGATTTCTTTTACCCCACGGGCATGGTCGCACCTTCATTAGTTCTTTCTGTTACGTGCAAAGCTGGGGTTTTCCTGATCACGCGCTGATCACTTTGCCGCTCGCCGCCACTCAACTCTTTGTCCGCGGCACCCGAGGCTAATTGGCGCCAATTCAAAACATCCGCTCTGCGGTTTTAGTTAAGCAGTCCCAGCTGGCCCATTAAACAGTTCGTGGTAGTTCCATGTTCCCTTTTTCCTTTGCTTGCGCTCGGGCGGTGAAACTGACTCAGCGCAGCTGGGCAAGTCCCTAGCTGTGCCGCGCCGGCTGAATCTGACAGGAATAAAATAAAATGAGAAAACTTAAAAAAAAAAAAAATCTCTCTCTTTCCTATCCTGGTTAGTGTGGCATAAGATTCCACAGCATGGAAGGAGCTCCTATCTAAGCATCTTTCTCTGCTCAGCTGATACCACTCATTAGATAAGGAAAAATGTGTGCAAGGACAGTAACCGCACCAACAATAGGAAGCAGGACAGAAGAGTGGACATCCTTGCTGAGATAGAAAATGAGCTTGGGGCTTCATGCTTTCTTTCTTCTCTACAGGTTTCTAAAGTTTGAAACAAAGCAAATCTTTGCTTTCCTGCAAGAACTTTCAGTAATTTTGTTAGAGAGAGATAAGTAGCTTGATACTTCAAGTGGGGATTGTGGAAATACAGAAGACCAGAATACATCTGTGTCTGGTATTTGTGTATAAGTGTGAGATGTGAATGAGGCATTTTAGTCTCATGTGTCAAGGCATGTTTCCTCCTTGTGTCTGCCATCTTCTGTTGGAATAGTCAGTTGATGAGGTAACCATCACCTAACCACCACAATATTGCATCATCACCATAATCACAACCATATTCACAATGGTTCACAATCATAATCAAATTCTGCTTCTGTCACTCTCAGTTCTTCATTATGAGCAGAGGCATATGTGGAGCTGAATGACTTTTTCAGTTCTTATTCATTCAGAATGAAGAACAGAGTTTCAACAGAATGTTAAAGATCTGCAAAAACTGGGAGGTTACTAAGTTTCAATCTATATATTATTTCAGAGAGATGTGGGTTAACCCAGTTCATAATGGACTTCACCAACCAATTCCTGAAACAATTTCTTATGAATGGGACAGGGTGGATGAATGAAACATTTGCACTCAGATTTTCAACGTTGCTTTTAATGCAGCTGCTTCATTTGTGTCAGAGCTCTGACATGCATTAAAATAATAGTTTTATCCACAGCTAAAATAATTATTCATAGCAATGCATCATATGCTAGATTTCTTTGGTGTAAGCTGAAAACCTACCCATTTGGAAAACCTGCTGAAGTTTGAACTATTAAGATTGAGTGACACATTCCTAACAAGAAGTCATTAAAATGAATTGCTTGGTCAGTTTGCAAAAGAAAAAGCAGAGGGTTGCACGTACGCTTTGCATGACAGTGCAATATGATATATGGCATTATTTAAAGGATGATTAATGAGAGTGGCAAAATATGAGAGAATAATCAAATACTTAGCATCATTACAAGGCTATTATTCTAAATAAAAGCTTGTAAAAACTTATCCCTACAAACTTAGGGTTGCATCTTTCTGCAGCTCTTCTCATTCCATAAGGGAAGAGGTGTTTTTGGAAAAATATGAACAGAGGACAGGATGAAAGAAAAAAAGAGTCGTTGGTTAATTGATTATGCCCATCCAATAAGATCTGACAAGGTCAGCATGCTTTGGGTCCATCTATTAAGCAGTACTGTCTTGTAGAACTCAAGGGGCCTGCCTTCTCTATCATAGCACCTGCTCTCCACATTAGCATTCCTCACCCCCAAGATCCAGACAGTCCTGATGCCATTGTCTTTCAAGGACCTGGCTTTTTCCTCATGTCCTAGGCTCAGATGGGAGTGGACCCACTATGGAGGAGATGTTTATGTATTCTAATGGTTATAGACTTTCCCTAGTATGAGCTCTTGACATTTATTTATTTATTTGTTTGTTTATTCATTCATTCATTCATTCATTCATTCAATTTATATAGCCATCCATCTCACATTTGTGACTCTGAGTTATTTACAATTAAAAACCTAAACAATGCCAAAATCAATCAATCAATCAATCAGTCAATCAACCAACCATACAAACAATGCAAACATTAAAAAGAATTAAAAAACATACAGTACAGTCACCAGGACAGCACAGTCATTCAAGAACAGTATAGCCATTTTATGGGCTCCATATCATTCTCTGATCCCCAGGCCAGATGGCAAAGCCAAGTCTTTAGGCCCTTCTGGAAGGCCATCAAGGTAGGGACCAGCCTTATCTTTGGGGGAATGATTTGTAAATTTTAATCTATTGGTAGCTACCATCTGGGTAGCCAACACAATCAGTCCTAGCTGATGCAAACAATGATCTGGACTGGACCAATGCTTTGACCCAGGAGAAGAGTATTTCTGACATTAGATAACTCTCTTTTGCTGCTCTGGGAGTGGATGGTGTGCTGAGCTTTTTCAGGACAACTGCACTGGATTGGGAAAACATTTTTATTTGTTGCATTCTTACCTTTATTTGCTTAATCCTTTTGAGATGAAAGTAAATGGCAGCTTTTCATTTCCTAGTTTTAAGTGCTCAGAAGTAAATTAGCAGGTGGCTAATGAGTTTACCTCTTGTACAGATGCAATGATTGTAGATTAAACATAGATGGAAAGATAGAGGGAAATGGAAAGGTGGTTGTACCAAATCTGGTTGGCTAAGGAGCATAGATTTCCCACAACCATGAGGAAAATCTCATTAACAATGTTTATTTCCTGCCAGGGATCAATTTGATGTTTCATGATTTCCATAGATATGTACTTTTCACTATTCTGCTTCAATCCAGAGACACAAATTGAGGATTTGGCAGTGCATATTAATATACTACAAAACACTAGGGAATTAGCAGGTACTTTGAATTATACTTTCATTACTGTTTCTCCAGTCTTTCTCTTTTTGTGATTACAATGTGTCCTGATTCTTTTTTAGTGGACTATAAAAATAATTTAACCTGCAATTTGCAGTAATTGTTAGTCCCAAATAGCTTGCAAAATCCCTTCCTAATAGTGAGAAAGGGCAATAGGGAGATACCTTTGTGCACATTTAGTCTGAAGTAGATCTAAACTAAAGCATGAATTTTTCTGGCATTAGATTTCCAAAAGGAACTTAGATTTTGGTGTCAAGGAAAGCGTATCAAAAGACCATGCAAAACAAAGATGAGAGGATGTAAAATAAGCAGTCCTTGTTAATCTTGAGTTTTTGAGGGTAGCATTGAGAAAAAGTAATTAAATATATTCTTGCCTTTGGGATCTATGAAGCAAATACCAGACCAAAATGTAATTTGCATTGAAGGATGATTCCTTCATCCAATCCTATTGTAAAATAGGAGGCTGTACTTAATGTTACACAAGCAAACTCCACTCACACTATGGGACTTTCTTTCTCTTCAGCTTTGATGTAGCCATGACATGCCCCATCTTCATCAGTTTCTGAGTATTTCCCAGCCCTTCAAAGCAGATTTCTGCTGCACATTTCATCAAATCATTAACAATCTTGGATTGATATTAACAGAGACATAAAATTAGCAGAGAACTAATGGGCAAAACCTTAATCCCAGTCCAGTCTGAGCAGGGGTATCTGGGAAGTTAAAAAAGTCAAGATGGCAGCTAGGACTGCATAATCAAAGCCCTGTCACTTTAAAACATGTTAAATTGATACCACCACCACCATGACCACACCCCACAAGAATGCCTCTGGTTGCTGGATGTGAGTAGAGGTTCACTAGACAAAGCAACATGAGTAGATGTTCTTAAAGCCCCTCCCAATCTTATAATTAAAGGGGAAAGTCAATATCTGAGTAGCCAATTGCCCTTTCTGTTCAACCTTCTGATAGAGGGAGTCTGAAATTAAGCAAGATTAAAATTTGAATTTGTTCTTCTGGGATCTATTGCTCATCCATCATGAGTTTTCCTCTCTAGCATTCAAGAAAAAAATGCTTATATATACTGTTGCTAAATATGTTTAAAGCTGCAGTCCTATAAAATACCCATACATCACTGAATGCTTATATTTTGGGTGGGCATTCAGCCTCAAACTTTTTTTTTTTTTTTTTTGGTAATCCCTGGACACATTCCTCCACATTGCAAGCTCTTGGGAATTCAGTTCAATTCACACTTAAACTATTAAGATAATCCTACTGAATATTATAATGATAATTTATGATTTAAATATCAATAATTATGGTCACAGAATCCTACAGTGTGGAAGGAGTAATCTGGGTCATTGAGTCTAATCCTCTGCTCAATGCAGAAATCCAAATTAAAGCTTGCAGAAATATCAGATGTAGAACAAATTTTATCTGACAAGATAGAGATTATTTTGAAAGTGAATGTACAACTGACAGGCCAAGAGAATGATTTAGAAAAGGGTGTTTCACTGGATCTACAAAATAAATTAGCTGGGGTTTTAAAATTTAAAAGACAAATGACAAACCAAGAGAATGACCTGGATAATTTTTTCCTACTGGATTTATAAAAGAAGCTTATTAAAGCCTTGAAGAATTCTGTGCAATGGGACAAAGAAGAAATGAAGAGAAATCAAATCCTATGACAATATTTGAATAAACTAAAGATTAAGATTGTTAGTAGTAAAAGGAAGGAATATAATGTTGGTTTATTTGATCAAGATAGGTTGTTACTTTTGGCAACCCATTATGGACTTTCTGCTGACAGCAGGACTGAAAAGATGATGGTTTATGGATTTGTTTATTGATAAGAGATGGGATGTAGGATGAAGAGATAAATATTTGTAACTCTAGAGGGGTTAAAGAGTTACCAAATTTGTTTATACTTGTTGTGATGAAGATTGGAAGTCACTTCTATATCTATCTATCTATCTATCTATCTATCTATCTATCTATCTATCTATCTATCTATCTATCTATCTTTATTATATTCTTACTCTTATTTTTCTTTTTTTTCCTTGCACTTTTTACTCTTTCTATTCTCTTTTCTTTCTCTAAGTTTCGTTTGTATTAGAATTTACTACACACACACACACACACAAACACACATACATACATACATACACACACACATACACACATGTATATACTGTATTGTATATAAGAAATCCAAATTAAAGCATCTTAGATGGATAGTTGCCAGCTTCCACTTGTACATATCCAGGGTTGGGGAGCCCACCACCCTTCTGGTAATCAGTTGTACTGTCAAACTGCTCTTACTGTCAAGACTTTTTTTTATATATATAACATTAATGAGAATTTGCCTTCCTGTAATTTAATCCATTATTTTGTGACTTGTGCTCTGTAGTGAGAGACAACAGGCATTAATCTTTTTTACATATCTGTTGAAAAATGATCTGTTTCCTTTCACATATCTGAAGAATGCTGCAATATCTCCCCTGCCCAGGCACATTTTCTCAAGGGATAACCTACTTAGTTCTTTCAATCTCTCTCCATAGGACTTAGGTCCCCTAATTGTATTTGTGCTCTTCTCTGAACCTGTTCCATTCTCTGTGAAAAGGTGCGCTGTCCAGACGTGGACAGAGTCTTTGAGATGGAATTGTAACAATGCAGAATACATGAAGTTATTATTTCTCATGATTTGGGCATTATACAGTACATCTGCGACCTAAAATTGCATTTGACTTTCTTGTAGCTGCATCACACTGCCACCTCATATTCTACTATATCAGATACTATTCTATGTTTTTCACAAGAATGTTTAGTAAACCAGATATCCCCCATTCTCAACTATTTGATTTTTTCTTTTCTAAGTGAAATAAGATACTCAGTCTGGTGTAGTGGTTAAAGGCACCAGGGTAAAAACCAGGAAAATGTGAGTTCTAGTTCTGCCTTAGACACAAAGCCTCTCTCTCAGCCCTGGGAAGAAGTTGACAAGGACAAACCACGTCTGACAATATTGCCAAGACAACTGCAGGGACTTGACCAAATAGTCTGCAGAAGTTCAGAACTGTCTTGAAGGCACACAAAGTAAAGAATATTGCTTTTGTTTCTATTAAATATCATGACATTTATAATTGTTGTTACCCATTCCACTTGCTAAAATTGGGCTAAAATTCCAAAAATGTCACCCATCAGATTGTTACTTGTGAAATGATTGGGTATTGGAACTGTTAACCAAAGCATGGTAACGCAAGTCATCTTCTCCCAGTTTATATTCTGGAAGGTTGGGAGAATAAAAGACTGATCTGAGAAGTATGGGTAGAAGGATGAGTTTGAGGAAATACAGAGGCCTAGACCGAGGAAAACCTCCATCTGTCTGAGTGGCAAGTTTACAAGTACATATTTTATACTGAAGAAGACAAGAATTGACAGCATCTAGATAAAAATAAGTCTATTATCTATCTATCTATCTATCTATCTTTCTATCTATCTTTCTATCTATCTATCTATCTATCTATCTATCTATCTATCTATCTATCTATCTATCTATCTATCTTTCTATCTATCTATCTATCTATCTATCTATCTATCTATCTATCTATCTATCTATCTATCTATCAATCTATCAAATTTGTATAGCCACCCATCTCACAGAAAAGTAACTCTGGATGGCTTACAACAATCCGATAAAAACAACCCCTATATAATTTGGTTTTTCATTGTGAGCTGCCCAGAATAACCTTCTGGGGGAGATGGGTGGTATATTAATTTAATAAATAAATAAATAAATAAATAAATAAATAAATAAATAGTATAAAAATATAAAAATCAGTATTAAAAGATAAATAAGTCATGAATATTTACAACCCACTTTGAACTTACTTACCGTATTTTTCCGACAATAAGATGCCCCCATGTACAAGACGACCCCCACTTTTCCAGCCCAAAATTAAAAAATCAATATTTTAAAGATAGTGCAGAACATTTTTATTTAGTAATTAGTTAACATTGACCTGATACACTCGGTGGGAGGAGGTCCAAACCGTCTCTCTGCAGCTCTATTTCCAGGCTCTTTTGCTTAACTGATTACATTCAAGCACGAGTGAAACTGCCGATAGCTTGTATGTGCAATCAGCCTTCCTCTAAATGGTTTGTTCAGCATCAGCTGACGTCAGTTACATCAGGCTCGTGATTGGAGGAAGTCTGTTTGGGAGACAAGCTATTTCACTCGTGATTGGAGGCTAGCAATAGGAGGAAGCCTCTCTGCAGAAACTAAGTTTGGCAGTTTTGCAACAGCGATTCTCTGCTAACTTCCTTGAATAAGACGCCCTTCAGTTTTTAGGGTAAGGATTTTAGAAAAAAGTATCATCTTATAGTCGTAAAAATACGGTAATAAAAAATATTTCAATTCTGTGTTTAAACATTAACAAAGTAACTGTGCCGGTCTCTATTTTATTATTTAGTATTAGTATTTTTGTTCCACCAAGTAACGTCGTTTCAGACATTTATAAAGAAATAAAAGAAAAAAACTGAAAGAAGACTGAAAAACTGGAGAATTTCCAAATCAGGAAAGGGTTTGGTGGTGGCAGCAAAGACAGTAGATCTTTTAGAAATATCCCTCAGTTAATGTGATTATGCATTAGTTAGTTAGTTGGTTGGTTGGTTGGTTAAAACCGCATGACAGAGGAGGAATGTAACAGCCTGTCAGGCATTTTTCCAAGGATCTGTCTCTAAAGTTAATTTTCTAAAATGTCCTTTCTTGTGAATACAGCTTTTTCAGTAAGCCTTTAAGAAATCTTAAGACAAACTATATCATTTTCTTAGTGTTGCATCAGCACGCTGTGTGTGTATGTTCATGTGTGTGCGTGTATGTGAGTTTGAGAGACAAAGAGAGAAGGGAACGTAAGTTAGCTGGAAATTACTGTCTTGGAGGGAGCCTTTCAAGACTGCCTACCTGGCTGGCTGGCTGGCTGGCTGGCTGGCTAGCTTGCTTATTTATTTATTTGTTTATTTATTTGTTTATTTTATTGCCTCACAGACATGCTTATTAGTCAATGAAACAAACAAGATTTCATATTTAATGGCACTGAAAATAAGAGTATCACAGGTCATATGCATTTACCAAGATAGAAATGAAGCACTGTAGGGTCTCTGCCATCCAAGTTGGAAATAAGAAAAATCTATAGGTTGTTCTTTACAGTTAATTAAGCATCTACAAGTGTACTTTTTCTCAAGAAAATCAATTCCCATGCCCTATGAAAAGCTGTTCAGCAACCTATTTTTTCTCCCTATGTTGGCAAGGATTGGGAGTGGGGAAAGGAAGGGAAAGAAATGTTCATATAAGCAGTCCATTAAAAAAAGACTCACATTCTTTGGAATGGTTTTCTTGGGTAATAATGAATGAGTCAGTTTAAATACAAATGCTCCTAACTTTCTCGTTTCTGCAAGAATCATTGATTTAATTTCCTAATGACAGAAGAGTTAAGTAATAAGTTTGGGAAAGAAATGCAGGCAACCATGTGAATCCATGTGCCAAATTGATATTTCAGTAGCTCTGATAACTTATTAGGGCAATGACCATGGGACATCATAGACCAGGGTAATAAATCTTCAGATGACTAAGTTCATATTTCTCATTTCAAATCACTTTTGTCTCACCAAGTGTCAGTTTTGTTGCCTTGTTATTTTCTCCCCTTAATAGGATTAAACTAAACTAATGATATTAATATGGCAGGCAAGAAGAAAAATGACCTTTCATGAAACAGGAGTACGTATACGTACCATAAAAGAGAAGCACTCTTTCTGACGAATGAAGACATTCAACATATGGCACTGAGAACATTATTGATGGGGTGCTTCTAACTTGGACATGTAGGAATTTCAGACTAATATAGGGAGTTAGTTTTTGTGCTCTGTTTTGTCAGTGAGCATTCAGTATCCGTCTATAACTAAAAATCATATTATCAGGTTTCCTCCTCCCTGTTTCAAATTATTGGTGAGTATTGGTGGGAGAGGAGAAACTTAATCTCAGTGAGTGTTGTGCAGTAGGAAACAGGTTCTAGTCTCTAGCTATTCCTTAAGTTCAATTCTCAGCCAGCAAAATTAATTTCAGGGGAATGTGGGAGCTATAGTTCAGCAAAATCTGGAGATTCTTCAGTCTAAATATTAACAGTGGAGGCTGAGAAATTGCTAGGGTGTCTCCTGTTCCCTGAGGCAAATACAATTCCTTTAATAGCACTGAAGAACAACTTAGAGAACTGTCTTTATATTAAACATTAATATCATGTCAAAGCTGTATTCTTTATCCTTATACCCATCATCCTTCTTCAATTTTGTGGAGAAATGTTGCTTTTGCTTTTTATTTTTCCAAAGAGAACATTTTGGTGAAATTTTCATGGGTGGGTTTCTTACACTTTTTCAATGGCCAAGATGTGTCTGTGAGTGTCCTGACGCTTCTCAAATGGTCTCCAGCTCCATCCCATATTAAATCTTAGAAGAATCGTCATGAGACTTTTTCAGTTTTAAAGAGGAGACAAGCGAACAACTGTCAAGGGATGGACAGGTACAGTATGTAGTAAAATGAAAAAGAGTATCCACCATCAACATGAAATAATAAGGTAAGCTCAGTATGCAACCCAAAGACATTGTAAATCAGTGTTTCTTAAACTTGGCAACTTTAAGACATGTGGACTTCAAGTCCCAGAATTCTCCAGCCTGTCTTAAAGTTGTCAAGCTTGAGAAACACTGTCCTGCGTGTATGCTAGAAAAATAGGAGCCTCCTTTGGAACCTGGAGGACTGGTTTTGGAATGGTATTACTCAAATCAATAAAGAAAATGTATGGCTTAATCACTTCAATGATTCTATAACTAATTAAATGAGACAGAAAATGTGAAAAGAAATGCTGTGAGGGATAACAGTCTCAACAATCTCAAAGGTCATGCTGAAGAATTGTTGAATAAGATACTCTTCCAACCCACATTCTCAAAAAGAAGGGCAACTCATCCTCTCCAATCGGAAGATTGCTATTGATTATAACAAAACAAAATTACAGCACTGATAAAGTGACTGGGCTTGAATTAGGAATATATTGAACAAATATGGAACTGAATCTTGGTTGCTGAATATGACAAAAACAAAAACTGCAATCAGAATATATGGAAAGTTTAAAAGTGAGTAACACAAATATGTGTTATGTCTTCTTGATTCTTTAATCTGTTTATGAATAAACATAGAAGGAATGTTTGTAGTGCCGTTAAAGGTGCATTGGTTGTAGACATGAATATATGAAGTCCTTGGTGTTCTCTGAGTTTGGTTGTTTGATTGCAGACGTTTCATTACTCAACTCGGTAACATCATCGGTGCTTGTGAGTGTGAGGTTTGCTCTCCGTTTATACACAATAGCTTGTCCTGCCAGTGTTGGGGGTGTGGTTTTCTCCTTGGTAGTTCTTTGATTAGGATATTTTCTGCTTGATTGTTTGTCTGGTGTTAATCCCTGCTTATCTGAGTGTAAACTGCTAGAGAGGCTATGCTCTGGTCTTTTTTTTTCCTTCATTCATTTCCTTCCATGATCATTAGCCATATCATTTTTTGGCCACTTTGTTGAGCTATTTTCCATCCAGCTGTGCAGTTTATTGGAGGTTTGTATCTGACACTGGTGGGCAGGACATGCTGTTGTAGGCATTCATGTAGAAATAATAGTTGTTCCTTGGTGAAGGTTGCCTACATGCAAACTTCTCCCATTTGTTGCTTTCTGAAGCTTTCTGGATGTTCACTTCAGGCTACACAAATTCCAGCACACCATAGATAACCTCGAGGAGCAACTGGAACAAACTATGACCCCAGAACATAGAAAAAAGCTGAAACCACCATCAAGACTACATCCCTAAGACAAGCTGAAAAAAGGAAAACAAACTCCAAACTATAAATGTGGTAGAAGGAAGGGTGAACTATCAAAATAGAAAGGTGGTCACGTTAATCTAAACTAAGTTTACCTATATTTCCTTTTCTCTTTCTTTCCTCATCCCTTAATTTCTTGGTTTAGTATTTCTTATTAGGAATATTTCTTATTCTTCCTGTGGCTGAAGTTTTCATTGTGGATACAATTTTGCCCTTCAGCTCCCGAAAGTAAAAACACACATGTGGGCCCATTTTGTGTGTGCCAGGTCTCTGCCAGCCATGTGCTATTGTACTTCTATCTGTAGTGGGTATGTTAATGTTGTTTTTCTTAGTGATTATCCCACATAGGCAGCAGCGTGCACTTGTTTTTGCACTGCTAGTTTTTATAGCAAAGCTTATTAATCCATGATGTGATGAGGGGTTTTATTTATCAGCTGGCTTTTACAGAGCCTAATGCTAATTTCGGTTAAAAGGGAAAGACTCCTAGTCCACTCCTAGTCCACTCCTAGTCCAGCATCTTAACCTCTATTCCACTGTGGCTCTCACTGTACTGTATGTAATCATATTTCTCTTTAACTTTGGAAGGTTACAAAACAAATGAGTTTGGAAAATTCTCTAAGATATTAAGATTCCAGTTCATTTTGCGCCCTTGATGCTGCTGCTCTGGGGTTGATGTTTTTAGCTTCTGACTTCATTACAGCATATGAGGTGCAATGGGTTGAGTGGTTTACTAAGGTCAGGGAGACAAGAAATTGAATTCCCACTGAGCCAACTCACTTCTTAACCTGGGTTGAGTTAAGTCACCATCAGTGTGGTAAAGCTGAAATTTATGGGAAGGCAATGAATGCTGGTTTGAGTTATTTGGAGAAAATATGGCACACATTTTTAGGCCATGTGGGGCTAAGAGAAAGAAACAGTACTTCACAGAAACAACAATAGAAAAATTAAATATAATCAGTGGACCACTATACAACATGTATGCTTCCAAAAGCTAACATCTAAAATGGTTGTGAAAAGACTATTGCCTGTGGTCAAAAAGGTAAACATGGGCTCCAGGAAAGCGTTGTTTGGGGGAGGGAACCCCATAATTAGGAAGCCACAAATAACATGACCCAATTTTCATAACAAAACTTCCTTTGGTAAGATCATATACAAAATAGCCTCTGAAACTGACAAAAATGTCTGAGGAGGACATTTTGGGATGTTCCTGTAAATACTTCAGCAGCTCCTGGCTGCTTTTTTTTTTTTTTTTTTTTTTTGGTGCCTTCAAGTCACTCTTAACTCCTGGTGACTGCCTGGACAAGTCCCTGCAGTTTTCTTGGCAAGGTTTTCAGAAGTGGTTTGCCGTTGCCTCCTTCCTAGGGCTAAAGAAGAAGGACTGGCCCAAGGTCACCTTGGTGCCTAAGGCAGAATTAGAACTCACAGTCTCCTGGTTTCTAGCCTGATGCCTTAATTACTACACCAAACTGGCTGTTCCTAGCTACTTAGGACTTTAAAAAGATATTGACCTAACCTCAATGACTGCATATGAACCTTTGTGTCTACTTATTTCTTATTGTGAAATCTTTATTATTCAGAACACCACTGTACAACTATATTCTGTACATCATGCATATAGTATTCCACAAAATATCTGTACATAGAAGAAAGAGGGATTCTTGCAGGTGTAATTATCTAATCTAAGTTTTTATTCATTTGTTCTTTGCTTTCTGAACTGGAAATAGTTCTTTGCCTCAACAGAATAATTAAAGGATAGCATCTTTAAGTGATTGCATATAGGTTCTCTGTTGCTTTGAAAATTCCTTTTGTTTCCCACTCCTTGGGCTTTAATGAAGAAGTGATTGCTAGGCTTTCAATAAGTCATCATCACATAAAAAGGAATCTGGGAGGAGAATGCTACTGGATAATATCACAGGATTTCTTTTGCATAGTTCTATCTTTCATCTCGGGTGTTTATTATGATCTCTGTGCAAGGCTATCCTAGCATCTGCAGTAACAGTAGTCAAAGCAAGTCATTTGTTTCATTTCCACGATGCGAGATGGTGTTGAAAGTAGTCAGCTGACAGAGAATGGAGCTGTACACACTGTAAGTGGCTTATTATCTCACAGCAGTTTGTGTTATCCATGAATCACCTGTTTTTGGAACTGAGAAGTCACTTTTCGACATGGTTATACCATTCAATTCTCTTTGGCAACTTGCACCTGTCAAATGTGATTCATCAGTACATATTACAGGATAGTATATTACTAATGTCTTCTTTAAACAGGAATTTAAGTGTAGGTTTGAGGTACGTATGAAACCCATGTGGTATTGATCATCCTTTCTAAGTCTGGCTGAGTTTAAAAGTGCTTCATTGAGATCAAAAAGAAAATTGAGACAATAATGCCTCAATAATTTTCTAAAACTCACAGAAATGGGAGAGAGGTTACCCTCCCTGTGTGCCTAAGACGGAAAGCATCCAAGAGTATGAGAAATCCTACTGATTCAGTTTTGTTTGTTAAAACAGTTTCACAGCAAATAAATTTGGGCCTGATCAGCTATATAATTCATTTATGGCACTGGATAGTTATAGAATGTGCAAGCAATGTGATTGAATGAGTTGGCTAATCTGCACGTGTCACAAAATTGTAATCAAAAAATCAATTACTCATAATCTACTATACATATTGCTGTGGGCATTTCAGCCCTTTGTTTTCTGTTGGTTCAAGGACAAGAGAGAATTTCAGTTTGACTACATGGAATTGCTCAAGATTTTATGAAAATATGTTGAAATTGCTGAGCATGTTTTGCCTTGAGAAAAGAAAGCTGAGGGAGGATATAATAGCATTCTTAAGTACCTGAAAGGCCATCACACAGAAGAAGGCTAGGACCTGTTTTCCATGATTCCCTAGAGAAGAGGAGGTGAGCTCCCCTTAAATTGGATATATTTAAGTAAAACTCAAAGAGTTACCTATTGGATGAAAAATGCCCTTTCTGCATTTGGAATAAAGGGATTAAAGGTTAAACATTAAAGTTTCCTTCAATTCTAAGATTTTAATAAGATTTTATAGAATTGTCCATCAGTTGTAAGGGAAGGGAGGGAAAATCTCACCCCCAAATTTAATGAATCTACATTTTTAGCTTATATTTGTGAGTGGAAAGAAGCCATCTCTAACTCTTCAGAATCCATATCCACTCCCCCACCCCCAGAAACCCAGATAATATTGCAAAGCATGCTCTAGATGCCACATCAGATTCCATCCATGAAGTACCAAGATTATGGCAGCTGGGAGCGATTTCTTCAGCAAAATGTTACACTAACAAGCCCAGATGGTGGATCTTCCAATCCATGTGTCCCTGATAATGACTAGGCAATCTTAAACAAGACCACTAGATGGCAACCTGTTGATGCAACAAGGTAAAGAAGCACAAGCTGTATGTCATTCTTATGCTATGGACTAGGCTCAGATATGACCTCCTATCCTTGCTTGGTCAGATTCACTTTTCATCATTCTCCACCCGCACTCCAGGTGTTGCTTTTGCTGCTTCCTCTCTTGCAGTCCCCCATTTTCTTCATGTCCCAGAGGCCCTCGTTTGATGAATAAAGCCTTACATATGTCAGCCTCACTCCCATACAATCTACATGTACTCTTAGTTTTAAGAGTGGACCCCATTATGGATTTGCTTCATGCCATTTTTTTTCCCCATCTTCCTCTTTTTACCCAAGCATTTTGAGGGGTTTTTTTAAGTTGGGTTTTAATTGTTTTATTACATATGAATATTAGTGAAGATGTATGTGAAGGACAGACTCCCACCTTGTTAAACAAAGCTTAGCGTGAGTCTTCTAAGCAAAGTTTCTCTAAGGCTGTTTTCCCAGCTTTCTTTCCCCATGGCTCAATCTAATAGGTACAGTAGGAGTCAGATGGAAGATACCTGATTAACTCACCCAAGACATTAATTGTTCATTCTCCATTCCTGGCAGTTTCTCTCACTCTTATTCCCTTGAAAATCCCTGTTGGGTAAACCTAGTTTGTTTTCAAGCATTTGTGGAAAGTAAAGACCAGATCCACTGCTAGAATTCCTGAGAATTGCCCTGTAACTATGGTCAAGGATTTATTATTGTTATTGGTTGCACAGTCAGCCAGATGTTTATACTAGATTTGGCATTTTTTTATCCATCTATCGAGTCCTTCCCTAGGACCTGGGATAGGCAGATGTTGTTGTTTGATGGTGTTAAAGGTATCACTGCAGGATGCAAGCTGTTCCAAGTAAAGCTGCCTTTTGCAATTGACTGATGGTGATTTTGTCAGTGCCGATGGTCTTCAAGTGGTACTCCAGATGTTTTGGGATTGCACCCAAGAAGGCTATTACTATTGGTTCTATCTTTGCTTTCTTTTGCCATAGTCATACTACTTCTATTTTCAGGGCTTTGTATCTTGTGAATTTCTCCAGTTCTTTCTCTTCTATTCTGCTGTCTCCAGGTATTGCAATGTCCACTATCCAGACTTTTTTATCTTTCTCATCAACAATTGTTAAGTCTGGGTGTTGTGTGGCAGGTGCTTGTCTGTTTGAATTCTAAAGTCCCAGAGCACTTTAGCTTCTTAATCTTCTATTACTTTGTCTGTTTTGTAGTCCCATCAGTTCTTGCTTGCAGGCAAATGGTATTTCTGGCAGATATTCCAATGCACCACTGTTGCTACTTTGTCAGTCAAGTATTTTTATTATTATTATTATCATTATTATTATTATTATTATTATTATTATTATTATTATGACTACGACTACTACTACTACTACTACTATTGCTACTACTACTACTACTGTTATTATTATTATTACTAGTATTCCACTTCTCAAAATGAATTGGCTTGATTAGTATGTCCTGGATTAATGTGTTGACCAGAAGACAGTCATCACATGGATTTTGTATCTCTATGCATTTAGTTTTGGACCTTTTTCAAAAATCTATTTTAGTGAAAGAGAGAGAGAAAGATAAAGATGTGCCCACATGCACATGTATCAAATGCTCTGTGATAATTAACATTTAGAAATAGTGTATTTTTGTGAGAAAGTACATTGAAAATAACATATGTAATATTTTGTTAAAGTTGTTCATGTAGGTTTTCTTTTCTTCCCTCATTTTTCCCCTTGGGTTAGGGTTACCCTAACCCTAATCCTCAGTAAGGATAGATTTATCTGGGAATAGAGCGAGAGGAATGGATCCATACCAAACCAGCAGAGTACATGAGGGCAGTCAGAATCTGCAAGATGGTGGTCGCAGCATAATGATTGAAGCCCTGCCCCTTTTTAACATGTGTTGATGTACAAGAGAAGCTGGCCTTTGACTGCAATGGTACACTTAGCATCTTGCAGATCTTGACATTCCATTCCATGGACCCCTTGCATCAAGCTGGGCTCTCTCAAGCAACTAATATTAATCCACACATCTATCTAGAATGGTTCATTCCTCTGAACCATACCATGTTAACAGTCATATATTTGTAGTAAAGTTGATTCTAATTGAAAATCTGCAGGTAGTTTTATATTTGTTAAATCTTATTCTGTCCTTACAATAGCCTGCTTTTTTCATTAACCAAAGCCAAGCTGGGATTTACTTATTTATTTATTTTAGAATGGTTTATTGAACAATGCATTGGGGTCTGGTTCACATACCATGCTGAGTCCTAATATGTACATTTACACATCAAATAAGTCAAAAGAAAACAAATTACATTGCAGATTGCAGTGGTGTGCAAACAGGGCAACATCTAAGTTACCAAGTAAGAGCCAATCAAGGTAACTGGTTCTCAGAAGCAGTTTCAGCACTGAAGTTGGTCTTACACCTTTCCTGCTCATATTGACTAAGCTGCCCAGCTGGAGACACCAACAGTTGATATATCTTCATTTTATTTTTAATGTTGCCCCTTTCTGAGATCTTTTCTGCAGAGCAGGTCAGACATTTTTTACAAGAATGTATTTCAGAAGAACAATTTATAAATTCACTGAACTTGTAGGAGGAGAAAAATGAGTCCATAATATACATCTTGAGTAGC
Source organism: Python bivittatus (assembly GCF_059951505.1). NCBI lineage: Eukaryota > Metazoa > Chordata > Lepidosauria > Squamata > Pythonidae > Python > Python bivittatus. Next base: position 3,271,012 of record NW_028277058.1, on the reverse strand, counting down.
CTTGGAATACAGGAAATAAATCATTCTGGTTTTCTTATCAGTAGTTGAGAAGCAGAAGTGTTAAAAATGGGAATGATTGTTATACTAGAGGGTCCTTAGGGTCATAGATAGGAATTTGGATGCAGTGACTAATATTTTCCTCTGGGAACAGAAAGTATTCAAAAGCAAAGATATTTGGAACATGCCCAGGATATATAAAAAGGCTTTTTGCAAAGAGGAGGGTCAGTCCCTGACTGTTTAGCAGATGGAGCAGATGTTACTACTAAACTGATGCTTGTTGTTGTCAGTGGAAGCCTTATGGGGAAATATCTAGATGGATATTGATGTATGAAACTTTGGCAGTCATAGATCTTTGGCTACTTTTGTTTGCAGCATTTCCTTGAGTTCTTGTTAACAAGCTAAGTTGTATTGCTAGAAAGGAAACGAATTAGGTGCCACCAGCAAAGACCTCTTAAAATGACCTGATAGGATTTTTTTTTTTTAACAAAGGATGTTGACCCACCAAGGCAGACTCCACCGTAGCTTCTGAAAAAACAGCATGCAGAATACATTGGTATTTGTTGTCCTTATCTGGAAGAGTTCATACAAAATAGCATTTCTAAATAAAAAATAAAATAAAATACAAGCCACCTGAGTAGCATTTATCTGGGAAAACTGTGTGTTATAAACTAGAAGTATGAACTGTTCAAAACCTCCCTGGCAGATCCCACTTTCAAAGAACTCTTCTCTAAAAAATAATTTTAACTAATTGCCACCAGTCAGGTTGAACACCTGGTCTGTCCAATTGGGGAATTCTTAGGCCATCTATCCAGAACTTCTCCCAGAAGTAGAAAGCAAGTATGTTTCTGCCCAAGTTGCAGAATTCAACAAACCTTGTGGCAATCCTGAAACACGAGGCATTTTTGAAGGGTTTCTTGGTAAAAATATAGTGAAAACAAGGGAAGTTCTCAATCACACACAACATTCCAAATAAAATAGCTAGAATCAGCCTAACTAAATTTGTCATTTATTATCTCTGAGGCCTTGGGTTTGAGCACCACTGACTGAAGACAAGATGGCTGGAGAGTGATTTTTAGGGGCTAATGCCTGAATGTTTGTAGATAGGATCTTCCCTTTTTTCTTCTCCTTCTCCTTTCCCCTTCCCTTTCCTCTTCTTAAGGCATACCATATTTCTCCTATTGTTTTCTCCTGAGCACTTATCATAAATTTTAAATAATGTAGGGAATATGTGAAATCCAACCTGTGTTAGAAAAAGAAATTTGAGTTCCCTCAGCACTCTTCTCCCTTCTCAGTCACCTAAGTGATGAGATTTAAGTCCATTCCTCTACTCAAACAGGACACAATTCGTAAAGTCTGCAATACCTTTATTAAGAGTCTGGTCAAGCATTTAAAGAACACATTTGATAATGTTTCCTTCGGAAAGACCCCAAGCACACCCACAAGTAAGCTTTTGTAGTCATTTATACACAAACAGTTGTAGGTGGTACAATTGCATTGGCTAATTCATGAATTTTTCCATATTTGGTCATTTTCTAGCTAATCTAGAAATGCTCTGCTTATAGTTAATTTTGCACATGCATAACGAAGTATCTGTAATGCTATCTGAAGGTACAGTGGCTAACAATAGAAATTTCCAGGTGTCTACAGCTTTCATGCTAGGAAAGCCAGTGATTTTCTAATACCGAGACCTTTTCCTGGAAGAGAAGAATTTGTGTTAACAAGCCCCTTTTGTTACCATATGCGACATTTAAGCTCCTCTATTCTTTTGTGGTCATCCTGGTTTCTTACTTCAGAACAGTTATTTTAACCACATCCTTGCACATGCTAGCTACTGGTCAAGCCCAGTTAGATCATGACAGCTGCCTTGCTCCTTTATTCCATGCATCCCTTATAGCGCTTTGGTGAGACTTTGCTCAATAAAAAACAGGACTCCATCTCTGATGTCCTGGGTTTACTTAACAAATCAAATTATCAGGAGCTAAACTAACAGACTTAATGAGTCCTAGTGGAATTATAAAGGATTGGAGATGTGATACAGCACAATCAAAATGCATATTGGATTGCCTCCATATTGAGTGTATGCCTTTGTGAGGATGCATACTCTGAAACTGGAAATATGTACGAGATAACCTGTGTATATTAAAAGTCAGGTTAATGGCCTTATACAGAGCATACATTGCTGGGCCAGGTTTGAAATGTTTGTGACCCTCCCTTGTTCATTTTGCACAACTTCTGAACAATTTGCAGATGTAGACGTACTTGCTGTCAGCATGACTGGAAGCTTTATTTTTTTCCTCATATTCTTCATTCCTTATAAGCAGTGTCTTTGAATATACAGAGCATTCCCACATATACTTTTTCCAAGTAAAACTGGTACAGGGAACCAAGCCAGCAGAGATAATCATGGTCTTGCCCATATGTATATTTCTTCTACCCACCAGTAATGACTGTATAGATATTAGGAGAAGAATTGTACCTAGCCCTTCTGCTAAGTTTTCTTTTTCTGAATGTGGATTATTTTTTACAGGGAGAAGTATTTCATCATTTGAGTCTTTCTGAGGCAATAGAGATCTCTGATCTTTAAAATTCACTTTAAAGAGATGCAATCCATTTTCAGGTATATTCAGAGTGATCCTGGCTGATCCATTGGCTTTCGGTAGAAGCTACAATGAAATTGTATTTTTCATAATATCATTCAGCAAGCAATACAAATTATGGAATTTGGCTCAGTGGTCTCGTTTATATGATGATATCCTAATGTGTGATATCATTTGCCCTCTTCATCCACCTGTAGATATCCATGAACTGATCTTCCAGTCGCTTAAACCAGATAGCCAGCAATAGCCATAATCACAACTCATTTATGCAACAAAGGAATAGCAGATATTTCTCCAGGGACTCCATCTGGCCTTGAGATACCTAGTTCCAGATCTTATTGGTCTGACTTATGATTTATTGTCCTGATTCTTTTTTAATGGGTAGTGATATTGACACTCTTTTATTGCTATTCTGCCTGTTATAAATCCAGCTTCACCTACCTTACAGCCATTTTCACTGATTCATCCAGAATTTGTGTTGCTCCACTTAACTCTCAAGTTTAAAATAGCCTGGCAGTTTTGCATTGTCTGCTTAGAAGTTTAGCAGCTCCATTTCTGATTTGCATTTCATCACAACTTAATGGATGAACAGCAATGCGTTGGTGAATTAAGGCTTGCAAGATTAGGGAGTTTGTTCACCAGATTTCAAATCTCTGGTGAACAGCTTGCTGCAGCTCTACAAATCATGCTGTCAAAACAAATTGCACAGTTAAAATATACCTTTACAAGTATGCTTGCAAGTAGGTAATATAAAGGTAATTGAAAAACCCAGACTGTGTACAAAGATTTGGTAGGTGAGGAAGTTACAAAGTAAGAAGGGGTGAAATGAAAAAAACCTGAACAAAATAAAAATCTAAATAATTATAAATGTAGGAATGTATTTTTAATTCATCGCAAGCTGCAGCTGCAAAGCCTAACAAAGGAAGAGAGTTGTAATCACCTAATGCAAACTTTCAGAACCAAATGCAAAGAAAACTTATATGAACTTCTAGTCACAGCAAATTTGCAATATGTGCATTGTGTGATTTGCATTAACCTTAGCAAGCTTGTATTCAATGCCTTTATTGCTCTCCAGCGGAAATGTTGTAATTATAGCAGGGGAAAACCAGTGGCCGAGAGGCAACATTAATTGTGTAAGAAAAACATTTGTTAATCAAACATATCATTCAGGGAGAGAGAATGGGGCAGAGTAGGGATAATTCTGCTTCAGGAGACCAATGAAATCTCACTCCATGTGAAGTTATATAACAATTAGAACCATTGCCATGGTCCATGTATTCCTCTTCAAAAATGCATCAGTGTTGACTGCCTGGACTTATTTGCACTAAACACTGAACACCCACTACTGACTCTGAAGGAGAGAATAATTTCATGGGCTGCAGTTCAAAAGGGAGATTTAAAGGTCCAGAACTAAACAGGGAAACAATTGAAACATTCAGGAGAAAAAGTCACTTCTTTATTCCTTTCCCCCCTCTAAGTCTGTTTTTAGACCTAGAGATAAAAACATATTATTATTATTGTTGTTGCTGTTGCTGTTGCTGTTGCTGTTGCTGTTGTTGTTGTTGTTGTTGTTATTATTATTATTATTATTATTACCACTCCTCCTCCTCTTACACATTTTATAACACAGATCCTACATCTCATACATGATCAAATCAGACAACTCTATATAAAAAGAGTGTCATATAATAAAACCGCTCCTATGTTTTGTTTTCTTAGCAGGGTGGGGTGAACATTTTTTGTAGTTTTTTTTACCCCTTTTCCTCTTGTTTCAAAATTGACAAATATTACATTTTTTTTTTTCCAGAAACAGGTTGGAACAACTTGAAGCTTGCTCTGTTGATCTTTCCAAACTATCTGCATTTGCACTTAAATAAAGGAGGAGGATCTGTTTGCATGGAGGAACATTAAATCATAGGCATCATCATATGAAATGGTAGAACACAGATGCAAGTTTTCCACTTTTATTGAAAAGACCAGCTTTTCCTTTGCCTTTCTTCTGTTATGATTAGCACACCAGGATTGCCACTAGACACTGACATTTTACAGAACTAATGTGGTAGCCCTAGAAGGTGGAAGAAATTGGATATTATTTCCCAATCTTGTTTTATCCTCAGCTGAAGTCAAAATTTTGAGTAATTTCTATCACCTGTTCAGGGTGAGCAAACTTTTCAAATTCTAGGGCCACACTGGTTGCTGGTTGCTGACTCTTGCATCAAGGGCCACACATTATTTACACACATTAATTCTCCTTCCCTCCTGACAGTAGTGTTGAGCAGATCAGCGGGAAGAAAGAGGCAAGAACAAGATTTTGTTTTCCTCCCAAGTATCCCTGCACAGATCAATGGTTTCAACTACCACTAGCAGCATGAAACTAGCAATCTTGAGCAAGGTCATTGTTTTAGCCTTTCTCCTAGTAATCTGTCAATATCTGTCAAAAAAGCAGTCATGGCTAGGACGGCCTTTACACAGCTTCATGTTGTACGCCAGTTGCACCTGTTGCTAGATCAGAGGGCTCTGCTCACAGTCACTCATGCCCTAGTCACCTCCCAATTGGATTACTGTAATGTGCCGTACATGGGGCTGCCCTTGAAGAATATCTGGAAGCTTCAGTTCATGCAAAATGCAGTGGCGCGGGCAGTTATGTGTGCTTCTAAAACTGCACATGTTACACCTCTGTTCCATAAGCTGCATTGCTTGCCAGTCTGCTTTTGGGCCCAATTCAAGATGCTGTTTTTGACCTTTAAAGCCCTTCAAGGTATGGGTCTGGGTTATTTGAGGGACCACCTTTCCCCAATTATATCTGCCCTTCCCATCAGATCTGGCAGAAGAGGCATGCTGAGGGTCCCATCTGTTAGGGAACTGCACTTGGCGGGTCCCAGAAGCCTTCTCTGCTGTGGAGCCTACCTTATGGAACATTCCCCCACCCCCAAGTGAGGTTAGTTCCATCTCTCCAGACCTGGCTGTGTCATTAGGCCTGGGGCTCCTAGGGGACTGGTGAGATCTTGAGGTGGCTCCATTATTGCTGTTAACATCTAATCTCTTGTATGCCTTATGATTTTTTAAATGTTTTAATAAAGACTGCTTTTTTATAGGTTTATCATTTTATATCTTCGTTGCACGCTGCCCAGAGTCACTTTTTGTGATATGGGCAGCCATATACATTTGATATATAAACAGATAGATAGGTAGGTAGGTAGGTAGGTAGGTAAATAAATAATGCTAGCCTTCCTACTGGCTTTATCAGCAGAAAAGCAACAGACTGGTGTGTAATGTGGGTGAGGATTATGACTGTTCCAAACAATATAAAAAATGTAGCGGTAGACTTTTGTGATCTTCAGATTAGAATTACTGAACTATTCCTTACTGCTGGAATGCAGTAAAGGAGATGGTGAAGATATGTGTACATTCCTTCATTAAGGAAGCATATGAACGAAGTCTTAGACTGCATATGTGCAAATGATGGTATAGTTTGTGCTCTTGCTTAGAACCTGTGCTATATTTTAAAACCTGTATGAGGACACATTTTATTCCTCATTAGAAATCAACTCCGTTGAATTAATGTAATTTTCTCATGACCTTTTATCCCCAGGATTCCTAATCAACTGTCTCAGCTGATTAATCTTCCTCTGTATACTATAAATTACTCTTCAAACCTTCTTCTTAAAAATTCTGTGTAATTCTTAATTAGTTGTAAAGCATTTGAGATTTTGACTTTTTTTTTTTTAATTCCCCAAACTGGAGACCAGATTTAGCTGAATACAAATGATATCAGTCCTGTGATTCCTTAGTATAAAAAATATTCTGATTATTTTTTAATTTTAGATAATATACTGTATTAATCCTCTGAACCTGAAGATGACATATTGATGATTTATTTTTTCTCATAGGAAAATATAAGTTGAAACTGAAAACTTCTGCCCAACCAATTCAGATTGTGATAGTAACTTGACTCTTCACAAAGAATAAAGTTAAGTCTGCTGCAAGCATTTCCTAAAGACCAAATCAATGAATACATTTAGCATAATAGTCAATACGAAGATGTGAGAGTTCCAGTGATATTTCTATTATTAGATATGAAAATCTCCCTGAGCTCTCAGTTTTGGAATCCTTCATTGTAGTTTCTGGTAATCCTCCTCTCTGTTGTTCCTACGTAATCTTCTCCAGTAGATTAAGAAAGCTTTTCCAAAGAAGCTGTAAATGCAGAGCTGTGTTCTCATAAAAATTCTAGAAAGGTATTCAAATGTTGGCTTAGCATGATGAACAATATATCTGGTGTATCTGACAAAGACCCATTGGTATGAATATTTCTTCTTAATATAGCATGTGGATGATTTTGGGTGAATGTTTTCTTGGGCACATACGAAAAAAAAAAAAAGTAGAAGAGAAGAGAAAAGGAAAGAAAAGAAAAGAAAAGAAAAAAGAAAAGGGAAAGAATCTACTATAGATATTTATGCCCGTAGACTGCATTTCACCTTAAGTGTTCTGTGCATGTGGGAGTGAGCATATGAGCACAAGGAGATATCCCATGTTTCAACTTAATAGTTGGCTGGATTGGGCTGAAGACCCATCTAGCCAAGCATCCTTTCTCTCATAATGACTATCAGAATGCTCTACGAAGCCCGCAAAGAGGACATGGTGAATTAATTCTTTTCTCACTGTTATTGAAAAGCACACTTTTGTGACCCTGAGGACAACATGTATCTCCTAATATGCAGCCTGTTCATACAAGTAATGGATTAACTGAGCTTCTGTCCTTCAAAGGAGAATAACTTGGACATTCTAGCAACTGCTGAAAAAAAACAAAGGAACAACTTCACTGATGTCTTCCTCCTCCTCCTCTTCCTGTTGTTTACTTGAAAAAGATTTCACCGTATCTCTCCTGAGTCCCTCTGATAGCCCCTGTAAAAAGCAATGTACTATTTGTATGACTGTACTATTAGATGTTCTTTTCTGTGGGAAAGGACTGGTTTTGAGCCCTGGCTTACAAAGCAAGAAGAGGAGTAGGGTATTTAAGCAAAAGGTAGAAGTTGTAAAAGGTGAGGAAAAATATAACTAAGGGTAGTAATGAGACTGTTCTGATCATTAGAGTATTAGAAGGATGTTAATAGTAATTCTCTTGGACGTGTGATGGTGGCCTTATTAAAACAGAATCTGTGCAGAGAAGGTTCTTCTATGATTGCAGAGAAGACGTGAAGGTTCAACAGAACTTGCTTAATAAAAAGACCTAAGGGATCCAAAGGGACAGGTTAAATGTGTATAGAAGACATAGAAGATGGGCTGACATATGCAGTCTTGCCTTAATAAATAAATTAGCCCTAATGTGCTCTTCAGATCACTGGAAGAGGGCTAGTGAGTTACAGAAACAATCATGTTCACATCCTTATTCATATTTGGAAATGCATCTGACAAAAGCATTGATGCTCCTCATACTTTAAGATTTGTCTTTTTAATTTCAGTTTTAAATAAAGGACACTGGAGATTGTGCTCTCTAAATTAATTTCCTTCTAAACGAAATGACATTTCCTATCTTACTTTTGATCACAGTGTCAAAGGAAATGATCCTTAGAAAAATCTAATGATTGACATTAGCAAGTCTTTTTTTTTTTTTTTTTTGCCTCCCAAAGCAAGCTTTGGTATGTAGTATTCATATTAAAAAATATTATGCTTCACTTGGCTCCTTTGATAATCTAAAACTAGATGCACGTTATTCCCTCCCTGGAAAATATGTACGAGATCTATTAGTGAAAAGAAGTAAAGAATCTTCCACATTCAAGAAAAAACATTTCAGATAAGCTGTGTAGGATTTTTATTAAACGGAAGTCAACGCATAACCCAAGCTAGAGTTATCCACTTCCTTTTAAAAAGTATCTTGCACTGGAACAGGATTATCTGAAACTAATTTTGTAGGCACTTCTGCCTTCTTTCATAGAGCCATGACACCACCAGCATGTGCACAATCAGTTGCTTGTCATGGTGTCCATAGAATATTGGTAAGCTGAACAATGGTTGTATATCCAGCCCAGCAACTGGTTTCATTAATTGCACGGCTGCCCTGCTGAGAACCTTTCTAAGGCTGAATTGTCTATAGCACATTGATCTGGTTATCTGAGTGTTTCATATCACATGAATGTAACAAGCATCCCACAGAATTAACCTAAGGGGCAGACTAATAAATACATTCTTTCTGATTTCCACATGTTCTTGCACATGGATTTTCTACAACAGTAAGTCTGTAAGCAGGACTGAGACAGTATTATTTTTTTCCCAGCTCCAACATCTAAGGTTTGAAGCTCCACTAATTTTGAGCATGAGATTCCATTTATTTCTCAGGGCGTGAAAACTGTCATAACTCATTAACATCAGGCATGTATCTGCAGCACCTGTTTTGCAGGTCCCAGATCTCTCCAGAGTGGGCAAGGCCAAACACCTTTCATTTGAGGGGAAGTTACAAAGGTTTTCAAGGAGTAAAGCAGGTGTTAAGCCTTGCAAAAACTTAAGCCCTATATTACACCCCTAAAAAATCTCAAATCCACCCCCAAGTTTGGCTGATGGAACTTAGGTTTTTGAGTGCAACCCTCAACATACCATGTGTGATACCACATTCATACTATCAGAAGTTGCTTGCTCAAAGTTTCTATGGACAGAATCACTGATGCCATCCAGGCAAGATTTAAGGACACCAATTTTGGGTCCCCCACAGTAGAATGAGTTAGAGGTTTCAACAATGCAACAGAACTGTCCTACTGCAGATGGAAACAAATAATGCAAATTGCCATCTAAAAAAAAAGAAAGCTCTTCTTCAACGATTAAATGAAATCTAAAATCTTTTGGACTTCTGCTTTGCACACACCAGCTTCCTGAACTTCTGTACCTATTGACCAGTAGGGGCAACAGATGTAGAAATAGTTTATAGAGGATTCTGCATTTATGGCTGACTTTTAGCAAGACCTTTAAGATGTGGTTCTCTCACCAGGCTTGGGAATCCAGATGTGTGGCAGATCCCATGCAGTAGTTTTCTTAATTTGTTGTTGGTGGTTGTTTTATCTTGGCTGCTGATTATATTTGTGCTGTTTTTATATTGTTTTGCATAGTTTTGCAAAAGTTTTGCAAAAGCATAGTTGCTAGCTGTCCAGAGTCATGAATTTGAGATGGGGAGCTATATAAATTGAAATAATAAAACAGAACAAAATAAAATAAAATACATCTATTTTTCTTGTTTAAATTGCCTCCTGTTAGAATGATAGTCCCAAACTTTCATCACTTCCCTCCTTTCTCACTTCAGTCCTTTCCTCTTATGCAATTCAGGTCTCACCAGACTGATTCTTTCTCCATAATGGAAGAGACCAGGCTTTTAGCTGTAGACAAACTTAGGTAACTCAGACTTTCCTATCAGTATATTATTTCTTAAATAAAACTTACCTATTTTAGTGTTTCTCTCTATGTGCTTTCTTTCCACTGAGCAACACTAACAGCTAACTATCATCTAACTGAATAATTGGAATGGGCATGTTCTTTAGGGGTGTGTTTAATTCCCTGTCCAAACCACTGACTATCATAACTTTTCATTCCAGTGATTTCCATAAGTTCATATAGGTTGTATGAAAAATTGCTCAGCTTGGTTTTGATGGAGGGTTTGCCTTTTTATGTTTTGACCACTATGAAGAGGGAAGGCTACGAGTCACAGCAATGAAAAACAAATGCATGCTTCCCAAAACAGCTGGACTAAGGTTAAAAATAAGCCACTATTCCACCAATGCATTATTCTTGATTTTTTAAAAAAATTCAAATGGTTGGAAATGTTCAGTTGCGCTGGTACAGCACAGTTGCACAACATCTCACACCCTACTGCTTACAAGGTGCAGTGACATCTAGATAAAACGGTAGGACTTTCCCCTATTCTCTTTTTATGTCTTACTTGGCCTGAACTTTTTTTGTGACATTGTGTATCTCAGGATGCTTCCTTCCTTTTTTTGTTGCAGGCACACTGGGTCTCTTGACTCTTACCTGAAGAGAATGTAGAGGCTAGACATTCACCTATCCAGAGGCATCTTCAGAATCCAGTGGGTTTGTCAGAATGATGAAACAGGCGTTGCAAACTTACAACACAACCTTCAACCTTTACATGTTGGCATAACAGCTTGACAAGAGGGCAGGGCTTGTGTCATGTTCTTGCAACATTCCTTTTATCGTGTGCCCCCCTTGACCACCAGATGGATGCCCAATGCCCGTCTTCTTGTATTTCTTATAATAAACTGTATTTCTGTTAAAGTTTCAAGAAACTGCTTCACAAATCCTTAGTTTAGATACCCACTATCCAGAAACACTGAAATTGCTTCCTCCCATGGTAAACACATGCAAGGCTTGATTGGAAAATAGGTTGGCTGGTGTTACAGAATCTATCACAGACATTTCTCAAACATGAATGGAAACTGGGCTAAATTTTAGCCGTCACTAAATTTCAGGAGTCACTAAGGAAGTTTTCTCAACCTTTGCCATTTTAAGATGTGTGGATTTCAACTCTCAGGATTCTCCAGCCAACATGCTGCACTAAGGAAACACAACAGAGTCCTGGAACCACAGCCATTCACTCACAGGATTTCAGCTTTTTCCTTTCTTTCTATTTAATTTGCAGCTTCAGCAGGCTATTCACAGCCTTAAAACTCTTTTTATATGATTCTCTCATTCGAGTTTGACAACATTTGCTAATAACATAGCCTCCTGTGCTCATTAAAAGGAAAAGAGAGGAGGAAAAAAAATGTAAACCACACAAGGGTAATGCATGTAACCTTAAATATTCCATTACGCTGTGCCTATTTCAAAAGGCAAGAACCCATTAGCTGTCCAGTTAACAGCTGTCTTTGAAAAGGAGAAAAATGACAGTCATCAGGTCTAAAAAAAGTCCCCAAGGGTTTCTCCTTTCAGTGTTCCCAAGAAGAGAACTGCAATAGTGAAATAGTGAAAATGAGTAGTTTGGGTCCCTGGTGAAAAGTATCCAAAGAGAAAGTGTTGTGTGGATACAAAAGAAAAATGCCCATCCAAATTTTAAGTGTCTGAAAGATGTATAAAATGAGAGGCTTACAAGAATAGGGCTAATGTTCTGTGCCATTGATAGCTCTTAGAATCTTAAAGTAAATCCTTTCAATAAAGAGCTTTTCAGTTACATCAAAAGGTAGAAGAACCTCAGGCTTTGTTTCTGCTTCTTTTATGGCTTCCTGAAATCTAAATGTTGCGGAAGGAAGGAAGGAAGGAAGGAAGGAAGGAAGGAAGGAAGGAAGGAAGGAAGGAAGGAAGGAAACATATTTCTCTCTGGAGATTCCCTCAGCACTATAGTATGTTATATTATGATGATGGATTGTGATTTATTGTATAGTAAACAAACCTCCCCAAGTGCAACTATGTTACTTCAAAGGTTAAATAGCATTCCAGGTGGGCCTGGGTAGAATATTTACAGTGGAGAAGGAAAAGGAAACCCGCTGTGCTTTCCATTGGTATCAAGTGTGAGCCAGCCCTAAGGCTTCAAGGCCACAGTTTAAGGAGTCTGTTCTCACATGCTGGATCACAAAGCACAGATGTGAATTCGTATTCTGAAGCATGCTTGATACTCCTACAGCCCACAAATTGCTATCGCTATTGAAAAAAAAAAAGTATGAATTTATTACATTCAGATTTTTAATTTATTAGGGCACTCTTGGCTAAAATTAGAATTATGGTGTTTGACATTTATTTTGCATATACATTTAATATTGACAGAAGAAGGGAATTCAGGAATGCTGAATTGTGTTTTATATCTGCTTTGCAAGATAATTTATTAACAGCATTTTGAGATTCCATCTTTTTGTTTATTTCAGGTCATGGAATGAATAAGAACCAGACAGCAGAACCCGAAGGATGGAGAAATGACAGTGTCACTCAAATGGTTTTTATCAAATGAAACACTGACAGTATCTAGAGGAAAAGAGGTTTGCAAGTACAATTGTCACAACAATTTCAACCCGGGTGACTTTTACTTGACTGCAGCCATCTACAGATTCCCTTATGTTTTATTTGGGGGGAAAAAAAATCTTTTTGACATGGTTGACATATTATGGATATTATGTCCTCTGGGTTTCCTCCACATGCTCAAAAATCAAGAACTGTCCTCAGCATGAAACTTTAATGCTTGGCTCAGTTATTCATGACCTTACTAGTCTGTCCTGATTAGGTGGAAGATTAATTGCCCTTTGATTCTTTTTTGGAGACATCTCTGAATGTGTAATAAACACACTAATATCAATGAGTGGCTCACCATGCAGAATACTTATGTTACATTTAGATAAAAATGTCAACCCTATCATTTTAGCTATTTAGTTACTTAGCTTTGTGAATGAAAATACTGTATTTATAAAACATATATTTACAAAATATTGGATTTGATTCAAAGAGATGAACCAAATGTTCCTCAGATACATCCATTCTCCCAATCCACATTCTCTTATAAATCATGAATGGCCATTTCACCCCTGGAAATCAAAACTCTTTTTAACACATCTCTAAGTTAGTAAGGATATGTATGTATGTATATGACCACAAGCGTGGTGTAGTGGTAAAGTGGTGGGCAAGGAGTGAAAAGATCCAGTTCTTCCTTAGGCATGGAAGCCAGATGGGTGACTTTGGACCAGTCATTCTCTCTCAGCCCTAGAGTGGGAAGTTGAAAAATATCTACCAACTCATACTGGACCAGCTTGGTAGATTTTGGTCCATTACTTTCAATGAAGAGAACTTCTTCTGCATTGAACTGATTTGGAATAATAAGAGCAAGAATAACAACAACAGCTCATAGTGAAGTGGACATGGAATGCTGAAAGTCAGCAAACAATTGAAAAAGAAAGAAAAAGAAAGAAAGAAAGAAAGAAAGAAAGAAAGAAAGAAAGAAAGAAAGAAAGAAAGAAAAGAGAGAGAGAGAGAGAGAGAGAAAGAAAGAAAGAAAGAAAGAAAGAAAGAAAGAAAGAAAGAAAGAAAGAAAGAAAGAAAGAAAGAGAAAAGCTCTGTCTGAACATGCTAAGGGTAGCCAAGAAGAAATTCTAAATGATCTAGGTGTACTAAAAGCAATGAAAGCAAGGATGTCTATAAAAATAAGCAGCTGATGATGATAAGGCAAAGCTGGCAAAAGAAGTCATTACATGGTCAGTACTGTACATTATCAACATTTAAGAAATGTTGAATGGTTAAATGGCTAAAAAAAAGGTACATTTACAAAGGAAATGGAAGGGTTCATTTTAGTGGTTCAAGAACAGTTGCTACACAGAAACGTAATGAAAGCTAAAGTCGAAAAAGCTCAGCATGACAGTAAACACCAGATATGGAAGTAATAGGAAGACACTGTTGAATACCAGGCAGGTAGTATAAGATGACTGCACAAAGGAATGTTCAGAAAGGTACAATAGCGGCCACCTCGATTCATTGGAATCTTAGTAAGGCCAGTTTTGCCCAGATGCTCTGTATCTTTGACCATTTAGAGGTCTACCAGAATCTTTTTAAAATGTTCAGAAGAATCTGATTTAGACTCCCAAAGTAGTTCTTCAAGTTCCATGAATTTGGCAAACAGTTTTGAGATGTGAGCGTATCTAAAAGGTAACACTACCTCATCATCTATATAGCTTCTCAAACAGAGTATTGGTAAGAAGTAATAGATGGTGAGGTAGTGCTACCTTTTAGATCATAAAGTAATAAGCTTTGTTGTAAGAACTAGGCAAGTACAGTGGAAAACAAGCAGACCCTGTAGCTAAGCAGGACAAATGCTAAGAGAAACAACCACAACAGGAGATCAGAGACACTGCAGCTCACTGGTGAGATGTAAGGCAAGATATTCACACCCACCCTGGCAACTCATTATTTAAAAAGGTGGAAGAACACCACACTTCAGCCACGAACATGTCTTAGAAAGTTGTTACTCCTTTTTAAAACGTATTCTGTTTTAAGCTGGTAGAAACGTTTGAAGGAGAATTTTGCTGACCAGCTATATGGTTCTGTAACAAGTTTTGTCCTCAGTGTTAAATTATGGAAGGAGCAGCAGTCCCCGACTCTTTTGGTTCCACCTGGACGATTGCATGATGGGCGAAGGCGCTTCCTCTGGATCTTCTGCCTCATTGTGCAAAGGTTGGGGAATAAGGGTGGGGATAGGCACTGTGGGAAGGCTGAATGCATGTGTCTCTTTCCTCTCCCGAGTAAAAATGTAAATAGTCCTTGACTCAAATGCAGTCAGCTGATCTTTGGACAGCACTGCACATGAAATTATGACACAAAAACACAAATATTACTGACATAGAATTCTCCCCAACAGCATAACTGGATTTCTCAATGCTAACCAGTTTGACAATCATGTAATTAGTGCCTTCTGTATATTGTGATAGATTCCTTATATATAAAAAGAAAGAAATGTTTTGTTTTTAATCCTCAATTATCCCGACAAGGGCTCTGTTGATTCCAGAATATATGGAATGTCCAGTGAGAAAAGGAAACTGGGGTTGAGGGTAAGGTAGAGTAGGATAAAGGCAGTGGCTTATGGTTTATAACAAAGATTTACATTTTTAGACCTCAGAACTATTTCCCTAACTCTTTGGCGTGCCTACTAATGCTTTGAAACATTGCTACCCAATTGCCATTTTTAATGTGACAAAAGGGAAGACTTATTAAATACAAGGCTAGAGGGTAATCATATTAACAGTATTCAAATTTAATTAATTTTAAATATAGGTTAAAATTAAGCTACCTTTCCAGGCCACACCTGTTTCTTTTCAGAGAACAGATGCCATGCCATTTAAAAAATCCTAGTGTAATCAAACTAGCAGAATGTGTGTAAACACAACCCTACACTATACGGGGGTAGTACAGAATGAAGAAAAAGAATTTGGGAAAACAGCTTTTTTATCTTTGTCCCAGTCTTTAAAAACACTACCCTCAACACACACATTATCACATTCACAAACAGAATGAACCAAAATTAATTTTGCTAATGCTAAACGATACAACCAAGGCAATTATCCTTTTTAAAAAATAGTTTTCATTAAAAGATTTTGCATATATAGTAAGAAGTACACTCAGAGAAAAAGATATAGTAAATGTGAAAGAAAGGAAGGAAGGAAGGGAGGAAGGAAGGAAGGAAGGAAGGAAGGAAGGAAGGAAGGAAGGAAGGAAGGAAGGAAGGAAGGAAGGAAGGGAGAAAGGGAGAAAGGGAGAAAGGAAAGGGAAGGAGACAGAGAAAAAAGAAAATAGAAAAAGAAAGAGCTAAACTGTGTGATTGGAGCTATGGAGAGTTCATTGGGTGTGCTCAAAGTGTTAAAGACAGAGAAAAGCAAAATGGGGGTGGGGGGGGAAGCTTGTCCTTTACTTTCACCCTGGCAATTGTCATACTTGACATACTTTCACTTTTGGGTCATAAATATTACAATGGCAACCACAAGAAAAGCAGCAAAAATAGGAGAAGAAAGGAGAGGTTCACTAGAGCAACTTACAGACAAGGGCATCACACCAGATTTATTGCAGAAAATGTTTGAGGAATTTGACAAGAAGATGACTGAAACAGTTGCCAATAGTTTGGGATGCTTTTAAAAAGGAAATGGAAGAAGGATTTGCAGGGATAAAAAAGGGTATGAAAGAAGTTAAGAAGACTGAAGAATCTGTAGGACAATTGGCTGGAGATGTAAAATTGATGACAAAGTGGAAGTTTTGGAAAGTAAGACCGAAGTTATAAGTAGAGAGATGGAGAAATATTTGGATAACCTGGCATTACTGGAACTGAGAGAAAAAAAATTGTTCATTACGCTGCACTCAAAGTCCTGCTCCCTTTTTACATGCATCACATGCATTACATATATGTAAAAGAGGGGTGGGGCTTCAATCACGCACCCCATCTTGACTTTTTGACCCCTCCCCCAAAAGGTATCCTTAGTCTTAACCTAGTTTTCCTAGCAACCACCATGAACTGCTTAATAATACACTTGTAGTATCATTTGCTAAGCTAACCTAAAACAGGAGATAATTCTGTGAACGTCTTATTTTATCACTGTTAAATACTCAGGAATGTTAATGTACAAGGTAGATATTTACTGAAGTTTATTTTTAATCATTAGAGTAAAAACTGCCTTTATTCTCTCTTTTCAAACAATTGGCTGGAAGCATTAAGCCTTTTAAAAAATGGAGGAAAAAAAAGGTGGGGGGAGAAAAGGATATTTACTGCAACTGAGAAGCTATTGCTATTATCCTTAGTTTTATTCCTAGAGGATTCTACAAATACTTCAATGAAAGAAAGAGATGCTTTTTTATCCATTCTATCTCATGAAAAATGTGCAGTTTGGTATATTTCAAGCAACATGTTTTAATACTTATCACTTTTCTTGTCATTAGAAAGCTGGACAATGTTTTTCTTTCCATCATTTCAGTTGACTTTAAAAAATCCTCAAGAAAATAAATATATGGAGACTTCAGGAATTGTTTGAGCTCAACACTTAAAAAAAAAAAGAACATATTTGAGTCTAATGCATTCAATCTCACAAGAATTCAATCTCTCACACACATAATCAAGCTAAATGAAAAGCTTTTGTACTCACTTGAATTAGTGCACGTTTCTGCTGTACTAAAAAGCTTTTTGTATTTGCTCTGCAAGAGCATAAGAATGTTTGCCATTATGAAAATTGTACAAATGAGCAAGATTTAAGCAGAGAACTGCCTCATTTATTGGGCTGGGCTAAGTGTTATCTAATCTATAGAGTGTTCTTTTGTTTGGATAAATAAGAACAAATTGATGGAGGGTGGGGAGAAAAACAATGGCAGCACGGCATACTTTACAACAATTATTCATTCTCTGGCTGAAGAACTTAAGATATAAGAAAATAGATTTTGGTTGAAACTGTTGCTACAAATCCTAGTGGGAGAGAACCAATTTTCAGTTTGGTGAAAAGTCTCATGAACTCATGTTGTCTTCATATGCATTTGTCTCTGTGTATGGATGGATGAGTGTGGAATTTGACCCTGAATTTAGGACCATCCTAAAAAAATAAAAGAGTAGATAGAATGGTAAGAATCCCATGCTTCCATATGGTCAATTAACAGCTGCCTATTTCTGAAACCAGATTCCCCCAGATGTGACAATGTGTTACCCTAACATATGTGAGTATCTTGTTGGATCTACATTCAAAATGGTAATTTACTTTGACCAGGACAAAATAATAATAATAATAATAATAATAATAATAATAATACAATATCATTGATTTAAATTAATTGCTTGTAAAATGAGGTGTACCATTTATAAATTTCATGGATCTCTTGTCTGCATATATCAAGCATTTTCTCTTACACACAAACCATTCTCACATGCAGAAATATCCATACACAAAGCAAGTAAACAAATAGTAATACATTCCACTCTCTTCTCCCAGTAGAAACAACAGAAAGGAAGAAGAAAAGAGTATTAAGAAGTGCTAGTCATGGGGGTCCACAGAAGGGGGACAAGGGGAGCATGATATGAAATATGCATTGATTGCAAGCAATCTCCACCCCTTGTATATTTTGTACAACTTTGTGACACAAGTAGGAAATGGTGGTGCTTCTGTCATGAGGTCATCACATCATTTTGGCATAATGATGCTTCAGGACAGACACCTACAATGGTAGCTGCACTGAGATGACAAGGGAATAAAAACAGAGCTGGGGGAGAAGGGAACTGGACGGGAAGAAAGAACAGAAAGAGCAGCCCTGTTTGTACAGTATGGAAAGGGTTAACATTTACAAGATGAGCAGCAGGGATGAGCCCCACCTCTCCCATATCAGAAATCTTCAGGGACAACAGAGGTATCTGGAATCATTCGCACCCCTTTAACAGTACACAGAAGTATGCATTGTTGGTTACTATATTCTACAGTATTTCAAACATAAATGGCCATATGTTAGATCTGCCACTGTAAAGAGCATGAATATGACCCATGACAATAGATGATAGGTGATAGTTGATTGATAGATGATAGTGTAGATAGATAGATAGATAGATAGATAGATAGATAGATAGATAGATAGATAGATGGCATATCGTGCTGAAGCAAAGAATAGGAATGCCTAAGACTGTTGGCTTTCCAAAAGGCCCTGAAAACATGTTTTTTCTTCCAGCCAGAATGTTGGATGAGCCTTTCCAGAAATGTTAGGACCTGAATGGGACTGCTCTGTTGGCCTTGGTACTTCTGTATTGAGTGTTTGTGTGTTTTGTTGATGTTCCCTTTTCATTTATGCTTTTAACCATACAGAAGCTGCTCAGAATCACAGCTGCAAGTTGGATATCCATAGAAATCATCTAAATAAATAAATAAATAAATAATCTATCTTATTTTCGCTTAATTCTTCAATTTAATACATTTTAAGTTTGATGTGAACATTTGTACAAAAATTGGGTCATTAATGTATATGTTGGGTGCACTCTTTTAAAATATACATTGTTTCAAGCAAATTTGACACTATAATTTCACACACTTTGTCTGAATTTGTAGTCTATATAGGTAGGTAGGTAGGTAGGTAGGTAGAAAGAAAGAACATATTCAAAGTGCATATATAAGTGCATATTTATTAAATTGCATAAACAAATAAATAAATAAATGTGTTTGTCTATGTGCATGCTTGTGTATGTTTGGTGAACTGAACAGTAAAAGCAGAAAGTGTGTTTTGCTGACTTTCTTGTAAGTTTGGAAAATATTAATATAAAATAACTTATATAGTATCTTGTATGGCATCTTCTGGTTTGTTAGAGTGATGCCATGACTTATGACTTGTCCACTCCAGAGCTTAGTGGCATCTCCTTAACTTATAGCTTTATTGATAAAAAGTTCTGTTCAAAAGCACACACACACATCACCATCTACAGTAGTTTCTTTTCCATCCCCACTGGAAATTATATTGGTACTGTGTAATTTTTTTTTGCCCTTGTAGAAAAGTGACTAAGAAGAGATCAATTTGAAGGAAATGGTTAGGGCAGGAAGGATTGAGCAATTCTCTCCAGTCTTTTTCTTATATTTAAACTTTCATTTTTAAACTACTTTAATCCAGGACTGCTATGGGCTGACAGTAAAAAAAAAAAAAATTAAGCATGGAAATAAACTTATAACTACAATTATGTCTAGTTTGAGCTTGTGTTATAGAAAAAAAGGCACAGAAAAAGTAATCTATATTTTACTTGGCACATCAATCCATTTGCAAGGAGAAAAAAATGGCCATGTGTGTTAGCCTTCTGTCTCTGTGTGCAAAATTGCATGTACTCCAGAGTGGATTATTGGCAGGGTGAATATTTCAGAAATATGACATGTCTTTCACAGGGGAAAGAAAGAAAGGAAAGGAAACCATGCCAAATGTGCTTTAGAAAAGAGGCTTGTAAGTGTTGCTAGAGGAGCAGTGTCAAGACCGGGAGCCAGCAGAAATCAAAAGCAACGCATGAATGTGTGAGAGAAGCAGAGACCTCAAATAAAGGGTGTATAAACCAAGGGAACACGCAGCAGGATGCTGGAAGCAATTCCTGTCCTTGAATTCAGAATCAGTTTTCTTTTGTATTGAGGTATCCACTTTCAGGGGCTTAATGTTTGCCTGCTATGTCAGATAAAGATAAGTTCGTGCAACCATCAGTTGAAGTATCCATAGGTGGTTTTTTTTTTTTTAATGTAAGCATCCACACACCTGCTCCTGTCTCTCATCCTCCCTTTCTCTATTATCACTTCACTTCACTTCCACACAGTGCCATAAATACAGTGGAGAAGCTGCCCCAGAGTCTTACAGAATGCAAATGTAAGCTGAATTTGGAGATGAAATAGATCACAGGAGGAATATATTGGAAACAAAGAAGCAACAGCAACAAAACCCACATTATACCACTGAGGATCTGCTGAGCTAATGGTGTTGCCAGAATTTATATCATCCTGGTCTGAAATATGAATTTTCCCATATCATAATATTTGCCATACAATCTGTAAGTTGGTGTCCATGTAAGTCTTCCTTGAATGCTTCGGAAACAGCTATGCTGGAAACTAAGGAAAATAATGTTAAAGTTGTTACCTAGTACTTTTGATATCCCATGTTTTTTTTCCACTGAGCAATCCAAGTATACCAGATCTTAGGCCATAATGCCATGTTTCTGAAGTATTTACCATGCCAGGGAGTGAAATCAGAGGACTCCAAGTGAGGTTTATTCTGTGTGTTTTCACTGCAGACCTGGAATCCACCAACTTTTCATAGGCAGATCATAAGATAGGATCTTGGAAATTATTTTTCAGTTTTACTTATAGTCATTAAATAAACTCTTTCCAGAAAATTAGTTTAAAACATCACTGATATACTACAATTTGCTCAGGTTGCTTGGTGCCCACAATCATTCTTATCAGTTGAAGATTCTGGATTGCTGCTAAAAACATATAAAACAATATTGTATTGTAGTTTAGAAATAACTAGTAAGATATACCTGTAGTTGGATCTCAATCTACTTCTTTCATCTTGCTTTCATCTGAAGTCAATTAAAATTAGTGATCTTATTATGGTGAATGACCAATTGAACTAATAGTGTTCAGTCTAAAAGAATGTATCAAGTGCTAAAGTTAGCTTTTCAGGGGAGTACAGTCCTATCAAGAGTCAATCACAAACAGCAAATCAGCAAACAACATCTCCCCTAGATCTGCCCATTTCATCCATTATTCCATTTCTTCCGCCTCCAAACTCCCTTCAGGTACTGGATAAGGATGTCCACTGTTAAGTGATCACAGCATCATTTTTTAAAATAATTTTTCTTCTATTTTCCTAATAAAAATCAGAAAGTAGAGAATAAAATTGTATAGTAGTGTCAGAACTAAGTTTTGGCGCACACAGGACTCAATTCCAGCTATATATATGTAAGAACCATGGTACTCAGTTCCCAATGAAAGCAACTGTCATTGAAACCAATGCAGGTTGAAAGGAAAGTTCATTTATTGGAAAGTAGTGAACAGCTCTAGAAACATAGCTGGAACTGAGTCCCAAATACACCAAAACTTAGTTTTACCTCACTCCCATTTCACACACACCCTTCTGTCTTTGAATCTCTCTTGCTCATGTTGAAGATGTTCTCAGGTTCCCACATTGGTACAACCTTGGGCTTTCCTGACAACCAGATAATGGCCCATATGCACCTACATTCCAACCTTCTCTCCCTTCCTCCCTCTCTACTGCAATGGCAGAAATGAAGCAGGCGAACTAGAAGTGCAAGTGATTGATTGTGAGGATTCTGACATGTAGGTAGAGATTTAGCTAAGGTTAGGGCTTTGGAAACCCAGGATTAAGTCCATTTTCAACCATGTGTAAGTCACTAAATCTCAGCCCAACCCATCACATAAGGGTCTTCCCATTGGATTAAAACTGGAGGGAGAACTATGTATGCTACCTTGATCTCCTGGAAGAAAATGGGTGATAAATCAAATGAATAAACAAAATAAATACATTAGGAAATAAATGAAGAAGTATCAGTACTTCAAAGTAGGCAAGGTCAAGAAATAAGAGCAGGAGAGGTTTATTATAATGGGTATAATAACAGAGGTATTGAAAACCTGTCCAAGTTTCTCTTTACTACATCTTATACTAAACAAAATTAAGAGAGAGGTATTTTGAGCTTCTTCCTCATACCTCCTTCTTTTCCAGGACTGAATAATACTTTGAACCTTCTTCTTCCTTAACAGTTCATTTATCCCTTCCCCAGGGCCAGGTGTATAGTCCATCACAGGAAGCAAAAATGAAGCAAAGTGCATCAGAGGTAAAGTCAACACATCAGTGAATGAACGCTGATGGATACAACTTAACCCCATACTATCATTAATTCCAGATACATCTGTAACATGTGGCAGAGAACCCCCCCAAAAGAGAGAAAACAATTAATAGAAGAGCAATGGGGATGATAAAATGGCTGAAGGGACATTCTTGTGAAAGAAAATTTAAAGAATTAAATACAAATAATTTAGTGGAGCAATTACATATGGATGGAAATAAAGACATGATGACTCTAAGAAATATCTGAAGCCTAGAAACAGCAATGAGAGAGGGAGGAAGGGATAATTTAGCCTGGTAGAAGAGAAAAAGATAGTTTCATTTAAACTGAATATTGGTTTCACCTTAATTGAATACTGTAATGAGGATGGATTGGGAAAACTGATGATGAGACTATAAAAATTATTTTATATGAGCCTATTTTAACAGAATTAATGAAAATTGGTATTGCTAAGTGTGTATGTAGATCATGTGTGTATGGACACAAACACATATCCCACACATGTACTTTCTTACATCTTTATTACATTTGTATCCCACTGCCATCAGTTCAACTCTCAGTGGCTTACACAACAAAATCAAATTTAAGATATTTATAGTAAGTTTAAAAACAGAACAAACCTCCTAACAATTAGATAACAAGACAACTAGGATCTAGTCTACCTTCAGCCACAAAAGCTCACTGAATGACTTTGGACTAGTCATCTACTCTCTATGCAATCAATCTCACAGGATTGCTGAAGTGGAGAAAAATAGAAGGTAACTCTCTGTACTCTTCCTTGAACTTCTGAATAAGAGGCAGGGTATAAATCTAATCAACAATTAAAATAATAATAAATAAATTCTGAATTATTGTCTATTTCTTTTTTGAAGGTGTATAACTGTTAAAGATTCAGGATAACTACTATAGGTACATTTAAGAGCTGCTTTGTAAAATTATGTATTTCAAAATATCGGAGCTGGCATCATTGACTCCTTATATGCCTTTCTTGGGACCAGAAGTCATTTTCTATGTGCAACATATAGATATTACTGCAAAGAGAGGGAGAGAGGGAGAGAAGAATGGAGGGGCTGTATTTTCTCATCTAATCATTGATAAAAACAAATCCCGTGTCATATAAGATTGCTTATCTTCTTACTCTAATTTCAAATCTCAATTTAACTCATCTCTGCACATTCCATAATTTTGAATAACTTCCTCCTGCATAAGTACTTTTTAATTTTTCCAATTCTTAAGAGTTACAATTCTAACCAATATCAGTTACAGTATCAATTACAATTCTAACCAAGTTACAGTTCTAACCAGATTTCACTACATGTTATACAATTTTTAACTATATATCTCAGATTTATACTTTATTCCAGCGCTTGCATAATTTTGAGTTCACCCTTTTCATTCAATATCCCAAAATATCTGGCTGTTCATTCCTTTTTTCTATATTATTGGATAAGAGAAAGCAATAATAAGTGTCCTTTTGAACATTCTGCTGTAATAGATTAGGAAATTTTATAATAGAAATTTGATATTAATTATTATATATATACACATATAATAGATAGATGGAGATGTATTACTAATCCTATTGAAAGTTAAAATTTTTTGTAATATATGATTTTATAGATTAGCTATGAATGATTAATAATTGTTAATTGATAAGTATATAAGTATATTTTGAATAGATGATATGAGAATTTAAGATTATGAAAGGGGCACCAACGAGTTTAACTGGTTGACATACGGTATAAAATGGAAGATGCTTTTTTATGCCTTTTTATGTTTTTGTTTGTTCATGTTTGTTTTGTGTTTGTTGTAAAAATAAAAAAAACATTAAAAAAAAAAAAAAAAAAGAATGGAGGGGCTGAAGGCCTGGGACAGAAACAGATATCTGTATAGTTTTCATGGGAACATGATGTCTATAGAGATCCCGAGGGGACAAGGGGGAAGGAAGTGATAAAATGTCCATTGTGATATCACAAAGTAAATCCTGTGATTTATGTCTTATCAGTACAGGTAGTCCTCACTTATCGACCCCAATTGGGACCGGCAACTCTGTCACTAAGTGATGAGGTCATAAACTGAAACATCAAGTGACTACACCAACTTACAACATCAATTCGTCAGTTCCATCTGTGGTCATTAAGGGAATCACCCACAGTCATTAAATGCAACATCCTGTGACCACCACTTCTGACTTCCTGCTGGCTTCCCTATTGACTTTGCTTGTTGGAAGCAGGCTGCGTAGGTCACAAATGGTGATCACCATTGTAAATGTTCACCAGTTGCCAAGCATCCAAATTGTGATCATGTGACAGCAGGGACACTGCAACAGTGGCAACTTCAAGGACCAGTCTCCTTTTTCAACCCCGTTGTAACTTTGAATGGTTGCTTAATAAGCAGTTGGTAAGCGAGGACTACCTGTATATAGAATCTTTTGCTGGACATAAAAGAAAACCCAAAAAGAAAACCCAATCCAACCTGCTCCAGCCCCAAGGTATGTTGCATTAAAGTCAGCACATTTGTAACCCAAAGTCATTTTAAGCTGAGATAATATGCAAAATCCAAAGAGCTGAGAATAAAATTAAAATGATAGAGCTTTTAAATAATACAACATCCTTAGCTATCCATTGTCTACCAGGAAAAAAAAATGAATAAATGCACTTTGTGAAGTATAACTAATAACTAGGGCAATGGAATGAATATCCACTAAATGTCTCTTCATCATTTCATAAAATGAGGATTGTCAGAGGAACTCAGAACTAAGAGCACTGTTGTGAACAAAGATAGGAGGAATAATGTTCTGGTTGCAGCTATATTAAGCTATATGTATTAAGCCTGATGGGTAAGAGGCAAGAGCTGGAAATGGGTGCAGGACAGAATCTCTGAAGCTTGGGTTCTCATTTCCCCAAAGGCATTACAGTGTGTGTGAGAGGAAGCATGAGCAAAGGTGATATGGGAAATTTAGAAGCTATTATTCTTTCCTTCTTATAGCTAGCAAAGAATATACAGGTGGGGGAGACCTACATTGGCTAATAAGAGAATGAGCTCCATTGTCTCCAGGGCCTCTTGCAAAGAAAAGTGAAAGCAAGAAGGGCTATTAATATTTCCTCAGCTCATTCATGAATCCATTTTCCAGGTTGTTTCTTTACTCTAAGTGAACTGGTGTTGAACCTTGGCAATTCCACTTTTCAGCCAAAAGCAATTTGTTTATTGTGTTTTTTTCCAACCACAGCTCCCTGCTACCACCACCCACTTTTAATTATATAACTTTATTTTCCCAAGCCATATTATGGCATTAAAAAAGGAAATAGCTCTGTGGGGACATATTCTTTGCAGCACAACTGGGCATCAATGGAGCTAAGCCCTATTTGATTAGACAGCTGCACTCTGGTGAAGAAGAAAGATCATAGCATCTGCTTGTGAAATTCAGAAGCTTTCAGAAGAAATTCAGAAGATTCATAATACCTGCTTGGTTCATCAGAAGCTTTCAGTTGCCAGAGGAAAGAGATGTGAAATTTGTATTTGTCATAGCTTCTCCTCCCCAATCTTTTCTTCTCCTATGCCTTATCCTTTTTAATGTGGCATTCATTTCCATGACCATAGGAGCACTATTTAGTAACACCAGGATCCAAGAAGTTGAAATATAAATCTCAGAAGCTCAAGGCGACCCTCTGCCACATGCTTCTTAGCTCCTGATGAACTTCTGAAGTTTAGACTTGGTTTGATACATTTTTTATCAGCCACATCTCTAAAACTTATGTTTAGGAAAGATGACAGCAAATGTAACATTTTCAACAAATGGCAAAATTCAGATGATGCCAAAAGAGTAGGAAGATGCTATTGTTTTCTGGTTCTGAGCATGTGGAAGAGCTTTCATTCAAGCTGATTTCTCACACTTCCCAGTTTGAATACTTCCACAAATGCTTGCCTCATGCTCCATTCATGCCAAAAAGTAAGCTAAACTTTAAAACAGGTCCTTTAATTCTCTAGTTGCAGAAAGGGCAGCTCCATGGCTAATGTCAGGGAAGACCACAACAGTGTAGACTGGCAAAAAGCTGTCTTTGATATTTCTGATCTGTTGGATCTGTACTTTTTTCTTATTTTGTTTTAAATGGAACTATTTAAAATATATATATATATATATATATAAATTGGGTGACAACAATCTTACCCAACCCTGGGGGTGGCTGGCACCTTGATGATGCTCCCTGAGTGACTGCCAATTTTATATCTATCCTTGGATCTATTTATTTTCTATTTATTAAGATTATTGTATATTGTAATTTTAATTGATTTGAAAACCACCCAGAGTTGTTTCAACAAGATGGGCAGTGACAAATTTGATATATAAATAAATAAACAAAATAAAAATAAAAACCACAGTGCATTTAAATCATTGTTTAAACAAAGCAGTTTATACATTATTCTAAAGCCCATTCAGAATAGACACCAATCACCTAGTGAGGTAGTAGTAGGTTGTGGGGTGGTGACCCCTGTAGGGACAGAGATGGAGAATGAACACACAGTTTATGTGTCAGAAGGCAAGTACTGGACATCCTAGTGCCACAGTTGCCCTGTCTTTCTATTCTACTATTTGCACTGAGCTTCAAAGTTAGGCATGGATAACACTGTTTCAAAGGAATGATTACCACTTCTACTAATACCAAATGGAGATTGTGCCCAATAAATCAAGCATGGCTGATTTATTAGGGTCAAATTGCAATTGCATAATTAATCCTATTTTCATAATATATTCTGACTGAACTAAAAGTGCATAGTTTGGATTTCTGGAATGTAGAAACAAAGTCCTTTGCACAAACTCTTTGAAAAGTCTAAGCAAAAGTGTGCTAATGTGGTACATGATGGATCTCCTTCTATTTATTGATCTATGAATTTAGAACCTATTCATTCTCAACTAACCAACATTTTTCATATCTTTCTTTTTCAAGAACAAAAGATGAAATAGCCCTTAATCAATGACAAGAGTATTATATCGGTTACTGGTGAAAATAGATTAGCAAGGATCTGGCACATTTTACTCAGCCAAAAAATGTGAAATGTGATATTTTTTGTATTATAAATAGCTCACTTGAAGGGCAATGGGCTTCAAGAAGAGAATGCAAACAAGCCAAAGTATTTGATTATACAAACTTTTATTTATATATGCTTATTCAATGGTTAAATAGTCATTATTAAGTCCACACATGCCTGGGGTTGGATCCCCTTAGTAACTCTACCTACTGGCATTGTTTATATGATATAGATTTCCTTCTGACATGAATGATGTAAATTTCTGTTGGCAATAATCAGGGGTGTCCTCAGGGTGGGGGTCAACAAAGTCAAGATGGAGCTCACAACCATGTGATTGAAGCCCTGCCCTTTTTAACATGCATCGTGATGCATGTAAAAAGGGGCATGGCTTTGGTCACAAAGTTGTTGCTGCCATCTTGACATTTTTTCACCCTTCTGCAGACACTCCAGGCAATCAAAATTAATTGTACAGAAGCAGCTTTTATACATACCACTGTACACAGGGAAGCTTCAGTGCAAGCAAGAATTTCTTACTGTAATAGTTCTGCATTCTGGAACAAACTTTTGTGCATAAAACTGTATCCATGAAGGTTTTTTTCTGACAGTTGTGTGGAGTTGGCTAGGAAAGGCGGTGAGGAAGGGTTTCGTGTTAGGACCAGGGCTAGACCTAAATGTATGTGGCTGCTTCAAGTGGTAGGTGCTACTGTGCAGTAGAATGAGGCAAGAAGAGTAAGTTATGGACTATGTAGTAGAATGGCAGGATAACCTATGGACTACACAGTTTAACTAATGCCCATTAACTATCCTGATACCTTCAGAAGAACTGGAGAATTATTTTCTATTTAGTAATGTTTAAAAAAAGAAACCTTCAATTTTCAGATGTTTCCGCTTTTGTAGATCAAATGAAAGGCATTATTATTTCATTATTTCATTTTGCTTCAGGCAGCAAAATGTTTCAGACAGCCCTAGGCATGCACTTATTCTTACCCGCATGTTGAATACCATGCTTTAAATCATGAATGGACAGTCTGTGAACTATGAGCTTCATGTAACCCCACCATGACACCAACAACCTGAGTTTGTGCTGTTGAAATTTAGGAGCAAAATAGATTAATTTTGACAATGGAATTTCAGGCCTTTTGGTGGGGAGGTGGTTATGAGGGGAATTCTAGTAATTTGATTTCCAGAAGCCTTCTGCTCCTATTCCCACCTTTAATCTCCCAAAATCACACTAAGGTGTGGGGGGCAAAAATTCAGCCATATTCCTTCTGGCAAATCACTCTATCATCAGACCATAGCACTTCAGAAGGCTAGGAGATTGAGTTGAAGCCTGACTCCCTGTTTGGTATAATGCCTGAATGGAGAATAAGTCATTGAGAAGCTTGATCTTGATGAACACACACACACACACACACACATACATACACACACACGCAGAGAGAGAGAGAGAGAGAGAGAGAGAGAGAGAGAGAGACATCAAGTCCCTATAGTTATGTCTATCTAGCCCTTGCGAAATTTCAATCAAATACTGATGGTGGCTTCATTAGGTTTTAGGGAGCATGCTTGAAAATAAAATTTCTCAGGAAATTTCTTGAGAAGTAATTGAGGGGAGGTATGACTCACCCATTTGTGTGGATTTTTAGGATTCATTAATAAGCAGCTCATGTAATTTTGGGTATGTGTGCTTTTGAGAGTTGGGTGTCAAACTTCCTGAAGTGTCACTCATCAATGTGCTTTGTTTCTGTTTTTTGTTGTCATTGTTTCTAGTCACCCCCACAACAAAGTGGTCTGAAAACAAACCATGTTGGACTTCTTATCTAAAGCCATCAGTTTAAGTCAAGATGTGAGGCAGCACTTATTTTCCCCCGCTCATGAAAACTGGAGTAAAAGGAAAGTGTCATCAATATCTTTTTCTTTTTACCCCCTCTCAACCAAGAAATCAGTATCACACTTGATGTTTGAGAATGGCCTGTTGTGGAATGAGACTTTATAATGTTTCTTTGGACATTGTGAGAAAGCAAATAACAATGAGTCTAAAGAGGCAGTTCACTCTGGAAATGAATAACCATACAGGCATAATTGTGTCTGAATATATAAAGATGTACATAGGCTTGGGGGATACTTGGTTTCAACAGGGTAAGGAACACTGTATCACTAAAGCCTGGGCAGATTATCACATCTTTGGTTCATTTCTATTCCACCTCTTTGCGTAAATGCTCCATATTATGCTGCACGTAGAAATAATGATAACATGGCAATTTTTTTTAATTCAATAAAGGCTGAAGTC
Organism: Python bivittatus; assembly: GCF_059951505.1. Taxonomy (NCBI): domain Eukaryota; kingdom Metazoa; phylum Chordata; class Lepidosauria; order Squamata; family Pythonidae; genus Python; species Python bivittatus. The sequence goes on along the minus strand of NW_028277058.1, from coordinate 3,241,302 downwards.
TATTTACATCTGCACAGGAGTAAGAAGCTCTGAACATAGTATGGAAAACTGTTGTAATTATGTGTCTCTCCCATCATCTATATTTACAAAAACAGTAACACTAGTGCACCTAAAGAGCCAGTTTGGTGCAGTGGTTAAGGCATCAGGCTAGAAACCAGGGGACTGTGAGTTCTAGTCCCACCTTAGGCATGAACCCAGCTGGGTGACTTTGGGCCAGTTACTCTCTCTCAGCCCTAGGAAGGAGGATCCCATGCCCTATCACAAGATTGCCATAGAGGTCCATGTACCATCCTCCATCCTTGCATCCTGCAAGGCAGTTAACATTTTTATTCCACCATGCCTTTGGCTGTAATTAATTTAGTGGGAAGATTCCATCATGGCCTTCAGTTTTAATAGAGGTTGTTTTTATTCTTCTTGACTTGTGTCACACCATTGACAACGTCTTACAGTTAGGTCAGTCTACAAATGTCATAAGTAAGAAAGCAAGTAAATAAATAGATAACCATGTATCCCATATCTCCTTGCACTTTTTAAGTACACTGTATGCTTAGATTTCCTATTTAGTATAATTTACCATCAATTCAGTATTCTTTCATAAACTATGCGCCATTCCTATACCTGAGAGTAGGTCTCACTTAAAGACATTTAGTACTGAGTTACTAAATTGCCTGTGTAGTATCTCAAGGATTGCATCTCATTTTCTAACCCATGACCTATACAACTCTGATCCAGAACAACCAATTTATTCTACTATAATCATACAGTCAGTTTCAATAATCCATCATAAAGCATGTTCTACATTTTAAATATAAAGTAAAACTAATGGCTATTGTTTAATTTGATTTTATGAAAAATTGTACAGAGAAAGTAGATACATAATGGCTTGTCCATTTGTTTCCAATAGTCTAAGACAGAGTACTAAGTGAGGAGTAGAAAGATTGATTTTTGTTCAATATTTCAGTGGATATATTTCAAGTGGAGATTCTAATTTCCTAAGTGTATGACTGATTTAAACTATTTATAGAGATTAGTAAATGTATGGTATATGCATGTATATGTATACATACACACACACACACACACACACACAATTAATTTAATTAAATCGAATGTAATTTAATTTAATTTAATTTAATTTAATTTAATTTTTGGATTTTGAGGCTGCCAAACTCCAAAAAGACTCTGGGTGGCTTACAATATTTAAAATACACAATTAAAGAAATGCAACCACCTGGTTAATTATTGTTATCATTACTATTATCATCAGTCTGAACCACTCCATTCCAGGATGAAAGCCTCTTCACACAGGTTTACAGATCGTAGCATACTACATTGGTCCAGTGTGGACTGGTAAATAGATACTTTTGGATTTCCCATCTAGGGCTGAGAAAGAATGACTGCCCCCAAATCACCCAGACAGCTTCTGTGCCAAAAGGAGGACTAGAATCAGGGAGTTTCCATTTCTGGTTCAGCATGTTAACCACTACACCACTTTCATTCTCTCTCTTGATAAATTTAACTTGAATAATTGTATCTACTTTTAGTAACTTGGTTCATATATTGGTCAAAAACTTCTTAACTGAATCCAGTCAAAACATTAGATTAATAATGGACCTTTTTATTGGGAACTAGCCTTTTGGAACTAAAAGTTGTATACTGAAGTTGCAAATTTGCATGCCAAACATCAAAGGTATTAATACATTTTAAAAAATAAAGTGAATATATTAGGTCACATAATTTTTTTAAAAAATGTGCATATCAGTGGGAATAAAGTCCAAGTTTCCAAGTCATCTAAGTTTCAACAACATTTCTGTCTAATGGTGGTACTGATGAACTTTCATAGCCTCCAGGCCAGAAGCCATCAAGGACTTCTGAGAAATGGGAAAGGAGAAGAAAAAGGAAATCAATATATAGCTGCCTGCAAGATTTTATTAACACTATATTTTCATGTCTCACTTTGCCCCTTTAATGATTTAGTAATCTACAAACTAGGGCTAGCCTGTTATCTCATTAAAGGGATTATTCTTCCATTAATTTCAATTGCAAATTCCATTAACTTTAATGGGTGTTATCCACATACATCAGTTAGTGATCAGACCCTAAAAGCTCATAAAGGACAAGAAAAAAAATTACTGCACAATGATGGGCAAAGGATCAAAGTAGCACAGGATTAGAACTTTAATGCATCTGTTTTGTTTTTCCTTTTGTCCCAAATGAACTTAATTTACCGTCATTTCCTGAATTTGACTTTGATTTCTGTGGAGTCCTTGGGGTTCTCTGAGCTTGGCTGTTTTCTTGCAAACATTTCATTACGCAGCTAGGTAACATCTTCAGTCCTAGAAGGGAGTGGGGTTTGCTCTCTGTTTATATACAGTGGCATGCCCTGCCAGTGTTAGTGGGGGTGCTCTCATCCCCCGGTAGTTTCTTGATTAGGGTATTGTTTATTGCTTGATTGTAGGTCTGGTGATAATCTTGGTGTTAATCTCTGCTTAACTGGGTGATGATTGCTGGTGAGGAGATGTTCTGGTCTTTTGTTTTCCTTTCTATTGTCTCTTTTGAATAGTGCGTAGATGTTGTTTATCTCTATGTGCCTGTTGATGGCTGCCTTGTCTGAATACCAAGCTTCCAGGAATTCCCTTGCATTTTTGGATTTAGCTAGGTCTAAGATGCTGACAGTTTCCCAGTTGAAACTATGGTTAACTCTGTCCATGTGTTGTGAGATTAAGGAGTTTTCAACATGTCTTCTGACTGCTAGTTGGTGTTCATGGATCCACTCTGCAAGCTTTCTGCCTGTCTGTCCTACATAGTGGTTGTTACAGTCCTTACACTGTATGTTGTAGATGATTCCTGTTTTTTTCTTCTTGGACTACTGGGTCTTGTGGTTTACTTGAGATGTTTTGAAGGGCTTTAGTTGGTTTGTGTGCTACAGAGATGCCATGTGGTTGTAATAGTCTTTTGGTGGTTTCTGAGACATTTCTGATGTATGGCAGTGTGATCCTTTTCATAGCTTGTTTTGGTTGTGTTGTAGTAGGTTGAGTGGTCAGGCACTTTTTGATAAAGTTGTGTGGATGTCCATTTTGTTAGAAGATGTTGTATAGGTGGTCTGTTTCCTTTTTCTGCTGTTCTGGGTTGCTGCAATGTGTTTGTGCTCACTTGAATAATGTTCTTACACAGCTCCTCTTGTGGGAGGTAGGGATGTTACTTTGGTAATGGAGTACTTGATTAGTGTGGGTTGTCTTCCGATAGACTTGGGTTTCTAATTTGCTGTTGTTTCCTCTGCTCAGGAGGATATCCAGGAAGGGTAGTATGTTGTTGTTTCCTTCCTCTCTGGTGAATTTTATTAAGTTTCATGTGTCTTCATGTGTCAGGTCTCATGTGTCTAGTTGTTCCTTTTTTATTTATAACAAAGTTGTCATCTATATACTGGATTCATACTTTAGGTTGTATGTGGGGAAGTGCTATAGTTTCTAGGCATTGCATTACAATTTCTGCTATGAGTCCTGACAGTGGTGATCCCATGGGTGTGCCTCTGATTTGTTGGTATATTTGTCCATCAAACTGAAAATGGGTAGTAAGGCAGAGGTTGATGAGGTCCATGATTCTGAGTGTATTTGGTTAGGTCAGGTGTGGTGTAGTACTGCTGATATGGATTATTTCATTAGTTCTGGGTTTATGGATGTAAAGAGTACTGTGACATCAAATGAGACCATAATTTCATCTTCATCTATGTGTACATCTTTGATTTTCTGGAGGAACTGTAGTGAGGAGTTGATAGAATATTCACTCTTCTCTGTGAGATATCCAAACTTTGATTTCTCTATGTTGATTTAGAGTTACATCTATAATCCTTCTAAAGATCAACCTTATTTCATCCAATGTTCTGACAGAAAGATGTTCAGAGGGTCTTTTATCCAACCCTGCTCCAAATCATACTTCTTTCATAGACATATAATCAATTTCAGTAATCCACCATAATGTTTGTCCCATTTTCCATGAGTAAGTCAGAAGTCTGATTAATAGTTTTCTTTTTTAATTTTAAAAACAATTATCCACCACCTAGAAAATGTTGAATAAGAGGAAAGCAGTTCTAGAGCTAGACTCAGGGAACTTAAGAGAAAATAATAATCATTCTAGAAGCTACATTTTTTTTAGATTGTTATTGTTTATTCTTCTACATTAATATCCCATTTTGTGAATTCTGGGACTTAAAACATGAAGTTTGTTTTTCATCCTTGAAAATGCATATTCAGAGATCTCCCATTTCTTCTTCTTTTAAAGAAAAAAGTATGCCATGGCTCAGAGAGCCAAACATTTAATTGCTTAAATTCCCTTTCCAATTGCAATAGGTAATTAAGTACTTTGAGACTTTCCAGTGTCAGCTGTGTTAGCTATGTTCATTTGCATTTCCAATGTTGTCATACAGTTGCATGAATAGTTTGTTAACTCCAGCTCTCTGCATCCTATGAAACTTTCATTTTCAGAGGCATAATTTTCTGAAGGGTGTTAATGAGTTTATAAAGAAGCGATCATTTCAATATTCCAGAAAATGTAATAAAGGCAAAGAAAGTAATATAGAAGAGAAAGCCCATGATTTTTCATCACTGCCTGGGACTGTTTTCTGAAACACCTGATCAGAACCTAGTGATTTTTAAACTGAAGCCCTGATTCTGTTGAAGTGAACGGCTACACTCCCCTTAATTTCTGTAGTCACAGGTTGGAAAAGGAAGTTTCCAAGTTTTTGATCACAAACTCAAGACTGTAGACCTAAGAGCATGTGTAAAACCTAAATGAATATTTGGTACTGAACCCATTCTATCCCGATGGTCATGATTTATTGAAAAATACTGGAAAGAATACCACCAATCTCTCATTTTTGCAGTTCCAGACAAAATAACTATAGTTTACATAAATCCTCCTATCCCACTCAGCAGCATCCACCATAACCCCCAATGATGCTGTCATGTTGCTATCTGCATGATAACATGATCACACATATTTGCTGTTATGTACTTGTGTCCTGACACCTGATGCAAGCACATGAGCTATGCATATTTCATCCTTTGTCTCCCCCTTGTCCCTCCGTGGACTTCATTGTCCCCACACCCACCCATCCTGCCATGGGTAGTTACTTATAGCTACTGTTATAGGTCATGTAGGCTTAGTTTATGTTGTAGATTAAATAAGACAAGGAGCAGAAGTTTGAAAAAGGAGGGAAGCATTGCCTAAATTAAGATTCACCATGCCTTTATTCAAGAGACAGATGAAAGAGCAATTTAAATGTAATCAAATGAACTGCCAGTTGTTGTGACTAAGGAATCTGCTGACAGTCTGGCTCAAGAGAAGAATGTTGTTCTCAATACAGATACTGTGTCTGTCCGATTAGTTTTACACACACAGCTTTTTGACATAAATATGCTCTCAAGCATATGAAAGCTTTCAATAAAAGAGAGGCACGGGGATGGCCGACTTTGAAATTACAGCTACATTACTTGAGTTGGGAGAAGCTTTGATACATTCTGCTGAAAAATATAATAATGATGATGGTGATTTTTTTTTTTAAGGATTTCAAAAAGGAGATGCAGAACTGTAAACCCAGGCTTGTAGAAATCACTGTGGTGCTGTTATTCAGATGTTTACAGTGGCCATGCTGTATTATGTTTGCATCATTCTGTTTATCACTTCTATTTCTTCTTTGCCCCTTTTCTTTTTTTTCAAAATGGTGTTCTTTGAGAACGACAACCTTAACATTTGTGTATCACTTGCTCCACCTCAAGGATTCATACTTCAGAAATATGTCTTAAATACGTCTGTTAGAAAATACATGTCCTGTACGTTCACTGTTACAAATCTTCTTGATGAAGAAGTTGATGTTTACACCAAACTATGTAGAGGGTTATTGTTCCTCACTTATAGAATTGGTTATCTGGTTTTTTAAAAAAGTTAGTAATAAAAAGAGAAGACAAAAAAGGGAAAAAAGAGACAAAGTACATACACTGTATACAGGAGAAGAAAGCTCAATTTTTAAACAAAGCATTAATTCTTGACCACCCAGAAAATGTTCATTAGTCTTTCTATTATGTCAATAAAGAGACAGTTTATTAGCAAAAAGTGAACACACGTCAGCAATGCAAGACTGTAAATCTGCCATTGTCTTTCCATTATAAAAGAATGGTCTCCTCCTTCTCCTTCTCCTTCTCCTTCTCCTTCTCCTTCTCCTTCTCCTTCTCCTTCTCCTTCTCCTTCTCCTTCTCCTTCTCGGTTTATTCCATAGTTGTTCATATAATGATAAATTCCAAAATGTTGGCACGTAATTGAAAGACACATTCATATATTTAAACCATATTAGTCTTTCATAAACAACCTTATTAAAAAAACATGGATATTGAGCTAACTTGGATGAATAGGATTTGAGGAAAGACCAGATCATATGGGTAAGTGTCTCCTCCTTCATTTTATTCTTCCAGGGTAATAAAATTAAACCTAATCCTTTTAAAGCATTCTCTGAGATATTTAATAAATAAGAAAAAATGCTGGATTACTTTTATCACACTATCATAAGACATTTTGTTTATTTATTTATTAGATGTATATATAGCCTTTCATTCAGGAGTTCAAAACTGTGTAATAGTGCTTCCTTCCCCACAAAAAATAAAAATTTGTGAGTTATGTTGGGCAGCAAGAGAATGACTAGCCCAAAGTCATTTAGTGACCTTCTGCTGTTTAAGATAGATTAAAACTTGGTTCTCCCCATTCTTAATCTAACACCTTAACCACTACACCACATTGGCTCTTGTAGTTTTTATTAGATATATGGCTAGATATGTTACCATTCTCCACTTTGGGAAAATCCTACTTCTTTTTGCATTAACTCAAATTGATGTCTTTACAGAACAAGAGCAATCTGTATGTAGTCTGGATGTTTTTTAATCCAGTTTTATAACAGTTGTATGCATGTATGTATGTATGTATGTATGTAAGTATCCATGTATTACTCACATTTATATGGCCATCCATCTCACACAAAGTGACTCTGGGCAGCCTATAACAATTGAATAAAACAGCATATAGATAAAAACAATCATTATAAAAGGATAAGAAATAATTACTAAAATAAGAATATTATCATTTAAAAAAAATACAAACCCCACAGAGAAAGCAAGAATATCAATCACAGCGAAGCCATCTAAGAATGTCTCCAGTTCCCAAAGACCCCAAGGCCTGATGACACAACCAGGTCTTGAGGGACTTCCTAAATGATAGCAGGGAAGGAGTGAGCCTAGCTTCAGGGCGGAGAATATTCCACATAGAGGAATTTGTGGTGGCTGCAATATACAATGACTTGCTCTACTGAAGTGTTTTGATTTTGCTTAATTGGAAAGTCACTTTTGATACTATTGATTAGAACATTCTGCTTGATTGTAAAATTATGTAGGCTGATTAGAGCTATTCTGAGTCAGCATCAACCTTATTTGTCAACAATGCCATAAAGAATTTCCTATTTCTTTTCTTCACCTTTGCCTCTATAACAGATATGATATGTTATTCTATATGTTGTATAGCTGATATGTTCATGCATTTCAGCATTTCCCTTCCAATGTTTTGAATTATAACTATGATTTATTTTTGATTGCATGATGAAGCAAGATAGGAGCTATAATTCAAAACATCTGGAAGATGGGACATGTAAGGTTGTTGTATGCCATGTATCATTATATTTCCTTAATTGTTGGTAGAAAATCTCCAGTGCTAAAGTAGAATATTGGAACAGCAGTCACTATCTACATGGGTGAAGTAGATTTGTTTATATTTACCAATTAAATAGAAGTATTCTTTTACTCCAGTGAATGCACCCTATGATTTTATCACAATAACTCCTACAGTTATCTGCAGTAAAGGAACGATTTGGAAAGATTGTTACGCATACAAACTTATGGTCCAATACTGTTTTGTAAAAACCTTGAACATTTCCATGATAAATAACTGTCAGTTAAATGTGCATGGTGTACATTCAATTTTTGAACTCGGGAGACACAGACTGATAAATAATCTAGAAACTTTCTAAATGAAAGAACATTCAGGATCTTAGCTAAACTGCAGGAAAGACATCACTATGAAAATTGATGAGTTAATAAAAATATAAAACCATACTTTTAGTCATTGCTTTTAGGATGAAGTGAGGTGTGTCTGTCATAATTAGAGATGCAAGTAAAGTATGTAATTCCCTGTCTTAGACTATAATTCTCAGTGGCCTGTTATGCTCAGTTAAATATGAAGTAAGCATTATAGTGCTTTACTGGTTCAGATTTTTATCAGAGCCAAACAGAAATTCAGTCCAATTCTTCCTACTTCTTCCTTAGTGTTACAACTCCCCTTCCATATATTCTGGAAAAGCAAAGACTAATTTGTTTTTGGATGACCTTGGGAATCTTCCACTCTCAACCAATCTAACAATTATTAAAACCCAAAAAATAGACATTACCTCTAAACCTTGCTATGTAAATGGTTAACTTCTGTTTGGGACATACACACTATTTTTGTAAACTGTATCCTAATTTTGTACCTTTCCTAGTTCAGGCAGCAAATGAAATCTCTCATTTAATGGTGAAACATGAAAATTACAAACATTCACAGTTCCCAAAGACTGCAATCTAACTCATCACTATGCTATGGAGAACCTGTCCTTGATAGTGATAAAACATAAGAAGATAATGATGTGAATGCAGGATTACCTTCCTGTTGTTGTTAAATTATATATTTATTTATTTATATTCATAACTCAGGGCAAGGTATTTAGTGCTCTCTTGTCAGCCTTTTGAGGTAGACCAGACGTGAACACCAAAGTCATGAACACTAAAACTACTTTTATTATAGAGTTACAGTAACAGTAGCTTGCAACTCTGAATTGTTTCTCCCCTCCCTCCCTTTATCCTAAAGAGAGGGTCCAGTCTGAGAAGTCTGTCCTGGACTCAGCTTTTTTTAATCTGACCATTGTCTTGGTTGTGGTTCTTCCTTCTATTCCTCAAGGTTATTCCTTCTTCCTGTTACATCCTTCCTCCAATTTTTTTCTCACAGCAAGAACTCTGTGAGATAGGTTGGGCTGAAAGAGAGTCACTGACCCAAAGTAATCCAGTGAGCTTCTATGGCTGAGGGTTGATTGAACCTAGGTTTCCACAGTCCTGGTCCATCATCTTAATTACTACTTTTCAGTGAGATACCCTGAGTTCTGATTCACACCTTGAGAAGCAATAAACATCTAAAACCCTTAGTCTTAAGATAAGCCTATTTTTATGTAACAGAGCCTCATTTCTTGAACCATTTTACTTCTTCTTAGGACATGTCTCAGAGCCCTCAGTGTATCTCTCTGTTAGTAAGAAGTAACTTGTTGAGTCACACATATAGCCTAACTCAAAGGTTTCCTACTTAAAAGTAAATTGTATTAGGTCCAATGTGTCTTGTTCTCAAGTAAACATGCATCTTCCTTTTTCTATATTCTATCATATTTTATATAATCCCAAGTATACATTCAAGCAAAATTACTCTTAAATTGTTCCATTTAAAAAAATAGAAATATGTTTAAACTGCAGAGTCTACATATTCAGGTACAGTCTTTTCCCAGTTCTTCTCCTATTATGCTTAGTGTGAAAGTTATTATATTACAACCTGAAGACAGTTCTATTACTCCAAAGCTTTTGAAAATCATTCTCATGTCATGTCTTGCAAATCTATTTGTAAATCTACTGCTTATGAATCTCCTCTTTCCACATTTCATTCCATTGTACTATTGCCTTGTAAGTATGCCCATACATAGTGGAATGCTTCTTGTGGTGACAGATGCTACATTTTTTTTCTCAAAGAGCTTCCTTCTGCCTCTAACAGATAAGATGGCACACAACACACAACACATTAATCTCTCTCACAGTACACTCTCAAACTTAATTACAGCCTTAGCAAGGCCATCACGAAATGTGAATAATATATGTGCTTAGCCTAAGTGCTATATATTTATGGGGCATATCCAACCCCCTAATTAAGGCATCACCCAAATTGTCACTCCAGCTCTTTTGCTAAGCTTTTGTTGTTCACGTTACTCCTTTGCTGTTGACTTGAAGTCTCTGAAAATCACAAAGACTTGCAAACAAAGGTGACACAAGCTTGGACATTTATCATTTGAAATGGGTAAGGATAGAGGGAGGCAAGAATGAGATGAGTTGCATGGCTAAAGAAAAAGAAAAAGAGTCGACAGCATTGGAGACCAGCTGCTGTGGTGCAATCAAAGATAGGAACTGCTTGTGTGTCTTTTGCTAGTGGACACTTTAGAAAAATCTGGATGGCCATCATCTGTGACATTCATTTGATCAAGTAAAGATATTTTTATGTCCCTAAAGTTTTTATAAAGAAGCTAACATAAACAACTAGAAATAAAGGTCTACTTGATTATTGTTTAAGGAGGGAAACCTAAGTAGTATTTCTGTTATGGAAATGTGCAAGTTCTTCCTTCCCTTTTTTCTCCCTTTTGAATGTCTCTTTCTGATTTCAACTCAGTTATACTTGCACATTTTTTCAGTCCCCCCTGTTCTTTTTCATCACTGATAAATAGTACTCATGTCTTATAACCAACTTCAACATAGAGCTTAGATTTGAATGATATAAAGACCCACTATCAGGGTGATATTTATTCCAAGGAGGACAGTTTTTTTTTAAACTGAACATTTCATAATAGTTTTGTAAAATTAATGAAGTTATCATAGATCAGGTACACTAAACATGGACTTACCATATAGCCCATCATAATTAATAAACATGGCTGTTTCTTGCCCACATGTATGACATACAGACTGCAAGCTGCCACAGTAGATGAAGGTTGCTGAGAAAGTATATGCATTCAGTTTTTAACTGATTCCCATTCTCATATATCAATGTGCAAATGTGGAGGAAGTTTGGTTAATAAAGGGAACATATGAAACAAGCAGATTATGGAGACAATAGCAGGGGTATATAGCCTTGAAGAAATCTCCTGAACTAAACTCTAATAGCCTTATGAGATGGCATAACCACCACAGTCCTAAGCTGGTCAGAACTGGTCTTTATCTTCAGATATATGAATAATGTCTACCCAGAATGCAAATTCTATGAATCTTCTAGAAAAGCAATATGTGCATGACATGATGAAACCTTTTTTGGCTATTCATAATTCATTATATGAATAATAGATAAATGAATACGTATATAGGAATCATATTTTTTTTCTTGTCTTATCCAAATATTCTTCTTCCTTTGTAGATAAATGACCAATTATCATCATTTTTTTTTTTATGGAACAGTGCACCTTATTAATTCTCTCTAGCTTTTTGGTTGTTTTGCGTGGGGTATTTTTCCAATACACATGAAGGCACATGGCTGAGGCAGCAAGATCACCGAAAAAAAGTATGTGCCATTACTAACATACAGGAATGTGGAGGAAAAACATCTTAGTTCTGACAAAGGGAAAATAGTGAGAAAGAAACACAAAATAATGCTGCCTTGATTCTGTCTGGTATGGAGTGGGGTGGAGGGAGACTGTCAGGCTTTCAAGTTTCTGTCAACAACAACGAACTATACTCTACAACAATAAAATAGTGTTCCTGAAATCCTTGCAGTGTCTGGCTCCTGATCTAGCATATCTGAAAGATCTGATAATCAGATAATGTTAAAGCACTTTTTAAAGAGTTGCTACCTCAGTCCTGGGCAGATGTCAGATTCTTGAGCGGTTATTAAAGTTGGATGACATCAAATAATGTTTCTCTTGCTGGATATATACATATTCATAAAAACTGTAACCAATCATGGTCATGAACTTTATAACTTCAGCAAATCTTTGGTCTTATCAATTCTTGCTTCCAGCCAAAGATTTCACCTAAGAAATCCAATGACATTTTAAGCACAATGTTCATCAGGTAAGACTGAATTCTCCACACTTAATTCCATGTGATCTAAATTTAATTCTATATATATGGGCCAAAAAGAAATGATTCTCTCTGGAAATATGTTAAAACTGTTATCAAGCCACCTGTTATAAGAACAAAGTATTGATTTATTTTGTTTTTGTAAGTCTTGTAATATACTGTTGTTTCAAAGAAAAAACTGCTTGCTTGCTTGCTTGCTTGATTGATCTGCCATCAAGTTGGTGTTGGCCACATAGATAGACCTTCTCCAGGATGAAAGGAAAGAACTAAGGGGAGAAGAAAAAATATATTAAGGAGGCAATTCCTGCCAGCTCTGGCAGCTGCTTGTGATGTCATGCTAGTACCATTTTTTTTATGGTTGTGATTTTAAAGTAGTGAAAATCTTCTGCAAGACTTACACAAGAACAGAAGGAGTGCCCTGTTGTACTGGATCCCTGGCCCATCTAGTCCAGCAGTCTATTCTCACAATGGCCAACTAACAGCACAAGGAATCCCACCAGTATCCCAGCAGATGGTCTTCAGAGGCAGTCACACTGCCATCAAGGCTAATAGCCATTGATCCTCATAACTTCCATGAATTTGTCCAACCTTTTTTTGAAGCCTGCAAAGCTGGTAGCCAGCAATATACCTCGGGGTAATGAATTCCAAAATTTAATTACATGTAAAAATAATAATAATTTTTTTTTGGTCTGTCCTGATTCTTCCAGGATTCAATTTCATTGAGGGACCTCTACTTCTAGCATTTTGGGAAGGGGAAAATAGCTTCTCTACACCATGCATAATTTTGAACCCCTCAGTCATGTCCCCTTCCATTTGCCTCCTTTCTGGACTATAAAGCTCCAAATGTCATAACCTTTCTTCATAGGGAAGCTGCTTCAGCCCCTTGATCATCTTAGTTGCCTTCTTCTGAACCTTCTGTAGCATTACTGTAATCTTTTTGAGATATGGTGACCAGAACTGCACACAATATTCCAGATGCTGTTGCATTATTGATGTAAGGGAATTATGATACTGGCATCTTAAGGTGTATATTTAATCACTCAAAACCATGAAACTCACCAAACTTGGAAATGGGGATGGAAATGTTGACCTCATCCACCCTGGAGGACTTTGGCAGCTCTGGGACCACAAATAGGGTGCTGGGGGCAGGTCTGAGCTTTGGGGTCTAAGTCACCAATAAAGATTGCCTAGAATACCTCAGTTACCTCATCTCCAGAGGTAAGGGTTAGATTTCTAGGACACTGGGATAGCTCTCTTAGCTGGAGGATGCTGTGTGCTAGCCTTCCTAGCTGTTTCTCCAAAATACCTGACATTTTCTCTTGACCGTTTTCCTTCACTGGGAAAGTGAAGGCTGTGTGTGTTTGTGTGTGTGTATTGTGTGTGTCACATGCTTATTTAGCTAACCTGCTGACGTCAAATGCAGTGATAACCTTGAACTCACGTTGGCATTTGTATGCAGTCTAAGATGACAGAAGATGCCATTTTGTCTTTCAAGTCACATAACAAAATGCCTTAGATGGCATTATTTATCTCAGGACAACAGCATTCATACTGGGCATTTCCTCTAAAAGTATTTATCTATGGTGGAGAATATAGAATTAACTGTTCTGGAAAAAAAACAAATATGGCTTTTAATAACACAATAAAAAGGAAATGAGAGATCAAAACCACACAAACACACATATGAAGAAATTCTCTTGGCTGTTTGATCTTCCAGATAAGAATGCCTTCTCCTTAAGCAGACGTTTCTGAACAAGACTGAAATTAGGAGTCCTCAGCTGTGCTGAAAAGTGGGAGATTGTTTCTTTTTAAGCCTATTTGCCTTAAAATTGCTTTATTGTTGCTTCAAACACTTAAAATGAAGGTGTGACTGAAAGTCGTCTCTATTGGCTGCCTGTCTGCTCCAAGTTCCAAACCACTGAACTTGTCAGCTAGTGAATTGTCCTGGGACTGTGTACCAACAAGAGACCTGTCGTGTCAGAGCTCTTTAATCTTCTGCATGTGAAACAGCGAATCTGAAATAGCTGAACAAGGATTAACTCCTAGCCATAATGTGATGTGTTGGGTGTGTGTGCATGTGTGTGTGTGCATGTGTGTGCACATGGATGGGCAAGCCTTTTTTGCCCAAGTACATTAAGTACCTTTATTTAATTTAGCTGCACAGAACACGAGCTCCCTGCATTGAACCCTATATAGGAATAAGTCAAAGCATCCAGAGTTATTTAGTAGTTATTTAATTAGTGCCTATGATTTTCAGAAGAAATAAGGAAAAAAATTACTGGTTCAGTGGATTGAGAACCTTCTGCATTAGCATGGATCTAGTTCTCTCTAGGGATTCTAGGTATTACAAGGCTCTTAGGGGACTAGTCTTCTACAATCTTTTCAAAGGAAGGCCCTGTGTCAGTGAATACACTCTGGACGTGACTAATTCATAGGGGTGAGAAGAGTGGTTGTGCATTGCCTTGACAAGGTTCTTTGCCCCATGGAAATGATGTGATTGTCTTCACAAAGATGCAGCAAGATGATAAGATTCACCTTCTTCAGGAGCTTTGCCTCTTCCTGCCTCTGGACTATTGATTGATACCTTGGAGCATCCCCAGAGCATTATGTTTTTAAACCCTGAGACATCCCATTGCTTCACCAAGAAGATTTGGAGATCTGCTTTGCACAAATCTTCATCAACGCAAAGTTTTTGAAGAGTCCTATTAATGAAACGCTATTTCTGTCTATTTTCTACAAATCATGTGAAAGTATAAACATGATTCTTCCCTTTCTGTGTGACATGTTACATGAGATCATCTTAATGGAAGCAATAGTTTAAATATTGACCAGGCATAAACTTAGTCAAAATTCAATCTGTGATGTCAACCTTACTTTCAGACTCTTTAGGTAAGGAGTTATTTAATCAGCAATTTAGAGCTGGTCCAACAGCTTAGGAAACCTGCAAATATTAAAGTAATATAAAATATAACAGATATAAAAGAAAGTGATTTTTTTTCCTGAACTTATATCACCACAAAAATATATTCTAGCACACTGCAAATGGTTTCCATCACGTTATCTATTTCATCACATTATATCGTCCACCCAATTAATTCTTGCCTATAGATTCCTTTCTTTACTTTTAACCAAATCAAATGTTTCATTAACAGCTGTGTGTGGAGTGTGTGTGTTATGAAGTGAGAGAGACAGAGAGAGATTTTCCAATATTTTATTAAATCTTAGCAATTTGCTTTCTGTAACAGTGAACATAATCAGTACAGGATTTAGGCTAATTACATGACCAATAATTTGTGATACAGCATTTAGCATTTGTTGCCAATCTGTTTGCATGTATTGACTTCACCACCACATAGGATTAATGTCTGTTTTAAACATCTTACAATGAAAATGATTAACTGAAAGCATCCTCTTGAGGTTTGGTGGAGTTAAATACCATCTAAGCATCAATTTATATTGTATATCTCATACAGAAAAACTGATGGACATATGCTTAATGGATTAACATTTTTTTCCCATTCTTGAAAATCCTTTTTCCACAATCCATTATATGTAGGTGTATTATTATTACTGAGCATGCAAATCACATTAATGCCCCAGGCACCCTTTAAGCTCTTCACCTGAGGGTTTTTTTCCCCCTAGTGTTTTTCCCACAGGTGCAGGCTTTTTTCAGATCAACTGAATGTTGATCCATTGGTTGCAACAGGAATTGACCAACTGGCTTGTCGCCTGAGCCTGACATTATGGGCTGAGAGAGAGTGACTGGCTGGGTGATATACCTACATACTGTATAATGGATTGTGGAAAAAGGATTTTCAAGTTAATCCATTAAGCATATGCCCATCAGTTTTTCTGTATGAGAGATACAATATAAATTGATGCTTAGATGGTATTTAACTCCACCAAGACTCAAGAGGATACTTTCAGTTAATCATTTTCATTGTAAGATGTTTAAAACAGACATTAATCCTATGTGGTGGGGGAGTCAATACATGCAAACAGATTGGGAAGAAATGCTAAATGCTGTATCACAAATTATTGGTCATGTAATTAGCCTAAATCCTGTACTGATTGCATTCACTGTTACAGAAAGCAACTTGTTAAGGTTTAATAAAATATTGGAAAAATTCCCTCTCTCTGTCTCTCTCACTTCATAACCCACAAACTCCACACACAGCTGTCCATGAGAATATGGCTGTTGAAACATTTGATTTGGTTAATAGTTCAGAAAGGAATCTATAAGCAAGAATTAATTGGGTGGATGATATAATGTGATGAAATAGATAATGTCATGGACACCATTTGCCTTGAATTAGAATATATTTTTGTGGTGATGTAAGTTCAGGAAAAAAAAATCACTTTTCTCTATCCTTATCTTGCAAATGAATTACCAAAATAATAATAATATGGGACCATTATTTAGACCAACATAAAAGTGCCTTACATAAGCATACTTACTGCAAAGAAAGTTGCATTATGTTCAGTGGGAGTTTATTAGCAAAAAGATTTGTGTAGGATAGTAGTCTTAAGATCTTTGTGGTCTCCTATCACCACAAAGATTCTCCATGCCAGTTCATCTTTTTCTTTTCATGCAAAACAACTAGCTCACCTTTTACTAACGTGTGTATCATAAAAGCATTTTTGGTTGAATTAAAGGTTTTAGGTGGGCTTTGTGGAATAGCATGTGGAGACTGTATCTGGAAAGGACAAGGGGCAAGTGAACACAATCACAGCAAGAACAATGTCTTTTCTTGAATGTTATTCAGTCTGAAAACAAATTGTTTAATTTAATTATGGAAAATTGGCAGCAGCTGAGGAACAATCCTCAGTGTGCAACCATGTTGTAGATAATGGACTCAATACGCCACCTGAGTTCTAATGAAATCGATAAAAAAAAAAATGGCTATTCTGAATCATCCTAAATACATCCATCAATTCTATGCACATTTTCTAAGTAGAAGTTGACTAAGTGAACATCTACTTACAGCCCAAACTATTGTAAGGGCTTTCCATCTTCTTCCCTTGGTCATATGTTTGCTGTATCATTCATCTCCTCCTTCTTTCTTCCTTACAAAAGTCCATTGGGTAGTGATCTGTACTACTACCTTTTTTTAAATGCTGTTAAATATAATGCAGATTGATAGCGTGGTCACACAACAGTGGTGGTCAGATAGTTAAATGAAACTACCTCTATTAAAAAATCCTGAACACCGTCCCATTCAATAGGTCATTTTATTTCTAAAACAGATCTCAACCCTAACCCTATCTGTTTGCTTCACTGGGTGTGATGAAATAAAACTGTAAGATATCAGTTGAAATTAGCATTCATAAGGCTTGTTCAGCTGAAACATGCAAATTACCCTGGGGTAATATACTACAGTTCATTTCCATTTTCTGAAGTAGCAACACAAGCTATACTTTTCTTGAATCGGAGACAACATCTGTTTAGTTTGGATCAAATATCTTTTCATTAGAGCTGCTTTTTAAGCTACTTTTTTGGTAGCAATTTGGTGAGTTATAGTTCAATGAGGTTTTTCTGACTATCTATATAATATTTTCTAACAGAACTGTCTGTTGGCTTTCAACAAAGCATAAAGTTGATAGATTCCTTCTCTCTTCTCTCTATAAACCAATCAGGAATTCACTAACATTTCATCAGCTTTCAACGACTGATGAAGAGTACAACTAGGGGAAAGAGCTAAGTCTGTTTTTACAGACACAGCTCTGCCCCAGTGTCCTCAAGGAAAAACTGGAATCTACTTAACGTATTGGTAAAAACTATTATGTCACTCCTCACATTTTAAAAAAAGTTTCCCCCCCCCCCAATGGGCATCTCTTCCCAAGTCCAATACTTAGTGGAAGCAGAGTGTGTATTATATCACACCTTTCCACAAAATGGAAACAAGTGATGAAAAGTACAGATGAATGAAAATTAGGACCAACAGAATTCACAGATAATGATTTCAGTTTTGAACCCACTAAAAGCAAGTGGAAGATATGTCCACATGGAAACTGGCACTTTTTAGAATGGTGTGGGTAGGGTTTGCAACTCAAAGAAATACACAAAGAAGTTTATCCATTTGAAGAAAATATTGGAGAACTTAATTCAGCAGAAGCCCTTGTTAGAAGATGTGTCCCTGGACATAAAGAATATCAAATAAAAATATTTGTAATATAATTGTCTTGGATGCACAATATGGACTTAGCCCAGTTATCAGTGAATGCTAACAGATATTCATTATATTCCGAGTTTGATTTATTAACTTTTATTAACATAGGATATGACACCCATACTTCCACCTAAGCTACATCAACATAAGAGAAACAGGGAAACAAGAAATTCCCTTTGTCTCCTAAACATAGAGACTCATTTAACTATTTTCAGGGTGAGAAACAAATACAAGGATGATATATGAAGGGCTTCCCCTTATTTCTCTCACATCATTTGCCCTAGTGGTCAAAAAGGAGCTCATAGGCCCAAAGAAATGATGCAGCCTCCAAGTGTAAATATGCCCAAAGCATATTTTAATGTAGAAAAAGAAAGGTTCACAAAAAGTGTGCCCATTTGGAGAATTGCATGTCAGTATTATAGGCCCTTTTCCCCCCCTGCTAAATCCATAAACAATGGAGAGGAACAGAACATGTGATCAGTAAGATGAGAAATATGGCAAACAGTTACTTCAACAGAAGTGCCTCTTCTGAAAGCAAAGAAAGAAATCTGCAGAAACCCACCCTTGATTTTTTTGAGTTTGGGGGGGGAAGCAAATGGAAGAATGCATTTCTCCTATTTCCTCCTAAAGATCTGTCCTGTCATGCTGGAGGGATACAATATGGCTTGGACACATCGCCCAACCCAAGTCATTACTCAGCAATCTATCATTCTGGCAGGCTGCGAGTGCAACCACACATTCATTTCATTATCTTTTGAGATCCTGTTTTGAAAACCTGCTTCAGTGAAATCTGTAGCCCTAGACTATCATTTTAAATTGCTGCATAAAAATATGCCAATGCAATTTCCAATAAAAGTTTGTTTGACCTTTAGTAAAAGACCATCTCTGCATGGTTAACAGTTTTTCCTGTTCCCTGGGTATTCTATTGAGGTTCAAGAATCCATGACTGAAAAGATAAAAGGGATGGCTGGGAGATGAGCGATGAGCATAGTCTGGTGATGAAGTTGAAGGAAGAGCTAGTAATAGTATCAATGACATTACTAATTACTTTGCAGACAGAATTTAAAATGAGGATCCATTTGTCATCATGGCATCATCAATCCAGTCTCTATTAGCCTTAGGCAATGGTATCATTCTTGCTCATTTTTGCTCATTGGATTGGTTTTCTGGATTGGGTTTTTTAATTTTAATTTTAAATTTTAATTATTATTTTGGGGGTTATTTCATTTTGCAATTGGGAAAAGTTGCAAAGAACATTCTCAGATTTATTTATTTTTTTCCTGGAGGGGTGGGGGCAAAGCCATAATGTAGGATTGTAATGTTCCTCTCTTCTATCTGGATATTTGTACCCTGCAGACAGATTCCACAGTGTATCATCTTCATAATTCTTGATTCAGCCTAGAACTTTCCTCTTCATGATTATTGAATCAGCCTAGAACTTGCATCTCTTCAGCAATCCAAGACGGGCTAACTCCATCTTTGTTTGCTAGATATTGTTCTTCTTCTCCCACTCCAATTTCAACAGTGCTAACTTCCCGGCTGCTTCTTAGCCCATTTCAGCTTCCTTTCCCCATGAGAGGCTCTTCATCAGGGGTGGGGGGGGGGGGAAGGTAAATTTAAAAAAAAAACTTATGAGGGGTTCTTCTCTCAGCTACTTCCCAGACTCAAGGTATCAGCCACAAATAAAGTTTTCATGTCTGGGAGATCATGTGACAGGATGGCAGACAATGCTTACCTTCTCCATTCTATCATACTGAGAAACACTGATCTTCAATAAGTAACAGCAGTTCTCCCAGCTTTCCAGCTGGAATCCTTCACAGCTCCAACTTGAGAGACTAGAAATTAAACCTATTACTTTTTGCACACAACAGAGGCTGTACCCCTGAACTACAGCCCTTCTTCTCATCTTGGAAATATTGATACACATTCTGTAAAGATTTTTCCACTCAGGATATAAAGAAACTATACCTGCCAGAGTTTGCATCTCACATTACTTTCACCCTGAGGTGCTCTTGGTCATTCAAAGGGCAGATCAAGGAACTTGACCTGCATTGGATAAACAGGAACTCCATCTTTGTTGGACTGTTCCTTTAGCCCCAAATCCAAGTATCTTTGTATTTTTGAGGGACCCAGATTACCCACTGAGAAAAGTTGGGTTGGCTTGGTATTACAACTTAATCAAGTAAAGGCTATATATCTATGTATATCTCTGTCGACCTGAGCTTTTCAGTTATTAGATCTACCAAAAATAATAAACAGTAATTCTCTCTACTGACTATGTTGACTCATGTCTCAGTTACATCACATAGGAAGTAATTTAATGTGCTCTATATGAAACTTCCTTATGTTCCAAGTGTTTGGAAACTTTAGCTGATCCAGAATGCTGTGTTTATGCTATTAAATGATGACTGTGTGATCTAATATCCTTCTCACATTGATCTGGAACAGCATAGTGATCCCATTTGCTGGGGTGTCTTAACTTGGAAAATCAAATTAGTTTGCCTTCTTGCTCAAAATTGTGTCAAAATGGGCTGACTCAATTCAGCCAGCTGCCTTGATTTGATGGCAAAAGGACCTCGGCATGGATGGCATATGTACTTAAACATATTTTAGCATCCAGAATGAAGAGAGTAGGTTTCTCTGATCCAGCTCTTTGAAGAGAAGTGCAGCTTCAATTTTGCACTTTGCTCCAAAAATAAGCTTTGATCAAAGTTTCATCGAATCAAAGTGCCCCTTGAAAGCTCTGCATAGTAGATTTTATAGTATAGGCAACTCCCTTGTTAAAAGATCTTCACTATCAGTCTATTTCTAGATGAAATTCAAAGTGCTGCCTATGATCCAGAAATCCTATTTGACTTGGAACCATACTATAGGATAAGATAGCATTCTCCTGTAGAAGCCATGTGGATTATTTGATCTTAGAGACCTCTTAGGCTTGCCATTATCAGTTGGAATACACTACAATAGGAGATTAGGCAGAGACACTGTTACTCAAACATGTGTCTAGGTTCTTTCTTTTTCTTTTTACTGAATGCATTTTTACTCGTTTTAATTGCCTTATGTTGAACTATAAGCATTATCTTTGTTGTTATTACTATTATTGAGCATCAATACCAGCAAAAGGTAAAATATATATTTAATTTATTCAAAGTATCTACATCCCACTTTTCTACTTATAAGTAACTGTGTTCCCTGATACTCTTCAGCTATGTAATAGTCCTTGGGCTCAGCTTGCCATCCACTTCTTAGCAGGTCAAATGCAAGAGATCCAGGCAGTATCATAATGCATTTTTTAAAAAAATTCTATATTACATGATAAAATACCATACCATATTACTTCCACTCAAAGGCATCTTCTGAAATCTAGATCTGGACTGTGTGAAAATGCAGACGACTGCCGTAGCCACAAAATCGAGCAATTCTCTCTGTTGCCATCTACTGATAGTCTGGATTTTTGCTGCTTGGATTTGGTTGTCCTAGCTAAGAGAAAGGGAGAAGCCAAGAGGAAAAATAAAAAACATACAGTCTGGAAAGATGGATCTTCAACAGTGCAACTTCCTCCAATCTTTCATGAATTGCTGTCAGGTTCAGCCCAAGAAACTCAGTGGGACAATTCAGGAACAGTTCAGTGACTTTATTAGCTTACACCTACTAGACAGAACCTTGCCAGACTAACTCTAACCCCCAACTACAGCAACTAAACACTCTGAATTCCTTAGGGTGGTGCCAGTCTCCTTCTCTTCACTTTCCCATGCTCTGGTTGAAGGCTGAGAAGTTGCTTGGGATATTAGCAGTTACCAGTATATTACCAGTATATTAGCAGACTAGATAACAACTGTGGACCTTTTAGCAGGATATGAACAACGTTTCAGATTTGATAGGAAAGAGGTAATTCAGAACAATGGGAGTATACATGCAGCACCTGCCTCAAACTCATTAAAGCACCTGTTTTTACACTAATGTAGCTATTGCCTATTACCAAAAAAAAAAAAAAAAAAAATCAAAAAAGGATGACAGCAAGCAAGCAAGGTCTTCCAAAACTTCATGCTCCAGACAATGTGCATGTCAAATCCTGCTAGAACTTGTTATCTATTGTCCAAAGCACAGAAAAGTAGGAACAAAGGAGACAGAAGAATAACTACACATGTACAAGAGACTAGTTCTGTGCTATAGAATTAGAAATCTTTTTAATGCAGCCTCAGAGCAAAGTCAGTGAACACTACCCAACAGTACCTGAAGACTACCAGTAGATTTTAAAATCTCTATTTTAGCAATACAAGTATTTCACATTCACTCTCACAATCATTCAGACCATACATATCCTTCCTTGCAATGGCCACAGGGTGAGAGAAGTCCTTCCAGGACTCTGATATGATCTTCAATAGAAAGGAAGATGGGACTTCAAACTTCTTTGCCCCTTCAGCTGTCTTTTATAGGAAATACTGGGTTATCTTAACTGGATTATTGGCTTCTCAATGCCATTCGTCCATTTTTAGTGGTCATTCATCTAATCCTCTGATTAGTTATCAAGATGTTCTTTGTAGTGACCACATCATGATGATTGGGAGTACACAAATGATATTTTCCAGAATTCTCTATCCCTTCACTCATTGCCTTGGAACATCTTGGAATGTCTTGCATTTTGTACAATTATGCTTCATACTGTTAAGATTTACCAACTTTTTAACTCTTTAGTCCCTGGCCATCAACTAATCCTATACTATTAATTTGCCCTATCACACACATTTTGGCTTATATTTAATTTAAGGAAGGGCTAGATACTCTTTAAAAAAGAGATAAAATTAGGAAAAGATTACTTCCTCGTATGGATGCCATTACAAATTATCATGTTAGGTTAAAAGGCATTCACAAAAGTATGGTAACTTGACCACGTCTGTAAGATTTTAGCAACTCACCTCATTAGACTTTCAATTTCTATCAGATAGCAAGATAGTTGTGACTACAAAGAAAGATTCCTATTTTTGTTGTTGTTGTTGCTATTTGTATATTGTTCGATTGTACTTACCAAATTTGCAGTTTTCTGAATATGATAGACTGAAAGAACTTGACCTTAAAAATGCATGTGGGGAAAAACAAAACAAAACAGAGAGAGAGAGAGAGATCCATCCTGCAGAGTGTTTTGCTTTTATAGGTCTGGATTTCAAATATTGTGCATTGAGCCATGTTGATAGTAGAGAAGGCATTATTTATTTGTTACATTTATATCCTGGGAGAGCAAGGTAGCATATATAGAATTCACTTCTCCAGGTTTTCTACACAGCAACAATTCTGTGGGAAGCTTAGGCTGAGATATAGCGACTGGCCCAAAGTCACCCAATGCATTTCCATAGCTTACAATAGAATTAAACACTGATCTTTCGAACACTGGTCCTAGAAGAATGTGTTTATTATTATACCACATTGGCTCCATCCATTTTTTAAAGAGGCTCTTCATCTTAAACAACTTCATACTAATCTGTCATAACCATTTAACTCTCACCTATGGTGGATGAGTCTAGTATTTCAAGAGATGGGGAAAAAACTGCTCAGATGAAGTTATCCTGTTATTGAACTATGAAATGGAGAAGCTGAAGGATTAGGCTGAATTTGAGAGGCTACTTTTTGGTATGGTATGTAGAATTACCCTTTTTATGTAGCATCCCAGCTAACAAGAGTAGATAGATGTAGTTTGCAAGTGTGGAATCTGGCACTGTTTGGTTTGCTTACTTTTGCTAGTCCTTCGAAAGCATATATCAAAGCATTATATCAATATAAGCAATTTTATCCATGGATCAATATGATCAGTATGATGGCTCTTTTTACTTAATCCCTCCATCTGTGCAGCTGTACTTACTCCCTGAGCTTATGGCTTTATTTTCTTTCCCCCTTTTTCTGGAAGTTTGTATGATTAAAAGGTAATGGCTTAGCTCATTGTTAGCATTTCATTCAGAATTCTTTGTCCCTTTGATCTTAGAATTTGGCTTCCCATGTTACCAACTTACCTGAGATCCAGTTGAATCCATTTATCTTCCAAGCTTCTTGTCTTGGAAATGAATTCAGCAGTGCATCTCCACTGCTGTTCTTAATATTTTAGTTTAACTTGATTTCTTATCTATTTGTCTCCCACTGACTCAACATATATATTTTCTTTTTCTGTATTCATTTTTGCTATATACTAATAAATCTCTTGGAGTATAGAAATGCTAGAGAAGGACCCCGAGGATCCATCCTGCTTTGACACATGTTCCTTTTTTAAATCACCAAAATGACACACCAATATGATTTCTTTTAGATAAAATGTTGGCAGTTGATTGAATTAGTACAGCACTAGTCTCAGATTTTGGACTTGATTACTAGCATATTTCCTCTCTAAGGACATTGCTGTGATGCAGTTTTTATTTGGCAAGAACCATGCAAAGAGTTGCAAGGAGCAAATGATGATTGTCCCAAGACTTCTCAAGTCAAAATACATGTAACTTAACTTTACTCAGGAATAAGTCCCACTGTGTTCAGTGAAGGTTATTTCTAGGCAATTTGGAATGCAGGAATGTCAAGTAGTTATAGTCAGGTATCCCACTGCAATGGGGCAAATGACTTGTTAGTGAGATTGATGACCATTATGTTTTGAAAGTCCATCATTAGACTTCAAAAATTAATTCATAGTCCCAGCATTTGTATGTAAGCTGGTTTGTCTGAGTTTCTCCAGGTAGAAGGCACCTAACCCTCTTTAATTACTCTGTATGTTACAATCCAAATTGTGGGGGATGTTTCATATGCTAACTTTTAAAAAGAAAGGTGTCTGTAATTATTTTTTCCCTTAAATAAAGATAACAATGAAAGACAAAAGATAAATCTCTTTAAGAGAAAAAGCTACAGGACCCAAAATGCATGAATATAACCTTGTGAATTTCTGGCATTCTGTTAACCCTTCCCTGTGAACATGCTTTTCTTCTGCAGATTTCAGGTCAGATTATATCCTAATACCACATTTCTTAGTCTCTAAAATTAAATGCATGCAAGATAGATGCCATAACTAACTCAGACCCATGCTCCTGTGAAATTAACAGTCTCATTTGACAATAATTTACATACATTTTTCTATGTTCTTTGAATATATCTTTGTTGAATGATAATGATTTTATTAAGCAGATAGAAAAAGAGATAGAACTTTTTTCATTTCAATATGAAGTTGATTTCATCACTGTGCCTGAAACAGCAAAAGCATTTATTAGGGGTCATCCATCCTACCTTATTCATCTCCTGAATGATATAAGTATTTGGTTTCTGTTAAACATGAACTTAACAAGTTGCATGCACCTGAAATGGACCTTTATTACATTATCCCAAATAATAATAATGCGAAAAATAGTTAAAAATTACTAAGCACGTGGCCTTTAGATTTAAACAAATTACATGAAGAAATGTTGTGGCTCCAGTTAATCATATGCATGAGAAAATGTATATTGATTCTAGAACAATTAATTCACAGGTTTTTAAAATGTTCTATTCTATATTGTATAATTCCAACTCTCTCGTTATCATATGATGAGAGACTCACAAAAACAAAAAACAAACAGAATTTGAGATTATCACAGACTATCATAGGACAAGGTTACTATCTTCACTTTATCCCTTTATGTTCAAGAACATGTGAGGACAATTAAGGGTCATCAAGTGGAGGAAAGCTCTCAATTTTTAAGTTGTGCGTGTGTGTGTGTGTGTGTGTGTATGTGTATCTCTCTCTCTCTCTCTCTCTCTCTCTCTCTCTCTCATTTCCTTTAGAATAAAAAATAAAAATGCAGGGCTCCCACCCCATCAGGCTGATAATTCCATCTTGAATTCCATGAAGACCATTAATTTCCCTACAGCCTTTTGGAAGGATGTTTGAGGTTTGTCAGAAGTTCTCCATGGGACCAGGTTTATATATTGTGTCTGCACTGCTTCACATTTTTTTCCCCCTGTTTCCAGATGTCAAACAGATGAAAAGAGCAAAAGTTTAAATAAGTAAATAATTCTAAAATGAAAAGGCACACTCACTAGGAAGGCAAACCCCATGACGCATGTACTTACTTTACATAGCTTTTCAAAATGTGTTCCATAAAGTTACGAGGTCTGCTGAGAAAAGCAAAGTCTAAGTTTTTTTTTAAAAAAAAACAGTCTGCATATCTCCCATTTGGAACATTTTGTTTTCAGTGTTCGTGTTTGTGTACCATCAGTCTGCTAATTTTTTTTTCAAAGAAGGAAGAAATTGGTAAGCTTACAAGTGGAACTGGGAATCATTTCAGCCTTGGAGATTAACACAAAAATGCATCTGGAATGAGATTTGGGCAATGTCTGTGGTCTTTTTACTCAGACCACTCTTTCTTTCTGCTTTGATTACACTCTTACTTTCTGCTTTCCCTGGTCCCTTCATGTGCTATCTGTAATACCTTATTATGTCTTTAATACTCCCTTTTTTCTGATACATTGCTGTTTCTCCAAAGCACCAGAGAAGAGCAGATACCTTTTACCACAGCTTTGAACTTACCTCTTGTCTATGAGTTTTGAAATTAGGCTGATGAAATTAAGTGAAACCCCACATAGAAATCTAAGATCACCAGCTGCCCAGTGATGCTTTTCGGTAATAAGTTGATAAATCTAGATATAAGGTCTATGTATTCTTTGAAAATGATTCCGAGGAAGTTCTTTGGAACATGCAAGAACATGAATTTCTTACTTCTTTAAAGCAGCTGTGGCAGTGTTGTTTTCAGGCTTCTATGAAAGTCTGGGGGAAAAAAAGATGTGACTGATTTAATTGACTCATTAAAGCAGATACATCTTTAATGCAGTTCATTATAGCAGGTAATCTTTTCCGGTTCCCACAGAACTATGCTCAGGCACGTCTTCCAAATCATTTTTGAATCACATATATCCCTATTAGATACTAGGTTTTATTTTTGACACAACCCAAAGCTAGCTCTTCTTTCCAGTACACTGGGTTTAGAAAAGATTAGAAAAAGATATTTTGAATTATGATCCTGTGTTCACATAGATATGCTCATCACTTTTATGTATCTATGAAAATTAGAGCATTTGGGTTTCTATTTGGTGATGTGAATATTTCACAAGTAGTGATTAAACTTTCTTATTTACTGCAAGATTTTTCATCTGCAGAAAGCAATAAATTATTCATTGTTAGCATTAAATTCAATTCAAAAATAACTATGAATATTCTCTCCACCTCCTTTTTTTTACATCAATGTATGCAAAAATGTTCTAGAAAGAGGAATAATTTCCCATTAAATCATATTTGAACACAAAATGCAAACTAACTCTAAATTTCATAGACATTTGTCCATTGTAAAGTTTCATTTTGCTGAACTTCCCATGAATAAATGACAGCTAGCACATTTTCATCATGGAATCAGTCAGGTTTGGGGGTTTTTTTGGTTTTTTTTTTCCTTTCTTTTCCTTATGTAATGCTCTACTCCAGAGGTTTGGTTATAGTAGTCTTGAAGCTGTATCTGTATTTGCTATTTTAGTAGATGGCACTGCTAGTGTTAAGCACTTCCCTTATGTTTTCTTGCATTTATACAGAATTATTGAAAGATTATCCATAGATTAATTAGTTCTATAATTCCTCTTTAAACTTGTTTCATAAAAAGGAAAAAAAATGAAAGAAAAAACTAAAGGTGCAAAAACAAAAAGAGTAGCAGAAAAATAGAAAAGAAAGAAAAAAGATATAAAGAAGTGGCTTCCAATCTTCTTTACACCAGTTATAAGTACAATTATAAATTGACCTCTCTCTGTGGAGTCCTTGGTGTTCTCTGAGCTTGATTCTTTTCTTGCAAACATTTCATTACCCAGCTAGGTAACAAATTCAGTGCTAAAATGGGATGGGGTTTGCTCTCTATTTATCTGCTGTGGCCTGCTTTTCCAGTACTGGTGGGGGTGGGGGTTCTGTTTTGCTCTTCTGGTAGTTCATTGATTAGCATACAGTATGTTGACTGCTTGATTGTGTGCCTGGTGGTGACCTTTGCTTACAGTATCTGTGTGATGATTACTGGAGATGATTGCTGGTGATTGAATGCTGGTGAGGCAATCTTCTGATCTTTTGTCTCTTTTGAATAGTATGTAGATGCTGTTTATCTCTATGTGTCTGTTAAGTGCTGCCTTGCCTGAATACCAGGCTTCCAATAATTGTCTTGCATATTTGGATTCAGCTTGGTCTAAAATGCTGACAGTTTCCCAATTAAAACTATGGTTGAGTCTGTCTGTGTGTTGTGAGATTAAGGAATTTTCAGCATGTCTTCTGACTGTTAGTTGGTGCTCGTGGATGCGATCTACTAGTCTTCTGCATGTCTGTGCTACGTAGTGTTTGTTACAGTCCTTACACTGTATGTTGTAGATGACTCCTGCTTTTTCTTCTTGGGCTACTGGGTCTTTTGGTTTACTTAGGGTATTTTGGAGTGATTTTGTTGGTTTATGTGCTACAGAGATGCCATGTAGTTGTAATAGTCTGTTGGTGGTTTCTGAGATGTTTCTGATGTATGGCAGTGTGATCCTTTTCATAGCTTGTGTAGGTTGTGTTGAAGTAGGCTGAATGGTCAGGCACTTTTTGATAAAGTTGCGTGGATATCCATTTTGTTGGAAGGTGTTATATAGGTGGTCTGTTTCCTTTTTCTGCTGTTCTGGGTTGCTGCAATGTGTTTGTGCTCGCTTGAATAATGTTCTTACGCAGCTCCTCTTGTGGGAGGTTGGGTTGTTACCTTGATAATGGAGTACCTGATTGGTGCAGGTTGTCTTCCAATGAACTTGGGTTTCTAATTTCCTGTTCTTTCCTCTGCTGATGAGGATATCCAGGAAGGGTAGCATGTTGTTGTTTTCTTCCTGTCTGGTGAATTTTTGTTGGTTCAGCCCAAAGCACTCCATGAGACAGTACAGATACAGTTCTGTTGCGTTTATTAGTTTCCACCTCAAAGACAGAAATCTCTCCAGACTGGATCTAAACTTCCCAAGCCAGCAAGCCAAAACACCATGAATTCCTTAGGGTGGTGCCAGTCTCATCTTAACCTTCCCACGCTCCTGTTGGGGGCTAAGGAAATGCTCATCTCCCCAAGCGCGGCCTTCATCAAACCATTCCATCACAATTTTATTCCTTTGAAGATGCTGTTAATGGTTTCATGTGTCTTCTCTAGTTGTTTCTTTTTTATAATAACAAATGTGTCATCTACATACTGGATGCATACTTTAGGTTGTATGTGGGGAAATGCTATAGTTTCTAGGAGTTGCATTACAATCTCTGCTATGAGTCCTGACAGTGGTGATCCCATGGGTGTGCCTCTGATTTATTGATATATTTGTCCATCAAAATGAAAATAGGTGGTGAGGCAGAGGTTAATGAGGCCCATGTTTCTGGGTATTTCAGTCTGGTTGTATTTGGTTAAGTTGGGTGTGTTGTGTAGTACTGCTGATATGGATTCTTTCACTAGCTCTGGGTTTATGGACATAAAGAGTGCTGTGACATCAAATGAGACCATAAATTCATCTTCATCTATGTGTATATCTTTGATTTTCTGGAAGCGCTGTAGTGAGGAGTTGATAGAATATTCACTGTTCTCTGTGAGGTCTCCAAGCTTTTTTGTCAGTTCTTTCTATATGTTGTATGTTGGAGTCCCTGGTAAAGATACAATTGGTTGGAGCGGTATGTCAGGCTTGTGTATTTTTGGTTGTCCATAGAAGCGTGGGAGGATGGGTCCACTGCTTTTCATCCACCACTGTTCTTCCTTTGTGATCTGGCTTTTCTTAGTTAGGTCATTGAGGGTTCTCTTGATTAGGTTGTCTAGTTTCTGTATTGGGTTGGTGTTAACAGGGATGTAAGTTTCTTTGTCCTCTAATAGCTTGTTAGCTTTTTGCAGGTATTGTGATTTATTTGCAGGTATTGTGACCTCTCTCTCTAAAGTTACATTTTGACTCTCTTCTTTCTATAATCTATCCTATCTAACCATCAAAACCATAAATCATAAGTTCTTTTTTTTTTCCTTATATACACAAAAAGTCCATAAGGGTTTCCAGTCACCAATAAATGTAGATATTGTCTTTTCTCTCATCAGACAAATCAGTTTGGCCATTTCATTGAGTCCTGTCATCTTCACCAACCATTCCACTGTTGTAGGTATTGCCAAAGCTTTCCATCTTTGTTGGTACGATAATCTCACTGCAGTTAACATATATAAAAACAATGTTCCGTGACTTTTTTCCAACTACTTATCCATCAGTCCCAAGAGGAAAAGTTCTGGTACAGTTGAATGTTAATCTTTAAAATCCTCTGAATCACTGTATGTTTTTGAACCCAAAATTTTCTAGCTTTTTTTACACATCCATCAAGCATGATAAAATGATCCTTCTTGTTGTTCACATTTCCAACATAAATTTGAAGTATCTTTATACATTCTAGATAGTTTTTCTCGTGTCATATACCAATGGTACATCATTTTATAAAAATTCTCTTTAAGATTATAATATAGTGTAAATTTCAGTCCTTTCACCACATGTTTTCCTATTGTTCCATCTGTATATTATAACCAAAATGTTTAGCCTACTTTATCAAACATTCTTCCACTTGTTTTTCTTCTGTTTCAAATTTCAATAAAAGTTTATACATTTTAGCAATCACATGTTCATCATTTGTACCAAGTTCTGTTTCAAAATCAGTCTTACAATGTCCAATACCATAATTTTTTAATCTATTCTAATTCTTTCTGATAACTGTAAATAAGAAAACCATTGACAGCTATGTCCTTTTGCCATCAGTTGTTCTCTTGACTTTATTTTATATTCCCCTTGACAGAATTCTAGTATCTCATGATATGTTAACTGTTTGGGTTTGCCTATTATTTCTCGTTTGCAGAATGCTTCTTATGCTCAGAGCCACAAAGGTGTTTTGGGGCACAACCTGGATTTGTATCTATTCCATATTCTCAATGTGGCACATCTAACATAATTTTTGAAATCTGAATTAACTTTGACTTTATTGTGCCACAAATATCCATGCCACCCAAACCTCAGGTCAAGTTCTTCTAACTCTAAATTCTTCTATTTCTCAGCAATACCCACTCTTTCATCCAAACCAAACAGCAAGCTACTCTTTAAACTTGTACCATTTTCTAGTTTTGCTGTGCTCAGAAGTCATCTTCTTTTCTGTCCTATTACATCTCCTTCAAAAAGAATTCAAAACCAAGAAATGTAGAAGAAAATTAGGTAAGTAGCATTTTTAAAGTTCCTTTGAGTGCATCAGACAATGGAATTGGTGAGGCTAAAGAATATCTCCTGGGGGAATTTAATATAAACAAGGACAGTGAGATAGAGTCAGCAGTTTGTGAGCTTTTAGCCAGAGGCATAGATGTTGCAATGATTTCTTTGTAAATCTGTTTTTGAAATAAAAGTTTCACTGCTGTCTGTTGTTCTGCTATAGAGTAGATAGAAAAAAGGCTAGCTTGCTCAATTCCAGTGGGTTATAGTTATACACTGATAACTAAACAGGGTAAAATAAGACTAGGCAGATTGCAGATTTGTACACTTTCTTTTAATAGTTTGTTTGCTGTAAAATGACAAGGCTACTTAGTAGACCTTGGAATAAGTTAATAAGAAGTAGGTCAGGGAATGCGGTAAGTGCTGCATTTCCAGGGACATCCATGAGGGATCTCAAAAAAGTAAAGAGAGTAATTTTGATAGCACAGTCTTGGCTGTCATCTTGAATTTTTGAAACACCTTCCCCCATGGAGGCCACTGTGCGCATCAGATTAGCCACCTGTAAATAAATATGTACATCTGAGTTATTATAGGTTGAAGATTCTTAATCCATAGCTCTCAAAGTAGCCAGTAAGAGGTGCAAAAAGATCTGATCCAAGGAAATACACACACACACACACACACACACACACACAAACATACAGTACTGTGCAAAAGTTTTAGGCAGGTGGGAAAAATGCTGTAAAGTAAGAATGCTTTCAAAAATATATACTGTACTTGTTTATGTTTATCAATTTACAAAATGCAAAGTAAGCGAACAGAAGAAAAACTCAAATCAAATCAATATTTGGTGTGACCACCCTTTGCCTTCAAAACAACATCAATTCTTCTAGGTACTCTTGCACACAGTTTTTGAAGGAACTCGGCATGTAGGATGTTCCAAACATCTTGGAGAACTAACCACAGATCTCCTGTGGATCCAGGCTGCCTCAGATCCTTCTGTCTCTTCATGTAATCCCAGACAGACTCGAGGATGTTGAGATCAGGGCTCTGTGGGGGCCAAACCATCACTTCCAAGACTCCTTGTTCTTCTTGACACTGAAGATAGTTCTTAATGACATTGGCTGTATGTTTGGGGTTGTTGTCCTGCTGCAAAATTAATTTGGGGCAAACACACGCCTCCCTGATGGTATGGCATGATGGATAAGGATCTGCCTGTATTGGTCAGCACTGAGGACACCATTGATCCTGACCAAATCTCCAACTCCATTTGGAGAAATGCAGCCCCAAACTTGCAAGGACCCTCCACCATGCTTCACTGTTGCCTGCAGACACTCATTATTGTACCGCTTCCCAGCCCTTTGGTGAACAAACTGCCTCCTGCTACAGCCAAATATTATTTTGACTCATCAATCCAGAGCACCTGCTACCATTTTTCTGCACCCCAGTTCCTATGTTTTCGTGCATAGTTGAGTTGCTTAGCCTTGTTTCCACGTCAGAGGTATGGCTTTTTGGGCGCAATTCTTCCATGAAGACCACTTCTGGCTAGACTTCTCCGGACAGTAGATGGGTGTACCTGGGTCCCACTGGTTTCTGCCAGTTCTGTGCTGATGGCACTGTTGGACATCTTCCGATGCTGAAGGGAAGTAAGCATGATGTATCTTTCATCTGCTGAATTAAGTTTCCTTGGCCGACCACTGTGTCTGTGGTCCTCAACAGTGCCCATTACTTTGTGCTTCTTCAAAAGAGCTTGAACAGCACATCTTGAAACCCCATCTTTGAAATTGGGAGAGACTTTGCTGATGCAGTCTAACTACCTTGTGTCTTGCCATGGTGTATGGCCTATGACATGAAACTGTCTTCCACAACCTCACCTTAGTAGCAGAGTTTGGCTGTTCCTCATCCTGTTTTAAGCCTCGTACACAACTGTTTCTGTTTCAGTTAATGACTGTGTTTCAACCTACGTATGAAATTGATGTTCATTAACACCTGCTTGGTACAATTAGTTAATCATACACCTGACTCTGATCCTACAAGATCCCTGACTTTGTGCAAATGTACAAAGTGTGCAAGTGTAAGAACTGATGCTGGTTTGAAGCCAAAGGGTAGTCACACCAAACATTGATTTGATTTAGATTTTTCTTCTGTTCATTCACTTTGCATTTTGTAAATTGATAAACATAAACAATTACAATATATGTTTTTGAAAGCATTCTTACTTTATAGCATTTTTTCACACCTGCCTAAAACTTTTGCACAGTACTGAATACACACACACACACACACTGTATGTGTGTGTGTGTGTGTGTGTTAGGTTTTACACATATGAAAACACTGAGACCAAGAAACAAGCAAAAACTTAAGGGCAGAGACCTTTGCTGACATATTGCAAATCAGAGACATGTTCGCTCCTGATCTACCCTTCCCTTCCCATGGTGTACAGTTTGTATCTATCACTCTCTCTTTCAGATCATATAAAAAGGGCCACCCTTGAAGATCCTAATATTTGCTAAGATAATCTCATCTGGTGCATCTAATGCCAATATTATATGAAGCTGATCCTTTTTTACTTTCTTTTCTTTTTTAAGCTAAATCAAAGTTGTGGCTTTCCTATCTTTTCGTGTAAGAAATCATCACATATTTGGTCAAATAAATGATGGAATTATTTCCACTCAAGACTGAGAGCGAATGAGAAGGAATAAGATAAAGTGAAGGGAGAAACTGAAAATAATGGAACTTTGCTCTTTTAACCTTATTATGTGATTAGCTGAAACTATAGTGGAAATTCCTGTTAGAATATGTATCTAGAGCTCATGTTGACTCCAGAGGACTATAATATGACCTTTCTTCAAAAACAGCTTCAGAAGTTAATGAGAATATAGCGTAATTTCATTTGACTTTCATTAGTTTAAGCACAGTAAGATTTTCTGTGCTGTCATTGGTTTAAGAAAATGGGGTTCCTTTAGATAATAGGTAACCATGATAGCATAAGTCATAAAGAGTGTATTCTATGGCAAAGTATGAATATTTTTAGATTCATATATTGCTTTAAATTAGATGCTTGCATTACCTCAATATGCTAATTTTGCTCCAGCAGGATCTCTTGTATATATACTATCTTAGACAGAGGAACTAGTTCATTAAATAACTAAATGCAGTTAGGAAAAATAATCTGCATTTTCAAATAATCTTTGTTAACTTCCTAATAATTTATATTTCCTAGGTGTTTTCCTATAGATCTAACAAAATTAACAACCTGGTAATTTTTTTCCCCCTGTGTTATACATATTTAAACTTTAAATTTATTTAAATTTACACATATTTAAACTTAAAATTTAAAGAAGTCTATACTTCTTACCATTCAATTTAAACATTTGGATTGAAAATGTAACTTTTTTTACAAAATTATAATTGACAGCCAGTTTGAATTGTGCCCAGAAATAAAGGAGTGGAGAGGGCTTGAAGGAGAATTTTCCGATCAAATCCTTACTAAGGAATGTTATTTTATTTTATTATTTATTAGCTTATTTTAATTTATTATTTTAAATCTGCTTCTTGCATTACTCTTTCTGCTCTAGGCTTACTTAGCAATCGATTGCAGATTTTCTCCCTTTCAAGGGAAATCCTAGTTAATCAAGAGTCATACAGTAGCCACAGTGAGATAAAAATAGTATATAATCCTGGCTACATATATCTGGCTATTTGCTCACATCACTCAAGGTAAATAAATTCCATGCAAGGAGAAAGCAGTGTTTTCTGGATAAAAAGTATATATTTACTCAGGGTAAGATACACAGTTGAAAAAGAACTGCTGTTTCAGCAAAGAATCAGTTCTGATTAAGACCTTATATAGAAGATGGAAATTCCATTATCTTTCTTGCTCTTAGCCTAACCATGATCCAGAAATGAATCCCCACCTCCACTCCAAGTTATGAACCTTTTAATCAGATACTTCACTCGTAGACTTCAAACTTCTGGCAATTGATCAAAGTTGACTTTGGATCCAGCCTACCATTTTGGAGACTTCCAGAACTACCACTCTAATCTAACCACCCAGAGTCACTTTTTCATGAGATAGGTGGTATCTAAATTTGAAATATAAAATAAAGAGTCTTAAAGAGTCCTGAAGATCATTGATGATCCATAGATCCACCATGGCATCCTGGACCTCCTCCATAAGAATCCCAGGTTTTTAAGGATGGTGCAGAGCTGAATCCTGGCCATGGGTCATTTTTCCCCTATCACACTTTCAGTTTCATGCCAACTGAAATAAAATCATCTATCGCCAAAACAAACAAACAAACAAACAAAAAGACCCACACAAGATAATATAATGTTCCTTATCAGTTAAATTCCCTAAAGCATTGTATTATTAGAGGCACTTTAGAGAAGTTTCCCCCCCCCCAATATTGTTCACGTACATAACTTTTCTTCCCTTCTGTCTTGTACACAGACTACATTCAAGTTCTTTCCCCCCATTTCTCCTGTTTCAAGGAGTGTTATTTCAAATGAGTAATAAAAAGGGGGGCGGTACAGAACCATTTGTATGGCTTTGGGGAGAGCAGATAGCTTCTTTCCCTAATACTTCCAGGCCTTTGGTCAGCAGCAATACTGCTAACAGCCAGAGAAGAGTGTTGATCAGAAGTCCTAAGCTTCACCATGGCATATTTCACTCCCAATTATTTTGGGATTGGCTCACAGCTAGAGAAACGAAAGACTTATCCACATCATCTAATTCCCCTATTGCCCGAGCCAAACAACAACCATTTTCTGAGGGCAGAAAAGAACAAGTGTTTACTGATCACCCTCCTATCACAAATTTGACCTCCAGGCATATTTTCTTGCTGCTTTACTTCCTGATGGGTTAACTGCAGCAATTCATTGGTTGTTTGCAGAGGAAGGAATAGCCCTTCAGCTGAGCTAATGCTCAAATACATTTTAGAGCTTCTTTTAAGTGTTATAATAGCACTGTTTTTGCAACTTTTCCTCTGAAAATAAAACCAACTTTTGCGGGTTTGAAACTCAGCAGAAGAATTTTTAAAAATTATTGTCTCCCTACATATTCCTCTGCTTGCATTTATTTATTTATGTAATACATGCAGGGGTGCACCCGCTCTCATTTTTTCCAGTCACCTGATGTAGATAGATTTCTACATAGCCCATAAGATCTTCAGTGATGGGGAAAATGATAGAAAGGTGCACTGTGGCACTTGAATAAAAAAGGAAGCAAAGAGAGAAGTAGGAAGCTTAAGAAAAAAAAATCTAATTAAAAATGTTTTAAATTACTAACAACTTTTTATTTACAAGATAAGCTCACCTCCTGGGTAAGTCAACTTACTAAAGTTATTTTACAGCATGGGTTTTCCACTCAATATTTACTGTCAACTGTCTCTCAGGCAAAGGAAATTTTTAAACAGAGTCTTAGATATCAGTGCACAAGCAGCCATGGAGTTATTGGCAAAAATAGGTCTGGTTGGCTAAGAACAAAGCTACTTTCCAAACCAAAAGTACTTGTCAATGAGTTTGATGCAATTTCTAAGAATTTTGATGCCTTCGCTTTGTATATGTGTATTCCATTTAATTTTATACATACATACAAACACATACACACACACACAGAGACATATGCACAAGAAAGTATATGTGTCTAGAAGAATCTTCCCACTAGAAGGAAAGCCATTGGCAATCCTTTTGCAGAAAAATAAAGGCAAGAGGGCCAGCAGCAATGAGTTTTCTAATTGGAAGGCATGGTGTTCGGTGTTCGGCACTCCAGACCCAATACCTTGCAAGCTGTTTTAAGCTTGCTTAGAGTCAAACTGGCATGAGCAGCTTAAATGGAAAAGTTTGAATATGAATAGCTCTGGTCCCTCCACATGGACACATTTTGCTGCCTGTGAATCAGGAGACAGATTGGGCAGGGGTTATTTTTGCTATATATTTCAGTAAATGCTGAAACAAATGTATACTTTGTAGACCAGAAATTTTGACCCAGATGGCAAGCGCATGTTGGTATAGGAATCAGAATGCAGATGAAGAATTTTGCAAACATTACTTCCAGTCGATGGAATACAGTGAGAACCCCATGATTAAGCAGTAAGAAAAGCAAACATTATTAAACTTTTGAATAGCCGAGAATAACAATTATGAAAATGCATTGACATTTATTATATGCAGTGAAAGCAGGGTGGGTTTTACCATAATAAAATGGTACTCTTGTATTCCAACCACTTTATCACAGAATGAAGATATCAACAAGCATGAGGGGTATATATTTCAGTCTGTCAATCTGTCTACACCCAGCTATTTAGGGTATCCTGGCTTGTAAGGAATTGAATTGAATAAACCTTTACCAGGAATATAGAAATAAAAAATCCTTTCCTCTCCAATATCCTCTTTCTAGAAGTTGATAACTAATTGCCCACTGGAAGCCCCCACACTTTTTAACTTATTTATTTATCAGACTGCCCAAAAAGAAACTTGAGGATCATATCCCACCATTCCCTGCAACTGGCATTCCTCACCTCTGATCTATTTTCAGACTGTCAGTGTTTTTGCCCCAAACTAGTTTCTTAAATATTGGTACAAGAGCTGGCAGTACAAAGCCTCCCTCTAGTCACTCCTGGGGACGGCATGGGCAAGTCCATCTAAATGGCTTTTTTCAGGATTTTTTTTTTGGGGGGGGGAGGTCCTAATCTATCTTATAGCCCTTGGATTTCCAGAGGTTCTACCATCCAAGTAGGCACTAGCTCAAACCCAGCTTTTTTTTTTTTTGATAAACCAAGATTAACTAAATATTTCCACTTGAGCTAGGTGTGTATGTGCATGTCTGGGCATATATATTACACAATATTCTTAGTGGTCCATCATTTTTCCTCTTTTTATTTTTGTTTCTTTCATTGTCACCAGGCATTAAAGTATTCTAGATAGCAAAGACTTTTTTCCCCCTGTTTCCTTCTGCCCCACCTTTTTATTTCCAAGGGAATCCAAACACTCTTTCATTCAAAGATCTGAAGAAGGTTTGAGTACTTAAGGATTATCAGCCTGTCATCAGAAATTATATAGAGTCCAATGCTCACCAGACCTATACGGTTAGTCTAATCCAGTATTTCTCAATGTTGGCAACTTGAAGATGTGTGGACTTCAACTCCCAGAATTCCCCAGCCAGCACGACAGCATTCCCCAGCCAACCAGCATGAATTCTCTGAGTTGAAGTTCACACATCTTCAAGATGGCAAGGTTGAGAACTCTGTCTAATCTATTCTTAAAGTTGTTTAAAGCTTAGTTAGATTGCTGTCTTCCCCTAGGCAGGTATGAAACAAAGGGAGAAGCATTGTTGTGATTAAATCTGAGATAACCAAATTATTGTCTCTAGCAAAGATTGAGAGTTACCATGTTTTCAGAAAACCTGCTTTATATTGGGCTTTTTCATTCATTCCTACTAAAGCCTACCTACATTTTGGGCAGTGTTATCTGATACTGAGAAATGTGTCTGATTGAGTTTAGAAGGACTTCATTCCTTCATACACAGCAGGTCAAAGCAAAGCCTCCCTTGAGTCAAGCTCAAA
The DNA here is from genome assembly GCF_059951505.1 of Python bivittatus. Taxonomy (NCBI): domain Eukaryota; kingdom Metazoa; phylum Chordata; class Lepidosauria; order Squamata; family Pythonidae; genus Python; species Python bivittatus. The sequence goes on along the minus strand of NW_028277058.1, from coordinate 3,202,395 downwards.
ATCTGCTAACTTCATGGTTTCTCCTTGTAGTTTTCATGGCAAGATATGGAAAGTGCCTTTGTTTTCTAGGTTGTTTCTTCAACTTCCCTAGTTAGCCTGCAGCTATGGTATTGCCTGATAGTCTACCATCTAAGCACAAATCAGGTAAGCTATGCACCATAGAAATGTGACCTCTAGATGCTGTGGACCTACAACTCCAATAGCCGTTATCAGTATGACGAGTTGGAATTTAGTCCAGCAACAGCTGGAGAGGCACAACCTCCCATCTCTGCTATATGACTGCTCCTGGGATTATGTCTATTGAACAAACTAGAGAATAACCACACATATGAAAGTTTCATTAAGTTTATCTAATAATGTTTCTAATAATGAAAACCACAGCGGAAGCTTTCAACTATGAACTGATAACGGCGCGAGCATGCAAGGAACGGGGCCGCAGGGCAGCGAAACAAGATCGCAACGCAGCACAGAACCCGCGGGTCTGCACGTAGCAGGGAGGGACCAACCCAGCCGGAGGGGGACTGGCAATCAAGGACAATGGACCCTGACCGATCCTGCCATCATGAACAATCAGGGGGGACATTGGGGGGCCTAATAGCCCACAGCCGCAACGCGATCACGAGGCGGGAAAAAGCGCGGGAAGGGGGGAATATAACAAGTGATGCAATTGTACCAAGCCAGTCCTGGCTTTGCTTGTGACTACTACGTTACGCATGAGTAAACCTTCTTTGTGAACCACACGTGTCACGAGAGTTTCTCTGTCGAACGGGGCAAATCTCACATAAAGCCAGGACTCACCGTCAGCGCTACCCGGTACCACCGAGGAGCATTTTCTTTCTCAATACAGGCATGACCAGCGACGAGGAATCCGTGGGTCAGCTGGAGCGCGAGGGATCCAGGCTCGCGGAAGGGCGGTCGGAGCCGCCCGGGAGCGACGGGGCAGCGGCCAGGGCCGGGCGCACTCCATCCGAGTGGTGGTCGATGGGCGTGAACCAAGGACCAGACGATTCAGGCATTACGATGACCCGGGGTTCGGGGTTCCGGAACCGTGAGTGGAGCGAGAAATTCGCCCGACTAGAGGAGAGAGTCGAGCGACGCCTAGACGCCGTGGAGGCGATGCTCCAGACCCTACTACAGAGAGTGGGGCCACCGGCGGTGAACGAGGAGGCGAGCGACAGGGGGGGCGGTCCGACACCCCCGCCGGCACCACCCACGGCGCCCCGGTCGGAGGACCAACGGGCGGCAGACGCCCTGAGACTTCGAGGTATCACTGGGAAGTTCTCAGGGGACCCCGAACAGCTGCCGCACTTTCTGACGCACGTCAGGGGGTTCATGCAGAGGGGTGGTCACCTATTCGCTAGAGACGAGGACAGGGTATCCTACGTGGCCGAGCTGCTAGATGGCCAAGCAGCCAGCTGGGTGATCGGGCTGTACGATGCAAACGCGGCGGAACTACAGAGTTTCCCGGACTTCATGCAGGCGCTCCGGGACAGATTCGAGGACACATTGAGCGCCAAGCGGGCAGAGGACGACATCCTACAGTTCAGACAGCGGGGCAAATCGGTATCGGAATATGCCCTGGAGTTCCGGAGGTTGGCCGAGGAGCTCGCGGACTGGCCGGAGTCCCTGAAGGTGAAGTATTTTAAGAGGGGACTCAACCCAGAGATCCTGGAACGGGCACTGGGGCGGGACGACCCGTCCACAGTGAAGGATTGGATCTGGCTGGCCGGAACGGCGGAATCGGCGTGGCGGCAGATCCAACAGAGCACAAGACGACGGGACCAGACGAGGGACCAGCCGAGGGAGAGGACCCCCGAGGAGAGACGGAGCGGTCGACGGCAGTCCACCGGGAGGCGAGAGGCGACCAGAGCCCCGAATCTGTGCTTCCGATGCGGAGGCAGAGGCCACCGAGCGGCGCAGTGCCCGACGGAGCGGGAAGGCGCCCCACCACGGCCCGAAGTCAAAACCCCGCGTGCGAACGGGAAAAGGACCGGTGACCGACCGCGGAAGGGGGCAGTGGCGGCGGTGACCGAGAAAGGACGCGGGGGGTGGTCGACCCCGGAGACAGCATCCTCCGGAGAGGACTCGGAGCCGGCGGGAAACGAGGCGCGCTCGCATTGAACGGCGTCCCAGTGCGAGCAGGGGAGTCGAGGCGCGCGGACCCAATAGGAGACGAGGACTGCCCACCGTTCCGGGTGAGGATACACGTCCGGGGGTGAGATCCGGAGGGGAGGCGCAGCTACGGGCGCTACTGGACTCGGGCTGCACCCACTGCTTGATGCACCCAGCGGTGGTCTCGGGGCTCGGGCTACAGCTGAGGCGCCTCCGGGAGCCCATTTCATTCAGCCAGTTAGATGGCACGCTGGCAGGGGGGGGGCCAGCTCAGTATTACACCGAGCCGGTCCAGATGACGATCGGGAGTCACCGGGAAGAACTGAGGTTTGTGGTGGTCCCGGTGGCCGACTACGCGGTGGTACTCGGCTTGGCGTGGCTGCGGCGGCGGAACCCACGAGTCGACTGGACGGCGGAGGCAGTGCGGTTCGGGGTCGACAGACCGGCGAGGGGCGAGAGCAGAGGGGACCGAGCCGTGGAGACGGAGGCAGCCGCAACCACCGGCGGACAAGCGGAGGGTCCGGGACACCGGGAGACGGGGCGAGAGCAGATGGGGCCCGAGACCCGGGCGGCAACAGCAACAGCAGCAGCAGCAGCGCCGGGACCCCGGAGACCCGCCACGATCCCGAGGCGAGCGGAGGCAGCGGCGACTGGCGAGGCGACCGCAAAGCGAGGGGCCGGACCCGGGGAACCCCCGACGGGCGGCGGAATCCCGAGGCAGTACCGAGACCTGGCGGCAGCGTTCGGGGAGAAGGAGTCTGACCAGCTCCCACCACACCGGCCCAGTGATTGCGCCATCGAGCTAGAGCCAGGAGCGACCCTGCCTAAGCCAAAAATGTACTCCCTGTCGAGGAGGGAGATGGGAGCCCTGCACGAGTTCATAGACAAGAACCTAGCACGGGGATTCATCCAACCCGCGAAGTCACCATTAGCGGCCCCGGTGTTATTCCGGGAGAAGAAGGACGGCTCGCTCCGTATGTGCGTAGACTACCGGGGGCTGAACGCAATCAGCACGGAGTACAAATACCCCCTCCCCCTGATGAAGGACTTGATGTCGCATCTGTCGAAGGGGAGGGTGTTCACAAAACTGGACTTGCGCGAAGCCTACTTCAGAGTTAGGATTCGCGCAAAAGATGAGTGGAAGACGGCGTTCAACACCCCGCTCGGAAGCTACCAGTTTTCCGTGATGCTGTTCGGATTAAAAGGGGCCCCGGGGGTATTTATGCAGCTAATTAATGAGGTGCTGCACGACCTACTCTACCGGGGTGTCCTGGTCTACCTGGACGACATCCTCATCTACACCGAGACCCTGGCGGAGCACGTGAGCCTGGTGCGCACGGTGCTCCAGAGACTGCTGAAGGCACAGCTGTACGCAAAGCTCTCGAAATGCGAGTTCCATCGAGAGCAACTAGACTACCTCGGCTACCGAATATCCAGCCAGGGAATTGAGATGGACCCGGCGAAAGTAAGGGATGTCCTGGGCTGGGAAGCGCCGCGAACCCGGAGGCAACTCCAAAGCTTCCTAGGGTTTGCGAACTTCTATCATCAGTTCATCCCGAACTTCGCCCAAATCGCCCTTCCCCTAACCGACCGGCTAAAAACCAAGGGCACTGGGAAACCCCCCAAGCCCAGCATGGCACTCGCGTGGACTGCAGAATGCCAGGGGGCGTTTGAGGAACTAAAACGGCGGTTCACCGCGGAGCCGATCCTGCGCCATCCCGACCCAGACCGGCGGTTTATAATCCAAGTGGATGCATCAGACGTGGCAACGGGAGCAGTCCTGCTCCAACCCAGCCCGGAGGGGGCCATCCACCCGTGTGCCTACGCCTCCCGCAAATTCACCGAGACGGAGAGGAGGTGGATGGTGTGGGAGAAAGAGGCGTACGCGGTCAAGTGGGCGCTGGCCACGTGGAAGCATCTACTGGAGGGGGCAACTGAACCGTTCGAGGTGTGGACGGACCATAAGAACCTCGAGGCCCTGAAGACCCCGCGTAAGCTATCCCCCAAACAGGCACGGTGGTCCCAATACTTCGGGAGGTTCAGGTTCACACTGAAACACATCCCCGGGAAGCGCAACTTCTTAGCGGATGGACTGTCTCGCATGCCCCAACACGCCAGCCTACGGGAGGAGATCGTGGACTCCGTCATCCCCGCCAGCAGGCTGGCTGCAAAGGTGGTGACCCGAAGCCAGACCAAGGGGGAGCGACGGGACGCGGCGTCTGAAGTAAGGCAGGGGTTCGCGGAGGCGGCGGAGCGGGACGCTTGGCTCAAGCAGAACCGAGAGGCACTAACCGGCCAAGAGGGGTTGTGGTGGCACGAAGGAAAGCTGTACGTACCCGAGGGTTGCCGACGGGAGGTCATGGAGAGAGCCCACGACAGCCGGAGCGCGGGGCATTACGGCTTCGTAAAGACACTCCACTTAATCCGGCGGCAGTTTTGGTGGCCCACGCTCCGGAAGGACGTGGAGGCGTACTCGGGGGGTTGCCCGGTGTGCGCAACAGCGAAAGGAGCCAAAGGCAAACCTAGAGGCCTACTCCAGTCGGTAGCGGAACCCGACGGCCCTTGGCAAGAGGTCGCCATGGACTTCATAGTGGAGCTCCCGGAGAGTAAGGGGAAGACCGCCATTTGGGTGGTCACGGACTTATTCTCCAAACAAGCGCACTTTGTAGCGTGCCGGCGAGTCCCCACGGCCGAGGGGCTGGCGAGACTGTTCGTGCAACATGTCTACCGACTCCACGGCGCACCTCGACGTATCGTCAGCGATCGGGGCGGCAACTTCATCGCGCGGTTCTGGCGGGAGTTCCTGAAGCGGGTGGGGACGAAACAAGCCCTATCCTCCGCGGCGCACCCGCAGACGGACGGAGCCACGGAACGCCTGAACGGGGGGCTCGAACAGTGCCTGCACTGCTACGTGGGGCACCAACAGGACGATTGGGCGGAGCTACTACCATTCGCGGAGGTGGCATACAACAACGCCGTCCACAAGAGCACCGGGTTCTCTCCGTTCAAAGTAGCCACCGGGAGAGATTTCGTCCCCATGCCGGAGCTGCCTCAGCCGGAATCCCAGATCAACTCCCTGGACGCCTGGTTCGCCCAAATCGACGAGACCCGGCGAGCGGCGCACGCGGCATTGCAAAAAGCCAAAGCCGACTACAAGAAGCACGCGGACCGCAAGAGGCTCCCCGAGGAAAAGTGGAAAGTGGGGGACCAGGTGTATCTGTCAACCAAAAACCTAAAGACGCACCAGGCATCGAAAAAACTCAGCCCGAGGTTTGTGGGGCCGTTCCCCATTTCGGAGGTCATCAATCCGGTGACCGTCAGGTTGACGCTCCCGAAAAGCCTCGGGAAGATCCACCCGGTGTTCCATTGCAGCCTGCTAAAGTTACACCAGCCGGGGAACGCCTGGCACAAGGCGGAGGGAGTACCACCACCCATCATGGTCGGGGGGGAGCAGCATTTCAAAATCAACCGGATACTGGACGCCCGGAGGCACAAGGGGCAGACCCAGCTCCTAGTGCAATGGAAACATTTCCCCAAGTCCCACAGCGAATGGGTGAGTAAAACCCACATAAGGGCGCCGGACCTAGTGCGGGACTTTTACAGTAAATACCCCGGGAAGCCGAAATAGGACCGAGGGGGGGGAGTTGTCGTCAGGGGGGCGGCATGTCAGGTTCGGTCAGCACGAAGCTTCAGGGAAGCATGGGGTTGCAGGGAAGCTCGCAACCAGACCACGCGGAATCCACCGGCGGTAGCTAGCGGGGAAAAGAGGAACCGAAAGCGCCGCTAATTAACGAGCCACCTGCGGCCAGCTAAACAGGAAAACCACAGCGGAAGCTTTCAACTATGAACTGATAACGGCGCGAGCATGCAAGGAACGGGGCCGCAGGGCAGCGAAACAAGATCGCAACGCAGCACAGAACCCGCGGGTCTGCACGTAGCAGGGAGGGACCAACCCAGCCGGAGGGGGACTGGCAATCAAGGACAATGGACTCTGACCGACCCTGCCATCATGAACAATCAGGGGGGACATTGGGGGGCCTAATAGCCCACAGCCGCAACGCGATCACAAGGCGGGAAAAAGCGCGGGAAGGGGGGAATATAACAAGTGATGCAATTGTACCAAGCCAGTCCTGGCTTTGCTTGTGACTACTACGTTACGCATGAGTAAACCTTCTTTGTGAACCACACGTGTCACGAGAGTTTCTCTGTCGAACGGGGCAAATCTCACACAGTCATCCTGGTCCCTTTGCAGAAAAAACAGCCCCAAAGCATGATGTTTCCACCCCCATGCTTCACAGTAGGTATGGTGTTCTTTGGATGCAACTCAGCATTCTCTCTCTTCAACAAGTTGAGTTTAGACCAAAACATTCTACTTTGGTTTCATCTGACCATATGACATTCTCCCAATCCTCTTCTGGATCATCCAAATGCTCTCTAGCAAACTTCAGACGGGCCCGGACATGTACTGGCTTAAGCAGGGGGACACATCTGGCACTGCAGGATTTGAGTCCCTGGCGGCGTAGTGTGTTACTGATGGTAGCCTTTGTTACTTTGGTCCCAGCTCTCTGCAGGTCATTCACTAGGTTCCCCCATGCGGTTCTGGGATTTTTGCTCATCGTTCTTGTGATCATTTTGACCCCACAGGGTGAGATCTTGTGTGGAGCCCCAGATTGAGGGAGATTATCAGTGGTCTTGGATGTCTTCCATTTTCTAATTATTGCTCCCACAGTTGATTTCTTCACACCAAGCTGCTTACCTATTGCAGATTCAGTCTTCCCAGCCTGGTGCAGGTCTACAATTTTATTTCTGGTGTCCTTCCACAGCTCTTTGGTCTTGGCCATAGTGGAGTTTGGAGTGTGACTGTTTGAGCTTGTGGACAGGTGTCTTTTATACTGATAACAAGGTCAAACAGGTGCCATTACTACAGGTAACGAGTGGAGGACAGAGGAGCCTCTTAAAGAAGTAGTTACAGGTCTGTGAGAGCCAGATATCTTGCTTGTTTGTAGGTGACCAAATACTTATTTTCCACCATGATTTGCAAATAAATTCTTTAAAAATCAGACAATGTGATTTTCTGGATTTTTTTTCTCATTTTGTCTCTCATAGTTGAGGTATACCTATGATGAAAATTATAGGCCTCTCTCATCTTTTTAAGTTGGAGAACTTGCACAATTGGTGGCTGACTAAATACTTTTTTTCCCCACTGTATATAAGGAAGACCCAATGGATGGAAATTCTGAGATTGCCTTAAAAAGAAAGAGAGACATCCAGATGCCTTAGGGCATAAACAACTTTATAAATATGTATTATTTTTTAAAAGCAACACAGAATCTTTTGTACGTATCTAGGTAGAGTTATTGACCTTAATACAGCTGGGCAGGGATGGAGAATAAAACTTCCAGAATGCATGAATTACAGATAGAACTGAGTAGCTAAATAAAATATGTTCTTGCAGCTCAAAGATATAAACATTTAAAAGAAAATAAATGACAAATTAAAATTGAAATAGTGCTATCCATGACCCCATCACTCCCAAGGTAGGTATGAAATCTAGCTTGAAATGAACCAGGGAAACCAATCAAGTGAACCAGGGAAACCAACCAATCAAGAAAGGAACAAAACTCAACATCAAAGGCCTTCTTTTTCATGTATTTCTAAGTATATACTTAAATCACAGTAACTCCTGTGTGTCAAAAGCTGGCAGTTTTATCTTTGTGAAGCGCTGCATTCTCTTAAGCTGATATCTTAAGAAGTGCAAGTCAAATAATAGGTACAGCCAAAACAATATGGTTGCGGTCATATACCTCCCTTTCTAGACTGGCTTGTTTTTTTCTTCAGATGAGGCTGCCAAGGAACAACCCTTTTTTGGTCCATTGGTTAGAATTACTTGCTTTCTGAGGGTGTTGTTGAAGTGAGAATGAGAGTTGCATAAAACTAGGCTGAGGGCTGCAAGTTAGTCTTAGCCTTCTTCCTACATTATGGGAAACATCTCTCCTAAACTGAAATTTCTCCCTCTCCCTCTCCCTCCTTGTGGACCAAACATATGAATCTCTTTTGCCAATTTCTTCGTTTCTTTTATATCCTGCCTTCCTCCAGATACTCAGGACAATGTTCTTAGCCTTCCTTCCTTCTATTCCCCTAAACAAGCATTCTGAGAAATGTTGTCCAGTCCAAAGCCACCTAATTTATTTTCATGGCTGAAGATAGACTTGAACTTAGTCCCAATCCATCAATTTAACCAGCGAAGTGAATGGAGATTTATATTCATAAACGAACACATGTTATCTTCAGGAGGGAAATGGTAATATCTACTATGCAGTCTTGTGTTCTTTTGTGGAAAACAATGAGTAAATCCTGCAGTTGCTTTCCATATTGAGACATTACTATCTTAATATATTTCTTTAATTATACTAGTTGCACTTTATTTTAATGGAATGGGTTTTATAGGAAGTGAACAGGTACCACCTTCCTGCAGAAAGACGTTTTGCTGTGGCTGACACTGGGTCATCTCTAAGTTGGCTTTTATTTTTTTCCTGTTGTTGCTGCAGAATGACAGCAGGGGCCTCTGTGGGATGAGGAATGATATTGCCACGAGCAATTGCTGCCAACACCTACATGGGCAACAGAGCTGGCCTTGTTTGCTTGCCTGAGTTTGCAAGTGTTTTTCACCTTGACCAAACATGTCAGCTCATCAAGTCAGCATGATCTGAGTGACTGCATGCTAAAAAATGGGCTTTGGGATCACTTGTCCTCTGTTCTCCCATCGGCCGATCTACACTCAGGTTTGCTGCTATTGCTGTTGCTGCTGCTTCTCTTATATGCCAAGTGCAAGTATAATGAATGGTGACGGAGAAAAGTAGTAAAAAGATTCTGGATGTCCTTATACAGTAGTTAAGACAGAGACAAAAAAGTGTTGCCACTGTTGGCACAATCCGCAACCTCTAAGGGATTCTCAAGGGCTTAGCTGTGCAAGGAAATGTTCTGTTCCCACCACTCATTATCATTGTCATCAATCTTTATTTAGGGCACAGACAAGTGTAATAGATATGAAATTACCATCATTCCAGGATTAAGGTTTTAAGGCATAGACTAACAGATTAATAGCAACATTATGGGGATTACTCTCAGAAAAGTATAAAACTTTATAATGTTAAGATCAAACCTTAAGAACCGTACTTATTACTGTTATTAAAATAGTGATGAATATTGATATTAAAACTATAAAGACTAAGATATGGTGATAGAGTACAGCTATCCAAGGAGCATAGATGAAGTAAAACAAAAATAGACTAAAGATCAACAGATCAAACCATCTATATTATCATTTTCTCATAGATTCATTATGTAAGAAATTCATTGCTACCATAAGTATCTATCTATCTATCTATCTATCTATCTATCTATCTATCTATCTATCTATCTATCATATATCACAACCATTCCAGGAATAAGACGTTAAGGTACAGAATAATAGATTAATAACAACAAAACTACACAATTTTAATACTAAAGTCTAACTTTAATTGTTAATTGTAACAATTGTACCTAATTGTAACAATCTAATTGTACCTACCATTGATATTAAATTATAAAGACTGTGATAGGGTGATAACAGCATAGGTGAGAAAACAGAGTAGCATGAAATAAAGCAAAAATAGACCAAATGTAGTAGGCTGATCAAACAATGTAGACTACAGTTTTAATAAAGTATGAATTTATATGCTAGCATTAAGATGTAGATTTGGTTTATTTAGTTTAGGCCAAAATCAAAGGTGTGGAAAAGTAGAAGAATGCATAGCAAGCACTGAAATGGAAGAAGAAAAAGTCAAGGTTCAAATATAGGCAACAGTGAAGAAGTTAAATCTAAGGGTTTTAATTTTGTTTTGTTTTTAATCCATTCAGTCATGTCAGATTCTCAGAATGTCAGAATACTGGCAAGGTTTTTCAGAAGTGGTTTGCCATTGCCTCTTTCCTAGGGCTGGGAGAAAGTGACTGGTCCAAGGTCACCCAGCTGGCTTTGTACCTAAGGTGGGACTAGAACTCATGGTCTCCCAGTTTCTAGCTTGATGCCTTAACCACTACACCTATCTGGCTCTCAATCTAAGTATACGTCTACTTTTATAGCACTTATTATATCATTTATTTCCTAATAGCCATTGTCCCAGAGACAATTTTTTGCCATCTTATAGGGAATAAGGATAAAAGGAAGTTGATGTAATGATATTTGCTTTACCTGAGTATTTGCTAAGAATTGTCATAAGTAAATGTTGGCTGTCCCTATAGAAAGACTACTACAGTAATACATGTGCCACTGACTTAGCATATACAGAAGGCAATGAACAAAGGCATTTATCAGATGGGAAAACAGCATACTTTTCCTATTATTTGCAAAAACACCTAAAACTGGAAACCTGAATATGAAGGATTTTATCATCCACAAAACTACTGAAAGACATTATGCTTCAACTCCCAGAAAACCAAACCACCCCTGACTGATTATAAAGACTGATAGGGTGATAACAGCATAGGTGAGAAAACAAAGTAGCATGAAATAAAGCAAAAGTATGTGGTAAACCACAGACCAATTCTAATTTGACAAAAGTGCCTTTTGAGCAAGTTTGGTTCCATAAGGAGAAAGTGATCTGGTCCTTTGTAGAATCCAGCAAAATAACTTTGCCTGTTATGCAGAGTGAAGTCAGGCAGACATGCAGTGAATTATAATAATCAAGTTTTTCTTTTTCTTAGAAAAATAGAAAAGTCCTTTTTCTTGACTAGTTCATCTTTACCATTATTTAATCATTTTGCTTTTTCACAATATCAAAGGATTTTAACTTCTTCTGTTGGATTCTCAGACGTTATTCATGCCTTCTTGTAAAACATATCCTATGTTTTAGAATACTTTGAAGTGCATTTACAAAACTATCCCTTGAAATGACCCTAAGCCATTTATTTCTATTTTGAAATCCATGCAAAAGATGCCTTGTCATTGTGTTGCATGGCTACAGGTAAAATCTAGGTGGATTGCAAAGTTGTAAGCTTCAGAAGCACATTGTGATAAAACAGAATACGTTTTTCCCTAATCTGCTTTTGTACCAGCCTTAGATATTACTTCTATACATCTAAACCTCATGCAAAATATAACTGTAGTGTTATCTTAAAAACCTTGCTGTAAAATTAATTATATGTTTTTAAGTTAAAAGAGCTGAACTTCAGATTGATCCTCTCCAAGCAGGTGCTCTACTTTGATCAATATGTAAATGCTAAAATAGTGACACCTTCACCAATATTATCCTCATTTAATTCAATTGTGTGGAAACTACATCTCTTTGTTTATTGCTGCGCAAAAACTTTGTTGAGGCAATTTGATTTAACTAAGTTTCAAGCAAATCACCCTGTCAAAATAACTCACTGAAAGTCCATTGGAGTTGAGCAGCTATAACAAATTTGAATGAATGAATAAATAAAACTAAGTAAGGTAGCAGTTTCTCTTACCAGATCTGTGAGCCCATCTCTCTCTTTGCATAGCTACTTTTCTGTCCCTTCAGTTAGTCTTCTGCAGAAGTGCAGTGGATGTGCAGGAGTGACTTTACTTGAAACAAAACAGCTGGTTAAGAAGGACTGGTCCCATCTCAGTGCTTTGAGAGGTGGACCATGTCATCCATGATACTATGTTTGAAGTGCCATGTCAGGATTGTGTTGGTTGTAACTTCCAGCAAAGTGTAGAAGTGGAAGAAACCCACTTTGCATAGGCCTAAGAGTAGCTAAAGTGTGGGATAGGATGGGATGGCCTCTTCAGTATTGTTTCCCACCAAGTCAGCATGTTATTGGTAGGAATTGTTCATACACTTGCTCCTCTCCATTGCAATGGGCCATTCACACAGTTTCCTCATGGTAGAGATAACCATTAGAGTCATATTCAATCAGACCATAATTCTAGTATTTTATTCCTTCAATGTTCAAAGAGATGGAATGCTTATGGAACACCCACAAATAAGAAATGAACACAATAGCATTCTCTTATCTTTGCTATTGGAGATGATGTATCACTATCATAATTGGTAACTGATATTATATTTACCTTCTAGAAATTTGTCTTTTCTTTTAAAGCCATAGACGTAGGTGGCAATTTGTATATCTTGTGAGAGCTGATTTAATAATTCCAATGGGAGAAGTACTTCCTGAGGTACTTAATGGGTTTCATTGGACCCATTAATGGGTTTCATTGGACAGGCTTAGGTTCTAATATTCTGAAAGGGAAAAAAACAAACTTTCCCACCATTTCTTTTCATGCCATGCATTATTTATCCATCTTGCCTCTTCACTTAACTTGTTCTAAACTAAAAAGCTCACAATCCTATAATGCTTGTCATGGGAGAAGGGAGAAGAAGAATTTCTCATCTCTTCAATAATTTGTGCTGTTCTTTCTTGTACCTCTTTCCAGCTCTATGGCTTTTTTTTTTTTTTTAGATGTGGTAACCAAAACTGTAAATAATGTGCACCCCAGTTTTGAAGAAATCATCATAATAGTCACATTTTTATACTCAATTCCTGCAACCCCCCAACATGTAAATTGTCTTTTCATAGTAGCTGCACACAAAGGAGATTATTTCACTAGACCACTGCAAATCCTCTTTCAGGACAATCATCCCCACTAGAAGTTTTATCAAAAGATTTACCAGGGGAAGATTTATCAACATTAGGATGGCTTGTCGCAATGTATATCACTGTGTACTTATTGCTATTTTGTGCCCCATTCTACCAGTTAAGAGATAAACTTTTGGAAAGTTTTCTTGTCTGTTTCAATATTGTAACTACCCTAAATAATTTGATGCCACTAGCATAATTGCTGTTGCTTAAAAAGCATATCCATTCTGGGAGAATCCTATTTTTACATTCCAATGTGAGAATCTATGTATCAATCCCAAAAGGTAGCAGTGAATAATTTGTACCCTGGTCCTAAATGGTTCCTCCAAATCACCCACTGATTACAATTTCATCAGTAAAATTAGTGGTTTTCAACAGCGTGGGTTTTCCTGAGTTTGGGGAATGTTTTAAGCATAGGAAAAAGAACACAAGACTTCTATATGCAAAGAACTTCCATTCCCATCCTTGAAATCCTCTGAAGCTCTTCATTCAAGAGAAGAACCAGCTGAAATGTTTCAGCTCTGCCCCTTCTGGTGATATCATCACACTAGCAGAAAGCATTCAGTGGTCTGCCAGCCAGTGCAGAGGCAGAATTACATCCCCTGAATCAAGAAGATTGTTTACCCCTGCTAGATGGGGAGGTTCCCTTTTATTTTCCATCAATACTGAGTTTGTTCAGGAAACTTTGTGAGGGCCTTTCCCAAAGGTGTTTGGAAAGTCCTTTTGCATGGTGTGAAAAGGAGATGATGCCCAAGGGATACACAAACACACATGATACAAACACACTAGATTGTCTATCAGTGACTGCTTCTTGGAGTCTTAGAAGTTCATGTCTGTGCCATTGGTGATAGTATCTAGCCACCTTGTCTTCTCTCAGTCTCTTCCAAATCTCAGGGTCTTCTCTATTCTATTACTATTCTTGTCTTTGCCTTAGGTGGCCAAAATATTTCAACTTTAGCTTCATTATTAGTGCTTCTAGTGAGCAATCTGATTTTATTTCATCTTACGCTGAAATATTTGCTCTTATAGTCCAAACCATTTGCAATCATTTTCTCCAGTACCACATTTTTTTTTAAATTAACTTTTCTGATAGACTGGATACAGTACTATATATTACAATTGGGAAAGCATGCCCTTGACAATATGTACCAATAAGGACTAAAATAGTCATTTAAAAATAATAAATATATTACAAAATAGCCCATCTATTTTTTTCTTTCCTTTTCTTTCAATTTATTAACAATTAGCAATAGAATGCAACACACACACATACACACACTAGTTTAATTAGATTGTCTAGGAATTTTCATTTCTTGATTGTGCATAATTAATAAGTTTAAACTGAGTGAAGTAAAAATAATCTTCTTGATTCTACCATTACCTTTTGGTCAATTTTTCTACTGTAGTGATGTTCTAGCATGTTAGCTATCATATGGAAATATTCAAATCTTTTCCTGTTCATCTGTCTGTGGCAACCAATAAGAATACTATAAACTCTTTATGTTTTTAAGGAGTTATTTGGATTACCAAAAAGACAAAAAAAAAAGCTTAGCAGGGCCAGATTAGGATTTAATATAATGGCCTGAGTTGTGATTTGTTCTACTCTAATTAAAGAAAGGAATCAGTCCAAACACACTGAACAAATTTAGACCACCAGTATGATAACATTAACCTATTTCTTTAAATATTGCCAACACAGAGAGTTTATATTAGAATTTATCATGTTGAGTTTTCTTAGTGTTAAGGACCACCTATAAAATATTCTCACTGAATTTTCTCTAATTTTGCCTGAAATTGATTTAAATGGTTTTTGGATAATGAAGCCAAAGATAAACATCTATCTGATTCCCATATTGCTTTTAGTCATTCAGACATTTTATCTTCTAATTGAATGTTGTAAATTTTTGAAATTCTTCCTTTCTCACTATTAGATAATGCATACCTCCTACTTTCAAGTTTAGTCATAGCTCTAGTTGCTTATGCTGACATGCATTTTACCTTAAAACGCTCAGCAAGCCCTCTAAATACACAAAATGAAAGTCTAAAACTTTGATCCAGCTCCATCCAATGGCATTAATTTATCATTAGTATGTGCTTCTGCGGATGTATCTGCGTGTTTACGAAGGCGTAGAACATTTTTAGCTCTTATTTTCCTTCTTTTAAGACAACCCTGACTGCATGAAATTTTGTGGCAGTCTCTAAAAAAACAAATGATACGTTATTGGGGAGCTGTTAATCTTGTACCTGGCAACCTTAGGTGACCCACCACCAGTTTGACTACCCTTTCTCTTGAAGATGCAGCTGAAGAGAACTGTAGGTGGGACTTGAGTGTTGGAGACTGCATCTGGCATCATAATGATAGTTAAGGTGTCAGAATAATACTGGGGGGACCCAGATAATCCACCCAGTGCCATAGAGACTGACAGAGTAACTTTGGGTCAGTCTTTCTCAGCCCAACCTACCTCACAGATTAGGGAGAAAGTTGTGTGCTAAAGTAAGAAGAGGATGCCATGTGTATCTGACTTAAGATCCTGCACAAAAGGTGTGATATAAATTCTGTATGTGTGTCTTTGACTCACTGTTGACCCCTGGCAGCTGCCTCTACAGGTCCCTGTAGTTTTCTTGGGAAGTTTTTGGAAGTGCTTTGTCATTACCTCCTTTCTAGGGCTGAGAGAGAGTGACTGGCCCAAGGCCACCCAGCTGGTATTGTGGCTAAGGTGGTACTGGAACTCACAGTCTCCCAGTTTCTAGCCTGATGCCTTAACTGCTACACCAAACTGGCTCTCATGATATAAGTAAACTGAATGAGAAAACAATAGCCTGAATGTAATGTAACATATTATCAACCATAGCAATTGAAACATGCAATGAAACTGGGGGATCTGTGTGAGTTCAAAATAAAGATGTGCTTGACAAATATTACCTTTTTCATAATATTCTCTGCAAAGAGAAGAAAATCCATGCTATTTGGAGAAAGTAGTTTCACATACATGGGAGGGGGGGAGGAACCTGAAAAAAATAGATTTCTGTATCCAAATTATTTATTTCATAGTGTAACTGGAAATACCTCATTCTAAAAGATCCAAACCAACCTTTAGGACTTTTTTTTCCTTTGGCATTTATTTTATGTTTGTCCTACTATAGCCAACTATAAATATTGTACATCTCCCTGTACAGTTCTGAGGAAGATAGCAGTATTAATGTTCTCCCAGCAGTGTACCAAGTTTTTTGCCAGAGGAAAGATTGGTTGAAATGACTGAGATTTCTGGTCAATGCAGTTGAACATTTTTGCCCCTGAGTGTTTTTCCACCAGTTCAGTGTGTCTACAGTCCTGAAGCTCCATTTTTTAAACTACTTCTTCTTCTTCTTCTTTTTTTTCCTCTAGTCTTTATTTGAGTCCAAATTATTCAGGCTTTTCTTGTAAAATTAAATCAGTGTGAGAGTCTCCAGAGTGAAGGCAAACCTGCTGCCAGCAGCTGCATTTTGGCCTTCCAAAAGTCATGGTGGCAACAACTGCTGGCCATCTCAGCTCACATGAATTGCCTTTGCTCATACTTCCCTTTGATCAAACATGTCAACCCTTTAATTCATGCATAATCAGTGGTGGTGCTTCTGCCAAACCATCTTGTTTTATCATCATTTACATCTGCTGTCATTCTCATATCACACTGGTACAATCTGTTGGCCCACACACAGTCCTCCAGTGGCTTAGTGGCTGGACAAGAGAAGGTTTCGGTTAGAAATGCCATGCCATTCCTTATCCCATTTGAATATGTTTTCTAGCCTTTTGTCTAACTCGTAGTTAGGATGTAAGACAGTCAGAGGGTGCTTCAAATGCATTTGTGTTTTTAATAGTTGTGTTTGCATCATAGGGGTTCAAAACCTTGATTGTATGTAAATTGAGCAAGTTAAGAGGATTCACTGAGCAATGCTTACAAAGGAGCAGCTGGGTAGCTACTCATCCATTTCAATAGTCCAGGAAGAACCCCAAGAGAGATGGGGCTGCCAGTGATGGGTGGTCACACACACACAAATCTATCTATCTATCTATCTATCTATCTATCTATCTATCTATCTATCTATCTATCTATCTATCTATCTCCAAGTGTCAAAGAGAAAGGATAATAAAGTATATAAAAATGCATCTGGACATCAGTCAGTGTGAGGTTGAGAAAGTAGGTGGAAAGCTTTGTTTCTGAAAGAAACACTATCATGTTACAGGGTATCTGGCAATAAATAAAACCTGCTGGATTTTTCATAATCTTATGCTTGCCTATAGATGTGGGTAAAGAAGACTTAGGCTATTAGAAATGCCATCTCTGAGTGAGTCTGCTGGAGGAAGCAGTAGCAATCTGAAACTTGTCTCCATAACCATATTTCAATGTTGGATTTGTTTTGTAAGTATACAACTTATACTTACACATATAACTCAGAGATCTTGTATTATATGTGACTATATAAAAGTTGCAAATAAACAAAAGTATGTATTTTGACTAAGCCAGGCAGCTAAATAATCATGGCTTGCAAGGCATTTTACCTCACAGTAGATATCTTTTTTAGCACCACTGTCACTATCAAAATTCAGCAATGTTTCCAAACTACTTTGCAATGCAGCTGAAGGATCTAGCAGGTAAACCCTTAACCTTCATTGCAAAATGAACATATGATTTTCCTGAATTAAAGGTGAAGCACCCTTTCAGTCTTCAAAGACTGCAGAGCACTGGAATAATAATTCCCCACCTCAATGGCTGGTTCTCTGCTCAGCACAGAACTGGAAGGATAGCTGAAGGCAAGAACTAATCTTTGAATGGTCCAGTGAGGATCCCATGAAGGGGGAAATGCCACTAGGGGCCTGTATAAGGTACTAATTTTTTTCAGTCAGTTTCCTTGAACTATTATTCCTCCAGATTAGAAGAAAATAAACCTGGAACAGCTCCTGGGAGTGATTGCTGGTAAAGGCAAGAGACAGAACCCATTCCTTGTAGCTAGCTGGAAAGAGGCAAGCTCAAAACTAGATGTTCTATCAACCCAACAACAGATGTTTTTATCACATTAATTCAACTCTTCAAATACAATTATAAATTCCAACTGAATCAACAATTTGAATCAGCTCTTGCTTGCTTGACCCACTCCCTAATAGCTAATTCTTTCAAGGTGACTGTAGACCAAATGGCACTGAAAACAAGGCATATCTTTGTTGTTCCCTTCCATTTCTCCAACCTTGGAGTAGCTTATTAATTTTCATGGGGTTTGTGGCTCTTATCTAGGCTTGGATGTACAATCTGTATGTTTGATTTTTATCCCTGTCACTGAAGGTGACACATTTTTCACATTTTCTGATTGTATTTGTGGAATGATCAGTCAAGTTGTCTCTCTCTCTGTGTGTGTGTGTGTGTGTGTGTGTGTGTTTTAAGAAAAAAATGTTTATAGAACTCCAGTTAAATGGATTTTTGTTACTCGATTTACCAGCCAAGAAGAATTGTAGATAATTGAAATGCATAGCTGGGTAAGATCTTTATTAGGGCCTAATAATGTGTGCAAACTTTTGAGTTTTCCAGATCTCTTCTTCAGGCTGAACGGATAGTTAATGATTGGTTTCCTCAGAATGGCACTTCAGGTGATTACCTGGCTGCTTCTTCCTAAATCTGACCTCCAGTTCCTCAGCTTACAGGCACCTCCATTTTTTTTTTTAATTAAGTAATTTCACATGGTACACTAGCTTGGGATTTAGTGGCATAAAGAAATAATGTAGGGCGCACATAGTTTTACCCTCAAAGCACTTCGCCGATGCCAAGTTGAGTGCTAGTGTATTGTTTTTCTCAGCTGGTATAATGAGCACCCTATAAAATGGCAGCTGCTTTACCTGTCAATAATAAATAAATAAAGCTACTAGGAGTGTAATATGCCAGAGCTGATATCTTGTGCTGGTATTTATTGAGCTTCAGACTAGAGCTTGCCAGAGGGGAACTTGAGATCACTACATGTTTAGCACAGCTCATTAAAAACCTCTGTCTATTTGGGAAGTTTTTCTTTGTAAGGAAATTATGCCAGACTAAGTTTGCTTTTCAATGCCATACACTAAAGAAATGCACACAACGGTTCATTAAGAAGATGCCTAGAGTGATATACACAACCCTTCATTAGCTTTAATAGAAGATGATAATCCATGCAGATAAACATTTTGTGTACTAACACATGCAGCAATAAGTTCAAACAGGGAAGGGGTTTTTGCTCATAACATCACTTCTGAACACTGGAGAAACTGATTCATATTTATAAGTTGACAGATTTTATGTTTTTGTTTCCTGAAGAATAAGAACCAACTGTCACTCAGCATTTTATCCTTGCTTTTCCTGATCAAGGTATAGGATACATTCAGGTAAACTGAAAGATGGGCAGGTGCAATGTTTGCTGTAAAGTCTCTGGGAATGGCAGCGTGATCCATACCCTGTAGCAAAGGTTACACCCATGTGCACCTTGGAAAAGAGAAGAGCTGTACATGATCAATGTGCAAGTATTTGAATCATTCCTCTACCTGAAAGGTATGTAATCAGAAAAGTCCCATGCTGGGCTGAGTAAATAATATGCAATGCTGTCCTGCAGCTTGATTCATTATCTTGCTTTGGGCCAGCTAATAGTTCCAGCCTGTGAAATGATCTCTAAATGCTGGAAACATAGTACCCATATTGTCTCATCCTTTGCACTAAAAGGTAGGAATACACATTAAACTGGGAGGACATGCAAGACCACATATCTTTTTTTAAATTTTATTTTCATAAATCCAGGAATTATAATGTGGTTAAGACAAGTTAATGAATGAAGTGTACTTGGGTTTTGCTTAATGTGTAAACCCTGATCAGAAGTCTAGTTCTAATGTATATATATTTAAGGAAGACTGAGAAACGTCTACTCACATCTCCTGGTTTTGAGCCTGGTGGCCTTTAACCATTACACTAAACTGACTCCCATACTGTAATTACTGGGAGTGTAATTTCAGTATAGGCTGTAACACAAGTGTCTTCCTGATCAAGCAAGAGGGTTTTATTTTGAGCTGGTGAATCTTTCATACATTCAAACTGTAAGCCAAGTATCTTAAACTGCATGTTATTGTCAGCACCTAATCAGTTTTTAAATATTTATAGCTGCTGGTTCTCACTTTCTTGATTTTAAAGGAAAAGAAATATTTCCATGAT
Organism: Python bivittatus; assembly: GCF_059951505.1. NCBI lineage: Eukaryota > Metazoa > Chordata > Lepidosauria > Squamata > Pythonidae > Python > Python bivittatus. The sequence goes on along the minus strand of NW_028277058.1, from coordinate 3,182,446 downwards.
AATGAACATGGGATAGAGATAGATAGATAGATAGATAGATAGATAGATAGATAGATAGATAGATAGATGATAGACAGATGACAGACGACAGATGACAGATGACAGAAGATAGATGATAGATACTTAGAAAATACATAATTCTTTTGACAGGGGTTCTAGAGTCTGAAAATAATTTGTAAAGGCTACTGATGGAATTTTCCTTTATTGTAGTATAACTATTTATTTTGCAGTTTTGCTATGCATATATGAATAATTTGAAGTTGAATCATTGGTATAGGATAATTGCTGAAGCACTGGGTAGAGAAGATACTTGTGTTCAGCATTTTTTTTTTTCCTAAATATTCAGCCTAAGTACTCAGCATCCTCCGCAGGGTCAGGCATCAAAAATGTCAGTATGGCAACTGCAATGGCGCCATTGATGCCCAACTTCTTTGTAGATGTGTATGATACTGAGGCACCTCCAAGGGAGTAGGGCTTTGATCACATGGTTGTGGCCACCATTTTTTGACCCCTTTTCTTGCAGGTGCTCCTGTAAGTACTACATCTGTAATTCTGATGGAATGTCTACCAGGTCCTGGAAACATGGAGAAGGAAGCAGGTCCATTTCAAAAGAGACACCTCAGCCAAGGGAGAGGGGAGCTTAGAGGAACTCCCCCTTAATTATGCTAGGTATAAGTTGACCTGGTGATTGCCATTGGCAGAATTGCAAAGATTCTGTACTTTATTAGCAGTAAAGATCTTTCCAGAAATCCAAGTGGCTCTTGTTTCCTCAGCTTGTAAGTCTCACAGAGCATGACAGTAATAGCAATGGTAATAATATTTCTAATGGTAAGAATTATAACATGGTAATACAAGTGAAGTGCCTTTAATATGTGAAAACACTAATTAAATTCTAAATAGAAATACAGTACCTGGTCTCATAACCTACGTGGAAATGAGTGGAAGTGAATTGTAATAGATACAGGAATTGGATGCTTTCTCCATCATAACAGTTCAGATATTCCCACCATCACCTTATATATTGGAAGGATTGCTAATAAATCCTGATCAATACAGGAATTTGATAATCAAGCTGTTAATGAATACAACTTCATTAGAATTGTTTCACTGGGCCAGCCCTTATTAATTCTGCAGCCTCTCTAATGGAAAAGGAATTATCTGAACACCAAAAAAGACTACCTTGATAATGAATTAGTGGGGGGGAACCCCACTAAAAAATCTATCTGAATTTCATCATGATTTTGTTTTGGCATACATCAAGTTTGTTTCCTTTTTTTAAGCCTTAGTTTGTTCACTTCTTAGGACAGATTGAAATATGGAATGGAGAAGTAAAGAGCAGCTCTCCAGAGATCAGAATTGCCAGGTCTGTTCTGTTCTCTGGTAGAAAAAAAGAAAAGTACACTTTAGAATAGACTGTTCTGACCTTTGCAGGTCCCCTTGTAAGTGCCTCCTCAAGATCTCTGAGATAATGTTTGTAAAAATGTGCCCATATGTATAAAAAAATCTTGCTAAGCTTCCCCTGTTTACCAACCTCTCCTTCCACCCAGGCTGGCTTGTTAAATTAGTTACACAGAACAAATCATTGATAGCTGTTTCAGTCTTCAAACTCATATTGATTGTGATTCACAAAAGCTTATGCAATAAAGAGTGTTTAAAATGCCGTAAGGCTGTTATTTTTCTTCTTTGTTCCTTACCGTGCATATGTACAACCAACATAGGCTACAGTGAGACTGGAGAATGTTATTATTCCATTTACATGATGCAGCCCAAACCCATGCTTAAAAAAGAGAAAGCAAAAAGAAGAAGAGGACAACCAGCAGCAAGGGGGATTGACTCGGTTACAGTGGCGATGAGTGCACATTGGAAGACCTGAAAGACCAGGTTAGAGAGAAAATCTATCTATGTGGTCACTAGGAGTCAAAAATGTCTCGATGGCACATAATCAAGCAAGCAGTAGTTGCATTTTATAAATAGCTTCATCTGTCTTCCCTGCATTTTACTACAGGAGAAGTTGAGCTTCTTAGTGCTGGGAAAACTTGCTCTAAATGGACCCACTTCCCCTCTTTCCCTCCCCTTCCACTCTTCTTGCTATGGGTGACAAAAGAAGATGGGGGAATGGCTTCTTTGATGTTATCTATGGAGTGATCTACCCTAGGCAGAAAACGAGTCAGAAGTGCAGGCAGTAGATTTTTATACTGTCATATATTCCTGCCAGCTTCTGTACTCAGGAAAAGTATGTTAAGAATAGCCCATAGTCTTTGGAAGAATCATCTGACAAAAATGATACCTTGAAGAAGAGTTATATACTCAAGTCTGCTGGCACATTTCCTTTTCTAGTTTTACAAGTCACATCATAGCTGGGTCATATAGTAAGATAGCTTTGTTCCTCTATAATTACAGTGTGTAAAATTCACAGTATTGACAAGGCCATGGAAGAAAGCACTCTCTTATGTGACCTTGAGGCCTTTAATAAATGGTCACAATGGTGATCTACTTATGTTTCAGCTATGATCAATCTTTCATTGATTGAAGTTAGAAAGCTAAAAAAGAGACCTTTGAAAGGAAGACTAAACTACTCATATAAATCTCATTCCTCTATGTGTCCATTCTCTTCTGAGTTCAATGGGGCTTCTAGATATAAAAATATATACACGTATTTCCTAAGCTCAGTTACAGATAAACACATATAGGATTGCTCTGTGCATTTATACCCCAACTTTCTATGAGAAAACCAAACTCAATAATATATACAGTATTGATATATTACAGGACATTTAAAACACTCTTAATTAAAATAAAAACAACACTATCAAAATTGCATCAATACAGTAAATTGGGGGAAAGGGCTGCAATTTAAATTTTTATTTCATGTAAGGGCTCACATTTTTACTGTCATCTGCAAATCTGCACTGCAGCTGATGTAACTCATTGAAAACCAAGAACATTATATGGCAGGAGTGTCCATGGAAGGGAGGTCAAAAAAGTCAATTTAGAGGCCAAAACTGTGCAAATGGATCATGACATGGTTTTCTTTAAAGAAATAAAAGTTATATAGAATGATATAAACATTTAAATATGGAGCTGATGTTGCCTTGCATAAAATGATCACCAACATGTAGATTTTTTTTTCCTCCAAATAATTAATACTACTTCTGTAGAGAATGGAACATCCTAATGCTACAAAGCAAAAACAGATTATTTGAAAAATGAATCTAATTGGGCTCTAATTCACATTCATTAAAAGACCTAACATTTTTCAAATGAATGAAACTGCAATAATGTTCAATTCACTGCATAACAGTTACATATTACTAACCCACAGTTAAAAAGCAACCATTTAAAAATGATATATGCTAATCCACTACTAATAATTCCATTAACCCAGACAAGAGTATAAGAAAGAAACAACTGCGTTAAAAAAAAAAAATCTCTTCTTGGTTGCTTGCACAAGAAAAGGCATGTTGAGAGATTTTTTTCTTTTCTTTTCTTTTCTTTTCTTTTCTTTTCTTTTCTTTTCTTTTCTTTTCTTTTCTTTTCTTTTTTGCTCAAATCTGCAAAGGCAGTAGGACAATAGGAAGCACAAGTGGACAAAAATAATTCTTAAGTAGTTCTTGGCCCCACCTCCTAACAATCTGATCTAAGGTTCTAAGATTTGCTTCCATTTATTAAGAGTTTGCAAAGCCCTATGGAGGGCAACACTTGGAGATATATGATTTTATTCTACTGTGGATGCTGATAGCCTTTGTAAAAAGCAAACGCTTGTTGAGACCTCCAGGAACCAAGGCTGCAATTCTGTGTACAATTACATGAGTGAACATAATGAGATTGGCATCTGAATAATCAAGCACCAGTCTAGATTGGATATTTTAGGATCTGGGGAAGTGATAATAAAATGTGATGGGGAGGGAGGAAATCAGGAGTCCATCTTTGAGCTTTACTATGGTTTACCTGGCTGCCTAAGCGGCAAGCTGTGTTTCATTTCATCACATTTGGGAAAGGAAGACAGTGGAACTGTCTTTCAAAACAACATAAACTTTTCATAAGCAACATCTGTACAGTGGAATCAAAACACCTGAGAATAACAAATGTCAACAGTTTTTGGAAGTCTCTCTATTCTCCAGAGTGAAAAGAGCCCAGGAATTGGACTGTCAGAAACTCATTCACTTGGACAAGCAGCAAGAGAATAAAAGAGTGGGGAAAGAAAAGTAATCTTGTCAAAAGTCTACATGTCCTCCTTTTCCAGTTAAAATAAAAACAGGCCTGTCCCTCATACAGTTGGCTAATGCTTCAGTTATCTTGTACCTCTGTCCAGCTGAATTCATTCCCCTCTGTTGATACAGTTGGGGAATTTAAGATTTTGGATCTGTGATCTTAAAGAGAACAGATTCTTTAGATGGCATGTTCCTCATCTTTGGGGCCACTTGCCCCATTTGTAATTTGGAGACCTCATGGTTGCTCTCACAAAACATCAATCCAATTCAATAAAGGACTGTCACAAAGGACAACATAACCAATTATGAAGCACTGGTGTAGCAAAATATACCTGTCATCCTTTAGCCAATTGTTGTTGCAAGACATGTCTTAATAGTTTTCTCGCCTTTGTCTCTTTTCCTCACCGGACACTTGTATTGCCAAGTGTCAGGCAATGGCCGAGTGCCAGGTAATTGGTCCTCTGAGGATCCAGAGACAATAAACAAGTTGTTAAATATACAAGTTAAATAAATAAGGAGATTTTAAGCTTTAAGCAGACAGATCTAAACAGAAATGCAAAAGCATAACATACCAGCAAGATGACAACAAATCTCCCTTCAGCTGTTGGGAGCCCCAGTGGCACAACAGCAGAGAGACCTCAAAATGGCAAAGCCACACAGCACCCAGTGTTAGGTCTGTGTCAAAGCTCCCAGATCACAGTGTAATACCAGGGTCTTATCAAACCTGGTACCACAACCTCAAGACCTTGTTTCCATGGTACTGAGATTGCAGGACCTGACCTTGGCTAGATGGTACACCTGTTCATCATGTAAGCTGACAGAACCCTGGAATGTAAATCAAGAGCCTGAGAACCATACAGACCATCCAGTGACAAATTAAATAATCTCAATCTCCATATAATTTTAATTTCTTTAAAAAATGTCATGATCCATTCACATAGTTTTGGCCACCATATTGATTTTTTTTTTTTTTACCTCTCCTCCATGGGGACCCTTTTGGTTTTCAGTGAGTTATATCAGCTCAGTGCAAATTTGCAGGCAACAGTAAACTACAACTGTGTGAAGATTCCTCCCTTCTCTTTATTTAAACAAGCAAGAATGAAAAACAAGCATTATTATGGCTCAGAATGAACTTTAACCTTCTAGAATCTTCTTAATATGAAGGAGAAATCAAAAGATGTCACTCTACTCTACAAAATACAATGGTCTTCTGAAATGCCACTACAGCAATCCTCCAAATAAAACCCAGTATTGTAGTTGGCAACATGTGATTTTGATTAAATGATTTTTTAATGTAATTTTTTGGGTGGGAAACATTTATGGGGCAATGGAACCCATGGCTACAATGTTATAAGGGACAGGCAATTTGCTGGCAGGGGCCACATTCAACCCCCTAGCACCCTGCCTGCGACCCCAACATCTGGCAGTAAAATGGCTGATTTGGTATGATTTTTCATGTCCCCCCCAATAAAGGTAAAAATGGGAGCCAATTCCATTACAACCCTGAACACTACCCTCCACAATTGGTCAAAAATGAGACAATAATAAACACCCCGCTCCATCCCTTTTAGGAGGGAAATTAATGCAAGGCATCCTCAAACCTTCCAAGCAGTTGGGGGAATAAATTGAGGCTATCAGATAGCAAAAATTGAAACTCCCTCATTCTGTGCTCAGAATAGTGCATATAAAACATTCTGGCTTATGGTCATGTAGAGGTTGATCTATAAGTAGAATTCATGTTGAAGTTTCATTATATGAAGTGGCCATTAGCCTCTGTACCTTTTCTCCTCCCTGCAGAAAACAAAAGGCAAAAACAAAATCTTCGAAACTGAAACACTCTCCAATTTATTTTATATCTGGATATCTTTATATTTCTATGAATAGGCTGTGTCTCAGAAAATCAGCAGTGAATTATGCACAAGGTAGATTTCAGAGTTATAGCAGATATATAACAAATACCCCCCTTTCCCTCCTACCCCCTGTATGCATACAAATAATAAAGTAAATGAAGAAGACAAACTTGCATGAATAAACATGCAGGGCAACTGAATTGAGTTTAGACTTTTCATTATATGACAGAACATCAATAAGATTTATGGAATCCTTGCTAGGAATGCTAGATAAGCATTGCATTTCTATCAGGGTGGCTTTCCTTAGCAATTAAAGCAAACTCTGTGAACTATAATCATAGTAATTCCAACCTTTCTTCTGTGCTTATTATAATATGGTGGTTTCCTTCTTGAAAGCATTAGCAAACATTAGTTAATTCAGTGTTTCAGAAAGTGTAGAACACCTCCTGTGGGTGCAAGTGATATGTAGGGCAGGAAGACTCAAAGAATCCTTTCAAAATGTGTAATATCACCCTCTTTTTAGAAAAGGGAGATTGCCAGGATCCTCAAAAGTTGGTTCTGGCAATGGTAGATATGGTGCTGATGATATGTTTTTAGGATAATCAGTCCTTCGTGTTGCAGGTTGCATCCACTGATGTTTGTTTCTCTAGCTTTGTAGCCCATTTTTCATATTAAGCCAATGCAGGTGCGAATGTTAAATAAAAATATATTGAACCAGCTACTGTGTTCATTCAGGCCAATTCATTAATGCATTAAGAGCTTCTTCTTATAGTTTCCAAACTACTGTCTATTTTTAAACATGAATGGTGTGTAGTATAGGAATTTTCAGAAAAGACAGCAAGATATAAAATGATGTGGTGTCTGTAGTCTGGACATCATCAGCATCAAGTCTAATAACTTCATCTTTCATTTCTACAAAAGACACCCCCAACAAAGCTTCTGCGAAACATGAGATGAGTTGGCTAAGTACTGAGTGGGTTCAGCTCACATTTGTCCTCTCAGTTGATTCAGCTGATGGCAACTGAGTCAAACAAACATTACATAAGATAGAGGAGGTTGTTTGTGCTTGTTCAACCACCTGTAAGATTGCCATCACATAGGCTGTGCTCCCAGACTGGGAAATGAAGACATGTGACACAGAAAATAGGCTCAACAACAAACAAGAACATTAACTATTTAGAAGCATGGTCTGCAGCATAAAGCCAGCCAGTAGAGTTCAGCAGTCTGGCAGCAAATCTCTAGACCTGAACTGTCACCTTCCCCCCCCCCCCCGCCCCCAATGTTCATTACAAAACTCCAACATAGCAGAATTGATTTATGGTGGAAGAACACAACTAACCTTTGAAAGGGAGGGGACAAGCTGCAGAATATTAGGAGATGAATGGGATGGAGAAGGGGAGAATAGAACATGAGCTACTGAAAAGTAATGCAGCATAAATTGCAAATTATGCCTACTTTGAATTAAGTCTGTTTCAGACTGCCTGAAGAAAGGAGTGTTATGTCTTTCTTCAGTAATAATGATGGAAGGGGAACTGCTAGCTTGATACTGTATGAACAGTCAAAATCTGGCTAGAACATACATACATACATACATACATACATACATACATACATACATTGATTTATTTATTACCACTGTAAAAGAAGAGTAGACTCCTTAATCACCAATTGTAATTCTTTTTTGTATTTTACAGTGGAAAAGCAATAGGTTTTACTGCTTAGAGGATTTTTCTTCAATACTATACAGAGGTTTATTATACCCCAAAACCAAGGAAACTCATATGAAGTTGTGTTAGTATGTTCAGCACATGAAATCTTGTTTTAATCAAGGTGAAAAGTTTAAAAGGAAGGACCTGTCTTACTTTCCATGCCCTTTGCTAAGAAGGAAATTTTCATTAATACACTCAATGGAATTATACTAGAGATTAATTCGACCGTATGTCAGTAGGTATTCTACAGGCAGACCTTCTGGTGCTATATAAATATTATATGCTATATGTTACACACTACAGTTTAATGCACCTTGTTTTTATGAGAAAGAGACATTAATATCCTTTAGCTCTGAGTTTTATCCCTCTTCTGTTTTCTCTAGAGAAAGAGAAAGAGAAAGAGAAAGAGAAAGAGAAGGCATAGTAAGATATAAATGTATATATAAATAACAGAAAACAGAAATACAGGTTTGCAAGCAACTAAAGGATACTGGCCTTTCTTTCACAGGAAAATCACTTTCCAGAAATGCATCTGTAGAAATTTAATTTGGAACAATTCTGGTCTGTGACCGTAATAAAATATTGATTGATTAATTTGGAACTTTTTTTAATCCTTCAGTTTCTTAGGTGGAAAAAACCTAAAGCAATAAATCTTGACTTTCTTAGAGTATTTGTTATGCATGATCTTAAGATTCAGAGAGAGAGGGAGGTTGACATAGTATCTATATTGCATGGAAAATGTCTTGGGTTCAAAACCTATCATCTCCAGAGAGGACTGGGAAAATCTGTTTATAATGATGGAAAGGCATTGCCATTCAATGTTTGCAGACAGTCAAGGTGGAACAGGGCCTCTGAAGATGTATTTAAGGCCAACCTCCAGCTCATTTGGCTTCTCCAGCTCATTGTTTTCCAGCAGCTCTTCTTCTCTTCATTTATTTATTTATTTATACAATGTATAGGCCACCAAACTCCCAATGACTGGGTGGTTTCCCATTAAAAGCAAAACACATGCACACACAAAAGAATCATTAATGGCCATAGAAACAAGATATAACCAAAGAAAGCCCATCCAGCAGGGAGTCAGCCTTCACTGCACCAGAGCCTGGGAGAATAGCCAGATCTTTAATAGCTTCCTGAACATCATCAGGAAGTAATGCACTACTTAAAGTAAGCAGTAATTTTTTCTCCTCATCCATTCCATACAGACTTGCCAACACTAATTGCAATTAGTTGTAATGTCATTAATTTAGACTGGACATCTGGGATAGTATAGGAAGGATACACAAGATTTATTAATGGATCTGTTTTGGAAGTACTAGGAAGGATTGTAGGGTTTGGGAGGAATAAAGAAAGGAACACCTTCAAAATCTGATTAATCTATCTATGCAGAGATTTGGAGCTGTTGTGATTTAGGGAGCAGGGTTTCTAGATTCGAGGCCTCATTTAGTGAGCAGTAGTAAATCATCCATTAAAGAACCGCTTTTGACTGTCAAGTTAATAAAGCTGTATCCACGGTTTATTCAGTGTCAAGTGTCTGCCTTCTTTATTTCCAGGTGTGAATACTATCTATTAAACCAAAATAGCTGGATTTCTAGAATGACAGAAATGAGGGAGATAAATATCTTGGAATAAAACTCCAGAGATTAAGCCAGAAGGGAAGGGAAGGGAAGGGAAGGGAAGGGAAGGGAAGGGAAGGGAAGGGAAGGGAAGGGAAGGGTGGGAAAGAGCTGATATCTCTGTTTCAGAGTAATGGCTTTTAATCTGGACTGAGAATTTCAGAGAAGACCACAAAACAGAACTACTCTTAAAGCTAATGTCTACTTGGAGAAGCAGAAATAATTGTATGAAGTCAGAGCTGTGTGAATACTTGCCATAAAGTTTTGCCTCATTCTTGGGGTCTTTCCTGATGTCCCAGTAAGAAGCTTCTTGGAAACCCTTACTTGCCCAACAAAATAAAGCAATGATTACAGATAACATCCTTTTTATAATATGAAATAACTATAAACACTGGAATTGTTTCTTGATTGCCTAGAAACAAGCAACAGCTATGAGAGATTGGAACAGAAATAAAAAAAAAATCAATCCAGGAAATGTGTAGCAGAAAAAAAGTATAAAGGTATTTTACATAGGGAAATTTGGTAAGGTTGTCCAATAGGGTAAACTTCATTCTAAAGATGGGCTTCCAAGCACACAGGAGCACAGGTATTACATTTGTCTTTAATTCTTAAAACAGTCATGTCCTGAGATTACATGGCAAGTGCAGGAAAGTGCATGATCCTGGGAAAAGATGGTGGCTTCAAGAATTAAAGAATCCTGTCATGTTTGTCCTTCTGTATGTGGTAGCTTATGGTTACAGAATGTTACCAGGTTTGTGTTCCTGTATGTTCCAAACTACCTCTGGAATTGAATCTGAAAGCACTGCACAGCTCTACTGAATTCAGTTGCTTTTCCAGTTCTTTCTACAGCAAATGTTAGGGGGCTTTTTTCCCCTTCATTTTGCACAAAGGAACATGTAACATGATTTCATAGTCATATGATTTGTCCATATATTAATGTATCATTTGCCTGAACTGACACCAGCTCTCCAGGGTTTTAGATAGGGCTATGGAGCCCAGCCAATGCCCAAGTCCTGCTGCACTGCCTTATCATACAGAAGGGTGTTTTTGGAAGGGATGAGCAAAGAATGCTGGAAGTGTATGACCAGAGAATATAATTCCAGCAGGGTCACTCAAGCTGCCCAGCTAAAGCAAGCAGGCACCTTACCATATCTGGCAGCAGCAATATAGGAAGATACAGGAGGTGGATGGTCACTTTAGTGACAACAACAAAAGCATCATTTCATACTACAAAGGAGAAGGTAATGATAAACTACTTCTATAATCTACCAAGAAAACCAAATAGATAGAAAACATAAAATGACTGACAATATGAATGATGGGCCCCTCAAGCCGGATGGCACTCAAAATATTACTGAGGAAGAGCTGAGGATCTTTTACAGTACTAAAGGTGTTTATGACATGGCAAGATTAAAACAATCGGGATGTCTAGTTGCCGACCTTGCCATGCAGGAAAAGAAAATCTGAAACTGCAAAGACAGAATTACAGTGGGAACATGGATTGTAAGGCACATGAATGTGGGAAAGCTGAACACAGTGAAAGATGAAGTGAATCAACTATGCATTGACATCTTAGGCATCAGCAAATTAAAATGAACTGGAATTAGGCACTTTAAATCAGAGGAACATACTGTTTACTATTTAGGTCATGAAAAACAAAGAAGAAATAACATTGTTTTCATATGTATTGTCGAAGGCTTTCATGGCCGACATACGATGGCTGGTGTGGGTCTTCCGGGCTGTGTGGCCATGTTCTGGAAGTTTTGTTTCCTAACGTTTCACCAGCACCTGTGACCGGCATCTTCAGAGTGCAGGAGCACAGACAGGAGCAGTTCTCTCTGCTCCTGCACTCTGAAGATGCTGGTCACAGGTGCTGGCGAAACGTTAGGAAACAAAACTTCCAGAACACGACCACACAGCCCGGAAGACCCACACCAGCCATTGTTTTCATAGTTAGGAAGGATGTAGCAAGAACAGTATTTGGCAACAATGCAATACATGACCAAATAATATCAAGAAAACTTAATGAACAATCCTTTAATATGACATTTATCCAGGTTTATGCTCCAAGTACCAATGCAGAAGAACAGGAGTTTTATGATAAGTTCAATTTGAAATTGACAGAACGTGCAAGCAAGATGTGCTGCTTGTAGCTGGAGTCTGGAATGCCAAAGTTGGAAATATCAGAGAGGAAAATGTAGTTGAACTAGATGACCTAGGAAACTGAATGAAGCAGGAGAATGACTTACCAATTTCTGCCAATGCAATGATTTCTTATTTGCTAACGTAATCTTCTAACAATCAAAGTAATACCTATATACATGGACATCACCAAGGGGAGCACACAGAAATCAAATTAACTATTATTTGTAAAAGAAGGTAGAACAGTTAAGTTATAACAGCAAAGATGTGGCCAAGGGCTGATTATGGAAGAGATAATGAGCAAAGTCCAAGTGGAAGAAGAAAGCTGAAGAGTTTCCATGATATGATCTTGAGCATATTCCCACCATTTTCAAAGAGAACATCCAGAAGCATTTTGAAATCATAAACCTCATTGATCGGTAATCAGAGGAACTATGGAATGAAATCAAAGAATTGAGAATAAATGTGAAAAGAGACTGCCAAAGTCCAAGAAACAGAAGAAAGCAAACTGGACATCAGAACAAACCATGGAAATTACTAAGAAGAGTACAGATGACAAAATTAAGAAAGAAAAAGATCTCAGGAACTTAACAAAGAATTTCAGAGAGCTATCAGAAAAGAAGCGGTATTACCACAACATCTGTAAAGACATTGGAGATGGAAACAGACATGGGAAAACAAGAAAAGTCTTCCAAAAGATTTCTGAACTCAAAAGCAACAAAAGAAGAATCAGTAAAGACCACTAAAAATTCTAGCCAAGCTATGCTAGCAAATCTGTAGAATGACACAAGCTCTTGCAATGAAAGTCAAGGAGTCTGGTGGAAATATAAAGGTTAAGTATAAAAAAGACCAAACTAATTACAACAGGTATAGCAATGAACCTTAGAACTGACATTGAAGATATTGAAGTAGTGGAAAACTTCTGCTTTTTAGGATCAGCTGTTTACAATAAAGGAACCAACCATCAGGAAAGATGCCACAGATTAGAATAGGGATGTAGGCCTTTGAAAAGATATTCAGATGTTGGGATGTGTTTATACCTACAAAGATCAGGATCATGCAGGTAATAGTTTTCCCTATGATACTGTATGGAAGCAAAAGTTGGACTTTGAAGAAGCAGGATAGAAAGAATATTAACACTTTTGAACTTTGGTGTTAGAGAAGACTCCTGAGAATACTGTGGACAGTCAAGAAAACAAAGAAATGTATCATCATATCATCATATCAATCAACCCAGAGTTCTCACTTGAGGCACAGATATACAGACTGAAATTATCATATTTTGGATGCATTATGTAAGGACCTAGCTCTCTAGAGAATGCTATAATGCTGGCAAAGGTGGAAGAAAAGAGAAGAGATGACCAGCAGCAAGGTGGATGGCCTTAATTGCAGCATTAATGGGTACACTGTGGAAGACCTGAAAGACCAGATTGGGGACAGATCCTCTTGGACCTGAATAGGCTGGAATATAGCAAAAAGGTCAACAATGTGTATCATCCTTTACCATCTAGCAGAGAAGTATTCTAGTTTTTCATGGACTGTCCTATTTGTGTCACTTTGTAGATTGAAAAGCAGCATTTGACCAATACCAAGTGATAAACTTTGAAAGAAGTTAGAACATTTTTCCATCAATCAGAGAATGTTGTATCTAACGAGGATATTTCAAAATAAGATCACAATCCATGTGAACTGGGTGCATGGACAACTATCTACTCATATCCTCACTCAGGAATTGGTAAAACAAGGATCCATCCTGGGCAGTGATTTTGTTCAAAATATATGTGAACAGAACGAGATAGTCACTAAGTGAGAATTCTACCTCCATCTCTAGAATTGGCAAGCAGACCATTAGACATGTTATTGTATGTGAATAAAAGTGTAATTTTCTCTACCGCTCAGGTAGGCATAATGCGAAATTGTAGGATTCTTGGATTATATTTTAAGGAAAAATCTTTAAAACTATTATATATATTGGCATAATTTCTAAACACAGAACAAATTTGATCCTTTAGAAATGTAGGTAACAGTCATTACAGATAATGTGCGAAGGAGTTCTAAAACTATTTTAAGCTTTTCAGCAATTGCATTCAGCAATGCAGCTTGCATTATTATTTTTAAAGCGAAACCCATGAGCCAGGTGCTGTATGGTTCACAGATCTGTATAAGACTCAGAACTACTCAAAATCCCTCTGTACCTCTTGCTGTATAGCAAATACAGTGTTGCAGTTGAAATCTGGAATGGCTTAATTTGAGGAAAGTGTAAGGATCGCTGCATTCAATTCTGAATAAAAACCTTGTGAGACACGGGCTCGGATGAAAGTTACTTTACTCGGGTGTAATGTGTAACAGTTACAGACAAAGCCAGGATTGGCTCAGCATGTTCCTTACAGTGTTTCTATGGGATTTCCCCCCTTGACCCCGCAGTACCCCTGGCTTCTGCCTCTGCCCATACTTGGGTCATCCTTCCATTGTTGAGCTCCCCCTCCCTTCTTCTAGTGGCAGATTCAGCCTGCTTCCTTTGTCTCGTAATCGCTGTGCTCATGGAGCTTTTCTTCTGTGGGTAAAACCGGAGGTTTTTAATTGGTGGTTGATCATTGCTGGGTTGCCAAGTTCCTTGAGTATTGTGGTTGCCCTTGCCTGGAGTGTTTGGGGAAGCCGCTGAGTTACAAAGTATCTGTTTCCCCTTTGTCCTCGCCCGGGTTGATTGCTGCCACCTGCCAGCAATTGACTTGTGGTTGCCTGTTTACCTTTCCCTGCCACCTATGCCTGAGGCAGTGAAACTGACTAGTGGTGGTGAAACTGAAACAGTACCGCTGCTTGGCCATGCTGGGCTGAATCTGACAGAAAGAACTATAACTTTTTTATTTGAATTTCTGTCTATGCCAACACAATGCTTCTGACCCCTAATTAACATGTCTGATAAAGATTGTTAGTAGCATCAGCTGTCAGGACATCTAGAAACACCAATAGAATCATGTTCCTTCTCTCTTTTTAGGCGCCGGTCATCCATCAAGGCATTTAAGGGGCTTTCTGGGCTGAAAATGGATCTTAAAGTCAGACTAAAATGGTTTACTTTCATCCACAGTGACTGAAAGTTGCACGCCCACATAGGTAGCTCCAAAAGGCAGTATTTGTAACTAGTTGATAGTTGATATTATAGTGTGCAGGTTCAGAAGATATTTTCTTAATACTTCTTAAACATACTGTACTTTTATAACTATTATGAGATTTTGTTCATTTTTATTTTTTGCCCCACTCTAGAAACTCTGGGTGTCTCTATCCAAGTTACTTTCAAAGAATTCCAAAATCCCACACCAACAAAACATGTAACTGTCTCCTTTAAAATCCTGGTATTGTCATCTGGAAGCATTAATCACTGGATGAAACTAGTCAAAACTCTTCCTTCCTAATTATTATCAGCCTCAAAAGGTAAGGCTCAAGCCTACAAGTGCTGGTTGCATTCCTCAACATCTTCTGGCAACCTCATGTGACTTAGCTATGTGAAGTTGGATATTCTGGGATTGGAGACTGATAGAAAACAGAGAGGATTGACAAGCAGGAGCCATCATATATTGAAAAATATGGGTTTCATAAACCTGGACAGCTCTGCTTTGTATAATAGGAGAGTGCTTGAATGCATTCTCTGTACATTGCACACACTGGATAAAAAAGATAATTGGAAAGGTTTGCTTCTCAAAAATGTGTCTTTATCTATGGTACAATGAAAATGCACACTTGTAAATTAGACACATTACAGTCAATGTGATATTTATGAAACTGCTGGAGAAAAGTACACACACACACACACACACACACACAGAACAACAGTCATTGGGTAATAAATATCCTAGTACTGCAATGGTGTGTTTTACACCAAACCTTTAACAGAGATCAATACTGACATTAGAAATGAGAATTCTCCCAGAAACTTTTAACCAGCAAGAAATTAGGTCAGTTTCTCAACTAGCTGTTACAGAATAGGAAAGGCAACCGCCAAGGTCTGGGGTAGAGTTTAAGTCTATAGAGAGAGTGTGATCAGTACAAACAGAAAGGCTTTTATAGAACATTTTTTAAGGAGCAGGAGTTTTTCAGAATATGTCTTATTTTATTTTCAAGAATGGGAACTCATTGCCTTGTGGGCCACATGAAGCCTGCCAGGGTTTGTGGAGAGTAAGCAAGATGACCTTGACAGAAATATGCAGAAAATGGCCAAAGGAGGCTGAAGCATTTTTTAAGCCCTGAGAAACAAATAAGATTTGGAAGCAACTTAGGTAAATGGTTCTCTAATTCATTGGAGGATAAGAAGGAGGAGGAGGCACAATCAGACTTGCAAGAGTCTGTTACTGTAGCTCATCTCAATATAAGTAGTTTTAGCATTTGTGTAAAGTTTCCTGGTCTGGGCTACCTAGTAGGTTGACAGATTTCCACCCAGGCCATGACTTGTCTCCTCAGATGTTCTGAACTGAAGCCAAACCTAATTATACTTAAGGAGGAACCAGTGAAATTAATGAGATTTAGCTCAATCCCCCGCTTCATGAATCACTGCCTTGTTGTGGTGAAGGGGCTTGCGTAATTCAGTGAAGCCATGAGCTGTGCCGTGCAGGGCCACCCAAGATGGACAGGTCATGACAGAGAGTTCTGACAAAATGTGGTCCACTGGAGAAGGAAATGGCAACCCACTCCAGTATCCTTGCCAAGAAAACCCCATGGACAATGTCAAAAGGCTAAAAGATATGACGCCGGAGATGAGCCCCTCAGGCTGGAAGGTGTCCAGTATGCTACTGGGGAAGAGTGGAGGGCAATTCCAAGCAGCTCCAGAAAGAGTGAAGCGGCTGGGCCAAAGCCGAAAGGACGTTCAGCCATGGATGTATCTGGAAGCGAAAAGAAGGTCTGACGCTGTAAAAAACAATATTGTATAGGAACCTGGAATGTAAGATTTATGAACCAAGGCAAGCTGGATATGGTCAAACATGAGATGACAAGATTGAACATCGACATCTTGGGAATCAGCAAATTAAAATGGACAGTAATGGGTGAATTTAATTCAGGTCACCATTATATCTACTACTGTGGGCAAGAAAACCTTAGAAGAAATGAAGTAGCACTCATAGTCAATAAGAGAGTGGGAAAGGCAGTAATGGGGTACAACCTTAAAAATGACAGAATGATCTCAGTGCGAATCCAAGGCAAACCATTCAACATCACAGTAATCCAAGTCTATGCCCCAACCACTGATGCCGAAGAAGCTGAAGTTGACCGGTTCTATGAAGTCCTACAACACCTTCTAGAACAAGCACAAAAAAAAAGATGTCCTTTTCATCATAGGGGATTGGAATGCTAAAGTAGGAAGTCAAGGAATAATCGGAATAACAGGCAAGTTTGGCCTTGGAGTACAAAATGAAGCAGGGCAAATTCTTAAAGAGATGGGGGTACCAGACTACCTTACCTGTCTCCTGAGAAATCTGTATGCGGGCCAAGAAGCAACAGTTAGAACTGGTCATGGAACAACCAATTGGTTCAAAATAGGGAAAGGAGTACAACAAGACTGTAAACTGTCACCCTGCTTTTTTTAACTTATATGCAGAGTACATCATGAGAAATGCCAGGCTGGAAGAATCACAAGCCAGAATTAAGATTGCAGGGAGAAACATCAACAACCTCAGATATGCAGACGATACCACCCTAATGGCAGAAAGTGAAGAAGAACTAAGGAACCTCTTGATGAGGGTGAAAGAGGAGAATGCGAAAGCTGGCTTGAAACTCAACCTTTAAAAAACTAAGATCATGGCATCTGGACCCATCAGTTCCTGGCAAATAGATGGGGTAAAAATGGAAGCAGTAACACACTTCATTTCTTTGGGCTCCAAGATCACTGCAGACGAAGACTGGAGCCATGAAATTAAAAGACGCTTGCTCCTTGGGAGGAAAGCTATGAAAAACCTAGACAGCATATTAAAAAGCAGAGACATCACCTTGCCAACAAAGATCCTCATAATCAAAGGTATGGTTTTTCCAGTAGTAATGTATGGCTGTGAGAGCTGGACCATAAAGAAGGCAGAGCGCCAAAGAATTGATGCCTTTGAACTGTGGTGCTGGAGAAAACTCTTAAGAGTCCCCTGGACTGCTAGGAGGTCACACCAGTCAATCTTAAAGGAAATCAACCCTGACTGCTCATTGGAAGGATTGATAATGAAGCTCAAGCTCAGACACTTTGGTCACCTAATGCAAAGCGAGGACTCTTTGGAAAAGACCCTGATGCTGGAAAGATTGAAGGGAAAAGGAGAAGGGGATGGCAGAAGATGAGATGGTTAGATAGCATCACTGAAGCAATGAGCATGAAACTGAGCAAACTCTGGGAGGCAGTGAAGGGCAGGAAGGTCTGGTGCAATATGGTTCATGGGGTCACGAAGAGTTGGACATGACTTAACAACTGAACAACAACAAAAGCTCAATCCCATTGATGCCAATTGGTCTATTCTAAGTAAAATTACAACTGCACAGGATTTGGGCCACATTGTCTCAAAGTCCTGTTGATTTCTTAATCAGTTCTGCCTTATTCCCCTTACACATCCTGATTCCTACCCTGTCCTGTCTGTAAAAGTTCCAACGCTAATGAGATATGTCAACCACAACAAGACAAATATGTCACTGTGAAAGCCTTGCTTTACAAACATTTGAAGCCAGAAAGTGGCTATTTTGGTCAGAAAGATTTTATTTCTCCATCTGTTGTAAATTATTCTTAATTTAAAAGGACAAAAAAGAACAGAAACTCTTTCCTTACATTTTCAAGCTGTTGCTGAGCACTACTGGAAAGTCTAAGTGTGCCAAAAGAAATTAAAAATAGTATGAAAAGATATCACAAAGAAAATTATTAGCTGTCACTTTTCTCTAAAAAGCCATTGCAAATGCTTGGAAAAACAGCTACAGAGTTATCAGTGGAATAATAGCAACTGTCTCCCATCCAAAGCTGCTTAAAATAAACAGCTCTGGCTATGCTAATCACATTTTACAATTAATATAGAATTGTTCATTTAAAACCTTAAAACTTCTCTGAATTTTTAAGCCAATAATCCAGTTTCTTGCCCTTCTCTTGGTCTTAAAAAAAAAAAAAAAACCTCAAGGAGCAACACAAAGTGGATGGGGAGAAAGAGAAGAAGAACACTTCTGCTCAGAAACAGTAAACTGGTATTAATCACAATTACAAGGAGTAATATGTGATTACCATTTTTAATCAATCATGCAGTTCCATGTAAAGCTCACTAATGTTAAGACCACTAGAATGGATAGCCATCTGTGCTTCTGCTAGATTAGAAATATGATGGATTGCTGCTAGTGGTTGTTTGAAGATTGTATCATGAATGCAAATCACTCAAAAAGATCCTGGTTTTAAGCTTACACATGCACATTCACATGCACGCATGCACACACACTTATACAAGTTCACAAAAAAGAAAATAATTAAGAAAGATGGTCTTAACCTCGATATGAAAAAATACAAACCTTGCGATGAGTTATAATCACTGTGAGTTGAATGATGCTTTGTCACATTCCAATGACATTACTGGGTAGCAAATAGCCTTCCAATTAGTCCAGATTCTGCCAATGCTTTCTGCAAATAATATAAATTTAATCCTTTACTTGGAAAGTTTATGATACTGAAGCTTTATTCCAAGCAAATATTAATTCCCTGTTGTCTTCATCAGAGATACATTAATTATATTAATGATAACGTTCCCTGAAAGTCTTGACAATGGACATTAGGATCCATATGAAACTTGCTGCCAAATTATTATTTTTAATATGATAGAAGAGGAAAATGTATGATATATGGGGATCAATTCTATTGACTATGTTTAATTTAATTGCAAAGAAATTTAAGCAGAATTACATCTCATTTAGATACGAACCTGCCCACTTTTTGGAATGTACCCCCAGCATCTGTTGAAAAACCAGCTGTGGTTCTCATCCTGAAACGTTGTACAAAGGATTTCTTTGATATTGAATGTCTACCAACTCTGACTTTAGTGGAACATTCCCTGGTTAGTGTGCATTATTTTCAGCATTGATTTTTACAGATGACCAATACTGCCTTTAGTTTCATGTTTGTTTGCTTTTTGTTAATAAATACCCTGATAGCAGTTTTATTGCAGAATAGTAGTGCATCAGTATATTTTGAATGACTGGTCATTTACCTTCCCATTGTTATTATTAATAATTATCAATCTGACTTTTATGTTTGCTGATGTTTAATAAATATTAGATAGATAGATAGATAGATAGATAGATAGATAGATAGATAGATAGATAGCTGAACCAAGTGTTTTATGTGTTTGCTCTGATCTGGATATCAGGATTGATTGGGAATGTGCTGGGAGCAAACTAAACTGGAAATTACCCACAGTATTTTTTCAATACCAGCCATCCATGTCTATTCTGAAAATCTACTCAAGTGCCATCAGATGTCACTGTAGATCAGTTCTGTTTCTTATTAAAGCTCACATACCAAGGATCACTTTGCCAGTATGTTTATCAGGATGTTTCACATGTTTATATACAGTATAAAACCCTGGACGTGGTTCTTCATCTTCCATTTTATCCACTAAGAGTAATTTCTAGCCAATGGTCACCTACTGAATTTCACACTAAATAGGAGAGGATGGGCTTGGATCCTCTTAGTCTTCAATCATCCCTAACCATTATGATACATTATTATTTTTTGTGCTAAAGCCCATTCATATTAATAACTTTTATTTCATTGTCTTCATTTGACTTTGGTTTTTGGTTCTTTTCTTCCACATTAAATTGTCTGTTTTATCAATACACGTATTACACTTCATTATTTCATGACATTAAGAATTCCACCAACTGTACAGCTGTTTACAAAGCAGAAAGTTTATCATTTTTCTTCATTCCTTAGATGTCAGGACCTCTTGGGAAAGGATAATCTATAGATCACCTTGAACATTTAAGTTTATTTTCTTCTTGGCTTCTATTGAACATGATACAGGATGTTCTTTTTATCTAAAATATTAACAGCATCAATTGGCATTACAGAGGACCTGAGCAAATGCTAATCACTAATGAATGACCTCTCAGCAACTAAATTGTGGATGGCAAGACAAGCTTACAGGTGTGCATTCAAAGTTTGGAAAATACAGAGCTGGTCAAACTGAAATCTTCTGAAGACCTGCATAAGGCTTCAAGAGGACTCATGTTTCCAAATGTTAGCAAAAATCACTCTATTTCATATGTTTTTTTTTCTACTTGACACTCCCATTCCATCACTTCTTCTGTTCTCTTCCCACGATCAAACAAGATTGTAAGATCTGACAGTGACATAACTTGTGCTTTATCTTGTGAACTGCCATTTATTCTGTGTTATTTTATAAATTATTATCATTAATGATGCTTTTAATTGAATTGCAACTTTTTTTTATCCAGTCCTGATCCAACTAGAAATTATACATGCATAGAAGGAGATTGAAGAAACATGAGTGTCATTTGTAGGGACATATAAAGATTTTATTCAGTGATTCAGTAGAAAGTTGATTTAATTAAAACTCCAAACTTAACTGACATTCTGAACTAGATCACTATATGATTTGATTTGGACTGATGTGTGTTTTTATAGCCTACATAAACCGAAATCAACAGGTTAATCTATATCCAATCAAGAATTTGAATTGGAGTGATCACCTTCCTATATGCTTCCATGTTTTTACCCCAGAAATCAGCTATCAAAACTGGAAATTGAACCCTGTTGGAATACTATTCTGATGTCTGTCTTCCAAATGTCTTTAAATACATATTTCTACTATGCTGGTCTATGACTGTAATAAAGATTTGATTTTGATGATATTTGCACTTCAGATTATTGCCTATAAACTCTAAAACTTTCTATAAGTAGTACATATATTTCCATATCTGAGTATAACAATTTTTTTCTAGAATTGTTTCTGATGATAAACTAAGGAGACCAATATATGCCACCTTGTATAAGTAGGAGATTAGATAAATTAGACAGATGAGAGAGACACAGACAGACAGATATTGTGAACTTCTTTAAGGATTTAGAAAGGTGCATAATTATTTTCAAGAAAATACATCCCAACTATTTATGTGTCTAAACTAATGGCTAACTAACTAATAACTAAATTATGACAACAGGTAGTACAACCAGCTTTAGAATGGTCAATGAAGGTATCAAAGTGGTGGGTAGCTTCTGCCTTTTAGGATCAACCATCAAGAGTAAAAGAACAAGCAGTCAAGAAATATGTTGCAGACTAGCACTTGGTAGAACAGCCATGAATGTCTTGGGAAATATATTCAAATGCTATGATGTGTCTATACCTACAAAGATCAGAATCGTGCAAGACATTGGAAGAAGAACAGATTAAAGAGTCTATGATAAAATGGGCCAAGAATTTAGGTTATAATATGCAGATGGACCAATGGGAGAAGACGTGGTTGAAAGGACTGAAATTTATATTATAAGTGAAAAGAGAACTTTTGCAAAATGATGTACCATTGGCATATGACACCAGAAAAATTACCTAGGATGTATAAAGGTACTTAAAATTTATGTTGTAAATGTGGAAGACATGAAAGGTCTTTTATCACTCATGGTAGAAAATTCTGGGTCCAGATACATACAATGATACAAAGAATGTTAAACATTAATATTCAGCTGAAACTGGGATTGTTGTTTTTTTTTTTTTTTTTTTTGAGAGGGAGGGGGGACTTATGGAAATTATTCATGGAAGATTGTTTTTTATATATGGTAACTGCAGTGAGATTATTATATGCACAAAGATGGAAAGATTCAGAAATACCTACGATACAGGAATGGTTGGTGAAGACGACAGAATTTGCAGATATTGCAAAATTGACTTCTTTGATTAGGGAAAAGAAAACAAGTAAACTTATTAATGACTGCATAACCTTTATGGACTTTTTGCTGAAAATAGGGGGAAAAAATGAACTGGTGATTTATGGTTTTGATGATTAGAAAAGGTAAAATATGGGAAAAAGGGAATCATGATGTAACCTTAAAGAGGGAGGACAGACAATACATTTGTCATTGCTGTAAAGAAGATTGGAAGCTGCTTCTTTATACTTTCTTCCATTCTTCTTTTTCTCTTTTTCCTTTTCTTTCTCTATTCATCACTTTTCTTTACTCTTTTCTCTTTTTATTAAATTTGTTTCATTTTTACTATTGTATAAAATTCTTCAATAAAAATTAAATTTTTAAAAAAAGAATCATGCAAAATATGGCATTCTGTGACACTCTATGGAAGCAAAAGTTGAAACAGGATAGAAAGAGTATTGATGCTTTTTAATTTTAGTGTTGGAGAAGACTCTTGAGAACACTGTGGACAGCCTATGATTATAGAAGTAGTGTGGATTAGTTTAAATTTTAGAGCAAGAGGTGAATGCATTATGTATTTGTATCTGCACCAAAGAAAGTCAGAAGCTATCCTTTTTCTTTTTTTCTTTTCTTTTTTTCTTTTCTGCACTTTAATTTTGTTCTTTCTCTGATTCCTTATATTTTAACTTTTGATGAAATTTAATAAAGATTTTACATAAAAAATATAGAATACCATGGACAGCCAAGAAAACAAACTAATGAATCATTGAACAAATCAACCCAGAGTTCTCACTCGAGTCACAGGCTCAGATTGTTTTACTTCAGACACATTATGTGTAGACCCAGCTCTCTGGAAAAGGCCCTAACTATGGGAAGGGTGAAAGGAAAGAGAAGAAGAGGATGACCAGCAGTAAGGTGGATGGACTCAGTTACAATGGTGATGAAGGCACCATTGGAACAACGGGTTAGGGATAGGTTGTCATGGAGTAAATCTATCTATGTGGTTTGCTAGGAGTTGACAATGACTTGATGGCACATAATCAATCAATTTATGTATCTGCACACGAGTGCTCTGAACATGGATGTGCCTGAAGAGTGATTCTATGTTCAAAGAGGGCAAGGAATTTCATGCTTTGAAATCTTTAACATGCTTTTTACAATGAAAATTTCTCAAGGTCTCTCCCACAATCCTGTCTCCTCATTATTTCTAGAAAATGGCTATTCACTCTTCTGTGGAGGAACAATATTACATTACAACTGTGAACAATTTTCCCCAGTAATGGAGCCAATATTTTGCATCCTAATACAATGTGGTTAAACTCTCATTCAGCTTTCCTGTGACTAAGCTACTTGCTTCATAAATAGTTCTGTTTTCTTCTAAGAGAAAGTGATGGGAGAATGCAGGTAGGAGATATCCAGATAATGCACCTTTGTCATTACTGAATCCTTGATTTTTCCTTGCCCTTAGAAAGAGAAGACATGTTTTATTTACAAAAGGTGTCATCTTTCAATGTAATGAATACTCCTCCTAAATGCAAATATGTATTGATTTAAACAGAGGTCAGTAAATGTGACAAACAATTGGAGAAACCCTGACATCCTAAGTAAGGAAAGTAATTAGAAAGATGATTGTAGCCTTTCTTTAATGAGTTGCAAAAATAAATGACTTCCTTGGTGTTCCTTGTGACCCTGTCAAGTTGGCAAGGTGGTGTTTCTTCAATTTAGGCAGTGGTTTCAACCTCTTTGTAATCACTGCCTTGTCATCACCCCCAGTTCATTAAGTGACTGGCTGCTGTTTGCACACCTGCCTAGGGAATGGTCAGATAAGAGACAGCATAGCCTGTAGCTGGAAAGTGGCAGGGCAAGAGGCTCAGAAGGGACCCTCCCTAGTTTCTCAGACCATAAAGGAGACGGTGGGAGAATTGTACTTTCAGACTTGCAAGATTCTGTTAATGTAGCTTTACAATAAAGTAGAATTAGCTTATCTGGATGTGTTCCCTGTCTGGTCTACCTGGTAAGGCTGACATCAATCTTGCAAGTTTGCCCTGCCCACAATCCAGCTGCCGGCTATATCTCTTCACCCTATCTCCCAAGGTCTTTCCCATTTACCATTACAGCAAGGCCCACTCCATGTTGTGGAGTAAGAGTCTTCCAGGTCACAGGAAAGAATCAATCACATGCAGACTTCTAAGAACAGTAAATAAGTAGATGTGCTCATTTATTTTGTTTTATCCTGGGTGTCCTCAAAGCTTTGCTTGCTTGATTGTACAGGTATTTTTCCCCAAGTTTCAGTCTCCATTTTAAATGAACCTATCTATGGTTTCTTTCTTTCTACCCACTCTTTCAAACTAGTCCTTTCTCTTAAAGACCAATATCCACCTGTATTTCTCTTTGCTTTCTGTGTTTTCTAATGAAGTAGAACAGTTTTCTACTGTTTTATATAGGTGTTTCAGGTACAGGTTTTGTCAGGGGGGTTGTAATCTAGTAACATACCTCCCATAACTGAGACCTTTACCAATGAACTGCTAGTTGCTGAGCTTAAATTGCCTTTGTGTTTAGAAAGGAGAAGGCATTTTATTTCTTTTAGTCTTACTCCTATCTATCTAGTTGGAGGTAGTGGGGGAAAAGAAGGAAGATGGTGTGAATGAGTAACAGTGAAAATAACCCCAGGGTTGTCCTGCTTGAACAGGGGAGCTCTGATGGGTATGTTACCTCCTTAACCAAACAAAGAGGAGTATAAGTCATCATCTTTAGGCATTGACCATTCCTCTTGAATATTCCTGGATTTGTTGTAGTCACAAATGGCAAATTCTCCAGCACACAGCTGCCTCTACAGCAGCAATCTTGCACCTAAAAGGGTACAGTAAAAAAATTAATTCAGAACAATAAGAAGATGAAGGGGAAAAATCTGAAAGGTTTTGAGTTAACTCTGGTTGGGATCCTCCAGTTCATTCACTGGGATCCATATGTAACAGATAATGAAGGTATGAATAAAATCAAGCCCAATAAGAGATGCTTAAGTCCAAAGGACAAATCAAGTGTATTAAGGAAGTTTCATAAATATAGTATGTGAGGTTTTGGTCCCCATAAAGGGGGAAAAATAGAAGGAAGAATGTACTCTAGTCTTTCTGTAGGAAGAAATCTGAAGGGGCAAGGCTACAGTATCATTATCCCAGTCAGGTAAAGCAGAGCAGAGAGAAGAACAAAGAGAATGTCCCTTGTTTGCTTTCTCTACTTCTAATGCCCTTCATGGTCAATAGGATAAAAAGATGCAGGCTTGAAGCTCCTGAAACTGCATCTCCAAGAAAAGCCACTCAAGTATACTCTTAAAAAAAAAAAAAAATGCAGAACTCATTTCATAGATGATAGATAGAATGATACTCTTTTATATACACAATCCCTGAGGTTTCATAACTGCATTGAGAAATGCTTTCCCAGCCAAACCAAAATGATCATTTCGGAAACAGAATTATACACATAAAATATAGCTCCACTCCAAAGGATTTCAAACTATTCTAGAATGAAGTCTTCATTTCTCACCGACTCTTTCAAGCTCTCTCCTCAAATGGGGGTTTAAAACTGTAAATTAGCTTCAGAGTCTCTTTGTGATAAGCTTTGCTTGTAACTTGGGAGAAGTGAAGCAAAGCTGCTGTCCTTCAGAAGTGTGGCACTAACAACTGATATAATTCTCATCCAGCAAAGATGTACTAAACTAGAGATATTCAGGCTGCATTCCAGATGCTATACATCCCCAGATGATATTGCTCTTAGCAACAAAGGCCATGCCAGCATTTCTCTCAGCCCCATCCTGTACCTTATCTATGTATAAGATTTACGTATAGGTATAGTGGGGCTGGGGGAGAGAGACAACCGACAGACCAACAGAATAACCAAAAATATTGCGTTGTTGCTCTGAGGTAGGGGGAAGTAGTGGTTGTTTGGCCTGGGAATCAGTTGGAAGGGGTGGAGTCTTTATTAGCAACTCTGTTTGAAATATAAAAGTGAACCAACTAAACTAATTAACAATACTTCAATGAAGGTTTACTTAATTTCTATCCCTCAATCTCTTTTTAAGTCTTTTTATGTGATTCTTTCTCCAGCCTCTAAAGTAATGATGTGTCTGGGCCTTGGCCTCTCTCTGAAACCCCAAGCAATTCTTTCCTAACCATGATAACAGAGAACGTATTAAGAAGAAAGACAAGAATTCTTGTACCCAAAACATGTCCCAACAATATATCCCCAGCATACATACATTAGAGCAGAATCTTCTTCCTCTTCTTTTTTAACCATCTTTCTATGAACTGACAAACTGGAGGGACTGTTCACTGATTACAAGGGAGCTTGCTGACGGCTGCTTATAACTATCTGCCGAATCTTTATTGGTTTGGGAATCCGTCATTATATAGTTATGAAAGTTGTATACTCCTACCCTAAGCATTTCCTAGGTTCTACAGACTCCTAAGTAATTATTATATATTCCCAAAGCTATATTGGATTAGGACCAGTTCAGCTGCACGTTTTCATTAGGGGGTGCAAATACATTCTAATCCTATTCAAGTTGTTGAGCCAATTCAGCAAACCAATTTGGAGAAATAATCTGATTTGGTTCAAAAGATGGTCTAGTTCACTTTGGATACCGAAATCAAATTCTTCAATTAGGTCAATTAAGATTTCCAAATCGATTTGTAAATTGATGGTTTTAGTCTACATGCAGAAGTAGTCAAATCACGTGAATCAACTCAAAGGTATGGAAAGATATGGAAAGTGCAGTCCAACTTTCTGATTTGGAAGGATGACTCAGTCTGGAGATACTAATTACCTGTGAATGGAACCTCAGAACCAATCTTCAGGCAATATTTTAATCCCAAGAGGGACTGTTAATTGTATTAAAAATTTCTAACATCTTAGACAATGATGCAGCACCTTAGCAGGGTGAAAAAGTTAAGCAAAGTCAGTACTGAGCAGTACTTAGATGGAAGAGGCCAGGAAACCCCAGGGCTCTAGACTAGAATGGAAAGTCAAGAAAACATCTGAGAACAAGACTCTGCTGTACTGCTTTCATCTTGTTGCCAAAAAACAACACTGACATCATCAGAGTTTAACTCAGTTTGAGGGATTTGATGTTGAATGGAACCAGTAAGTGGTTTTAAAGATTTTTTTCTCCCTCATCCTCCCCCCACCCCCAAATGTTGCTTGTCATTTTAAACCATTAGAAATTAGAAATTAAGGTAGGGCAAGTATTGTCTTATTGAGTGGCCCGGTCTTTCATCTCAGGAAGTGGATTGTCCTATCTTTTCTTAGTCTAGGGCAACCCTGGCAATTTTAAAATGTGTGGAGTGGCTGGAGAATTCTGGGAGTTGGAGTCCACATGCCTTAAAGTTGCCAGGATCAAGAAACACTAGGGCAAATCTAGGGCATAATTGATTTTAATCCAATTCTGGAGCAGTAATCAAGTAATCAAGAAAAAATAGATCTCTGTCCTCTCATTACCAAGGATGGTAAAATAATAATGATAATAAATGCTTCCCCTCCTTTAAAAAATTAAAGTCAAGTTGGTGGCTACAACAGTGTGATCAAAGAACTTTGGTCACAGGATCATGACCATCAACTTGACTTTTTTTAACCACACTCTCTGGACACCCCTGCCAAGACATGAAGAAGTCCCTTTAAAAAAAAAAAAAATCTCTTTTTGGTCTGCAATGCTATGCTCTTCCCTTCTAGCATGCTGAATACCTAAACTGTGTATCCAATGTGGGGTACTGCAAAGGACTTCAAATTGGAGTAAAGTCTTACCTTGAAACTATCCTGTCCCATCTCAGGTGAATTAAAATCCATCCCCCAAGCCCCCTGTGCTCTGTTAGGTACAATGTTTCCCCAAGCCAAAGTCCCTATTACAAACCACTCAATCATCTCCCAGTCCAGTAAAACTATCACTTTTCTCTTATACTTTTTGGGAATCACTGGTTTCTTTTTCCCCACTCCCATTTTGCATTATATCCAGCCAGCCAGCCAGCCAGCCAGCCAGCCAGCCAGCCAGCCAGCCAGCCAGCAGCTGGATAGCATAGTGGTTAGAACACCGCCTTTGATGCAGGAGACCGGAGTTCAAATCCCTGCAGGTACCTACCTTACCAGTAGGGGTCCTTGGGCAAAGACCCCCTAACGCTTCACCTGGCTACCTCAACTATGAGAGTGACACGAACTAAGAGAGTCATGTCAGCTCGGACGTCGCCCGGATTAACAAGGTCCGCATCAGATGTTGGGGAACCAGGACAATCTGATGTTAAGTGGGCTACTGGAACAAACCATATATGGATGAGACAAGAGAACTTGGAATTGATGGAATGCTACTACAACAGCAGACCTAATGAGAGGGGATATATGAAACGTATGAGGGAACTATGGATAGACAGAAGGCCTACATCCACACTAACTGAGAAACAACTAGTTACCCAGCACTTCAACATAGTGAAGAGGAAGCTGCTCTCACAACTTGAGATAGACCAACTCCACATTTCAACCCAGATTCAAGCAGACCTGGAAGAACAAGCAGATGTGCAGCCAACACCTGAAGCTGGAATGTCACTGCCACCCCCTCCATTACAGAGCACAGCAGCTGATATGAGGCATAAAATCATGGATAAACTAGCTACAGTCAACCCTTGAGACTGATCACCAAGGCTTAGTGGAGAAGTACCATTGGATAGTATGCTAGAAGATACCAATACAGCCCCCCAGACAATCCCTACTACCACCATAACTCAAACCAATCAATTGGTATACACTACAGCTGCTGTAATCCTGGAAATGCTTGGCTACCTGATCAAGGACAGCAGTACATATGCATCCTGGAAAATAAGATTGGAGGCTAAGATCAAGGCAACTTGGAGAGAATTCAGTCAGCTGGTGGAACTACAGAAGGGTGTGGAGATTAAGGATAAGACTTGGCTACTGAAAAAATATATGACCGTGACTCCATCTGAAGCCCCAGACACTGCTAAACAAAGGCTCACAGCACTGGCTGCCAGGCTAAGGAGATACACTAGAGAAGCAGAGGCCAAGAAGATAAATGTCCTTTTCTCCAAAGAATTATCTGAAGTGTACTCCCAACTGCAGTGCAACCACACAGTAACAGCTGAGCCATCAGCAGCGGAAACTGAACAGTACTGGAAGAACATATGGGAGAAAGAGAAGACGCATAACACCAGTGCAAAGTGGCTGCAGGACCTGAAAGCAGACCACAGCAATCTCCCAGAACAGGAACCAGTCACCATCACAGTAGCAGACATCCAACAGCGGGTCAAGAACATGAAAAGCAGGACAGCACCTGGCCCGGATATGATCCATGCCTACTGGCTAAAGAAACTAACAGCAGTGCATGAATGCCTAGCAGCACAGATGAACCAGCTGCTAGCAGCAGGCTCCCACCCAGACTGACTAACGCAAGGAAGGACAGTGCTGATCATGAGAGACCCTCACAAGGGAACAGCACCATCCAACTACCGGCCAATAACCTGCCTCCCCACAACATGGAAAGTCCTATCAGGCATCATAGCTATCAAGCTACAGAAGCATATGGGCCACTGCATGAGCATAGTTCAGAAGGGCATTAGGAACAACACCAGAGGCTCAAAACACCAGTTACTCATAGATAGAGCAGTCGCCTGAGATTCAAAGTCTAGGCAGACCAATCTGAGCACAGCTTGGATTGACTACAGGAAAGCCTATGACTCAATGCCACACACATGGATCTGTGAATGCCTGACAATATACAAAGTCAACAGGACACTAAGAGCCTTCCTCAAGAACTCAATGGGGCTGTGGAAGACAACATTGGAAGTCAACTCAAGACAGCTCACACAAGTGGCCATCAAGTGCGGCATATAACAAGATGTTGCACTGTCCCCGCTGCTGTTTTGCATAGGCTTAAACCCCCTCAGCCAGATAATCACAAGGACTGGATATGGGTACAAGTTCAAGAGTGGAATCACCATCAGCCACCTCCTCTACATGGATGACATCAAGCTGTATGCTAAGAGTGAACAAGACATCAACTCACTGACACAGATCTACAACGAGGACATTGGGATGTCATTCGGACTGGAGAAGTGTGGCAGGATGATAGTAAAGAGAGGGAAGGTAGTTAAGACCAATGGAGTGGAACTACCAGTGGGCTACATAGCAGACATAGAGACCAGCTATAAATACCTTGGTGTCCACAGTCACATGGGAACATTGATGAGAAGGCAAGGAAGACAGCAACATCCAAGTACCACCAAAGGATAAGACAGGTCCTGAAGAGCCACCTCAATGGGAAGAACAAGATCCATGCCATCAACATGTATGCCCTGCCAGTCATCAGATACCCTGCCGGTATAGTGAGCTGCCCAAAGGAAGACATGGAGGCTGCCGATGTGAAGACCTGGAAGCTTCTCACAATGTACGAAGGTTTCCACCCCACGTCCAACACCCAGAGATAGTACACCAGCCACAAAGAGGGGGGGGGTGGGGTCTGATGAGTGTCAAAGCCACTGTCCTGGATGAAACCCAGAGCATCCAGAAGTACATCACTAAGATGGCACCCAAAGATGAGCTGCTGAGAGAATGCCTGAGGCAGCAGCAGACATGGGAGGAAGTTCAAGTGAAGGATGTGCCATGGCAAGACAAGCCCCTGCATGGGATGTACCATCGACAGATAGCTGAGGTGGCTGGCATTGGGAAATCCTATCCAGCTGGAAAGGGCCAGACTAAAAGACAGCACTGAGGCACTGATCATAACAGCACAAGAACAGCCACTAAGCACCAGATTCATAGAAGCAGGGGTCTGCCACTCTAGACAGGACCCAAGGTGCAGATTGTGCAAAGAGGCTTCAGAGACAGTGTAACACAGAGCGGCAGGGTGTAAGATGCAGACAGGAACAGCATACACTGAATGGCACAACGAACTAGCTGACATTGTGTATAGGAACATCTGCACAGTGTATGGGTAGACCCTCCCAAGTCCAGATGGGAGATTCCACAGAAGGTTGTAGGGAATAACAGGGCTAAGATCCTGTGGGACTGCCAGATCCAGATGGACAGGCAGGTACTGACCAATCAACCAGACATTGTAGTAGTAAGCAAAGACCAGAAGACAGCGGTAGTGATAGATGTAGCAGTGCCAAGTGACAACTACCTCAGGAAAAAGGAGCATGAGAAGCTAGAGAAGTACCAGGGCCTGAAGGAGGAAATAGAGAGGATGTGGAAAGTAAAAGTCAAAGTGGTCCCAGTGGTGGTAGGAGCACTCGGGGCCATGACTCCTAAGCTGGGAGAATGGCTCCAACAGATCCCAGGAACAATATCTGAGGTCTCTGTCCAGAAGAGTGCAGTGCTAGATACTGTGCAGAACCTCAAACTCCCAGGCCTCTGGTAGACGACCCAAGATTGAAGAAGACACGTACCACCCATAGGGGTGAGAGGGGAATTTATATGTGTGTGTATGTGTGTGTGTGTGTGTATTTGAGACAGAAGATTAAATTGAATTTGAACAAATTTTTGTCTTTTAAAAACATATAAAACACTTTAAGGGTATAAAAACAGAGGAAGGGGAAAATCTTTGTAAGCTGTCCTTTCTGTCTTCTTGCGAGCATTCAGAGCCCCATGATGTTGTTAACATAGTTGTTATGTTTGATGGCCTGCCAAAATGTAATTAATTTTTTTTCAATGCATCCATGTTAACACATTAGTAGGAAAATGTATAGTAAACAAAGAGGGAATATCATTTATCATCACTGGAAAGTAAATGTGCTGTGGAAATGTGCACTGCATTTTTAGCAGTGCTGATAGCAACCAGTCATGCATGCTTCTGCTTCTGATGGAGTTAATCATGCACATCTGCCAAAGTTAATCATGTGCATTGTGCTTTTTTTTCTCTGTCTCTCTTTCCATCTTCTCTTCCATTTGTTGGGAACGGACTTATTTACAGATTGCCCAGAGGATATGGATGGAAGTGCACTGCAGAAGGAGTCAGGGAAAAGCTAGGATAGATTCTTATTTTCATTTCAGTTTTCAACTGCAGCAATATATCTTCTAATGCATTGCTGGACCATAAAAATAGTTCTAGTGATGTTCTATGTCTATTGACCATTTTGAATTCCCACCTAATGGCCTGCTATGGAGGCCCAATTTGTCCCATCCTACAAGGGAGGGAGGGAGGGAGGGAAAAGTGACTCATTATAGCAATGGCAGATGCTACAAAAATATACTCTGGAAACTTCCAAACTAATAGTCTTTCATCTCCCAACCCTTATGATCCCAGTATAAAATGCTTGAACATTCCCTTACCAGAAGCCTTATCTGTGTTTGGAAGCCTCCTCTAATTATCACTAGGTAATTCCCAAAATACCATAGTAAAGGTAAAATATCTTTTGAATTGAGATCACCTTTTGATGACCACAGAAAAGTCCATATAGGGGTTTTTTGGCAACAGTATAGAAGTAGATTCCCTTACCAACTTCTTGAGTATTGGTTCAACTTCCTGATGTAGCCTACATCCCTGGAATTTCTTAGAAGTCTCCCATCTGGATATGAGCCAGGGGTCACCCTACTTAGCTTTTTCTGAGATCAACTGAGATTAGCCTAGTGTGAATTCCTGGAGATGACATGTTACGTAGTTTCCCCAGTAACAATACGTAAGTGGTTTGGGACACCATTCTCCAAGGATTATTTTTTTAAAGAAAAAAATCCCAGTTTAGCTTATAGTTATGTTATTTTTGATGATCTCCCATTTAAGTGTTGAAAAAGTATAATCCTGTATTATCCTTCTGTTACGACAAGTCTAAATGAAAGAATTCAGTATAAGGAGGTATTTGTATTAATTCCCAATCATGATGCAATTAAATTCCTCCCTAGTCACCCAAGAAACCTTCTAGTAGTTATAGCAAAATTCATTTTATTATTTTATTCAAAAGCAAAGTGAAGTTTTTGAAGCACATCTGTCACCACAACTCCTTGAGTACAATAAGCAATCTCCTTCCTCCCAATTCCTTACTGAGAAATGTGCCATTATTGTTACTGCTTTTATTTCAATACTTTACATATTTTAAAAATCCAGATATATAAATGAAAACATGGATATATTTAAAGCTTAGTTTTGAAGCGGAAGGCTTCCAAGTTATATAATTGGAGGTGGCTTCTACTTGAAGGGAAATTAAAGCCCAATGCAGTTAAAGGTCTCTAATTGATTTCACCCTCCATCCCAAATTAATCCCAGGGATACACCTGCCTTGAAGATACTAATTTGCCTCACTTTTGATTAATTTAGGATATTTTCAGGCATAATTATGCAACTGTTTTATACATACATACACAGAAATGCATATTCCTTTGGTCATGTTAGAAAGGTATCCAGTGAAAATTGATGTTGGCTTTTAAATCTATTAGTGCTTGCTTAAATGAAATAATAAATCAATGTCACATGCAATAATGATTGGTGGGTTCATTTATTTATTTATTAATACTATGCAGGAACACCATGTTAGTCTGCCAGTCAGAACTATCTAGAAAATAACACCAAGTAAGAGCCCTATTGTTTCAGTAATCAGAGATCCTACTGATCTGTTTGCCATCTGAATTTTGTTACTGATTTTGGAGCATGAAGTCACATCATCTTGCTTCCAAAATTATACGGATGAGTTAGGAATCCTCCATAGTTCTAAAATCTTTTAAGTAACGTTTATCCATAAATCCCATTTTGCTTCCTCTGTGGCTAAAGTTCATTTATATTGAGGAACATTCAGAAACAAGACTCTTCTCATGTGCTTGAACTAGGGTACTAGTATGTTTTTCTGCTGCCTTTTTGGGAATCTAGTTAGGAAATAGTGCTCATCGCCATTATATTGAGAATATTTATCTCTCTTTTTTCCTCATTTATCTCTTAAATTTATATCCTGCCTTTTGTTCAAGGGCTCATAACTCTACCTCCTCCTATTTTATTGCAAAACAACAGTGCTGAGAGGTAGGCTGGGCTTGAGAGAACGAGTTGTCCAAAGATAGCCGGTATGTTTCCATGGCTGAAGGAAGTCTTGACCTTGGGAGTTGGGCAGCATACAAATTTAATTAATCAACCAACCAATTTGGGTCTCTCCAATGCCAGTCCAACACCTTAAAAGCTGCCCCACATCCACTCACTTTATAGGAGAGATTTATAGGAGAGCATTTATAGCAGTAATTGGGGGAACTTTTGGTGCATTCGGATTTATTTTGCTTATTTGTCTGTTTGTTTTGCAGTGCCATTGATATACAGCTTCTCCTTTAAAAGAAAAAGCAAATTAATGCCAGGAGCTTCATGTTTTGACAACTGCATATATTCCAGTTCCAGAATTAAATTTAGAATTCTGTTACTTAAACTGGAAATCAGGAAGAAAAGAAGTGATTATATGCAACACCGACAAAAACAAACAGAGCAACTGATAGAAGCCCTGTCCAGAAGGGCCTTTGCCCAACTCCAGCTCATGTCCCAACTGTAGGTCTGTCCAGACCAGGAAGCACTAAAGACAGTGACTTATCACATCTCATCTAGACTAGTGTCACACATTCTACATGGGGCCGACTCTAAAGATCACTGAGAAGCTTTAATTGCCCCGAAATGCAGCACTCCATCTGTTCATCTGTGATAGCAGATATACTCATGTAAGATCAATGCTGCAGCCGCTATACTGATTGCCAATTGCTTCCAGGTCCAATTTAATAAACTGGTTATTATCTTTAAAGACCTACCTAACTTGACTTCTGGGTACCTACAGCATAATCTCTCCCACTCAAATTTGGCCCACTGAATGCGGTCTTCTAAGAAGGGCTTGCTGGGGGTCCCCATCCTGACAACAATTCTCTTCAGTGGCTGCCCCAGGTCCTGAAAAAACTTTCCTTCCCAAAATATGGAGTATCCCAAACTTTTAGGAAATTACTTAAGACCTGGCTGTTCCACAAAGCATTAGGTACTAATCATGTGTAGGGTGCCTAATAGAGAGTTACTTGGTTATCAATTGCCTTTGGGGGATTTATAGTGTTGTGGTTTGGGCAATTTGTAAACCACCTTGTGCCTACAGAAGTAGGTGGTCTATAAATTTGAGTAATAATTATTTAAATAAATACTTTGTTCGAAGCAGAAGAAAAGTAAGATACAAAGGGTTTGTAAGATACAAAGCATATTCTTGTATGCCAGTGTGATACAGTGGTTAAAGTGTTAGATGAGGAGCACGGAGATTCAGGTTTATTTCATCCCCAGCCATGAAAGTTTAGTGGGTGACTTTGAACCAGTTACTGTTTCTTAGCCCAACCCATTCCAAGGGTTGGGGGGTGAAGGTAGTGGGGTAATGTACATGTCTTTGAGGATAGATGGGATAGAAATCAGAAACAGTAGATGAGAGAGAGAGAGAGAGAGACAGGCAGGCAGGCAGACAGGCAGACAGACAGACAGGCTGATAGAACCTTTGCATGTTCACATGAACACCAAATATCTATGTGCCATATAGTACCCATAAATTCAGTATGGATCATCCTTGTTTCAGCAGTCTGGCTAGCCTGCATCGAGAATATTGGCTAATGTTTATGGTGAGAACTTAAACAAAAGCTTGTTCATTGCAGAGGCTTCTTTTAGAGATATACTTATGCAAGCCTGACCCGTGACATGCAAATCAGTTGGTGTTGGTGCATTGCTTAGCAGCTGAAGAGGGGAGGAAGGAAGGCAGGACAGGCTCAGTTAGTCAAGGATTCAGGGCAGGTGGCTTCCCACTTCGGTTAAGCAAGCAGTGTCCCAAGGTGAGCAAACGAACTGCAACCTCACCAGATGGCAACAAAATAGCACTCTCTGCAGAGGGCAAGGTAGACAAATGATTGTACTGTCAGCTGAAAATAAGCTACAAGTTCCCAGCCACCCTCGAAAGGAGCTGCTGCATTAAAAAATAATTAAAAGAAAGGCTGTTCGTACAGATGCCTGCTATTGTGCAGGGCTGCAGAAACACTAGGCTGATGGTGACAGATGTCCTTTATTTTTAAAGAATGCCTCCTTTTTCACAATGTGACAGCTTCATAGAGCATTATGGATGTCCTAAGCTTCAGAAGAATACTACTTTCCAGCTGTTTATAAAGCAAATCAACCCAATTCTTTAAAGTTTGACTTAGTAATTCTATAGGTAGACCTAAAGCAAGTGTTAACAGTGATGCATTAACCATCTGTTGCCCATGAATAAATACACCCACTGCTTTGACTTCTTTAGCCGCTTGTGAAAGTGTTATAATTTGCTCTGTATCTTCTACTTCAATTTTCTTTTGCTTAGTACCTTCTTATAGCAAGCTAACAGTCATAATTAAAAGACTAAGATTTTCAAGGAGAAACATATGAAAACCATAACAGAATGGTTGCTTAATTTGGAACCAGCCCTTAAAACTAATTATAATTTATCTTGTATAAACAAATAACTCTGTTTAATATTTCCATATTACAGATGCAGTGACACGATTAAAACATTATTTGCTTGCAAGATTGTGCATTAGATTTTTATTTTGTCTTTCTTTCAGGAGTTCAAGGCACTCCAGACTCTTATTTTATCCCATAATGACTACCCTGTGATTTAAAATGGACAGAGAAGTAGTTATTGACCCAGACAATTCTGTGAGCTTCTGTAGTTTAAGGTGGATGCACTAGGATCATGGAATCCTATTGATCCTAATTGAAAGCTTTAACCACTAGACATTCCTTTAATCCTGATTTGAAACAAAGAGGTCTGATCTGCCTCAAGTTTAAGGGTTATGTCCTCATCAATTCAGATTCCGTTAGCAAACACTATGAGGTATGTAAGGTAATAAGGTAGGTGGTTCTGAATTACCCTGCACCAATTCAAGAACTTCCATGAAACTGATTCAATGTTTCACCATGCTGCAAACAGTGATAGAACATCAGCCCCCCTGCCTGCCCCCCCAAACACTGAAAAAGAGGGCATATTTAAGCCTATTGGGACTTGCTTGCATAAAATCCAAAATGGAGATGGAAAGGGGAAGAGGAAAGGGAAGCACTAGAATTAGCACTGAATTCATGTATCATTAGTCTAGTCTCAAATCATAGTGATCCAACCACCATTGGTTGGCTCATTTGCAGCCTTCTGGGAGGATAACTGGATCATGAGGATAGGTTCTAGCAGACACTATTTGGACAATGCAGAGATATAAATGGAGACAAAACAGACAGGCAGGGTAGGAGAAATTTGCATTTAATTGTGAGTGAAAAGGACTATTAAATGCTTGGAAAATGGGGTATCAGTAGTATGAACATCATGGGCTGGAGACTGAGGATAAATATATATTTTAGTATATTGGATTATTATTTATGTTGTTTGATTAGGCATGCCTATAATCTAGTATTGTGGCTTGATTACCTTGGCCACCCTATATATGTTGCAAATCTTGCAGAGTCACTGGAGTTAGTTCTTCTAGAAGTTTCAGTATAGGCAGTCCTCATTTAGTAACCACAACTGGCACTGAAATTTCAGTTGTTAAGCAAAATGGTCACTAAGTGAAACCGTGATTGTGCTTATGATTTTACTTCAGCTTTCCTTTGCTTTACAGACCTGTGAAAGTCATAAATGTGAGGATTGGTTGTAAAGTTACTTTTTCATCACTTTGTAATTGTGAATGGTTGCTAAATCAGGCAGTTCCTAAACAAGGACTACCTGTAATGCAAAGACCCAACAAATTACTCCTGATTCTCATCTCTTTTGGTTAATTAGGAGAGAATACAATATATATTGTGGTGAGTGTCAAAGCCACTGTCCTGGATGAAACCCAGAGCATCCAGGAGTACATCACTAAGATGGCACCCAAAGATGAGCTGCTGTGAGAATGCCTGAGGCAGCAGCAGACATGGGAGGAAGTTCAAGTGGAGGATGTACCATGGCAAGACAAGCCCCTGCATGGGATGTACCATCGACAGATAGCTGAGGTGGCTGGCATTGGGAAATCTTATCAGTGGCTGGAAAGGACCGGACTAAAAGACAGCACTGAGGCACTGATCATGGTAGCACAAGAACAGGCACTAAGCACCAGATTCATAGAAGCAGTGGTCTGCCACTCTAGACAGGACCCAAGGTGCAGATTGTGCAAAGAGGCCTCAGAGACAGTGTAACACAGAGCGGCAGGGTGTAAGATGCAGGCAGGAACAGCATATACTGAACGGCACGACCAAGTAGCTGGCATTGTGTATAGGAACATCTGCACAGTGTATGGGCTAGACCCTCCCAAGTCCAGATGGGAGATTCCACAGAAGGTTGTGGGGAATAACATGGCTAAGATCCAGACGGACAGGCAGCTACTGGCTAATCAACCAGACATTGTGGTAGTAGACAAAGACCAGAAGACAGTGGTAGTGATAGATGTAGCAGTGCCAAGTGACAACTACCTCAGGAAGAAGGAGCATGAGAAGCTAGAGAAGTACCAGGGCCTGAAGGAGGAGCTAGAGAGAATATGGAAAGTAAAGGCCAAAATGGTCCCAGCGGTGGTAGGAGCACTCGGGGCTGTGACTCCTAAGCTGGGAGAGTGGCTCCAACAGATCCTAGGAACAACATCTGAGCTCTCTGTCCAGAAGAGTGCAGTGCTAGGAACAGCTCAGATACTGTGCAGAAGCCTCAAACTCCCAGGCCTCTGGTAGAGGACCCGAGATTGAGGAAGACACATACCACCCATAGGGGTGAAACGGGAGATAGGTAGGTAGGTAGGTAGGTAGGTAGGTAGGTAGGTAGATAGATAGATAGATAGATAGATAGATAGATAGATAGATAGATAGATAGATAGATAGATAGGATATCCAGCTCCTCCTCCTCCTCCTCCTCCTCCTCTTTTTCCTTTTTAAATTCTGTTTCAGAATCAAGAATTAATTGGATGGACTGTTCTCAAACAGGCATATATTCTGGAGCACTAGGTCCAGCTGATGAAGGGCAGACTCATTACAGCCCTAAACAACAGAGAATTCCTTATTAGAATATGTATGACATTTCAACAAATATTGCCTGTATAATGGCAGAAAATGGAAGATCTTCTGTGCTTATTTAAATCTGATCCAGGTGAAACAATAGGAGCCAGCTCTGATTAACTGCGTTTGAATTAGCATCGTTCCTTCAAATAGTAAACTCAAATGACAAACTGAGTTCCTTTCAAGAAAAAAAACTAGAATGTTGGGGACTCTGATTTATAAAACAAGCAATTGAGGGGAAACATGACAGAGGTGTATAAAATTATGCATGGCTTGGAGAAAAGTGAACAGCATTAAATCACAAAGAACTGGGGGCATCCAATGAAGTTGATTGGAAAAAGATTTAGAACTGAGAAAAGAAAGCACTTTTTCACATAGCAGATAATTAACCTCTGGAATTCATTACTACAAGATGTGGCGATGGCCACTAATATAGATAGCTTTAAAAGGGGACTGCTTAAATTCATGGAGGACAGATCTATCATGGGCGATTAGTCTTCAAACTAAGAGAGGGTTCTCTGGATTGGGGTCAGTTTGCCCACAAATACTAGTTGCCGGGGCACAATAGTGAAAGAGGGGTATGGCTCCATCTTCTGCTTGTGAGCACGCCAGAAGCATCTGGTCAGCCACTATGAAAAACATATTGCTGGCCTAAGATGGGCCTAGGCCTGATCCAGCAAGGTTATACTTATTTATTTACATGCCATGACTTTCTTTTGCAAGGAGTTAGAAGCTAAGTCAGTAAGGTAAACAGTCTAATGCTATTACATAGTAATTTTTTTGAAAAAGAAAATCGTCAAGACAGTAAAGGCATACCTGAGGTGAGAATCATTACTTAAACTACATTGTCTCAGATTGATTAAAATATCAGTGAACACATTAGTCACATTCCAGGTGACATACCAAACCTGAGCGTGAGATCTCAGGTAGCCCACTTTAAAATATTCTTGACTGAGACAAAATTGGTTTTCTGCTCAGATTGAGTGTGTGTGTATATATACATATAAGTGTATATATATGTGTATATACACACTGTATATACATAGATAGACACACATACACACAATCCAAGCACCAATGCATATTTCTGTTGAAAATTAATCTGTTAAGCAGGGTTGCCCAGTGAAGCTTTAAATATATTCAATATGTAATGTAATTGTATCTGCAGATGACAGCTGCAATATGTCTGTCACTATGACTGCTTGCTTTGGAAGACTTACAAGGAATATGTAAGTTAATGAATTACCTTTCCTTCAAAAGCATTACATCAGAATTCATACTTGAGAAAACTAATTGGTTTCCATCAGGGTCTTCAGTTTTGAATCTTGGAGACTGTAGTTGTTGAAATTAATGGGATTGCATGGAATTAGATCTCATATGCCATCTAAATGTCTGTATTGCTCACAGAAGGGTAGAATCAGCCCAGCTGCATGTCCAGGCATATCTCAGTAGGTGGCAGTGTCTAGCCAATGTTGGCTGATGTTAGAATAAACTGGCTTAAATCTGGTTAGTGCATGGATAGGAGATCACCATACATTTCCAAGGCTCTAGGCTAGACTAGGAAGCTGAAAAATAATTGTTTATCTGGGTTGTAGCTTGACTACAGGGAGACATTTTCAGCCAGGGATTGTACTTTATTAAATATTTAAACAGGGAGCAGGGGAAGGATGACTGGTCTTTTAAGACTTGTTCATCCCTCTCTTACCTTCTTGGGAGCCAGGATGATAGGTCAGACCGCTGCTATTTAATGCCAGGTTCATCTCTAATGAAGTCCTCCTCATCCACAGCTTGATTCTGGATCACAGCACAGTCCTGGTTTGCGTCACCAAGACTTGGTTGGGGAAAGAGAGGAACATCTACCTCTCTGAAATGTCTCCAGGGTAGGGAGGCTGGAGAAGCTTTTGTTATGCAGGAGACTCTGCAGATGATCGGAGGCACTGTTTTGCAGATAACTGGGTGTAAGGATTTACTCCTAAGGTTGGGTGCCAGGGACAAGGAGAGTCTTTTGCTGTTGTACATTCCCCTGGCTCTCTTCAGTTTGCTGACCCTCACTGGGTGGCAGTGGAGTTTGCTGTACTTTTATTTTGGAGGGACTTCAACCTACCACCATTGGGGATGAGTTTGGAAGTGGCCTGGAAGTTGACGGCTTCTGTGATAATCAAGAGCTTGTCCCAAATTATCATGGCCTTGACTATATGCAACCAGACACAAGACCTGGCTTTTGTTTCAAAGTAGTGGAGACATTAACATAATGTCTTCTATCATGGTCAGGTCACTGTCTGATTGCTGTAGAGCTATAAAATCCTCAAGACAGGATGGACCTATTTGATTGATCCATCCCAGTTGCCCAATGTGGAGATAAACATGGAGATTCCCAAAGAGTATTAAGGGAGTTTCCCGAGGCCTTCTTGGACCTTAGTTGCTTTAGTTGCCAGGTAGAATCCTGAGGCTGCAGCCATCTTGGATAGAATTGCACCTGAAGGCTTCTTCCTGTTTGTGGAGCCAGAAAGTTCACTCATTCTGCATGCTAGATTCAGATAGAGTAACTTAGTATATAATGAGACTATTTTAAAGAAATAGATCCCCTTAAGTTCTCCTTATTTCTGATGACTTATGGAAATGTAGAAATCATTTTCTTGTGATGTAGAAGATATACAGAAGTAGTTTGGCATTGCTTCTTCCAAAATGTTTTTATAACTTCCCAATGTAGCCTTCTTATGCCCTGGAGGTCTCCCACCTATGTATTAACCAGGCTTCTGAGCACAGAATTTACCAGTGAGAATCTAGAGCTATATCCCTATCTGACAAAGTTAAGATCCAAGTTAATCTTGGAATAGTGTGACAAAATACAGATAAGATCTCATAAAATATGAATCAAATTCTTAGTTAATATCATTTTAACGTATATTTCTTATCCCAGTTAAGACCATCTCTCTGCATCATCTTTCATTTATGTCAAAATTGGGGCTAAGCTTAAACTTACTAGTTTAGAAAGCTTTCCAGGAGTGTTAGTGAGACCTAACATGCCTTTGCTCAGATTCATAGAAGAACCAAACAGGATATCAAATTCCCATATTATTAAAATAAGTTTAGAAAACAAGGGGTTTCCAACCAAATTAAAAAGAAAAGAAGAAACATCCTTGAAAAGTATCATTGCATGTATTATAGATGTCAAAACATATAATAAATCAGTGCCCATAAAAAAAAAAACTTCCAAGAAAACATATCAAAAGTTTTCTTAATTTCTTGGATTAACACAATTATCTCAATTAAAAATGTAAGTACAATTTAGAGTAGCAGTTTTTTAGAAAGCATTGATTCATTGCTCTAGAATAAGTACTTACTGTCACCATGAGAAGATATAGTATTATATGACCATCTGATATATCTTCTTCAGCTATCGGCCTGAAAAATCTAATCACCAAAATTGTAATACCTATTGCAAGTTTAGAATTACCGTTTACATATACCCCTGTTGGAGGAAGTGATTAGAGCAGTGTTTCTCAACCTTGGCAACTTTAAGATGTGTGGAACTTCAACTCCCAGAATTCCCCCAACCAGCATGTTGGCTGGGGAATTCTGGGAGTTGAAGTCCACACATCTTGAAGTTGCCAAGGTTGAGAAACACTGGATTAGAGTGTGATCCTGGAGAGTGCATTACTCGTAAGTAACAACTAGTGAAACAGTTTTTATACCTTTAACAGGGGAAAAAACCCTGAAAATATATGCAGTTAGAGGGTAGAAAGAGAATATAGACAATGCCCAGCTTCTGCTTGGGAGTCCCCAACTTTTTTTACATTCTATTGTACAAAAGCAACTGCCATTAAAATTAATTAGTGTTAGAAACCTATTGAAAAAAAAAAACAATGAACATATCTATCTTGGATATGTTCCAAGACCAAAAGAAACATGCCAGACATGCACACAAACATACAAAAATTAAAAATGGAAGGCAAAAACTGCAAAAAACAAAAATAAATTTTGCAATCCCTTATTTATTTATTTATTTATTTAATTGCATTTGTATAACTACCCATCTCACGTAGTGACTCTGGGCAGTGTACATAGTAATAATGAAGAATATATAAAAAACATTAAAACAACCAATTTAAATTAAGATAAAAAGATAAAAATAAATTTAAACAAAACAAAAAACAAAATTGCAGGAAAATATACAGAGAGTACATTCCATTAACCATCATATAACCATCTAACAGGCTCCACTCTACAGTGGGTTCCCCAAGCTAGTTGATGAAGCCATGTTCTAAGTGCCTTCTGGAAGGCCAACAGGGTCAACCTCACCTGGCAGGGACTGATATTCCACAGTACAAGGCCTATAGCAGAAAAGGCTTTCTTCCCAGGTCCTGCCTGATGACATTCCCTAGCCAACATGACCCACAACATACCTCTTCTGTTGGACCTGATAGGATGAGTAGATGTAACCAGGGAGAGGCAGTCCCTCAAATATCCTGGTCCCATGCCATATGGGGCTTTAAAGTTTATAACCAACACCTTGAATTGGACCTGAAAGCAAACTGGCAACCAATGCAGATCACATAGCAGACGTGTAACATGTGTAGATCTTGGAGCACACATAATTGCCCATGCTGCTGCATT
The DNA here is from genome assembly GCF_059951505.1 of Python bivittatus. NCBI lineage: Eukaryota > Metazoa > Chordata > Lepidosauria > Squamata > Pythonidae > Python > Python bivittatus. The sequence continues at coordinate 3,138,438 of NW_028277058.1, read as the reverse complement.
TTGCACCAGCTGAAGCTTCCGGCTACTCTTCAAGGGCAGCCTCATGTAGACCGCATTACAGTAGTCCATGCAAGAGGTGACTAGAGCATGAGTGACTGTGAGTAGAGCCTTCCAATCCAGGAATGGGAGCAACTGGTACACAGCACAAAAGTCAGGAGTGCAACTGCCACCTAATCTTTGGGCAGAAGTCATGAGTCCAGAAAAAAACCCAAGTTGCACACTGGTCTGTTTGGGGCAGTGCAGCCCCATCCAGCACCACAGATGGAAAATTCCCAGATGCAGAAAGCCCTAAAACCCAAAACCACGTGGTCTTGCCACAGTTCAGCTGAAGCCTGCTGTTCCCCATCCAGGCCCCCACAGCCTTCGGGCACCAAGGAAGGACATCAGCAGCATCATTTAGCTCACAGGAGCAAAGCTGTATAGCTGTGTATCATCAGCATACTGATGATACCTCACCCCATGATGATGGATGATCCCACCAAGCAGTTTCATGTAGATGTTAATTAGGAGCAGAGAAAGTACTGAACCCTGAGGCACCCCGCATAGAAGGGACCAAGAGTGGGACTTCTCACTCTCAATCAACACCAACTTGGAGGAACTGGTCCCGGGGAAAGGAAGAAAACCAGCACAACACCGTGCTGCTGACTCCCAATCCCTGAAGTTGGTCCAGAAGGATACTGTGGTGGATGGTATTGAAAGCTGCTGAGAGGTCAAGTAGAGCAAGGATGGATGCACTACCCCATCCTGCTCCCCCTAGAGATCATCCAAAAATGGAACCAATGCCATTTCCATCTCGTATCTATGGTAGGTAGGATTATTACAGAATATTTTCAATGCCACCTACACATATTAGTAGGCTAATTGCCATTTGCATATGATAATATTACCTGAACCAATGAAAAGAGGAAAAATAAGTGTGTCTTTTCTGCTAATTGATCTCTCGGTGTGTGTATGTATGAATATGTATTTGGCTGGCTAGCTAGCTAGACAGACAGACAGACAGACAGACAAGAGAGAGAGAGAGATTCATACACTCAGACCAAATCCAGGTAACAAAAACAAAAGGTGGGGCTAAAGAAGGAAGAGGAGAGGGAGAAGAAGAGAGACAGCTAATCACAATTTCAGTAAAGACTGGTTTATTTTGCCTTCTATCTAAGGCCAATTGTATGAAACAAACAAATGCCTAACTGGAAGCTAAAAACAAACATTTTGATATCCTGAAGCCAAAAGGAGACAAAACAGCAAAACAAGGAATGCTTTAAATCTTCTGAAGAGATTTCAGCAGGAATTTAAGATGTTAAGATTTTTTTTTTTTTTAACATCTTCAGTCCAAAGGATCCCTAGACCCCATCTAGTGGTTGGGTACATGTCAAAAATTCTTCTCACTGGAGTTTTTTCCCTGTACCAAACTCCTTTCTACACTATTCAACCTCGTCTAATTAATCAGTGAAGAACATAATATGAGACTTTCTCTTTCCCTGTTCAAGAATGCCATGTTATAAATTGGAAGGGGGAGATCATTTAAACCTGCACTTGCAAGCCCCTTTTCCAAAATGTTTCCCAAGTTGATACATTTACTGAAACAGTCAGGATGTCCTCCTAACATACTCTGGTCAGCCTAGCTGGCAAGTTTCTTGATCTTCTATTGAGAACTTCTCCTTCAGCCCCGTTATAGAAAAATGGAGAAGATGCTTTGGGACTTAGCAAGGTCCAGAAATACAGAGTTTAACAATTGATTAATGGGCCATCAAGTGATGATGGGCCATCAAGTTGGTGTCAACCCTTAGCGACAACATAAATAGATTTTCTCCATGATTAATTTAACAATTTGTGCTAGTTTTGAAACACAAGAAGTAACTGTGCAACTGCCCAACCTTGTTTGTGATTTAAATTAATCCCTCTCAGCATGGAGTTAATTTGACAGTTGCTTTAGGATTGTCATACAAAGCAAAAACTAGGGTCTGTTACCACAACAGTAGATTGGACTTTCTTTAAGGTTTTGTCCCTCATGGCAAATCCAAGAAACTTCACAAAAGGTGGTGGAGGTTGATCAGCAGCATAAAAAGGCTAGAATAAAGTAGCGCTTCTCAATACCTTTTTCATCTTCTGACAGGGCTAATATTTTATGCACTAGTACTTCTATAAAAGCAACTCACCAACTCTTTTCCTTTTGTCTTGGAATTCTCCAATGTGCAAATTAGGTAGATGAGGTTAAGATTATAAGTACATGACTTTGTCCTGAAGGGCATTAGATTTCATTAAGATCATTTCCCCACCAATGACTTATAGCATCACCCAGCCATTGCTGAACTGTCCTTGTCCTCATTACTGTCTTTATCATACAACAATAGTTGGAAGACTCCTGAAGATAGTATAAGTCACCAGTGTGGAAATGAACTAAATCAGTTCTAGAAGTATCAACAGACTTTACAAGAACTTCCTATAGAGACATGCTGTTCTCAGCTACATCCAATCTGGCATTTACAGAGTTATCACTTGTTTTAATATGTTTGATATACTCCTCTCATCTCCATGGGAGTTTTTTTAAAAAGTAGATAGGTGGTAAAACTGATTTTTTAAAAATGTTCTTGCCCTTGCAAAAATGCCAGAAAAGTCCTTATTTGTGTACCAAGAGAAGATAACTTCCCAAATACTGGGGGCCCAGTCTGCCCAAACATGATGTACAACAATCTAAGTGAGAAGTGATAAAGTCACGGATCATGCTGAATAGATTAGTGGGCTATAAAAATAAACACGTTTTATATATTCATAGAAAATGAAGGAATGCTTTCCACGTCATATCAGTCAACAGACTATCAGGTAACAAGGTTACATTCAGGAATATCCCCAACTTCTAGAAGCCCCACCAGAGATGGATATAGATCAGCTTAACCCTCACAAGAAAGACTTTTATCTTCTCTGAATTTAATTTCACCTTAATAATTGCCATCCAGATCATCATCAGTTCCAGACATAAATTCCAAAGCCTACTCTAAGGCTATGGATGGCTCCCTGAATCCCATTTTTGTGTATCTCAAAGCCCCCTGATTGTGATTGCTGAAATTACCTCTTTGAAACCTGGAAAAACACTATATGAGCCCTGAAACAGGCATGTCACAATAGAAAAACAAAGACTCCCCTAAACCCTGCTCTACCCCACTTCGTAGCCTACAGCCCTCTCAACATGTTTAATGTGGCCCTTGGGCATGAAAAGATTCTGTCCATCCCTGTTCTACAAGCCCTCCATTCCCTCTCTCAGTGGTTTTTTGTCAATGTTAAAGAGAATAAAGATAGGTAATGTGAAGAGAGGTCTATGGTGGCACCAGAGACAAAATTATGCTAGAGACCAATTCATGCATTTAGAAATGAATCTCTGAAGAAAGTTTCCCTATAGCAGCTTCTTAATGTTTGTTTGTTGAAAGGTCGTCATATCTTTCTTCTACAGTTACTTGAGTTCAATCTACATATTAAAGTGGGGAAATTGCATTGCAGACAAAACATGAAGAGGAAATTATTCCTCAACATCAGAAAAATCATGCCAAACACTTACTTGTGTTGCATTAGCGCCAGAATAACATTTATTCCTTGTTTATATTAATATTCTTTTCACAACATGGAAAAAGCATAATTAAACTTTCAAACTCCTACATTCACATGAGATTTGCATTACTTGGCCATTTTAATTCACTTAATTTTTTTCTCTCAGCACTCATTGAAGCAGGAACATGAAATGTTGAAATTAAAACAAGGAAAAGAACTGCATTCTAGGGCTTTCTGTACATAGTTCTCTAGATTGAATGGGTAGATGATAGGACAGTATAATCCCTCAAATAGAACTACATTGCAGCTAGTCACATCAAAGAGCTAAATAAAAAATGCACACTTTAAATTTAAATCTGTTCATGAAACAGACTTTCAGGCAATAGTTATTAAGCAGGTGCATCCCATTCTTTAGAATAAAAAGTGAGGAAGGCTTTGGAGAATAGGAAGGAACTGGCATACTGATGAACACTGCACCAGATGTTGCAGAGTAGAGAAAGTGACCTCATTATTCATCATAAATATTAAGATAACTGGTAGTGCCACACAGGAAGTGCCAGCTTCTCTATCCTGGCAGAGTATCAGGGCAGAGGTGGGGCCAAACCTGTTAAAAAAAATCAGTTAATGTATTAAGCATGAAGATTTTCATTTAAGCCTTTTTTTTTTTTTTTTTGCTTTATCTGAGTTTTATTGTGTTCTTTTACTATCATTTTTATTTTATTTATTACACCATGGATTTTTTTTTTTTTTTTGCACTGTTTATAGATGTATTGTAAACCATTTCCTTGATTGCAGCAGGCATAAAGACCTGGAAGCAGAGGAATCTGCTGTGGGCAGGGGGAGGTTGTTTTTAAAAAAATCAAGACGGCGGCTGCAACCATGTGATGAAAAAGCACTTTGGTATCACACATACAACACACGCAAGAAAGGAGCAAGGGTTCAGTTGCACAGTTGTGGCTGCCATCTTGACTTTTTTTTTTAACCTCTCCCCCCCCTGCCCCCGCCCCAGCATGTGAACCTATCTGGGACAGAGGTCTTACAGAGGATCCAATTTGTAAGGAATTCCATTTATGGGATCCTTAGAGAAGGGTCTTCTCACTGATGGTGCCCCTCCTGTGAAACATCTTCCATATAGGAACCACCTCCTCCTCACTGATTTCTAAAATTAGGTAAACATTTGGCTCTGGAAGTGAACATCTGGAGGATGTTAAGGTTTTTATGATCTATCTCTGCTAGTTAGTGCTATTGTTTCAGGAGTGCCCACTGCAAATAGCCAAAAAAATCAAAATGGTGGTCATGACAATGTGATCAAAACTCTACCTGTTTTTTTTTTTGTGTGTAATAAACAGAGCTTTGATCATGTAATCGACACCATATTGACTTGTGGCCACATCCCGAGGACACTCCTGCATAGTTTTAATATTTTCCACCTTTATTTCTGTTGTAAACCACCATGCTGGCTGGGAAATTCTGGGAGTTGAAGTCTATCCATCTTAAAGTGGCCAAGGTTGAGAAACACTGGCCTAAAGAACAACACTTGTTTTGACCGAGAACCTAACTCTATGTGCCATAAAGATATCCATTTTGTTTTTTATTTTAGTCCTCTGGTGTCTTTTTTTTTTTTTTTAAGGAAAATCAGCTATAAGAACTGGAACAATGTTAAATGAAAAGTAGAATTAGCCCTCTCCCCATGCCTTTTCTTCACTTTAAATGTCAAAGATTAAGTTGTTATAAGGCCTTTAAAGCAATCAAGTCAGAGGAAACATGTCTTTTTTTTAAATCATGAACAGCTGAGGGGAAAGGGAAGGATTTGATCATGGATATGCCATAAAGAATAAACTGCTCTGTTGCTTCTGTTGAGAAGCCTACTTCACTGTTTATCCTACCCAGAAAGAAAAATGGTTTAATTTACAAGTTCAAGGGAGAGCCAGAGAGATACAGTATCTCAACAAGCTATCCATGGTTGGGTTTTTGTGCATTTCAGTAGGAAATGCCCACACTGGGTGTAATATCTAATATGCATACAATGTTCATTTCATGCCCTTTGTTAGCTGTGGATATCCAAATCATTATTTCCTTCATCTCCCCAAAAGGGCTCTTTTGCTCTTCCTTTTTGACCAAATATCAGTTTCAGGAAAATCTACTGAAAAGTGAAAGCAGATGCCTTCTTTTTAAACTAACAGGAAAAAAAAATACCACTGGGTATCAGATAACTTGTGTAGGAAAATATAATTTGCTAAAACAACCACTTTCTCAGGGTTTAGATGAGCTTAATTATTACTGAGAAATTATGAACACAAGACTCTTTTCAGGCTTCCTGTTTAAAACTATGGAAAACATAGATAACTCAAAATGAGAAAATGTGAATTATGAACAGCTGCAGAGTTATTCTGAGAACACTTTAATCCTCTGCTTCCTTTTTCCCTTACACTTTTCATTCATTGTGAGCCCATGATTCAGAAATACTGAATTAAAAGTCTCCACATTGCCTTTAGAAATATACCTAGATTTCTTAAAAAAGGGTTTACCTCAGACTGTGATCTCTCCACCAGCATTACTGAAGCAGGAATCAGGGATGGTTCCTTTAGCAACATCAAGGGATTATAACAATATATTCATTCATTAGGTCCAAACAGAATAAATACGTAAATATCCAAAGTAAAATAAAGGGCAACTGCTTTTAAAAGCTACTTTTCCCATCAATTATTTTGATTTCATTCCAGAGTATTGCTTCTTTTAACCATGCACCAGTAAAAATGTGCAATGCTTTGGTGTTGATTCCATATTTCTTTAAAGCAGTCACATTGTTTCCTGGGATCTGTGACAGTTGCTGAGGGCCATCATGCAATTCTAAGAAAAGATGCAGCTGCTTTAAAGAGTTGCAGTAAGGTGCTACATTGTACTGTTGCATATTCCAAAGTGCTTGAAATCCTTTGGAACCCTAATATCCATGTTAGTTCCTTAGTGGTTAGTATCACAGCATGCCATCTATCTTAGAACTGAACCTCCTGTTTTCCCTTTCTGCCTTGCGATCTTTACTATTTCCTCCAAGTGCATGTTTTGTTTTAGTTTATTTTTGCTGCCTCCATTAAAATACTTCCCTACTGCTTGCAACTTTGGTGTCTTCTAGGGATTTAGCAGTGTCTGGGGAGTGTCAAAAAAGCTAGGATGACACAGCAGTATGATTGACTTTCTTTCCCTTCTGTATGCATATTGATATTGCTCATGCATACAAAGGGACAGATTTCCAATTGCACAGCTGCAACTGCCATCCTGACTTTTTTTATTCCCCCCTTCCCTCATCAGGTTTATTGAGTCTACTTATATCCCCAGCCACCTCCCAGCGCTGAGTAGAAAGTGAGAAGGCCATTAGCTATGAAAGAAAATAAAATCCTCATAATCAAGTTAATCCAACCAGCCAGTGGAAAGTCACAACTATTTCAGTATTGCTGTCTCCTGTTTAGAAGTTTGAATTTCACAATTAGAGGGAGTTAAAATAGTTATGTTATTTATTGCTATTTCTGTACATAGCATTTATCCATGTTTGCTTTTGATTCAATATGTTTCTCATTTTGAATATTTTTATTGCCTTATTTGCCACCTTCTATTTTCTACTCTGCCTGTTTTGAAAATATGCATGTGACTCCAGTAGAGAATTAAATGATCATACTTGTGGTGTTTTCCTGGGGAGCACATGACTGAAGATGTGTTGTCAGCTCAAAGCACACACAATTTAAGGTCTTAGGGCAATGTGCAAATTCCCAAAGTTTTAAATATATTTCACAGACTCTTCAAAATCTTGTTCCTGAATTGCAGTTTTAATATGATAGAAGGCAGCCATAAATAACGGAAGGAAGGAAGGAAGGAAGGAAGGAAGGAAGGAAGGAAGGAAGGAAGGAAGGAAGGAAGGAAGGAAGGAAGGATCAAATTAATTCTATTAATTCAATCAAGGTCAAATTAAATCAAAATTAATTTCATTTTGTCTGGGTCCCATCAACTTCTTTTTCTTGGCTTCATTCTGTTTGGGGCACAGCCAGGCAGATCACAGAAGTCCATGTCCAGCCCTTGACTTAGAAAAATGGTGTATCTCTGTATTCACCATTGTATATCTTCTCTCTCTCTCTCTCTCTCTCTGCCCCTCTCTCTCTCTCTCTCTCTCTTTCCCCCCAGTTGTCAATGATCAACAGACTTTTTGTGCAAGTAGTTAACCTTTGTGTGTACAATTAATTTTGTTTTTCCTTGTCTTCTGTCAAGAAATCCTCCTCACCTCAGGAATAGTCAAAAAGGTCTTTGGCTCAAGAGATGAGTACAATAACTTGCAGCCTGAAGAAAATACAGTCAATGAACTTTGGTCACTTACAAAAAAACAGCTTGAGTGCAGCCATGAAAATCAACAACCGCTGATGTGGCAACTGTGGAATACAATTCAGGGTGTTATGGTCATCAGGTCACACTGTAGTGTCAGAAGACAGATGATGTATCATGCAAACAGGCTGCTGGATTTCTTGAAATTTCTTGCTCAAACCTTTCTTTCACAATTCTCTGCTATTTATAGATAGCAACAATTAACAAAAAGGAAGTTTCATCCTCTTTTCTGTTAAAGTCCTGTTAAGCACGGGTACATGCATGAATGTCCATGTTTTTGTGCATATATTTTATTTATTTTATTCAGACAAGAAATCAAGTATCACCCAAAAGCAACTAAGCAACTGGCAATTCAGTTACTGGCATCTTCTTAGGTATCTGATTTCATGCGACTTGACATATGGAATCACACCTAGGTAGGACTTGAGGTTACTATCACAGCTATATATTGTGTGATGCTCTGATCTCGGTGAGCAAACATAATAATCCCTTAATTGACATTTTAAGCCAATTAAGTTATCTTAGATAATAAATGGAATCAATATTACAGCAACATCCAAGGAGGGGGCTCAAAACTGGCAAGATGGTAGATGGAGCATAGTAGTGCAAACCCCATTTGTTTTATATGTGCATCAATGTTGCATGCCCATTTTAAAAAGGCTAGGTTTGCAGTGTGACACTCTGTCCACCATCTCATTAATTTTTAATTTCCCCTGCAGATAACACAGGTGCTAAATACTACAAAAAGTAAAACTGAAAGGTTTCAGCAAAGTGGCATCATTCTTCCCCACCCCTACCCCCACCCCCCATTCAGGAATATCCTTCCCCTTATACTATTAATATGAACTAATGGATCTTCTGAATCTCTGAAGCCAGAGCAATGCCAAGTCTGAAATCTGAAAACATGTTGGGTTAAAACATTCTAAGAGGCCACTAGCCAGCAATATATAAAAGCAGTAAATAATGTTTGTGCAAGGACCTTAAATAAACCATGGCATTTGGGGGAAATAGAGGAGGGTAACATAATATATTGAATCCAACCAATCCAACGTAATATATTGAATCCAACAACCAAATGGGCTGTTATACCACAAACTAAAGTTCAAGCTAACAGTTTAGCTTGTGGTCTTCTGATACAAGCACAAAAAATACATGATTGGTGTGTAAACTCAATTAGCATCATGAAGTTAGATTAAAGGAGGTGAAGGTTCTTTTCAATGAGATGTCACTGAATCCTTGATTAGAAGTTGGTTGAGTAGACCAAGTGGCACATGTTTATTGTCTAAATTAGATTATTCTTTAATGTAATTTATGGGTTAACTTTGTTCAGGCATGTAGAGCTTTTTCATAAGCACTTTGTGCCTATGCACACATTTACATGCATATGACTGTCTTGTAGTATGTAAAATAGGGGGAGATGTTCATCATCAATGAAAAGAAATTCTTTCAGAGCAGGAAAAATAATGAAGAATTCTTCAAGACTTCTTATTTCCCCACTGAATTCCAAATAGATTAAGATCATTTTCATAATCATGTTAGTCTGATAAGACAAGTAATTTTCTGCTAAAGAGCAACCTTTGCTCATTTCCACCCACCCTCTTTCATTTTACAAGGCTGCACCACATCATCTTGACAGCAGGTGCATGCACCAGTTTGCAGCATTGTTGATAACCTGTCAGAAGACATGTCTTCATTAAACATCATTACAAAAATGTTAGCATACTGTCCCTAGGTGTAACAGTCTAACTGATATAGCCTATGTTCTTTAGGCTTATGTTTCTTATTAAATAGAGTTGGAAAGAGAGGCTACATTAGTGCATTTAAAAATAGCATTTCTTTATGACTTGGACTTGTTTGAGAGCCAATAAACTTGATGGAAAGTGAAATGAGTTCTTCTTGCATTTAGTGCCAGGCTTTCTTTAAATGCATTTTGCATCATCTAAATGACTACTATTGATAAGATCAGAGGAGACATGGATGACAAGAGATTAACCCTTTCTTCCCCCTCTATTGCCATTTCCCCACCAGGGACTTGCTGCAATATCAGCACAACAGTAGCCAGACAATGATACAAGGTGCTACATTTACTGGTTAGGATCTTCAGTAAAATGTTTTTCTAAAGCTATTTCTATTGGCAGGAAGTCCAAGAGGACAATTTCCTGCCCATGTAAATAACAGCCTCTTTAAAGGAGCATCTTTAAGGAGTCACAAAAGTGGAGCAAAGATTAAGTCCTTATCTATCCATCCATCCATCCATCCATCCATCCATCCATCCATCCATCCAAGTTGTATGCTGCTGATTCACTCCAGCTCCTGGCAGCTTACAAGATAAAAGACAATAACATATCTGCCATAAAACTGTTTTACTGAAGCATCTGCAATACAAAAGGACATAATAAACATGTAATAATGATGGTGAACAATCTGATTCCAAAAGTGCACCAGACTCATTCACTGATTTGCAGAGGGCAATTTCCAAGAGGTCCAGTCTAACTTTAGCTTCGGACATTCACAGTCTTCTGCAACACCCTATTTAATGACAAGGCAGGTAGGAAAGGTCAGTGCTGTTGGAGAAAATGAGATGCATCCTGACAAAATTATAGAATTGTGGAGTTTGAAGGGGCCACGAGTATGATCTAGTCCAGTGGTCTCCAACCTTTTTGGCACCAGGGACCAGTTTTGTGGAGGACAATTTTTCCATGGACTGGGCGGGGGGATGGTTTCGGGATGATTCAAGCGCATTACATGATAGGGTTTTGATATGAGTCTGAAAGCAATTGATTTATTATGGTCTCTGTGCAGTCAAAGCTCTCTGCTAATGATAATCTGTATTTGCAGCCACTCCCCAGCGCTAGCATCACCACCTCAGCTCCACCTCAGATCATCAGGCATTAGATTCTCATAAGGAGCGTGCAACCTAGATCCTTCGCATGCACAGTTCACAGTAGGGTTCACACTCCTATAAGAATCTAATGCCGCTGCTGATTGGACAGGAGGCAGAGCTCAGGCAGTAATGTGAGCGATGGGGAGCAGCTGTAAATACAGATGAAGCTTTGCTCGCTCACCCGCTGCTCACCTCCTGCCGTGTGGCCTGGTTCCTAACAGGCCATGGACCGGTACTGCTCTGCAGCCCTGGGGTTGGGGACCCCTGATCTAGTCCAACCCTTGGCAATTAAACCATCCATGAGAGGTGGCTGTCCAGCCTCTTTTTAAAAAGACCCTAAGTCGGAGAACCCATAACCTCCGTAGGTAGACTGTTCCACTGTTGTCTAGATCCTACAGAAAGTTTTTTCTTATATTTAAAAATGAAATCTGGATAACTGCAACTTGTTTTTATTTCCAGTCCTAGTTTCTCTGGCCATGGAAAATCGTTCTTCACCATTTTCCCTTTAGCTTCCCTTTATGTACCTGAACACAGCTGTGATGTTTCCCCTAAGTCTTATTGAAGTCCAGATTGAAGTCTTCCTATATCACCTTCTTGGATCTCCCATAGTACCAGATGTGCTGTTTGTCAATGTTGCCTATCCCAAATATCCACTTTGTAGATTAGACATAGCTGGTTACATTTAAACAAACATTTAATCTGGTGTAAAGGAAGAAATAAGGATCCACAAAGATATTTGCAACACATCTGATATTTTAGGCTATTGAGCATGATTCCATTTGTACCCTTTGAGTGTCAGGTGTGGGAAGGCCTCACTGAGGAGATGTTTTGATGGGATTGTCTTCCAGCTACAAAGTAGATATCTGACAATTATTCAGGAAATTGATTTTTTAAAAAAGATTAGAGCTCAGTCAAAAGGAAAGAATCTATATGTACACGCTTATCAAGAAGCTAAAGGCAACTCCTCACCCCTTCACTCTTGAGACCATTTTTGAAGACCACTGCCAAAAGGTACAAACATGTTAGCTTTTCTGGATTGGTTTCATCTTCTTTCTAGATTTACACATGAGCAGTTTGCAAAGCATTACTATCCCTCTTAACAGCTTTTTTGTCCCTGCTAAGTCAAAATACAATTTGCCTACCCTTCAGTTCTATCAGCATAAAATCAGATTTGTGCACCCTTGTAATATTGGCACAAAGCCAAAACTTATTGGCTGTTACTAAAACTCCATGATTCCTGAGCTCAGTCTATGAAGAAAAAAACTGTCCCTACTCATGATGAAAACTAGAGCCTATCCAAATTGGAACCTCAGTTTTTTTACCCATTTGAGGAGATTTGAAGGATGAGCAAGGGTTGAATTGTATTTGCTGATAAACACCTGCCTCTCACTTACAATTTGTGGAACCATCACATTTGATGATTTAATGTTATTCTAGTGGGTGGTTTGAGGGTTACAATGGCAGTAGTGAGGAAAGAAAGGAGCTACTGAGAGAAGGGGTCCATTAGTGGCATGAAGTTAGCTTCTCTGAATGTTGTTGATTGCCTCTAAATGTTGTTTGTTGTTTTATTTTTCCTCACCCTACACAGTAGACCAGAACAAAATCCTTCTTAGAGAACTTAATAATGAGTGACTCAGTAAAATGACACTGAATCTGAACAGGTTGAGGGAATAAAGGCCCAAATTGAAAACTACCATCAGCTGGAGGAATGTGAGGGGAAAAAAATGTGGCTACTCTGAAATCGCTGCTTGTCACCCGCCCTGAGCCAAAATGCATAAGTATTAAATGCCATCTCCAAAAAATATGTTTGTGTATCTGTAATTGGAAAAATGAAGTGCTATTTTTTAATCTAGAGAGACTAGAGAGGGGAGAAGGTTTTGTTTATTTCATTGCATGATACTCAGACAGAGCACACAAACAAAATCAAACCAGGTTCTGCATTTTGCAGAGCCATTTTCTTTCCTGGTACTGAGTTATGAGCCTCATTTGTTATTGCTGATTCAGAGGTGACTTGTTTCTTTTGCTCTTTTGACAGAGAAAGAATTGCTTGGATTATGAATATCAGCTGTAGGCTGACAAGTGAAAGGCATGGCAAGCCTTCAATGACTGACTCAAATAAAACAGGGATGACCTTGGGAAAAGAAGAGACCAAAATAGAAAGTTCAATCCATCCTTTTCCACATGACAGGTCAAAATTCAATAAATCCTCCTACTGACAGACACCTGTATGTCATCTTACTACATCAGCATTGTTCAAGTCCTTTTAAACCCAGACATGGATCTGTAAGCTTGTTTCTGTATAACAAGGCACGTCATTACAGAATGCTACTGCCGCATTGCCTGCTTGTCTTGCAGACTGCCTGCCTTTCTTCTTTCCACTTAAAGGATGGGAAATCGTGATGACTACAGACCATGAGGACCCCTAAGGCTTTGTGTGCAATTCTCAGGAAGTAAATTTAAAATTCTTCCTGGGAATTTAAGGCTGGATAAGAGTGGGGGAATGGGGAAAGAACATTCTAAAAGGATGATGGGATAAAGCTAAAGTATCCTTCTCTTTTACATGCAGACCATCTCCCTTTTTAAGAAATATTTTTCCCCACAACTTCCCAGCTCTCATCTTTTCCAAAGGTAAAACATGTGGCAGTGCCTGGACACCTTGCCTGGGCTTGGAAACTAAGCAGTGTCAGGCTTCTTTAGGACTTCTAGAGAAGACCATTTGGGAACAAAGTCAGGATGGTTGACTAGATTGAAAAATCAAAATAACCATCCTAGAATAAAACAATAACAAACAACTATTGTACAGTTGCTGGCAGATTTCACTCACTGTCAATTGGATTGGAAACAGTTAATTCAAGGAACACCCCCCCCCCCGCCAAGAGCTCTGATTAATGACTTTATTTGAAGGGAATTAAAGTGATAACACAAGAATTCCAGCAAGCCCTCTACTATCAAATGAGATACCTGTATATATAGGTAGCAAAACTGGAAAAGCTGGAAGCTTGGGTTTTGTTTTGTTTTGTTTTTGTAAAGGAGGAGCAATCTGCATCTATTCTCTGTTTTAGTCACTGTCAGGGTACAAATTAAATCTCACAGTTACCAAAAAAACATGCATGGATGTGTTCATGAAGTCATCAGAAACAGCATGACTCAAAATCTCTTTCAAATTCACAATTTTGATGGAATTTAAAGAAAACATATTCCAGACACACCCACTTTCTGTTTAATCTGCACCCACTTCATGTCCCCCTCACCTGCACCCCTTCCAGCAATATGGCTGCAGCCTGGCTATGCCTTCTCTTAAACAGATTTATGGCTGATGATGACCCAGAATGGAAATAATTGAATCAAGAAATAGTTGAAGGTTCTGAATAGGAGAAACCAGTGAAGCTCAATTACCTCTCCTCCCACCTCCACCCCCCACTAAGAATTATTTAAGTATGAACTGAGTATAATAAAGAAACAGTGGAAGCAAATTTTGGGATGGTGATTCAGAGAAACTGTATCCTGAGATGAGGAGATAAAGAATGACCTGCAGGTAAATGGCATCCTGAGGTGCTAGGCTGACTCTGTAGGAATCATTTGCAGAGCAATAGATTTGCTACTCAGAGAAGTGTTTTTCTCTGAGTGTCACCTTGTATACTCAGCTTGTTTATTGGTAAATAAATCAGGGTATTAGGAAGTGGTGTAAATCTCAAGGGAGCAATCCTGCCAACCCATTGAAAAGTGAGGGTGGATAAGTCTGCAATTTCTCATCCCTCACAGGATGAGGTAAGCACATAAACTACAGAACTGATTGGCAGATTGACCTGTTTGATTCGAGAAAAGACAATATCTATGTTTATTGCTGACTGGAAACCCCTTATGGACTTTGCATAAAACAGAAAAAAATGAACTTATGATCTATGGTTTTGACGATTAGATAGGATAGATTATAGAAAGGAGAGAGTCACAATGTAACTTTAGAGAAAGGTAAATCTACAATTGTACTTACAACTGCTGTAAAGAAGATTGGAAGCCACTTCTTTATATCTTTTTTTTCCTTTCTTCTACCTTTTTTTCTTTTCTTTTTTTTCTTTTTGCACTTTAGCTTTCTCTTTCATTTTGTCCTTTTCCTTTTTTCCTTGTTACTCTAGTTTAGTTTGTATTAATTTTTATTCTTGTTTTTAAAACTTTCAATAAAAGTATATTTAAAAAAAAGAGAGAACTGATTGGCAGATTGAACTTTTCTGAATGCCTCAGATATGAAACTCTACTTTTCATGTCCTCAATTAAAAAACAACCAACAAACAGAAAGGGAAATGTGCATTCTAATAACTTGTGAATATTGGATGAGGAATTAACAATACATGTGTACTCATAAATAAACCCCATTGCATTCAGGGAGGCTTATGATCAGATAAGCATAGGTAAGATTGCAGTCTCATAAAGCTGACCATAACAATTGCAAACCTGCTTCTTAGAACTGTACAGAGCTTTGAGCTTGATTCCAAAAAGTTGCTTTGCAACACAAACATTAAAAACAGCAGCTGTCTACTACTCTTGAAAGCAGCCAAGGTTGTTTCCCAAGACTGTGAAGCTGTGTTCTGCATCAGCAGTGAACTTGAAAAAGCAGATGGCTGCTTTAAAAAGTTAAAGATTAGGGCTACATTTGTGTCCCTACATGCTTTGAAACATCCTTTTTTAACTGGATCCAAAGAATCACACAATCCTACTGCTTACATATTCAGGGCATTAATTTACAATGTTGAAAGTGTGAGTTCCTTTCTTTCATCTGGGGCTCCAGAACTGTTTTTCCAAGGTTGATCCGGGAATAAACTATTCTGTCTAGTTCTTAGCTTTGGAGCTTGATTTGGGGAAAAAAGTTTGACTCAAGGGGGAAAAAAAACATTATCCCATTTATGAATGTATTTATATTTTTGTTCTGTATCTGAGAAAATTATTGAGATGCAGTCACTGCAATGAAGCCTTTTTATCTCTTCCCTCACAGGTAGCTACCTAAAGCCCAGATATGTTACAGAGGCACTTTCCATAGAAAAAAAATAAGGTCCAGGACTACAGAAGACATGACTGTTATATGCCTATGGAAGACCTGTCCTAAATCTCTGGAAGAAAGTGAATTAAGCTAGCTGTTTGATAAGGAGGGTTGACATTTGTCCCCCAAAGAGTTATCTTGCCAGATACCTCTTCTGGTAACAGCAACAAAAATGTCTCACAAACTGAAATCATCTCTTAGACAGTGTTTGATTTTTGTCTTTTGATTTCTATCTTTTCTCTGGTATTTTTCTGTGTTCGGATCACTCCCAAGCATTTCTTTTGAAAGCCCAGTTTCACATCTGTCCCTACTTCCAGTCTTTCACCTCTCCAGGGGTCTCCAGTTGCCCCCTACACTGGCCAATCAGTGCCTCAGAGGACCTGTTCCCCAATCCTGTCACCCATCCAAAACACTGTGAGTGGGATGACTAAGAGTGGTTTGATCTCCAAAGTCTTTCTAAATTAAGGGCAGACCTATTGATAACTGAATCCATCATACCTTCTATACTTTTTAGACAAACAAGCACTAAAAATTAGTTCTCCCCAACATACAAACACACAATTTCTGTGTGTGTGGCTGCCATGGCATTCTTGTTTATGAGATGACAGCTCTGGAACTACTGCTGGAATCCTATGGAGAGATGCATCAAAACACGGCAGGTGAAAATCAACTGCCCTAGCTTAGGAGAATGCATACCTGTTGCTTTCTACATCTTCTCTCCATCGCTGTCTAGTTCCTTGTCTGTTCACAATTTCTAATCTGAATAAATTACAGAGAAAACATTTCCTCTTGGTGTATCCCCTACGGTTTTAACTGAAATCCAGTAAGCCTATGAGAGTACAGAACATTGAATATGGTATACAGTGAAATATATTCATTCACAACACAACTCTTGGCTATGATAACCAAGTCCACCACTCCCACCCATAAGCATTTACTAAAAGAGAAGCATTTCTTCTCTTTTGGGGAAAAAAAAATCAATAGCAAGTCCTTTGCCATCAAAACTGAATGAGAACGGTGAAACAATGCTGGAGAATTTTCCCTTGAATACTATGAAAAATATTTTGATTTTATTTTCAAGCTTGGACAACAAGAACAAAAAGTTCATTATAAAGATTTACTGGAATCTTGTTTTAAAAAATACATTATCGACACATTTAAGCAAGACATATTGCACTAACTGCTATTGGGACTGGTTTTCTGTTGTGCATCAGCTTGTGTAGTAATTCACATCAATGCAAATAGTGGCATTTAACTCCTGGATTCCATTTGTGCAGTTAATTACCATTTTCTGTTACATAAAGGCAGTATTCTTCTTGCCAAGTACTTTCAAACACACTAAATTGATCACCCGGAACTGGATGTTCCTTTATATAAAGTACAATTAATTCCTTTATTTCTTAGAAATAATAGCAAGCTCATGTTGCGTGATGGCTTTAATATAATCATATTCCAGTTCTTAATTTTGTGTTATCTTTTTTATGACTAAACAAAAATTTAGAATTATATTTCACAGCTTTTCTCTTCATAGCAGAGCAATTTGAGGAAGAACAGCAAGCAGAAATGAAGAAGCTGTTTTCATAGTACCTAAATGACAATACAGATAAGATACTAATTTAACTTAGACCATTCACTGTTCAGTCAGGGTTACTTTCATCCTGGAACAAATCACAGTTGGTAGATTTTGTAGTGACATCTATAGAGGGACAATCTTCCAATCCAAGTTATCTTTAGGGATGGATGGAATAATTTGTCTATTCCTAGTCTTTGACATTTTCAGATTTGTTCACTCATGTGTTAATTTGGCACTGTTTTAACATATCAATAATGCTTCTCCTTGCTACAGTCAGTTTTGTTGTACCTCCAGATGGTCAGCTATTCACAAACAACAAAACATAGCACTGAGCTTACCATGAGGCAAACGGAGGAGGCTCTTACAGATGCCAGAATGCACCTGGGAAGTACAACTAGGGCCCAGAGTACAGGAAATTGTGCCTCTGCATATGAATTCTCCCTCTTCTGGACATACAGAGATGGTTCAGTGTTGTGTTAGAGGCTAATAGCTATTGATTCCTATGACTTCCATGAATTGGTCCAACCCTGTTTTAAAGCCAGCCAAGCTGGTAGCTGGCACCACATCTTGTGATAGCAAATTCCAAAGTTCAATTGCACATTGTGTTAAAAAATATCCTTTTGTCTATCCTGATTCTTCCAGGGTTCAATTTCATTGGGGGACCTTTGGTTCCAGTATTTTGGAAAGAGGAAAATAGCTTCTCCTTGGCCCCTTTATCCACACCATGCATAATTTTGTATACCTTATTCATGTCCCTTCTCATTTGCCTCCTTTGTAGACTACATAGCCCCATATGTTGCGATCTTTCCTCACAGGGAAGCTGCCTGTCCCCTTGATCATCTTAGCTGCTCCACTATAACCTTTTTGAGTTGTGATGACCAGAACTGCACACAACATTCCATATGGGGTTGCACCATTAATTCAAATAAGGGCATTATGATATTGGCATCCCTATTTTCAATACCATTTCTTATTATCCATAACATGCTGTTGGTCTTTATTTTACAGCAGATGACACCTTCCTTGAACTGTTTACCATTACTCCAAGATCTCTTTCCTCATCAGTCACTGCTAGCTCTGATCCCATTAGTTTGCAAGAGTAGTTAGGATTTTTAGCACCATGTGCATCACTTGACACTTGCTCACATTGAGTGGCATCTACCACTCCCCTAATGTATAAAGATCCTTTGGAGTTTTTCACAAGTCTTTTAAGGTTTTTACCACTCAGAACAATTTAATGTCATCAGCAGACTTGGCTATTCCACTAGTCATGCCTGATTCCAGATCATTTACAGAGATGTCAAAAAGCACCAATCCTAGGACTGAATCCTGGGGGACCCCACTAGTTACATCTCTCCATTGTAAGAAATGTCTTACTTTTTGTTTTCTATTCTTTAGCTAGTTGCTTATCCAAAAACTAGCTATGTAGATTTTATCAAAGGCTTTTTGAAAATCTATAGATAACGTCTACTGGCTCATCCTTATCCACATGTTTATTAACACTCTAAAATAAACCCTCTAGTAGATTAGTTAGATGGAACTTCTAACTTTCTTTGTGAAGCTGTGTTGGATATCCTTGAACAAGGCCCATGTCTCCAAATCTTTGGTAATTTTATCTTTAATAGCAGTTTCCATCTTCCAGTCCTCAATTACAGAGGCCAAAAGTTGAGACAAGTTAGGAGTTCCACAATATCAGCTTTAAACTCTTTAATAATCCTCAGGTGGATGCCATTGGGGCCTGGTGATTTGTTGATGTTCAATTTGTCAATAAGGCCTAGCCCTTTATCTCTTGTCAACACCATACGACTCAGTTCATGTGATTCTCTTCCTGAGAACAGGAGCTCAGGCCAGGGATTTGCCCTAATTTTTCCTCCTGAGAAGACGGACACAAACAATTTGTTCAGCTTCTCTGCAATTTCCTTTTTTCTTCTTAGCACACCTTTGACTGCTTATTCATCAAGGAACTAACAGCCAGTTTGGCTGGGTTACTACGTCTAATATATCTGAAGAATCTTTTATTATCTGTCTTCTCAGTTTTGGCAATATGCTTCTCAAATTTTCTTTTTGCCTCCCTCACTGTCTCTTACATTTCTTTTTCCAGAGTTTACACTTCTTTTTTTCATTAGGACAGGTCTTCCATTTCTACCTAATACTTGCTTGGCCCTAATAGCTTCCCTTACCATGATTCCCAACACATTACTGGCATGAAGTCCCCAGTGCTGACAAACCATAGAGACCATGGCTTACAAACTAAAAAGTAATGCATGCTGTTTTTATTCAGAACTCTTCCAATCTAATGTTTCATCCACATTAGGTTCTTGAGAAACAAAAACTGGGAAGATCTGTTGAAAATTTGGCATGCCATGAAAAGGCAGCAAATCACCCAGAGAGTACTTCATAGATAGAAAAAGCTTGAGATGAGACTAAGTTTAAAGATCAACATGGATGATCAGCATCAAGAGAAGATTGCACAGAGCCTCTGGATTGGTAAAATGTTTTTGAAAAGGTTCATTGCCATCATGAGAAAGCTTGCCACCAAGCAGCAAGCACTGTGTGGCACTTCAGATGAACTGTATGTTCCAAACAATGGAAACTTTCTTAATATCGTGGAACTGAAGCTGAGTTGTACTTCAGTATCTAAGAGGAGTAACAACCTAAGAAATCTATACATATCATCCCTTTGGAAAAACAATTCAAACTCAGATTATATCATTACTGGCAACAAACATCAAATAGAAAATTGAGGCGGATTTGAAGTCAGCAAAATATTACTCTGTTATTCTAAGTAACATTTGTCCACCTGACACCAGCCATGTGGAATAAATGACTTTGATGATCCATTTTTTAACAACCACAACGAAAATGTCCCAACAGTGGTGACTGTCAGAAAGTATTTTACATAATATAATGACATTGATGATATTGCAGGGGATGTTATGACAAATACATATCTTAAAAAGCTGGAAGATATGGGAATTGTGATAACTGACATGACAGGTCAATGCTACAATGATGTTCCCAACATGAAAGGAAAGAGAAAACATGGATCCTTCACTTAAACCTTTGAGCGTTTCCCTTCCATTCAATTTTCATTCATTGAACTTGGTAGTGGGTGATGTTGCATCAGTTTCTAGGAAGGCTGTTTTGCTTAATGTAATTCAAAGAAACTATGTGTTGATGGCAATTTTTGAAGCAAAATCTGGGAATGGACATGGAAACCACTAAGTGCCACCCAACAGGAAAGTTAAATGTAGGCAATCAAGCTACAAAACACCTAATGGAGCATGAAGATGATGCTAAGTTTGCCATTATGGATTATAATGTTTTAAACTCTCACAAACTCCCAGAAACTGTTTGTGGAAGAACAGTGACAAAGGTAAATAGAATCATCACACAAATACATGGACTTCTTACATGTTTCAGTCTTGTGACATAACACACTATTTGAAATAAATGCTGTAGGCAAGTGCAAAGTATTGACTTTATTATAACTAGAGCAATGGAACAATTGGACAGTACAAAGTCTATTTGTTCAGACAAGGAATTTTTCTGAAGAATGCACAGAAGTTGGCAGAGTAATTTCATACACAACTTATTTTTCCACCCATTCTAAAATGCTAGAGTCATCAAAGAAACCATTATGAGCATGGGAACTGGATAATACCACAAAATATCCCAAATTATAATTCCAAAATTAATTATTTTGTAATATAGTCAGTTGACAACTGTTCATGAAGGTCAAGGAATACAGAAGTTTATATGGGATGTTCTATGGCATTCCACAACTCTTCACGGTACCTGAAGAAGACTTACATCAATAATTCAGGGCAGTAGAAACAAGATTGACTCATGATGACATCTATGATACATTTCAGCATGATCAGCTCAGACTGTTCTGAAATATACATAGACCAATAATATTTTCACTATCTTTGGAAATGTTTTACTGCTCTGCATATGCTTCTAAGATTTCAAGTAACAGTTATTGCATGGTATGAGTTATTCTATACAGCAAAAGGCTGGGTAAAGAATAGAAATTACTGGACAGTCCTGTGATTACTATTTTTAATTGGTCTCAGCTCTGTTTTTTATCTTCTTTTCTTTCCTCTTCTTTCTCCCTCTCTTCTTGATCCAATTGCCCCTCTTAAAGAATTATACCATCTTCATATAAGCAAACATCTATTTTACTTACAGTTCAGAACATACCAATGTTCCCAAAGAAATAGGTGAAAAAGACATTATTCTATGTAATCATATCATAAGAAAAAAAGGAAGGAACAGTAACAAGAGCAACAAAAAGGTGAGGTCTTCCAGAACCTCACAACCTCCAAGGGACCACCTAAGTTATACATATTAATAAGATACCAGCTGCTACAATTAACCCTTCCCTATATATATACGGTTATTTAGCCCAACAACAGTTGCCAGTGGAGAAGGCAGCTTCTCTAAGTTAAAGTTAATACAAACACATGTGCACTGCACAATGAAAGAGGAAAGGCTGATAGGCCTTGCAGAGACATCTCAAAAATGTGTGAATTGGCCCAGTCTGTAGACCTTTGGGAAGCAGTTCAGATCTTTGTGATCAAGAAAGTACCACTTTGATTACACAAACACATAAAAATGCCAGTGTTTACTATGAAGGCAAGTATTGTCGCTCAGACATTTTAAAGTTACTAACATTTTTGAATAATCAATTTTAAGTTGTTAATTGTCCTTTATTTAGATAAGTAGCAGAGCAGTCACCTGAGAGAAGTAGAACAGAAAGAATTGAGAAGTTTCAAAGTTTTGCCCAGGTGAAGGGGCATTTCAGCTGCTCATATCAGGTGCCAAAATGTGGAGGGACATCCCTATCAAAGCATAAGAGAAGAATGGCTTATGGTTCTTCTGTACCTTTACATACAAAGGTATCTCCTGAATAGCTTAAATGTGTCAAGCATTGCAAAGCTCAACTATTGGATTGGAAGATGAAGAATTTCTGTCTCTTTCTGTCTGTTTCTTCTCTAAAATTGAACTTGAAGATATCTATTTTTGTAGGCATAATAGAATCACATACTGACAAATTATTTTTTGTGGCGACATAAAGAAACATAAGGAGATTTACAGCAATGGTTTGAGAGGCCATATCAAGGTTCTTTTAGGCTTTAATTGTACTTCAATAGAAGCACTTCAGGCAAGCCATCTATTCCCTTTTCACACATACCGCATCTTATATATAATATGAGAATAGATACTCTGTGCATGTGTTATTTATCTACCACCCTGATATGCAAAAACATCTTGTATTGCTAGCTTTTTCAAGCGATTCTCTGTAAAATAAAAGGGAATTTTTATTTAGGTTTGCATTGCTCTTTTCCCAGCCCAGCTGGGCTGAATAACGGGTTCTTTTGGATTCAATGCTATGATCACACCAATATAAGTATTTAAGGCTTTATTCCAAGGTAGTATACGAAAATAACATAATCATGACATGAGACAGTAATCAAAGAAGATACAGGAATACTGAAGAATATAATATAACCCAAGACAGAAATCCAAGAATATTAGCACATGACAGGAATTAAAAATATTTAAGAATTCAATAAGACAAAGAAAGACCTTATGCCCTTTCTGCCAGTCAGGAAACCCCAGAGAAATCATGGCAGGCAGACCCCTTCAAAGCCAGCAAGTATAAAGCACCCTCCTGGTTAGGTCTGCATCAAAGTTCTGTCCCACGGAGGTTTCCATTGAGCATATATAGGAGTTGAACGATATTTAATCACACCTGCTTTTGAATGCTCTCATCTTCTGTACTTGACCAAAGACAAGGAAAACAAGCCTATATAATCTTGGAATGCTTTGTCCTCCTGCCAAGAATGAGAACATCAGGGCTACAGAGTCTTTGTTTATACCAGATGGCAATGAGACTATTTCAGAGTTAAAGAGTATCTGTTTCTCAAGGTTAATTGGGTTGAAGATGAGAAAGATCTCCCCACTAATACATGTTGCTCACCAGGGAGAAGGCAGAATGAAGTCTAACCTAAGTAGGATCCTTGAGTGACTTAAATAAATGTTTCATTCTGCACTACAATACTGCACCATGATATGAAAATATGAAAACACATAACGTTCTACGTACCATGCACCTAAGGGAAAGAGGTATACACCACAATCCAGTTCTTCCTCATCAATCACCAGGTAAAACCACTAGCACTGCAAGGTTATTGGAAAACAATTCAACCTTTTCAACAGAGGATTAATCATGAGCCCTGGAACCAAATAAATTTGTAATGCCCTTGGAATTTTTCACTTTAAAGTAATTATTTATTAATTGACCATATTATTGTCCTGCTCACTCCCAAACCAGCCCAAAGTGGTAAATAACCAAAAGACTGAACATCAATAATCACAATTACCAATGATTAGAATGTACACTAAAGTATTACAATACATATCATCATTATAAAGTCCATAAAAATCTATTGCTTCCATCAGAAAAGTATCCAAGGAACAGCCTTGGAAACACAGTTCTTATGGGAAAAGTCTTGAAGTTTTTAATTTCTTTCTAAAGCCAAGAATGGACCAATCCAAACATCTAAGGGAAGATGTTCCTGAAGCACCACTAAAAGGGCCCTGCCTCTATTTGTTTCCAAACAAGCATTCCTCCAGCAATAGAACCTTAGTAGAGAAAACTCTTAACACATGGAACCAAGCTTTATAGGGATTTATATGTCAACACAAGCATCTTGAATGTGACCTGACATCTATGGAAAGCCAGTGCCATTGCACCAGAAGAAGTGTCAAAAGTCTGGCCACTGCATTCTGAGCCTGCTGCAATTCCTGAGTTTATTAAGGGTCGTCCTCACATAGATCATGATACAGTAGTTTAATCAGCACGTGGATAATGGTAGCCAGGTCAGATTGCTCCAAAGAGGGGCCTAGTTGATATCATACACAGCTAGAAATACCCAGTATTCAATGAGCTGACCTGAATACTCAAGGGCAGCAGATGATCAAAGAACAAGCTGTACACTTGCTCCTTCAGGGAGAATATAACCTTGCCTAGTGCAGGAAAGGGTTCATCCAACATTTCAGAAAGAACTCTGTAGATTACAGATATGTATTGTTGGGGTTTTACCAGGTTGGGGCTGCATACAACCTTTGAGTAACATTGCTGAAAGTTGCATTCCAAGCAGTATGTGGTGAGCAGGGCCAAGAAGTGGAGAGAACCAAAAAAATATATAATGAAAATAGAATGAAAATCACTGAATTAAGTTATGATTAATTTCATGATTTTCCAGCTAGTCACACTCAAAAAGTAGGATTTGATGGCAAGTTTTTTTTTGGGGGGGGGGCAGGGGGGAAGAGGTTGGATTGTTTCCAAATTGCCCATCAAAAGGGAGAATCTGGAAAGCAGACTGAAACCTTCCCATCTTGTGTGAGTTGTATTGTATTTCTATTTCAGATATAATAATTTTTTCAGTTATAAAATATGCTTTCCTTTTTCTTTTTTGCTTGTATAAGTGTCCACCATGGCTAAAAACAAAGTCATGAAAAAACACATTAGAATATTTACCAATAATCAAACAAGTAAAAAAGGTGTATGTACATGCATGTTTATGGTGTAACTGCTTTAGCATATGGTACTACCTGTCAGAGATGGGATAACAGTCAAGAACCTTAGAACAATACCATTGATTCTAGTCTTTTGAAAGCAGTGTCTTTTTCGAAACACACTCCAAGTAAACCACACACTTCACCAAGAAGTGATAAATAATGTTATCAAGACTTCTATATTTTAATGAAAATTACCCAGTACTTAACTTTTGCACAATAGAATTCAGAGAGATGCATATCTGAGACATCCCTCAAAATCAGTACCCAGACAAGCAGAGATTAACACCAGGATTAACACCAGGCAAACAATTAAGCAGTAAACAACAGCCTAATCAAGGAACTACCAAGGAGAAAACAAAACCCCTGCCAACACTGAGATGGCAAACTACTGTATATAAAGAGAGAGCAAATCCCACTCCCTTCTAGCACTGAAGATGTTACCTAGCCAGGTAACAAAACTTCTGCAAGAAAACAACCAAGCTCAGAGAACCCCAAGGATCCCTCAAAAAACGAAAAAGAAATCCAGTGCTGTTGCAAGAGATGTGGAAGACACCAACAGCTGGTGTGCTGCACTATTAACAACAACAACTCAAGACTTTAATAACTTCATTACCTTGGATTATATGGGCTGGATTCTTCCACCCCTTTGGCTAGCAATGAATAAGACTGCAATAACAACTTCGGCTGTGACTCCATTCATCGGCCTCCTGGCCCTATGCAACAATCTCTTCCTAAAAATTTGACTCAGTTCTGTAAACCTATGTGGCAATGAAAAATTAATATGAATGAAGTAAAAGATAAAGACAATTTGGCTTCCCGATGTTTCAGAAAAGGGGAAATCCATCCATTTGCACCTGAAAACCTCTGTACAGAATACTTAAGAGGGAAGTCTAGTGGTTAGGATGCGGTGCTCTCACCACCACCACCACAGCCCATACATTTGGAGTGTATGGGTGTCAGGGTTGGGTCGCATCTCCAGTGGGGGAACATGTCTTTTTTTTTAGGGTGGTTCATTCACCTGTGGTCCCCACCTGGCACTCAGCTCTCACCTGTGGCTCCTCGTAGTTGTTTGCATGCAACAGTGGCCACACCCCAAGCAACAGCTTTGACAAGCTGGCTAACCCAGGTGAGGATAGCCAGTGGGTGTTTAACCCTCGGTGAGATGGAGAGTTGTCTATCAAGAGATGGGGAGTTGTCTGTAGTTTCCACTACAGAACGGAAGTCAAGCTACCCTGATCAGTGTTTATGTTCCTACAATGACCAACCTGGATGTGATGAAAAATAGGTTTTATAAAGAACTAGATGCCCTACTACCAGCAGTGGGTAGCACTGACAAACTGATCTTGCTCGGTGACTTCAATGCAAGAGTACGGTGCAATTCTGCAGCCTGGCAGGGAGTTGTTAGGAGACATGGAGTGGGCAGGTGAAACAGTAATGGCCTACTATTGCTGAAGACCTGTGCAGTACACAACCTCCTTATCACCAACACAACTTTCCACCTGCCTACCCATAACAAGATCTCCTGGATGCACCCCCACTCTAAGCATTGGCACTTTATTGACTATGTCATTGTATGGAGAAAAGACAGGCAGGATGTCAAAGTGATCATGTGTGGTGCTGATTCTTGGACAGATCACAGGGTCATTGCCTCCAAAATGAAGCCCCACATTAGACCCAAGAGGTGACCACAAGGAAGCAAGGGCATGAAAAGAAGCAATGTAGCTAGGGTGAAGAACTCCAGCATAGCTTCAGCACTGGCTGAAGACTTAGAAACCAAGCTTGCTGACCTGCACCTTGTTGGCAGCATTGAGGATGACTGGGAATGCTGTCCATTCATCTACACTGAAGATGCTAGGGCCCTCTACCCACAAGCAGTATGACTGACTCAGTGAGAAGAATAAGGTGACACAGGCTGTACTTGTTGAAAAGCACCACCTTCATCATGTCCATCAGAATTATTTATCATCAGCTGCCAAGAAAAATGCCTTTACCAGTGCTCATAGGATAGTCCAAAATAAACTGTGTAAAATGCAAGATGCCTAGCTGAGTGTCAAGGCAGACAAAATACAGGGATACACTGACAGTAATGACTTGAAATGGTTCTATGAAGCCCTTAACACTCTCTACAGACCTCAGTCTCTCTGGAGTTCCCCCCTCCTGAGTACAGATGGTATAACTCTCATTACAGA
The DNA here is from genome assembly GCF_059951505.1 of Python bivittatus. Classification (NCBI taxonomy): domain Eukaryota; kingdom Metazoa; phylum Chordata; class Lepidosauria; order Squamata; family Pythonidae; genus Python; species Python bivittatus. The sequence continues at coordinate 3,111,262 of NW_028277058.1, read as the reverse complement.
TTAGATAGGCTCAAATCCTGCAGAGATAGGCTGAACACTTTGAAGCCGTCCTCAACCAACTGTCAGACAGGATTGACCCGGTCAACATCAACAGCACCTTTGATGACCCTCCAGTAGTAGCTGAAGTCGAAATGGAAATGAGTCAGCATATAGACGGGAGGTTCAACAGCTTGTCTTGTGGTGTGGTTGTAATAAGTTGGAATTGAACACACTTAAAACTGTGGAGATGATTGTGGACTTTAGGAAGAATCCTTCTAATACTCTTCCCCTTACCATACTGAACAGCCCAGTATCAGTGGTAGAGTCCTTCAAGTTCCTGGGTTCTATACTTTCCCAAGACCTGAAATGGACGTTTAACATCACAGCCATCATTAAAAAGGCACAGCAAAGGATGTTTTTTCTGCGGCAACTTAGGAAGTTTAAATTATCCCAGGAGCTCTTGGTACAGTTTTACAGGGAAATCATTGAGTCTGTTATCTGCTCCTCTATAACTGTCTGGTTTGATTCTGCAACCAAACAGGACAGATTCAGACTCCAACGGATAGTTAAGTCTGCAGAAAGGATAATTGCAACCCGTCTGCCTTCTATAGAAGAACTGTATACTGTGAGGGTCAAAAGGAGGGCAGAGAGGATATCTGCAGACTCTTCTCATCCTGGATATAATCTATTCCAACTTCTTCCTTCGGGACGGCGCTATAGAGCTCCATATGTTAAAACATCTAGACATCGGAATAGTTTTTTCCCTTGTGCCATTGCTCTGTTAAACACTGTATGATTTGATATGTACTGGACAGTGGCTTCTTCTTTGGAAAAGTTATTTTATTGGGCAGTGTTATTGTTACTGTTTATTAATTTTTGTTGCTATCCAAACGCACCGTTGATCTTGCTGTTCATCACCGAAGACAAATTCCTTGTGTATATTTTATACTTGGTCATTAAAGTATTGTATTGTACTGTATTGTAAGTCATGAAGACTGTCAGTCAGCTATCCAGTGGCAAAGCTCCAGGGCAGATGCCATACATGCAGAGATCTATAGTACAAAGCTGGTGGTCCTGTACTTATAGAGTAATTCACCTAGTTGTTCCTGTACTTATAGAGTAAGAATTCTTTCTGGAAGCAAGGATCCATTCCTCAGGAACTTAAAGATGCATCCATTGTACACCTCTACAAGAGGAAGGGCAATTGACAAGTATGTGACAACCACTGAGGAATCTCACTGTTCTCCATCACAGGAAAAACACTTGCAAGAGTCCTCCTAAATTGTCTGGTCACTCATCTAGACCTGGACCTGCTGCCAGAATCACTGTGGCTTCCGCAAAGGTTGTGGGACTATTGACATGATTTTTATCACACATCAACTTCAGAAGAAGTGTCAAGAGCAGAATTGTGAACTTTACACAACCAGGGTTGTGTGCTTGCACCCACACTATATAGCATGATGTTCACTGCCATCTTGAATGATGCCTTCCAGGATAGTAATGCTGGAATCAGCCTCAAGAACAGAGTGAATGGGAAGCTCTTCAACCTGAGGAGACTTCAAGCTATCAACAAAGTGAAGGAAACTGTTCTGAGATACTTCCTCTTTGCTGATGATTGTGCTTTGAATGCTGGCTCAGAGACAGAGATGCAAGTCAGTATGGATAAATTCTCCATGGCTTGTGACAACTTTGCATTTACCATCAACATCCAAAAGACTGAAGTCATACACCAGCCTACTCCTCATGCACCATACACAGAACCCAAAACTACAATCAAAGGGCAGAAACTACAGGCAGTGGACCAGTTTAATTACCTTGGCAGTACCCTCTCCTGAGCAGTAACCATTGATGAAGAGGTTAACTGCAGAATAGCAAGGACAAGTTCTGCTTTCGGTAGACTGTGCTTCACTGTGTGGGAATGTTGAGGAATAAGCTCAATAACAAAACTCAAGGTCTACAGAGCTGAGGTACTTACTATCCTTCTGTATGCCTGTGAAACATGGACTGTGTATTGAAGACATGCAAGACAGCTCAACCATTTCCATGTGATTTGTCTTTCCAGAATATTAGGCATCAGATGGCAAGACAAAGAACCAGACACTGAAACTTTACCTAGAGCATGCCTACCATCAGTCCACACACTGCTGATGAGAGCACAGTTCCAGTGGGCAGGTCATATCACTCTTATGCCAGATAAGCACATACCCAAGCAGTTTCTTTTTCAGAGAACTCTCTTCTAGAAGACACTCACATGGAGGGCAGAAGAAACAATTCAAAGACACACTAAAGGCCTCCCTGAAGTTGCTTGATATAGACACGATCACCTGGGAAATGTTGGCACAAAACCGCCCTTGCTGATATGGCCTCATTCACAAGGGCTGTCAAACCTACAAACCAAGGAGCACTGCGGAAGCACAACATAAGCATGAGCTGCATAAAACCAGAACCACTAGCACAACTGCAGTGCCTACACATGTCTTTCCAACATGTGCAAGAACATGCTGTGCCTGAATTAGCCTGATCTTCAGATACACCACAATTAGTCTTAACATGATTAAAAAAAAAAAAAGTGTCAAGGTCTTCATAGATGACAATGGATGAACAACAACAACAAAGGGGAAGTGATTAGACTCAATGGAAACTGAGAGATTAACATCCTTTGCCTCTCCCCCCTCCCCCTTTAATGGCCAATTTAAGCCACTTTCATCCCATGGTAATCTCTCCCTTGCAACTGAAGCAAATTCAATTACCCTCACCCTTTACTTCTTGCACTAAAGAACTTTTCGTGCAATTATCAAGAAAAAGTACGTTTGAAAAATGAACTTAGTGTAAGCTAAATCAGTGTGAAGTATCTCTTTTTATTATATTTGGGGGGAACCACTTACAGATCTCCCTATTATAGCAAGAGCTTGATGCCAACTGGTTTAAATTTAGCAAATTTAATAATTTCTTTGACATCATGTGCTAATGGGCCTGTGGGGGTCCAGCTCATAAAATACCCCACAAGTTGCAGATTGCAGAGATACTCAGAAGTAAATGCCTTTCACAACTGTTGGTACATGTGAACCGTGAAATGTTTAGCTAATTTAAAAAAGGATTCTATTTACTGCCATTTCTGCAAGAAATACTATCAAATTCTTTTACATGATTTCTAAGATATTTCTATATTTTGCTTTCCAGCTCCCATCTTCCTTCATCAGCTATAGGTGTGAGAAGAAAGACAAAGCAGTCTGTGTCAGTTGCATTTCCTAATTTTACTTATAGGTGACTTTAAAATGTCATTTTCCATTTGGAAAGCTATTACTAAGTCAGCTTAAATAACGAAATAAAAGGGGATGGGCTGGAGCTTGAGACCTGTTGAAAGACTAAGGAATGCAATACTTGGGTTTTTAAATGGACTTGCAAATCTTCATTATTAACAAGGAACAGGTAGATAAATTAATTGACATTTTAGTTTTGTATGATAATTGCCTATAAAAGCTTCTATGATCTTAGCATAAATTTCTACACAACCTTCTGATAATCTGTTTTGCTTAATGAGAAAGATATTTCAGATATTTTATAATTCACATCCGAAGTTACTTGTCTACCAGTCAACAGACTTCAACATATTTGTATCATGGAGTAAGGAAGTCTAGGACAACCTTAGGTGCAAAGCTGTATCCCATGCAGGCCATGCTGAACGTACCCCTTGGTAATTTAACTGTGGCTATACTTTTTGAAACAATTATAAAGGCTTTGGATTATTATGAAATGTCTTGGAGTGAAGTGCATGGAGATATTGCCACCACCTGAACCAGAGAGGAAACAATAAGGCAGTGTTGTCCAAACTTGGCCACTTTAAGATGAGTGGACTTCAACTCCCAGAATTCCCCAGCTAGCATGGCTGGCTGGGGAATTCTGGGAGTTGAAGTCCACTCATCTTAAAGTGGCCAAGTTTGGACAACACTGCAATAAGGAAATGCAACTGTTCTGTGTTTGTGTTTTTGCATGTGTTTCTGGGATGCAGCAGTACACCCAGCCAATTAATCACACTGATTGTATTATCTATTTTTTAACAATTTTCTTCAGAAATTGCATTCATGGAAGTAAATATCTTCCCAGCATCTTTGTCATGTGGCTATGTACCTACATATATGATGTGTGTGGAAGATGTTGATAGTGTCAGATATTTCCTGGAATTATAATGGAGCTCTCAACTTGACAACATTCTTTCCAAATATCTTTTCTTTCTCTTGTCCTCCAGGCAAAGTTCTCACAACAGGGCTGTCTGCAGGTGGTCACTGGGTTCTAAATGGTAAGCATGACCAAGTTATCAAAGCCCTACCCCTTTACATCCATACATGCAAAAAGGGTCAGGGCTTCAAATTCCCAGTTGCACCCACCATTTTCAAGCTAATGATCACCAGTGCAAATACCCCTGTCTCAAAACCTGTTATCCCAACCTGTTAAAGTTGTGTATGTTTTGTTGGTTGTAAGGAAATGAACATTCTTGGCAAAATCTATTATTTCAAACATCCCTTTACCACACCTGTTGTCTGAAATAAAGAGATACCTTAGAGTTCAAACTAAGCACTTTTCTTTGCAAAAAAAAAAAAAGGATGAAGGTAGACATGGCAGTGGTCAAAACTGAGAAGAAACCTCTGTTTTTCCATTGAAAACATACAAAATTCATATTAAATATTTTACTATCAAAAAGATTCTTGACTTTGCTAGCATTTTCTTAGATGTTTACCCTGACAAAGAGAGTTCAAATCACTTTAGATTCAGGAGAATCTTCCAGAGAGATTCAGAGATTCAGAGAGATTCTAGAAAGATTCAGGAATGCACTGAAACTTTTCATTATTTGTTTTTTCTTGATGATGATTTGTTTTTGTCTGTCTGTAAGAAAGTCCAACTCACCTCACAGGGTTGTTGTTGTGGGGAAAATAGGAGGAGCAAGGAGTATTAGGTATGTTTGCTACCTTGAGTTATTTATAAAAATAATAAAGGTGGGATAAAAAAAACTTTTAAAAATCCATTGATTTAATCCATAAAACTGCAGTGTCTCTTAAAATCTGCATGCCAGCCTTAACTTTTATTCATCTGTTGTCCCTCAGCAATTTACAAAGATGGTAATATGGGCACATGATCAATAGTATGCCTGGATGAGAACCCTATCTTTGCAATATTCCATGTGCATGCCTTGAGGGAATGACATGAAACATCATTTTAATGTAAGAAAGGCTCTGGAAATGATTATTCAGCTTAGTTTAATATGTAAAGCAGGCATGAGCAATATTTGGGGGATTATTTAATCACTGGAGAGGAGGCAAGCTTAGGGATGCAGACAGTAGACCAAAGTTGATAGTGTCACATCACATATGGGAGGGCTAGGATTTCTTTCACACACCACCACCATTTTAGGAACACATAGGATGGATTTTCCCCCCTTCTTTTAACTCAAGTAAGTCAATATTAGGGTTACAGTACAGTTTTTATATGTTTCTTACCACAACATGTTGAGAAAGCTTAACTTTGACAATTCAGTTGTCATGGGTTCCATGATTAACACAAAAAGATTTTCAGGAAAAGCAGACCACCAATCTGTGATCTAAAAGGAAAAATCTACAGGAGGCTTGTTAATTTACTCACTAGTTGTAGAGTGTCACTCTTTGTGTTTGCATCAAAACTCAAGCCAAAGTATCTTTCAGAAGAATCTGAATGAAATATTTGAGATACCCTTTAATAGCCAAAGTAGGATTTTAAGCAGTTGGCCCTTTAAAACTGTTTTATTTCTGTCAGACCAAGTGTAAATAATACATCCACATACATGGAGACTATGCAATCAGTCACATTGAATTAATCTAATTTGCTGCCTTATGTCTCCAGCTCCACCCTTCATTTGACTTTGTGAAAGGGCAGGACCAACAGATTCAAGTAGTGCCAAGTGGGTAAATTTGGCCAAGTTTTATTGTCAGCAGCACAGAACACTTACAACGTATTGATGGATTTCAAGATAAAGTCAATTCTCCATTGCCTTCCAAGAAGATTCAGCAGAAAAGCATAATTAGCTCTAGTCTTTGCAATGGATTAATAAACTTATTTGATGTCTACATCTGGGAAAGCATCAGACTTTGACAGTTTTAGAGCAGAGGTTAATAAACCTATGATTAGGCTGTCTTTCTGAAATGCCTAATGCTTCATTTTGGAAAGGCTAACTATCTGAGTCATCAAATATAGCCATTTAAATGTAATTCTGAATTCAACAGCATAACTTAATCCTTTCAAAGTTGAAGATGCACAGTTGATTTTTGAAGTACTCTTGGTATTAAATAAGGATCAAGATCCAGTACTAGATTTTGTAAAGTGTTGTTAGGTTGGTTTAATTCCAATCAAAGTCATTGCAATCTGGAAAGCATTTGGTATACAATCCTTTCTAATTAAAATCAATTTTGGCTCCAGGAATTACCTTGCCATTTGGTGTGCAGATGCCCAAAGATGTTCTGCCATTAGTGAGACTAATTAGTTAAGAACTGGCAGGGTCTAGCAAGCTCTCTTAGCAATGCTGCTTCTGGTGAGCTGTTATTTTGGAGCAGATTGGCATATTTATGCACTGGAATTTATGCATCAGGCTCCAGAATGCAGTGGTTTTCTAAAGCGATAACAACAGCAGTAACAACAACAAAAGCAATGTGTATGAGGAGTGGTTGGTTGATTTAGTCACATTCCAAGCTAAAACAGACTACTTTGGAGAAATCTTATGTACTTCAGGGGCATTATGGGAAATAAATTGAGACCATCAGAAAGCCTGTTTTGACTCTTCAGAGACATAAAGAAAGTCAGGAACTGTCAACCACAGGAGAGAGGAATGTAACACAAATAGACTGCCTTTTAAAAATCACTTTTCCCCCGCCTTTTGTATATGGAAAATGGACAAAGGCTGAAAGTCTTTGAAATGTGGCTTTTAAGGAGAACCCTGAGAATCCCTTTGAGTCACAAATGATCAAATCTTGAAGTCCCTGATATGGCATGGGAGAAAGAAGCCTCATAAAGACCATCAGAGAAAGAACACTCAGACATTTGGCTCATATACTCAGGCTCTATAGAAAGGACCATGCCAGAAGAAACAGTGGAAAGAAAAAGAAGCAGGGGTGACAAAGAGGTACTTGAAATAACTATGCATAATGGGATTGGTCTAAATTATGAAGAACATGCCAGTGTGGCACCAAGGCAGACACAGTAGTGGACATTCATGGTCCTCCAGCTCCTGGAAGGAGAAAATATGGAAAATGCCATGGAGAAAAAAGAGGAGGAGAAGGAGTGTTTACATATAACTGATAATGTTCTTCCTGTTATTAAAAAGTAGACTTATCAGGAGCTCCCCAGACATGGTACTTGAAAAAGGGTTCTTAGCTTTCATTGCATATAAGGAAACCCATGTCATCTACTCCATCCAAGCCTGGAAGTTCTGGGTGGATTGGGTGGTGGCTTATTTTAACTTCACTCTTTCTCATTCCTGATCCTTCATCACATATTTCTTCCTACCTCATTTTCACAAGTAGCTGGGCTTTCTCCTAAAAGCTGGAACTTCCAGAGCCACTTGTGGTCCTCCCAAGCCTTAGGAGCTTTAGTTTAATAAACTTCACCTTCTAAGAAACTATTCTGTATCTGAAAAAAAAAAAATCCCCCTTCATTTCAAAGAGTATCTTTCCTATTCTGGAATTGCTTTAGAAATTAATCTTGTTAAATCTTTAGACTTTTTTTCCAAAAAGTCTTTAATCCAAGTGAAAATTATTTTAAACTGAGTTTTGTGGCAAAGATAATCAGCTAATTCCTTTCATAATTCCCTTATTTTTGTTTTATCAGAGATGACACAATATTTTTTCATTCCTCATGATAATTATAATTACTAATAAGTATTTTCAGAAGTTAGTGAAAAAATGGTTATAGGAGTCAGATTCCCAGCTCAGAGTTGGCTGAAGTTACCCAAACTCCTGACACAGCATAGCTAGATAAAAATCTTTATTGTAGGTAAACTAGGTTGAAGCCATCTTAACCAGTTGATTGTTTTCTGTTGACCTCAAGTGGTGGCCTTTCTTCCACCTCTGATGGTTAATTTTGTTTTGTTTTTTTCCCCCTCTTGCCTTTCCCATGGCTTAAAGGATGTTTTGTCTTCTGCTTCTCAGCCTTGGAATTGAGCAATGGCTATTGACATAATCAACATTTCTGTCCTGAGAAATTCTAGTTTTCAATGTAGTTCTTATAATAAGCCCCAAAATCTAAAGTAGCATGAAACATCCATAATTTGATTATCAAATTGAATAGAATGAGAAAGAAAATCAGCAGACTTTTTGTATACAATTTCCAGCATTGTCACAGTTAAATGCCTGTCTATAGAAAACAGAAAGAGGAAAATAAGATCTTCATGCCATATAATGGGCATTGCAAAATTCTATGATTACAAAAGCTGAAGCAATATGCTTGAATGCCAAGAATGACAGGGGAGATTATTTTTAAATTGCTTAGTGAGAACAGACATATAAGAATAGGAAAATGGAGTGGAAACTAAACAGGATACTACACACATTAGTATCTTTTGAGATGAAATCTTATGACTCCAAAAAATCATACATTTTCAGATGTATTGGGTTTTAGAATTCTAAACATATGTTGAAAATTAGACAGAGTCTGGTAGCACCTTTTCAGCCTAACAAAGAAGTTGCTACTAGACTCCTGATTTTTGGCTACCATAGACTACCATGGCCCTCCATGTTGGAAACATCAAGTGAAAGCAAATCAAAATCGCCGAGTAAATAAGAAAATTGAGTTTATTGTTTTAGATTCCTCTTAAAAAATGGAGGTAGAATCACTGATTAAGAAATGCTTGTATTTATTACTGTCTTTGCAGTGGGTGGATTCTGTTGACAACACTCAAAGCACGACAATAGAATTATACTAAATCATCAGGCAATTACACGAAGTCATCCCAAGCACACTGGGAAGTTGAAAATACATCCCAGAAGAGAAAAATGGCAATCCACTTCTGTACAGCTGCCAGGAAAAGGAGTTGGACATCTTTTTTTTAATAATAATTTTTATTGAAGTTTTAAAATATAAAGATAAAAAATTAATACAAACTAGGAAAAATATAAAAAAATAAAAAACAAAAAGTGCAGAGAGAAAAAAAGGGGAGAGGGAAATATATAAAGGAAAAAAATGATAAAGAAATTACTTCCCCCTCCATCAAGACAAGTACAAACAAGTTCAGTAAATTATCACCTTCTCTAACATTTCAACCAAAAATCTCTTCATCCCATATCTCATCTTTAATCTGTTAGCAAATAATAATAATAATCTGCTGGCTTTATTATTTGCTAACAGATAAAAGATGAGATATGGGATGAAATCCATTAAGAGTTACCAGAAATAACAATATGTGTATTTTAATTTTAAGCAAGTAAATCGATTTCATATTCCTTTCCTTTCCTTTACAAAGTAACCTATCATTTTCTCTAAAAATACAACAAAAAGAATCTTTTCTTCCCATATCTTATCTCATATCTATAATCAAATCTTTAAAGCTTCATTATTCAAACTTAATCAAGAAAAATTCCATTAAGAGCTAGCAGAAATACCAATATATTAAAAATCTTGATCTTTAATCACTGCAAATAATGCCCCACAAATTAATTTCTTATCATTTTCATCTCCTTTCAGAAACTCCTTCACAAATCTTATTTCCAGTCAATCTGGCCTCTTAGTCCATTTCCAACATCAATGTTCTAATCACCCTTTTGATGCTTATTTCTGAATAAAAAAAAAAAATCTTGTACTGTAAGTTCTTAAACTTACATGGAACGTCTTTCACTGAGGATTGAAGGAGAATCACCCAGCGTAATGAAACCTGTCCTTCTGAAGGTTCTTAATATCCAAAAAACAATTTACAAGCCATTTCCAGAAGTGATTAAAAGAGGAAGTAGGTGAGCCCAGTGTCCCTTTGAAGGCTCCAAACTATGGCTTGGGCAAAGCTGACTCTCCTGGTTCCCAGGGTTCTAAAACCTGCCAGAGACCACTCTTTTACAGTTTTGTCACAGGGAGCATCTGTATGGAGTACTGTGGGTGATCCCAAGTCCTCCCTTTATCCAGAGAGGAATTTCAAGGCTCCAATCTGTTCATCAGCTCCTCATTCTGCTGCGGTCATTGGCTCTGCTAAAAGCAAACCCATCTTCAGTCCGCCATTGCTTTCCCGGAAGTCCCAGAAAATGAGCTGGACATCTCCATGAAGTCATCAGATGTCTAGTGCAATTCAAATAAGATTTCATCTTTATTATGGTTTGTGTGAATTATATGTTAGAAAAAGGGGGTAGAGAGAATGAATATTATAAAATTCATAATAAATGAACAGAATAATGAAAAACAGGAAGAGAGACCAGGTTGATGGCACTACTTTACAATGGTTTGGATATTTATTAACCAAGGATCTTCATTAAAAATATATGCTTTCTTAAGAATATTAGTGGGAGAAAAGTTCTTCTCCTTGAATGATTGAACCATACATGTCTTCTACAGGGCTCACATGGCTGTAATGAAGAATATCCTTGACAGTCTGGTCATTCATTCATTCATTCATTCATTCATTCATTCATTCATTCATTCAAAATATTTATACAAACCAAATTCTGGATGGCTCAGATGCATGCACAGACACCTCTTCTTCCAGGACTGCCAGTAAAATAAAGCTGCTATATGTGCACATCTTCCAGAGACCCAGGAGGCATCTTTAAAGTAGCCTTGTCAGCCTTCCAGAGGACATTGTTGCTTTAATGCTTTGAGGAGAGATACTTTACTTATGGGTACACACTTTACAAAGCACCTCTTTCAAATGCCTTGAACAACTCTGATTAACCAGATATATTTTTTGGGAGGGGAAGGCAGTGTTCTGACCAAAGAAACTCCAACAAGAACATCCAGTGATACCTCTCACCAGGCACTCATGGTCCTCATGTTTCTCATGTTGTCTAAACTCCACTCCATTTTTCTTCCTAAAGCATACTGAATAATCAGGTGAAAATTGCTTCTCATCAGACTTTCATAAGCTGCAAAAAAACTATTTTGTTTTTTTGAAAGCCACAAGGCAAGCTTTCTGAACTTGGCTTCACTTTACATGGATTTCTTGTTCCTACCTTCCAAAATTCACAATAATTGCTATCAAGACTCAACTGTAATGTTCAATTTTCAAGTCTCACAGCATTCTCTGCCACCTTCTCTTTTTTATCCATGACCTATTGTTGACTGGGAAAAGATCTGGAAATGATGTAGGCTATATTTCTCTGTTTTATTGCTCTGGCAAATTATGATGTAGTGAGACATCAGGATAAGTACCTATTTTACTTATTTTCCTGCCTATTAAATGTTACAAAATGCCATTAATATCTGTAAGCCATTCTTCTCTTTTCTTCTATTAAACAAACAGTAGTCCCTTAAGAGAGGAATGTTGGGAATTGAGCCTCTAATCCTTTCTCCATTTTTATTATACCTGCTGGAAAGTCTTTGGTTTTATAGTAATTCATAAATATACTGCGTTATAAAAATGAGCAGATTGTCCTATTTTTTCTCTACTGTCTTGATGGCACCCATGTACCTCAATGTACCTAAAACAGTGACCCCTAAGAACTGCATATTACAGCTAGAAATATAATTTATATTTTTCCTACAGCAAACTTTGAATGAAATCTGGAGTTCTTGCAGGCAAATTAAAACATTACAAAACACTCCACTAATGTAAGATTTCTTCTGAGCTTTTGCACATCTGAATACAAGCCACACAAAACATTGTTCCAGGTGAGTATTCCAATTCGACTATGGGTATCATTCTTTTTTTTAATCAAAGCTGGATGTTGTTTTTTTCCATCATGGGCAAAGTTGATCAGAACCAAGATAAACTAATTATAGGTTTCACCTAAGCCATACATTTGGAAATTCCTGCACAGGATCAATAATGTTTAAAAATGATTAAAGAGCTCAAAGGGGGGTTGGTAAAACTACTGAAATTCTACATACATACCTTCATTCTCACTATGAATATCACACTATTCCCTTTGTGCAGAGTAAAGAAAAGGAGCAAGGCATAGGAAGGCAAATAAATTAATAGCATGAGATAAGAAAAAATAAAGGGAACCATAGCTAAAACTAGTTCATACCAATGCTATTCATTATATTTCCCCATATCTTTCTATTCCTGCAAATGATTCTTGCTACCATAATGTCCATATACCACTTCATATGTTGTCTTCTGTGTCTTATTGTAGAAAAATATAAATGGACTTACCAACATCATCAAATCATGAATGCTTCAGTTTCCCTTTTCCTTTTGACCTGTTCATTCTTTCTTCATATATCTGTAATCTTCATACACACAAATACACACATACACAATACACACACACACACAAACACACACATGCATACTGTATATATATATATATATATATATGTGTGTGTATGTATGTATGTATGTATGTATACACACACATGCACACACACACATTCTTCATTTATTCTCCCTATATGACCAAATCACCTTTATATGCTTTTTTTGTACTTAATGCTCATTTTTATGCTCACTCCATATTCCTTCAGCACTCATTCATTCTTGACACTTCTTATTTTATCACACTTAAGTATTCCATTCCTAGTACTTTGATTTATTTTTATGTTTCTCCAAATGTAACAACACTTACTTTCATATAAGAAATTGGGTAGAAGATGCTTTTACACAGCCATTTTCACTTTGTATGAAAAACATTTATTCCTCACAACAGACCACGTACTGCCCATCATGTTTCTACCAACATTTGAAATCTTAAAATGTCACCATCTATTTCTCCATCTTGAAGAAACATTTTAATAAGTTACACAAGTTCATCAATTTGTTATATTTTTTCATCTTTTATGACTTGCAATTTGTTCACTAGGTTTCTCTTATCATAGTCAGTTGCCTGGGTTTTTGATACATTAATGTTCAGATCCATACACATTGTTGCATTATACAATCTCTTTAAAATTCAATGCAAATCATTTGGGATTTCAGTCAACAACACAGCCTTATCTTTACACAAAATACAGGTATGTAATGGCTCCAACCAACACACCTCTAACATTGCCATAAACATTCATTTTACATTTAACGATAAATATATTAAACAACAAAAAGAACATTACACAACTTTGTTTTACTCTCTACTTCATGTTAAACCATTGCTAAGCATTCCATTTATTCTCACAGATGCTTTCCTTCCATTGTATATCACTCTTATTACATTATTTCAGTCAGCAATCAAGCTTTAACTCCATATTTGCAAAAATAGAAATAAAAATCATATTTCAGGCCTATTTACTTTATCATACTCTTTCTGTAAATCAACAAGCATGCAATAGATTTTATTACTCACATTTATAGGTTTCTCAAGTAAGAATAAAAATCTGGTTTGTACATCCACTAGCCAGAATAAAGGCATTCTGCACTTCTCAAATTTTGCTCCCTGTCATCTCATATATCCATTCAATCAGATTTCTGTTGAACAATGTTATGGGTATTCTTAATAAACAAATTTCCCCTATTCACTCTTGCTACCTTTCGCTTTGTGTAAGGAAGCAATAATTGTCAGATACAGATACAGCTTTTACACCCGCCTTCAAGAAGTCACACCTCCGCTTCATAAACAAACCACATCCATATTTTAACATTTCTCAAGTTATATCATCTGCATCTGCCACCTTACCAATATCCTCACAGCATTTATGACTTCCTTTCTATCATTATTTTCTTGAGCAATAACATGAATAGTATTTGTTTCAATTCCACCCTTTTGTAACATGTTCATTCTAAAATACTCAGTCTAGCATTCCCTTGTATCAGTTTTAATCTAAATCATTTAAATGCTTTTATTTTGAATCAATTCCCTCTGCTGAAGGATCCTTGTTCACCCCTCTTTCCCTCCTTCCAGAATAACTTATTTACATCAAAATTGTTCTGCATTTTTCTGCCTCTTTTATCTTAACTGTTCCTTGCTGTCTTTGAAACATTCTCTGCAATTCTCTTTTAAGTCTTTATATATGTTATGCAGTATTATTTTCTTATTTTCATGTTTTGCAGCAATCATATTCTAATATGCATTTTATATACTATCCACAATTTTTTCCACATCATCATTCTGCCAAATGTTGTTTTTCATACTTTTAATTAGTGTGACTCCAGATACCTTCTTAATCATTCTCAGGTTTCTGAATAGTCCAATCACCTTTTCTGTATCCTTTTATCTCATTCACATCCATCTATTCATGTCACTTAGCAAACTCCCCTCCCCCCAACCTGATATAACTCATTCAGAGTGTTGCAGATTTTTTTTTTTTTTTTTACAAAAGCTTATCTCTAGTTCTTATATTATCATTATTGTCAGACACTGGAGAATAACATCAAAGCATCACTAATCTATAGATTCCCATTTTCATGCCCACTCAGGACAACCTAGATTACACCAATTAAGCCTTTCTGACATATACTGTATTTTAGTCTTTTCATTCATAATTAAACCTGCAACTTTTCCTGCATGTATAAATTATGAGTTGGACAGCCTTATGAATTCCATAAATAAATAAATTCATTGACTCCACTATACAAGATCAGGCCCTCGTCATTCTCATCTATCACCTCCTTCCCCTTTTCTTGTTTTACAGACTATTTTTATTTATTTCATTTCAGTTGGTATTTCATGTTCTTTCCAAATTGCTCCTCTTTCATTATGAATCACTATCTTCTGTACATCAAGGTTTTCATCAGATGAACCTATAGATATTAACCAGTCACTGCTCTTCATGGCCTTAGTTAATCAAAGCTTTAACATATTACTTTCGGTGTGCATCTTTGAATCAGTGTTGACTCCTGATGAGTACCTGGACAAGCCTAGTAAGATAGAAAAAAGCCTTTGTCGTACTCATCCCACAAGCAGCATTTCTGAGGATTGTAAGAACAGTAGATCAGCTTGGCAGCTAAAGTCCAGTGCAATCAAATCTCAGTTTTATTCTATGAATCTTCATGCTATTCTATCCAAGCTAAGATCTCTAATCTACAGACTATTTTGCAAACAAAGATATTATAACCCACCAACTAGGAGATACTAGCAGAAACCAGGTTTCTACAATATTACTGGTTTTTGTCCATATCAGGTGTTCAATATAAATTATCTCTAATTAGGAAGAAATTTAAGAAGCTTACACAGTATAGAACATTAATAGACAAACAATGAAAATATAAATGGAGTCTGTAAATCATAATAATGTAGCTTTCTGGTTTAATTAGATTACCAAGAACAAAACATTGTGGACTAACAAAATAATTTAATATTAAATAGAGCAATTCGACATAGAATTACTGTATATGGAAAAGTATATTAGAAAATGTTGAGTAAATCATTTAGATGAGAAGTATTTAAAGCAGTTTAGAACAAACAAGTACAGGGCATAATGCCATCTAAGGATCAAGTTAATAGAAATAAATACACTCTAAAATTAATAGTCAAGTTCACTTTTCAGAGCTATCACTTCACAAACGATGAATTGAAGAACTCTGCAGAGAATATATAGAAATGCTTTTTTAAAAAAGACAAAAAGGATATTAAAAATTCAGAAGGATGAAACCAATAGCCAGGAAGAATGAAGAAAAATTGTAAAATAGATAAAAGGCATATTAGAATGGAAAGAGAAAATTGAAATAGATATTTGTATCAAGAGATACTAAACACATTTCTAAAAGGTTTTGAATACTGCAAAAGTAAGAGATCACTGAAGGATGAAGCTGAAAATTTTCAAGATGGAATAAGTAATGAACCTGAGAAAAAGAGAAGGAAAAGACTGAAACTCTTCAATTAACTTTCCTTCTATATGCTGCACAGTATTTATGAGGAAACAATGAAATCATGTCATCCAATATTATCTGGGTGTACAGGGTCCTGAAGGTTTTCAAAATCTATGAAGGAGAAATATTGTATTTGGACAATCCACTCAGTATGAAGTCTGGAAGATGGAAGATAAATTAGTTCAGGATATATGCAAATACTAAATTCTATCTTTGAGAGGCAGTTTGGTGTAATGGTTAAGGCACTAGGCTAAGAACCAAGAATCTGTGAGTTCTAGTCCCGCCTTAGGCATGAAGCCATCTGGGTGACCTTGGGCCAGTCATTCTCTCTCAGCCCTAGGAAGGATGCACTGGCAAACCATTTCCGAAACCTTGCTATGAAAACTGCAGGGACTTGTCCAGGCAGTTGCCAGGAGTCAACACTGACTCGAAGGCACTCCCATCCCCCAAAAATTCTACCTTAATGATTACTATAGTTTTTCAGTGGCTCCCTGTAGATCAGTTAATTATTGAAATATTTAGAGACTAGGCCAGAATGTTGACTAATGGTAACTCAAAAGCAGCCTAACAAATTATAAAGCCTTCTTTATGCCTGCTTTAATGTTCTACCTCGGCAGTATTGGATGAGAAGTTTCACAAAATCCCATTTCATGAGAGAAATTGCCCCATGGTCAAAATGAATCTGAGGCCTTAGCACATGTATTCCTGCACTGTTCCTTTCACAAGAACTTACATGCTGATATACCTATATCTCTTCCTTCTTGTAGAGATCAAGCTTCTAATGAGGGAGAGGTGCTTGAGATTGTACTCCCAGACTGGATCCCCATGATCATGAACCAAGTTGCCAATTTATTGTTCTTTTATCTACTTTGTCTTGCTCTGTTTTATTTTGCTTACTTTCTATACATGTACATTTTAACTGGCAGGTCCCTAGGGTTATTGCTTTTATTGTATTTGAGCCTGCTTTTAGGTGTTGTTTTATTTAGCAGTGTAACTACTTTGCTGGTCATTAACTGTAAATAAATAAACTTAAACTTAACTTAAGGGATGCCTGCATGTGACAAGATGGAATCCATAACCTTAAAATAGAGTTGTTTTATCTATAGTTTGTAGAAGCTGCAAATTCAGACACCAAAAACATGATTCACCTCAGGCAGACTGCAGACATTCACAGCAAAGCCCAATAAGCAGATGTATGTTCTGGGTTACGTACAAAGTCAAATTACTTCAGCTCCTCCTTCGACTCGCTATAGAAAAAGGCTTTAACCCTTTTAGAACCAAGGAAAAGTTGCTAGACTGAGGCTGTAAACAAGGGGAATACATGTTTTCCCCAAACAGCCCCTAGTACATGGCTAGAATCTTTGGGAAAGTCCAGGTCTACTGAAAAATAGAGGGAACTTCTGCTTAAAGAGTCTCTGTCTCTGTAGAGATAAGTTAAAGTCTAGTTACTTGTACTACATATTTCATAGATTTTTACATGCGGTGTAATCCACTTTCTTTCTCTGTCCAAATTCAGCAGTTGTCTGTATTTCACTTTTTTTGCATATATCAGGATGTTATTTTGTAATCTTGTAGTTCTTAACACACACACACACACACACACACACGCATGATTTTACAGTTTTTTATCTGTAATGCTGTTAGAGTCACTTGTATAGTGAGATGGGCGGCATATATAAATTTGAAAAATAAATAAATAAAAATAAAAAATGTGCATGAGCATATTTTCCTTCATATTTCTTGTGTTCTCTAATATTCAGTTGGAATTCCTCAACCCCCTTTTTCTTTTTAAAGAGATATGGGGACAGTGAATGGGCTCTTTGTAGCAACCATCTTGTGGTCTGAGTGGAAGATTATACCTTAACTTTTTTTTTTCCTTTCAACTCATTTGGAAGTACTTTTTTTATTGGGGCAATTCTGCCCTTCTCTTCTTCCACAGGGAATAGATGCATTAAAAATTTAAAAAGAGGTTTTATATTTGATCTCTCTCCTTCTCTCTCTCTCTCTCTCTCTCTCTCTCTCTCTCTCTGTTTGACTTTGCTGCTGCACCTTCTCCTTTTCCTTTTCCTTTTCCTTTTCCTTTTCCTTCTCCTTCTCCTTCTCCTTCTCCTTCTCCTTCTCCTTCTCCTTCTCCTTCTCCTTCTCCTTCTCCTTCTCCTTCTCCTTCTCCTTCTCCTCCTTCTCCTTCCATTTCCCTTTTTACCCTTCTATATTTCAAAACAACAGTGCAGGTTGTGGGATCTCTATGTCTCTCACAGACCAGGGTTAGGGGAGAAGACATCAGGTGAGGTATCTCCTGGAAGATAGATGGTGGCCACACTATCAGTCATGACAGGAAGAGGGGCAGCATGGATAGACACAGTGATATTCTGGGATCAGAGAAACAAAACCTACAGCTCTTCAGCCACTACAACAATGCTTTTAGAAGCAACCTAAAAAAAGTTTTCCTCTAAATAGAACTGAGGAGAATTTCTGGAATTTGGCATATCTTGCTACTACCTTTGGTTTGGAATAGGAGTGAAAATATCACAATCACTGTATGCCTACAGACCTCTTTTTCCCTTGAATTACCAGAGAGGAATTTAATCTAGTCATATTTAGAAGGAATTGAAATTAATGGGATAAAATAACAATTCCAATGAGGTGTAGTGGTGAAAAAGTTGGACTAGGACTTGGGTTACCCAGCTTAAGTCAATTCTTAGCCATGGAAGGTCATTGGGTGACATTAGGCCAGTCACTCTCTCTCCACCTAAACTATCCCACTGGTTTGTTGTGGTTGAAAAGAAATGAAGAAAGGGGAGCTAGATATGCCTGGTTACTGGAGGTACCATCTGTCTCCCATAGTATCTGTTTGACCACTTCGATCTTGCAGGATTAGTGTGCCTCAGGATTAAACAGTGTCATCTATCAGGACCCTGGAAGCATCCCTTCTCTGTAGTAGTGCCTGCCTTCTGGAACGAAATTCCTCTTAAGATTCAGATGGTCCCCTCCATGTTGTTGTTCAGAAGAGTGGTGAAGACCTGGCCCTTCACCCAGGAGAGTGAGACTCCTGGTTTCATTCTATCTGGCCTGTCACACTTGTCATCTTTTATCTTTTATTGGTTTTATTGTAATCTTTATTTGAATGTTGTGAGCTGCCCAGAATTGTTGGAAGTCAGACAGCATACAAGTTTATTATTTTTATTCTTATTCTTTTGCCACTTTGAGTCCTGGAGCAAGGTAGGATATAACTCAAACAAACAAACAAACAAACAAACAAACATTTTAAGCCCATTGATTTAAAGATATCTCCCAGTTGCATTCAAGTTGGATCAACTCACTCTTTTTAATCCCATTTAGAGAGAATATAATATTTCCATGCCACCTGCATGGAATTATTGTTATTGTTATTGTTATTGTTATTGTTATTGTTATTAAACTTGGACTTAATTACCTCACCTAGAGATGTCAGAAATATTGACTTGTTTTACTTTTATTTCCTGTGATTTTGAGTAACCCACAACTATTTGGATGAGTTTATATTACGCGTACTTTACCTGGACCACAAGAATGCAATGACCAGAAATATCTCTACCTCTTTACTATCACCTGGTGTTTATTTGGACTTTTGCAGCCCTGATATGGTATATCTAGATTGTATCCTTTTGACTTTCTCTTTGATTAAGTTTTACCTCTTTTAAAGAGGCTTTCCCAATATTCTTTATAATCTGTCAAAGCAATGCCTTCCCAACCAGCACTTTTCAGTAAACAGGGGCCTTTTTGCCTTCAGTCTGAGACATTTGCCTCTCTCCACCATCATTGTGCTTAATAAGGAAAAGCTATTTCTTCCTCTCGATATCCTGTACTGTTTGTGTATTATTACCTATGTTTTGTTTATCCCACATTTTCCTTGCTTTTCAACAATCATTTCATTATAATTCTAAATTAGATTTGCAATGCCTTCAATCAGTTGTTGTTGTTGTGTGTGTGTGTATGTGTGTGTTTTGTTTTTTGTTTTTTTGGAAAATTCAGGAAGAACCCTAGAACCACACCTGTGGGCTCCAGAAGTCATCTCCCCAGTGAACCAAAATATATTACCAAACTGTAATAGGTCTAATGTAACAGAAGTGGAAAATTATTGAATATATGGAAGATAATCATATTAGTTAACTAAATTTTAATTACATTTCAGTTAAACAACATCATTTTTATGGCCCTCTCCAGTCTGAGGAGGAGGAGGAGGAGGAGGAGGAGGAGGAGGAGGAGGAGGAGGAGGAGGAGGAGGAGGAGGAAGAATCTATTTACAGCTGCCAGGATTTATGTGGATTCTGGTAGCAATGCTAATCAAAGCTTCATCAAGTGAGTATATGTTCTTGCTCTCAAATAAAGGGGGGGGGACTATAAAGGAGTTTGGAAAAGGTCCCACTCTTTTCAAACATTATTTCTTGGCAGGATTATATTACTCAGCTGGTAGTTGGATTTCCATTTCCACATTTTTTTTTAACAGACAAATGAAAGGACATTTTGCTTAATGCCAAGCTAGTAGCTTATAGGCTTGTTTATTTGAACAACTTTTTCCAAACAATTCTCCAGAAACTGGTTTATACTGCCTTTTTTAAAAATTAAATTTTTAAATTAAGCATCAAACTGAAACACACTAAGTAAACACAGTAAATAAAAAGCACTATCTGCAGTCCCCTTTAAAAATTTAATTCCACAAGGCTCAGTAGAATTTTTTAAAAGAAATGTTTTAACCTCTCTTTATAAGAGGTAATTTCCCAGAGAGGACATTTCACAGTTCCGGTCTGGGGAACCCAACAGAGAAAATCTACCCTTTATTTATGATGCATTAGCATTAAAACACACACACACAGACAAACACAATTCTTCAAGCAAATCTTCACCAATTTATTTTAAAACTTTTAGGTGTGCTAGGGGAGATAATTCTTAGAGGGAATGTATTTCCTTAGACAGGATCAACTTAAAAGACTGTTTAACACTTCAAACAACATTGAATTGCATGGAAACACATTCACCTCTTTTAAAGTAGTTTATCCTGGTTTATACCTCTTTGCACACAACCACAGTTGGATGGTTGCATTCTGAAGCATCTTCTGAAGCATCTTCAAGGGTCAGTTTCACCTGGAATGCATTTCAATAATCTAATTGATCTATTTACTGATGCCAGGGATAAATAACAGAGCAAGAGTTCATTCTGAGGCAAATCAAGTTTACCAAAAAGCACTTCAGGCCAGAAGCGCAACCTGTTTATCATGATTGTATACAGCACATTTTTCTGTTTGCTTCCCTTTTCTCCAAAATCTGCAAATCTAATCCCTTCTGTAGAATTTCAAGCCAAAACATTGGCTTATCGAGAATGGGCAAGCCTGGCCTGTTTGTGCCAGGGACATTTGGAAAAAGGCCAGCAAGCCAGCTTGTCAGGTTTATAGCTTCAGGCTAATAGGAGAACTCATCCTGCCTGTCAAATAAGAGGAGTCTAACATAACTTTAGCTTGCAATAGGTACCAGTGCCCAGTGTCTGTACTCAGAAGCTAACCGGGATATGATATGCTCCATCAAAGGGTGGAAGAACCCTGGGAATTTCCAGGTTTGGGAGACTGTTGGCTAGACTGGGAAGTTTTAGCAAGCACGTTTCTTTTCTCCAGGTTATTGACATCTTTCCAATAATTGGATCCTATTGTGGCAGACAAAGCATTTAGCAGAACTTGGCTGATCTCAGAATAGGTAAGCAGATATGAACCAGGTTAGCAACTGGATGGGAGACCACAATCAAGGAAATCCCAGGACTGTAGGATAGACTGGAACATTGAACAATTATCTCAGAAGAAGGCAATGGCAAACCACTTTGGTTGTCCAGCTTGCCTTGACAATGCTAGCAGGCACAAGCAAACATCCAAGTATCTGAAGCAATTGTGAAAGAATTCCTGCAACTGCTATGTATTTAGAGTGAATTCTTATACCTTTTTCTCCTACTCATGTAGCACAACAGACTGGAAGGCACTGTGGGATTTTTTGTTTTGTTTTGTTTTGTTGCTGTTGTTTTGACAAAAGGGATAGTTTCTACTTCTTCATAGTTTTGAGAATGGACTAGTTCGGTTTCATGCTATTTGCTCTGATCTTGTGAGAAGTAGGTCTCACATCTGTACTTCTGCTGAGAGAAACAATTGTGTCCATGAAGTCCTCAGGAACCAAGTAAAATTCAAGGCCACCTTTAGCATTTTACATAGCTTCAATGTGTACTCTACCCAAAGTTTGAAGCCTAATGTATTTTCAAAATCTGCAGGTGCCTAAATTGCCCATTTCCTTTCCCCCTCTTTTTTATTTAGTTTGCTAAATAAAATTTGTTTACTTTTTATTTAGTTTAGTTATTTAGTTCAGTTTAGTTTACATAAACATTTATTTATTTATTTATTTATTTATTTATGCAAGCTTATTAGTGGCCCAATTCCAATGGACAAAAACCAGAAAAAACATAAAAACAGCTAAAAACAGTTAACAAGACAATCTTTAATCTTACAGAAAAAGAGTTTTTTAAAAATAATTAAAAATAAAGACTAAATATACAGACTAATAAGAAAAAAGTAAAAAAAATCTACCTTCCGTTTTTTATACTTATCAATAGTCACAGGTTTACTAATGAATTCACTACTTGCCCATTTCACAAATTCAACATTTTTCATTGAGTAGCATGGGAATTGTTATTTTTCTAAGAATGGGATTAAAGTTATAGGCTCCCAGATTCTTCTGAAAGGAATTAAGCACTAAAAAAATTCAATGTGTATATTCTTTTGGGGAGAGTGGAAGAATTAGATAATATTTACAGACATAGCTGCCCCTTTTATAAGAATTATAAATTTCAGACCAATAGGCACAGATTTGGGGCACAGTAAATATTTTACAAATATGAAATGATACAAATAAGGTTTGTCTTTCTCCCCAGTCAAGGAGGCAACTTTTATGAAAAACGAAAATTTGGAATATGTATCCTTCATTGTATATCATTTTTATTACGAGAAAAAATTACAGGATTAAGAACTACAGAAACATAAAGAATTAAGAAAAAAAGAAAAAGATATAAAAAAGATAAAAGAAAAAGAAAAAGTGGGAGACAGTAGAGATTAAGAAAAGAAAAAAGAAAGAAAAAATATAAAGAAGCGACTTCCGATATTCTTGCAGCAGTTACAAACATAATTATTACCGTTTCTGCCCTCCCAAATTACATATCATGATTCCCTTCTTCCCATAAACAACCCTTTTTAATCAGTAAATCCTGAGACCACCAATTCATTTTTGTCCATTTACAGCAAAAAGTCCATAAAGGATTTCCAGACTTTTATGAAAGTAGTTATTGTTCCTTCCCTAATCATAAAAGTCAGTTTGGCCACCTCAGCAAGTTCTGCCATCTTCACCATCCACTCCTCCATTGTGTTTATTTCTTTATTTTTTCATCTTTGTGCATATAATAGCCTTGCTGCAGTTACCATATATAAAACCAATTGTCCATGAATCTTTTCTAATTGACTATCAATAAGTCTTAGTAAAAAAAAAAAAAAGCTCTGGTTTCAAGATGTGTCCTTTAGGCAAAGGGCTTGCTGAATTTCAAGAAGAATAAGTACAGGTGCTAAATCATTTCACATTTTGATTCTTCTAAACAGGTAAAGTACCTATAACTTGTGAAAATTGTAAGGAGCATTACATAAAATACTATAAATCAGGGCCATTTTGTGTCCCCCAAAGACTCCCAATCATGCCACAGAATTTGACAGTAAAAGGTGGACTAGTACCATGATTTTCCTTTCCTTTCCTTTCCTTTCCTTTCCTTTCCTTTCCTTTCCTTTCCTTTCCTTTCCTTTCCTTTCCTTTCCTTTCCTTTCCTTTCCTTTCCTTTCCTCTTTCCTTTCCCCAAACTGTGCAATTGCAAGGGAGCTAAGCCACCCATTTTGCATTTTAACTGTTCCTCCAAAGGCAAAACTGGACATGCCCCTTGAAGACCTCATGGGCCTATTATGAATATTAAAAATAATAAGTGCAACTTCCAGCTGAAAAAGTTGCCTCCCCTTGCTATGAGCTAGAACCTGTTGAGTCAAGCTTGCTGTAGAACCTGTTGCTTGCTCTAGAACCTGTTGAGTCAAGCTTGGCCCAATAGCAAAGTAGGTTTGTCATTACAACTTCCTAGTCTAGCCTACAGCCCTGGGATTTTTTTGTGATTTCCCAACCAGGTCAGAGTCTGTTTAGCTTTTCTGCTGCTGTCTGATGTAATCCTTCTGCTATGGGGGCTCTGCAAAAAGAAAGATTTCAAAGCCACCATATTTTGACCAAAATAAATCTTTTCTGTTGCACTTGTATTTAAAAAAATAAATACATGTCATAAAGATTCTTCTAACCTTTGAATCATATTAAGCCAACATGGCTTAAGTAAATACATTAAACACAACTACACTTAGGCAGCTGGTCTCACTTTTTTATTTTCCCCCCACAATGCTAGAAAAGCATGTAAAATACATAGAATGTTCCCATGAGATTCATTTGCAAGTATCCCTTTCCTAAACAGAGCACATGCCATGCCTAAACTGCTATTTACGGTGTTTCAACATCATTGGAAGCCTTGCCTGATGGAGCAACTATGTGTCAGTCCTTTCTCAGTGCACCCTGAGTCTCTTGATGCTTTCTAGGCTAGTTGACAAATGAACCATTAATTTCTCATGCAATTTCACCTGCTTCTCTTTAACTTGTGCCCTGAGAATCACAAATTTTACTGTAGGCAAAATTCAAGGGTCCCAACTCAAAGTCAAAGTTTATTTCAGTCAAAGACCAATATAGAATGAGACAATTAACAAACTGTTTAAACGTAGAAGAGGAGAACCAGATAGATAAAAAAGTAATCCCCAACAGTCTCCAACTTAAACATCCTAGATCCAACATTGAAAAACACTTATGGAAATTAATTAGTATTCTCAAATTGGAATTGTGCTGTTTTATTTTGAAGAAAATGTAATTTATTAAAGTATATATTTATTGTAAATTTTGCAAAGCAATCATTTGTCATGACAGTCATACTGTGGATGTTTCTGCAGAAATAATTACACATTGAATATATTTAAAGCTTCACTGGGCAACCCTGCTTAACAGATTAATTGTCAGTAGAAATCTGCATTTGTTCCTGAACTATGTACTGAGATAGATGTGTGTGATTGTGTATGTGTGAATTAGAATCACATTGAAAATCAGTCTGAGCAGAAAACCAATTTTGTTTCAATCAAAAGCATTTTAAAATGTATTGCACGAGAAATACTTTAAAATAGCTTGCATGACATCTCTTGCTCTTTTTATTATTTAATAGTAATTTTATTAAAAATTACAACTACAGTGATCAAAAAACTAACACTAGTTTTTTAAATACTAAAACTAAATAAAAAATAAAAAATAGAAGGTGCAGAAAAGAAAAAGAACGTAGAAAAAAATAGAAAAGGAAGAAAAAATAAGAATATAGTAAAAAAGAAAAAGAAATATATAAAGGAATGACTTCTTCCTTCATCACAACAACTATAATTTTAGTAACTTATCATCTTCTCTTAAAATACAAATGATCTCTTCTTCCCATATGCCATTTCTTATGTATAAACAAATCCTTAAAGCCTCATTGTTCAGTCCTGATCAGCAAAAGTCCATTAAGGGTTACCAGAGATAACAACATATCTATTTTAACCTTGATCAAATAAACCAACTTTATATTTCTTTTTACTTTTAAGTCTTAATCTTTAGTCCCTTCAAATAATGGCCTAAACCTTGATTTCTTTTCTTTTTTTTTTTTCTTTGTCCCTTCTCACAAAATTCTTCAAAGCTTTAACAAGCCTGTTTTGTAAACCTAATACAGAAAGATTATCCAGGTCACTCTCTTGGTTTGTTATTTGTATATCCCTTTTAATTATTAAGACATCAGCGGGTTTCTTTTGTATGTCCAACTTAACATCTTTTTCTATATTGTTCTTCTAGCCTCTCATTTTTAAATCCACTTTCAGATCAGTATCATCCCTGTCTGATAAAACTTGTTCCTCTTCCATAACATCTTTTAAACACAGTCTATCTATAGAGGCAGACACTCTAAAAATTAACTTCTGGGTCTGTTGTTCAAAAGTATCCTTCACTATGTCAAATGTTAAAATAGTTTACTCCATTCTGTATTAGTAAGTCAAATTTAAGTGTACTTCTCCTTTAATTGTAATCTTTAGTTCTTTCTAGTCCCATCCCATTTTTTTTTTTTTAAGAATTCAAAACAAAAGTATTTTCCCATGGGAAGGATTCTTATAATTAATTCCTAAATCTTATTTCAAATTTATCTGGACCCTTAGTCCATTTGTAATGTTCTAAAATTAAAGTTTTAATCATCCTTTTGCTGTTTATTCCACAAAAAAGTGTTTAAGTCTTTTAAAACTTCTTTTGCTAAAGATTGAAAGAAACTCACATGGTGCTATAAAACTTGTCAGTACAAAGGGTCCTAATAGCTGAAAAGCAATTAACAAGAAATTTCCAAAAATAATTAGAAAAGGAAGTATGCAAACCCAATGTCTTAAAGGCACCAACCATGGGTTGAGCAAGATAGCTCTTCCCTCATCTCCCAGAGACTGCTGTCTTGCAACCTCCTCAAAAGAGGCAACTGTATGGAGTACTTGTGGGTGATCTCAAGTCCTTTCCTTGTCCAGAGAGGAACTGCAAAGAGCCAGTCTACTCATCAGCTCTTCATTCTGGCACAGTCATCTTCAGTTCACCATTTCTTCCCTGCAAGTCCCATGACATCTCTTCCTCAGGTTTGGTTTGTCAACTGGAATGTTCCTTAACATTTTAGCCAATACAAGGTTGAATAGATCTCTATTACCTTGAAAAAATAATCACTGTATAAGAGCATCTTGTCTGTCAGGTTCGGCTGGCACGGCGCTTTGGGGAAGCTTGCAGCCGCACCACACGAACTCCGCTGGTGGTGGCTAGCTGAGGGAAAGAGGAACTGAGAGTGCCGCTAATTAATGGGCCACCTGCGCCCAGCCAAACAGGAAAACCGCAGCGGAAGTTTTAATTCTACACTGATAATGGCGCGAGCCAACAATGAGCGGGGCCGCAGGCAGCGAAACAAGATCGCCATGCAATTCAGAACCCTCGGGCTTGCACGTAACGGGGGGGAATCAACCCACGCCGGAGGGGACTGCCAATCAAGGACAATGGACCCTGGCCGAACCTGCCATCATGGACAATTAAGGGGGATTATTGGGGGGCCGATAATCCACAGCGGTAATGCGATCGCGGGGCGAAAAGCGCGGGAAGGGGAGAAGTATAAACGAGTAATGCAAATGTACCAAGCCAGTCCTGGCTTTGCTTGTAACCGCTACGTTATGCATGAGTAAACCTCTTTTGTGAACCACACGTGTCACGGGAGTTTCTCTGTCGAACGGGACAAATCTTACATTGTCAGCTTCCCAGGTAGGCCAGACAGGAATCACAAGAAGATGAGCTAATTCTACTTTATTGTAAAGCTACATTAATAGAATCTTGCAAGTCTGAAAGTACAAATCTCCCACCATTTCTTTTTACCACCTGAAAGCTAGGTGAGATCCTTTCTAAGTTTCTTTCTATGCCCATTATTCAGCTACGGGCTCCTCCTCCTTTTATCTGATCATTCCCTAGGCAGCATCTCTTCCACAAACCTCTTAAGGTCATTCCCACATACCATTACACATCTGGACTGTTTATATTAGTGGATTCAGCTTTTGGAACCTGGGAAAATATAGTTAACATAACATAAAATGAAGTAACATAAGATCAGATAAATATAATAACATAAAAGTAGTCCTAATGGATCAGTTCATGTCAATTCAGCATTATTTTTTTCCATGGTGGCCAGCCAGATGCCTCTAAGGTGCCCAGAAGCAGAAGATATAGACCTAAATTTTTCTTCTACCATTGCTTGGAAGTGTGCTGCCTGCAACCCAGATGTTACCTGAGAGTTCAAGACTGATAGACTCTTGATAAAGATACTATAAAGATATCCATTTTAGTGTTAGTAAATTCCATAGTTTAATTATGTGCTATGTGAAGAAGTATCTTCTTTTATCTGCCATAACATTTTCCAAAAGCCTTATTGGATGACCCCTAGTTTTAGTTTTTTGAAAGAGGGAGAAAAAAATTCTGATTTTCTACTTTCTCATGAATAATTTGCAAAACATGATCATGTTCCCTACTCTCTTTTTTTCTAAGCTGAACAGTCCTACTCATTTTATCCTTTTTCTTTAGGGAAGGTGCTCAGACCCCCTGATCTTATTGGGAAAGCTGGATTTGATTTTCCACTTTTTCAGTTTTATCATTCAATATTTGTTTTAGCTTCAGTTTTTGGATAGAATAAGAAAGTTTGGAATTCAGCTGTTCTGAAAGCTGTTGAAAGCTATTCCTTGACATCACTGAAATCCTTCTTTGTTCAGGCATCTATTTCACTATATCTACTTAGCACTAGATATATATTGAAAATGTCACAGACTTAACTTTCATTCTTTTGCCCAAGAAAAGCTTGAGTTTAGGATAATCCTACCTTAAAAATAGCTGGTAAATATAAATTTTGGGGTAAATTGGATCAGTCACACCATTATTACTTTGGATCAACTTAATTCTGAGGCAATTTTAAACACCTCAAAATATTTAAAATATAATTTCACTTAGAGTGCTTCTTGATAATTTGTTCAACTTAAACACTTATTTGGACTACTTGATCCTGATTGCATTGCTATTTTTGAACCTGCACAGTTGTTGGAGGCTTTGGGAAAAAAATGATTGAGATTACTAAACTGATAACACACTTTTATAAGAAACTGAAGTTATGAAATTGACTTCACTTGAATTTTGAAATAATAAGCTTGATTGCTTTGTTTTTATAAATTAGTATAAATTTGGATTAAAAACAAATTAATTTATTTTTATTTTAGAATGAGGTTAAAATTACAGAAATTTCAATTTTGTGTTTCAAATTAAATCAAATCAGTTTATTATAGCCATAAGGCTAGATACAGTAAAATATCTAATAGTAGAACTGTTACATCTATCTATCTATCTATCTATCTATCTATCTATCTATCTATCTATCTATCTATCTATCACACAAAAACAATGAATATGATAGGATCAAAAATAAATAAGAACATATATAATAAAATGAAATAAAAATATTATAAAAATGATGACTAAATGAGTATCCAAACTGTCAGGTTCAGCCCAAAGAACTCCAAGAGACAATGCAAATACAGTTGTGTTGCGTTTATTAGCTTCAACCTCCAGTCAGAAAATCTCCCCAGACTGAACCCTAGTTCCCAAGCCAGCCAGCCACAACACCGTGAATTCCTTAGGGAGGTGCCAGCCTCATCTTCTTGAACTTCCCACGCTCCTGTTGGGGGCTAAGAACATGCTTATCTCCCTGAGCCTGGCCTTCATAAGTCCATTCCATCACACAAACTTAATTAATGGTGTGACATATTGTACAGATGGTAACACAAAACTGGGTGATGGGAGGATATTTTTGAATCCTTGTCTAAAAGAAGTAACAGTGAATAGAAATCACAGTCCCTGCCTGGAAATTTCAAGATCAAATAGATGAAGATTTGTCTAGAGTCCACATATAGGGAACAATGTAGTAGCTTATGGGTTAGAGTTTCTATTAAGCCATCACCACATGGACATAACCTGAAAGACATGGTGTTATGTCACGGGTTCTTTTTTAAACTACACCCAATTAGATTGACCCAGACTCAGAAGAACCACAAAAGCACTCTGGACAGGTGTTTTTTATACCTCCCTATAAGAGTTGGGGAAATGTTTTATTTTGAAAAAAAACAAGATAAAAAAGTTAAATGTGAAACTTACAAGTCTATATGTGAGTATTTTCTATTGCCTCTGTTCTATATTCTATCCTATTGCTATTTTTCTTATATTACTATGCTAATTACTATTACTATAACAATTACAATTACTGTACTCTATTACTATTTAATTACTATTACAATATTTCCTCTATACTAAACTCTATTGTATAATTATTCTATTATTTCTACAACAATTCCTCTTTACTATTACTATACTACACTCTATAGCAATACTATTCTATAACAATGTTTGCTTCTTACAAACATCATTCTGCCTTAATTCCTCTCCCTGGAATTTCTTCTGCTTTTTTCTTCTCTGTTACTGGCCAGCATGATGAGTATTTGTACCTTTCCACATTGTGCTTTTATACATGGACTTTTCCTTGCTGTGCTTCTATACTTCTTTTCCTCTGGACATTTTGCTCCCCTTGAAGGAAACACCTCCTTTTGTTCTGCTGCTTTCCTCTGTTTGATGGTGGCTGCAGAGCTTCCAAATCTCCTCCTCCTCCCACCCCTGATTCAAGGTTGCACCTTATTTGTAATTCTGCTGTGCTGAGGCTGGGGGGAAGGCTCAGATGGGAGGGAAGGAAGGCAGCCCAGGTGCCTGCAATTTTTCTAAGCAGCCTGCTCTTCCACAGGGTACCCTTAAAATGTCCAAACAGGACTGCTGAGGGCCATGCATTCTGCCTGGCTAAAGTGAAGGCCTTATGAAGTTTCAGAATCATGATAAGAATCATGATAATCATGATAAAGAGGGCGGAGCTGGCGTCGCGGCGATACGGCGGGCGATCCTGGGCTCCCAGGATCGCAGCTGATATCTCCTCCCCCGGACGGTCCCGATGGACCTAAGCCGTCCCGTAGAGATGGCGAACGCAAAGGGCGCGTCCCGCGGATCTCAGGGACGCCGCAAGTCCCAGATCGATCCCAGGAGAAGCTCTTGAAGCCGGCGGAGAAGAGGCAGCCAAAAATGGCTGCGAAAGCCGGGACAGCTCCAAAGGAAGATGGAAGAGAGGGGTGTCAACTGGGTGAGATGGACTTTTACTATTCAACTATTCTTAGAGAACACCTTAAGTAACTTAAAGAGATTTTTAAAAGTGAAGAAAAGTGGATTAAGCGGCGAGATTGAACCCTATTAAAAAAAAAGAAGGGGGAGAAAATTTTTCTTTTCAACTTTCCCTTTTTAGTGGAATTGACAAGATGTTTTTCTTTTAAAAAAAAATATATTTTTAACTGGATTGGCTTTCTCTTTTTAATACTCAATAACTCTTTATTTTAAGCCTTTTTTTTTTACTAAGATTTCTTTATTGTTATAAGAAATTTATATCTTTTTGACTTTGAAATGGGGAAAGTGGAGTTAAGAGAAAGTAAATGAAAGAAAGTTGCACTGCCATCTGGAGGCTCGATTTAGTGCTTTCTTTTTTCATTGTGACGCACGCTCAAGGACTCTGTGCTTTCTAAAAAGATAGTGGGATGTGCATGTTTATACAGGTGCCATCCGTAACTATAAACAAGAAAGTGGAGTTGAAAGCGATTTTGAAAACATTAAGATGGAAAGTTTGAGCTAGTCACAAGAGCCTTGATTAGTGGCAGTAGCTCTTTTTTCTGCTAGAAGCTCTGCTTTGCTCTCTATTCCCCCCCCCAGATGGATTTTTTTTTTAAAGAGGCTTAGCCTTTCCCTTCTTTTCCTTTTCTTTTTATTTTTCCTTTTTTTTTTTTTTCTCCTTTTGCTTCTTTTTTTCTCTTATTTTTGGCAAGAACAAAGATAAAGAATCCTTTGACTCAATGAAGGTTTATCAAGATAATAGACTATACGAGAAACACAATGCAGAAAAAGATCTTTAAACTATTGAGGATGACTATAAAAAATTGGAAGAAGAGCTGCAGAAATTCTCAAAAAAAAAAAAAAAAGAAAAGAAAAAAGATATTAAAGCTAAAATGGACTTAATTAAACATAAAACGGGATCATTGGAAAAGGAAGAAATAGTACAAGAAATCAGAAACATTAAACAGAATTATTGTGAGGCCTATAAACTGAGAATTAAAAGGGTTAATCAACTGATAAATGAAGAAAGACAGATTTGTTCTTGGCACTGAGGGTGAGAAAAAGATTATACAAGATCATAATGGAAAATTGTACTAAGAGAATGCACAAAAAGAAGAAGTAAAACAATACTGAAAGAAATTATTGCAGATGTTTAAAGAAAAAATCAGGGGAATACAACAATGATGGAACTGACAGAAGCTTCCAAAAGCAGAATGTTCAAAAGGACATTTATTATTGCTTTCTCTTATCCAATAATATAGAAAAAGGAATGAACAGCCAGATATTTTGGGATATTGAATGAAAAGGGTGAACTCAAAATTATGCAAGCGCTGGAATAAAGTATAAATCTGAGATATATAGTTAAAAATTGTATAACATGTAGTGAAGAATCTGGTTAGAACTGTAACCTGGTTAGAACTGTAATTGATACTGTAACTGATATTGGTTAGAACTGTAACTCTTAAGAATTGGAAAAATTAAAAAGTACTTATGCAGGAGGAAGTTATTCAAAATTATGGAATGTGCAGAGATGAGTTAAATTGAGATTTGAAATTAGAGTAAGAAGATAAGTAATTTTATATGACACGGGATTTGCTTTTATTAATGATTAGATGAGAAAATATAGTAATGTAATAGATTAGGAAATTTTATAATAGAAATTTGATATTAATTATTATATATATACACATATAATAGATAGACGGAAATGTACTACTAATCCTATTGAAAGTTAAAATTTTTTGTAATATATGATTTTATAGATTAGCTATGAATGATTAATAATTGTTAATTGATAAGTATACAAGTATATTTTGAATAGATGATATGAGAATTTAAGATTATGAAAGGGGCACCAACGAGTTTAACTGGTTGACACACGGTATAAAATGGAAGATGCTTTTTTATGCCTTTTTATGTTTTTGTTTGTTCATGTTTGTTTTGTGTTTGTTGTAAAAATAAAAAAAAAACATTTTAAAAAAAAAATCATGATAAATAAGAGGCTGGAGCAAACCCTTTCAGAAGAATCTGATAAATAATGGGGTGTGCCACCTTGCTTAAATTTGTTTGGAGATTTATACCCCAAATTTGTTATTTGAGGGCAGTTCTAGCATTGTGTATGTTTGACACCTCAGAGAATGTTTTAAAAAGTTATGAGAAATCATCTATGTGAGTGGTTCTTTCTTTGGAATTTTCCTAAACACAATAAAACTATTGAAATTTTTAGTAAGTATAGAGATACAATGATAATGAATGACATGAAAGGTTAACCACTGTGTTTTTGATGTTTGAATGGAATTTAAAAGTCCTTTGTGACTTCACCAGTTTATCAAGTTGTCTCTTTTTTCCAGAGAGCTGGGTTTTCACATAATGTGTCCAAAGTAGGATAATTTGAACCTTGTCATTTGTACCTCGAGTGAGAACTCCAGGTTGATTTGGTCAGTGATCTATTGGTTTGTTTTCTTGGCTGTCCACAGTATTCTTCTCCTATCTAAGCTCAAAGGCATCAATACTCTTCCCATCCTGCTTCTTTAAAGTCCACCTTTTGCTTCCATAGTGTCACAGGGAATACCATGGCTTGCATGATTCTTAGCTTTGCAAGTATACATACATCATGGCATTTGAATATCTTTTCCAAGTCCTTCATGGTTGCTCTACCAAGTGCTTCTCTGTGGCGTATTTCTTGATTGCTTGTCCCTTTACTTTTGACAGTTGGCAGAAGCTATCCACCACTTCAGTATTCATTGTCCATTCTAAGGCTGGTTGTTCTACCTGTTGTAATTAGTTTGGGCTTCTTTATATTTAATTTTAGTGTTATCATTGGCGTTTCTCTTTTCTGCATAAAAATATGGCACTCCACTGCTTTTACCTGTTTTCTATTTGTTTTCAATTTAAGGCTATTATTTATTTAAATATTTCCATTCACCCAGTTTGTTCATCATACTTTTTTTTTCTGAATAGTAATTTTGTTTGTTTGTATTTGTCATACTGGTTATCTGTTACCAGCTATCATGTTCTTCTCCTTCTCCTTCTCAAATTAACTTTGTTGTTGTTATTTAATTTGTGTTGCTCTGAAAGTCAGCTTCTGCAAGCTAGAGGAATAGAACATTACATACTTTCAGAGGCCTAAAAGGAGAAGAAATTGGAGGAAGTGCTTGGTATTAGAAAGATAACTAGATGATTTTATTTTGTTTTTCTAAAATAAAGTTAAATAGCTATCCAAACACTGAAAACAGAAACAGCTTAATAAAGCACTAGAAAACAGCAATTGCAGAAAAGCAACGCAGAACCCCCCCCCCCCCCCAAAAAAACCTAATTTTAAAATCGCTTTATAACTTACAAGATCCACAGACTATCAGGCTTCTAGAAATAAGGGGTAATGGTGATGATCTATCTAATCCCATGTTATTATAAAGATTTTTTTTTTAAAAAAAAAGCTTCCCAAAGACCTATGGGTGTTTACTGCTCTAACATTAAATGTGTGACAACTAGTTTCCCACTTCTAAAACAGGAACCCAAATGTTTGCCTCTCACGTCCAGGGTTTTTCTGGCAAAACCACTAACACTTGGAGATTAGTATTTGGATCAGTCCTACTTCAGTTTATGGATCTTTTCACTGTTTAAAAATGGCAAAGGTGGATTTATTTGGGGGAAAAAAACCAAAAGCTTTTAATGAGATATTATAATATTGTGTTTCCAGTTAATTTTTTTGTACCCATGAGATCGTAATATTATTTGGGCAGGGCATATTTTTAATACACTTTTTAAAGCCTCTCTTTTTAATATGATTCTATTGTATTTTGGGGGTGAAGGTGTTGCATTTTGGGGGGGGGGAACGGGTCTAGTCCATTGCTCAAATTGTGATAAACTGTCCATTCTGTATAACCCCAAGGGATACACAGATTTTTGGCTGCCATTCTAAACACAAATGGATTGGCAGAAGTTATCTGTTATTGGACTAAAATGAGCTTGTTATAGAATAGAACAGCTTTGTTTGCCATGTGCAACACAAATAATTAAAGTTGTGTACTAGAACATATTATATTACAGGCATTACTTCTAAGTGCCTTTGCGCTTATAGTCTTCAATGTTTATTCTCTCCCATTCTATTTTTAAAGTATTTGATATTAAACAAATGAAGTGATAATCCATCTTTTCTTAAGACAGTCAATAATTAAAATGCAAAGCACAATAACATTAAGTGATAGTGTTCATGAATATAGATCTGTGCTACATCTGCCTTTTTATTCATTCCCATCCAGCAGAATGCTGGACAGAAATGCTTAAATTCCACTTGGGATTCAGTCTGTCAGCTGGATAATTCTCCAAAAACTGAATAGAATGAGGCCAAATTTGATGCAAAAGATTGAGTTTGAAAATGAGTCAGATTGGTCTGAGAGTTGGTGGGAAAACACCCCCCAAATTCCCACCACCCCCATGCATCCCTATTTTAAAGAAAGTTGGACAATGGGTCTGATCCTACTGACTGTTCCATTCTAAACTGGTATGCTTAGAATGGGAGAGAGATTCATATTCTACTGGCTGGACATTTCTCCTTTCTTTATCAGTTAACACTGGAGCCATGAGTAAGACCACCACTTCACAGGGAATCAGACTGTGTGACACAATCTGTAAAATAGGCCCTGCTCAGGGTCCCATTTTTGAAGGAATTCTACCTACAGGGGCTCCAGAGCAGGGCCTTGGCAATGGTGGTGCCCTTTCTGTAGAACAGCTTGCCCCGCATATATGAACTGTCTCCTTCCTACT
Source organism: Python bivittatus (assembly GCF_059951505.1). Lineage (NCBI taxonomy): Eukaryota > Metazoa > Chordata > Lepidosauria > Squamata > Pythonidae > Python > Python bivittatus. The sequence goes on along the minus strand of NW_028277058.1, from coordinate 3,075,687 downwards.
GAGTTTCTGAAAAGAAGTGAAAACCAGGCCTGTAAGAGAGCATTTGTGAAATGTTAGTTTTCCTTCTGTGATCTACTTCTCCTAGTTAGTTCTCTTGTAATGTATATTAATTGCCACTGTTTTTATGCTTTTAACCTTTACTTCTGTTATACGCCATTGAGGGCCTTCGTGGAGTGGAATGGCATAGAAATATCTGTTATTAATAAACAAATCAATACATCATAAAATCTTAGGACCTTGGTAGTGAATTTAAAGAGGCAGAACATGCCAATTGCTGACAAGTTTGTAACCTTTGCCTATCCTATTTCAATATATTTTGGTAAAGAAACTCTGGAATCATGTTGATTTCTGTGGAGGTGGCTGGCCAAGTACTTGTAGTTGACACTTTCTAAGATGTCCTCTCTCCTAGTCACATGACCCAGCAAACCACATGCATGCAACCTAACATAGGATTCTTGGAGTGAGCTGTTGCACAAACAAAAATGCAACACATTACTTAGTTACAGAATTACCTCCTACATCCACTGCTTGTAAATGGGTTGGAAAGAATTCCAGGAGTCATGTTATGCATGACTTTTTTTCAGATTCTAACAAGCTCAGGAAATGCTTAAGCAGATAGAAGTCTAAACATTTTAATCCCAGTGGCACGCACTGACTTGCCTAAAATTGGATAGCACTTCCCATTTGTGATTCCTGTGATCCCATTCTGTGATTTCAGAATTTCATTTGACTAGACCAGGCATTTACTGGAATTCTCTGCACTCGATTGCTGGTAACCCTGAACAAAGAGACTTTCGCACTAGGTTTGTATTTAAAAAGTGCCGTTTGTTCCATTTGTAGAGTAGTCTCAACTTTCTTTGCTGGAGCGAAGCAGCACTTCAACATGGAAAAGCACGGTACTCCACCTCATGCTCTTCATCTGAAGTATCAAGGTGGACCATTTCTCTTTGCCCAGTTGCTTACACAGAAATGGCTTCTATGGACACAAATATTTGTGCAGAAGACTGTCAAACCCAAACAAAACCATGTCTTTAACACAATAGCTCTATACCACTGAGCCTAGAAGCAGGATAATGCCTCGCTCTGCAAAGCTGCAATAAGGGGTCACCTTGTTGAAGAGTCACTTGAAGCAAAGTGACCTTTCAAGGCTACTTAGCTCACATGCATCATTTATCATAGTGGCATTGCCTCTGAAATATTACTTTGTTGAAACCTTCCTGAAGTACAGTCATATTACAACACACTTGAATACTCAAGACTTCTAAGATGGCTTAACCAATATATTAAAGGATAAGACCATGTGTTTTCCCCTACCCTCAGTTTTTATATAAAAAAGCTGGAGAGACATGTAGTTGAACCTCAGCTCAATAGTATTCTCCATCATACCTAAGGGAAACAGAATAATTTAGACAATAACTTAGAGGGCACTTTCCACTGATTTCCACATTTCAGTACAGGTAGTCCTTATTTAGTGACTGCCTCATTTAGTGACCATTTGCAGTTACAACGGTGATGAAAAGATAACTGTACAACCAATCCTCACATTTACAACCTTTGCAGGTCTGTAAAGCAAAGGAAAGTTGAAGTAAGATCACAAGCACAGTTGCAGTTTCACATAGTGACCACTTCATTTAACAACTGAGTTGCTGGTCCCAGTTGTGGTCACTAAACAAAGACTACCTGTATTTGCTGTCTAAGATAGCCATATTGTTTTATCCCGTAGTAAGGCCCAACGTTCTGACATTTATGGAGCTGAAAATTTGTCAAACAAATCTTTTATAGTGGGATTTGGAACAATCCCAGGGAATGTGTACATGTATTAAGTATATATTAGCATATAGTATGTATACTATGTAATACACTAATCTATCTATCTATAGTAGTACATACAAACAATAATTATTTTAGCATCTGTGATATTTGCTATTGTGAAGGGTTAGTGGGAAGTTCCAAATCATGTAACTAAGTAATTTTTACTTTTTTCCAACACACTATTGAACTTGACAGGCAGTAACTATCTGACAGTAGATAGTTTATAAAATTAACACTTAGGATTGGAATATTAGACATGCATTTTTGTATAGGCTTCTAAGAATCCTTTGGGTATAATTTGTTAGGAAATATAATTATTCCCAGTGAGATTGCGATGGAATGGTTTGATGAAGGCTGCACTCGGGGAGATAAGCATTTCCCCAACAGGAGCGTGGGAAGGTTAAGAAGATGAGACTGGCACCACCCTAAGGAATTCACGGTGTTTTGGCTGGCTGGCTTGGGAAGTGTAGATTCAGTCTGGAGAGATTCTGTCTGAGAGGCTGAAGCTAATAAATGCAACAGAACTGTATTTGTACTGTCTCGTGGAGTTCTTTGGGCTGAACCTGATATCAGTCTCTCCAGACTCAATCTACACTTCCCAAGCCAGCCAGCCAAAACATCGTGAATTCCTTAGGGTAGTGCCAGTCTCATCTTCTTAACCTTCCCATGCTCCTGTTGGGGGCTAAGGAAATGCTTATCTCCCCAAACGCAGCCTTCATCAAACCATTCCATCACAGAGATCAAACCCATCTTTTGATAGTTGATAAGGTTCTAGGAAGTTCGCTGTTTTCCTCTATCCTCGGGAGGAATTGTCTATAAGCATCTCTTTTCATATTGTTTAAAAGCTATCTGAAGTAGCCTACATAATCCATTGCTTTGAAGTTGAACACTGCCTATGGATACTGGCACCATAATTTAGGTCCTCGTTCAATGTCTATGGATATGAGCATTGAAAATAAAGTGATGATGAGCACCAGAACGAAAGCAGCTCTAGAAACTATCAGCAACAAGAACATGGAGTACTACCAGCAAATCTAAGTATATTATAATGAGACCATCTGGTACCATTGGAAGAAGAAATAGAGATGCTTCCAGTTCCCAGAATGCTTTTCCAAGCCGTAACTCCTTAAACCCCAAGGTTCCAATTGGAGATATAAAGCACAGAGATATGAAAACCATGCAGATTCTAGCAGTATGCCAAAATGCGCTATTTTTCAGAACTGTGCCATTGATCCATGCTGTTATGCAGCCATGCCGGCCTTCCCTGAACTCTCTGGGGTTAGGACCCAAAGCTTTTAATATATTATCTTTGGGATTTAACTATCATTCTATTTCAGCAAGAAGTGGGTAGATGTTAACAAACAGTTTTCTTTTGCTGTGGTTTTGAAAATGGAAAGATGGAAGCCTAAGTCAAAAGCTTTGACTGCAGCGAGCAGCAGTTATTGCCCAATAAAATACCAATTTGTCACTAAAGGAAAGAAAGCAGACATTATTGTAAGTAGCATGTTTTGTACATATTTTCTCATGCTGCATTGGGGCATAAAATATTAGGGTAAATTACAAACCTTTACAGATGGTATATCTGAAACTTCTACTAGATTGCCACAACTTTGCATAGTTTTATGTTGGTGCCCTACTTGTATTTGTTTAGACCTATTAAATATTTACAAGTAATTATGTGGTCCTTGTAGAATATCATATAATATACAAGGTGAATTCAAAAAGGGTCTGGAACAATCATTGAAGGCCTTTTTAACCCATGATAGGATACCAGTTTCCTATTTTAACACAGGATTGTTTCAGAAAATGCTCAGGTCTCCAATTGACACCAAAATAACATTTCCCTGCCTTGCAGATAAGTTCCTGTGGCCATAGGCAAGGAATTGATTGTTACTATAAAAATGAGATTGCTTCCTGTTTTTAGTTAAATATACTTAGCTTCCAATATGCAATACAGAGTCTTCAAGCTTCTAAATAACCTCTCAGTAACTTCTCCCTTAAATCAGATATTCCTACATTCAACCCCATCAATCACTTCAAAACCTGAAAAAGAGGCTAAATACAGTAGCAGTCTTCCTTTATCATAAGAAAGTTTCAAGGATTTGATCTCAGAGTTACCTCTGGTAAGATCTCTGCTTGATGCTTTCTACTATTGAGCTGTTCAGTTTGCTTGAAATTTCCTCCTGCCCTCACTGCATCATTTCCAGCTGTCCTCAACCACCAACTAAGGATCTTCTCTCAGGAATTTTCTCTCCAACTGAACAGATTTCTCATTTCTCAGGTAGGGAAAGGTTGTTTATTCCCTTCAGTCAATAGCAATGATACTTTCCTAAGTGACAACCACCCATCACCAAGTAATTATTCTTTAGAAACAAAATCATCAAGTTTAAACTCCTCTTCTTCTTTACTAATATTTCTGGACTTCTTGGTTACCTTATCATCTCAGTCTGGAGTTATGCATGGAATATAATCATTATAACTCCCACACCCCTCAAAGAATTAAAATAATTTTCCGTCAATTATTTTTTGCTTTCTCTTTTTAAGAGCCAGTTTGGTCTAGTGGTTAAGGCACTAGGCCAGAAACCAGGAGACTGTGAGTTCCAGTCCTGCCTTAGGCACAAAGCCAGCTGGCTAACCTTGGGCCAGTTACTCTCTCTCAGCCCTAGGAAGGAGGTAATGGCAAGCCACTTCTGCAATCTTGCCAAGAAAACTGCAGGGATGTGTCCAGGCAGTTGCCAGGAGTCAACACTGACTCAAAGGCACAAAAATGAATGAATGAATGAATGAATGAATGAATGAATGAATGAATGAATGAATGAATAAATAAATAAATAAATAACTCACAGCTAAAGATCGCTTATAGCTACAAGGAAAAAAATACAAATTGTGTATGATTTTAGGAACTGGGGTTCATGTCTTATATCCTCTCCTTCCTTTTTTACTTTTGACATCTGACTTTAAGATATGTATATATTAATAAGACAATTAGAAATCTGAAACCCTTTTTACTTTCTTTAGTAATCTTTTTTCTCCCCATTGGCTCATATCATCATAATTGTCCTCATCATCATCATCACCACCACCACCACCACCACCACCACCACATTAAAGTGTATACGAAATATTGGAAATGTTTTAATATCTTTGACTACTACAAATCTGGAGGTACAGATTTTACTTTTAACACTGTTTCGCTGTTTATCCTCCCCTCCCCTCCCCTCCCCTCCCCTCCCTCCCTCCCTCATTGATGGTTATCTTGCTGTTTTAATATATTCCATGCAAGTATGGCATATTCCTTTTCATTGCAGTTCTGTGACATACTTTAAAACAGGTGGAGTTTCAATCACACAGTTGCAGCCACGATCTTAACATCTTTGACCAACCCTCCCCTGCAGTCACCTTTTAACAGGGGATGTTAAAGATGTGCTATTGTCTAAGCAAAGCTTTTTGTTTGTTTTGTTTTGTTTTGTTTGTTGGTTTTACTATTCTTCCAAAGGATCAGTAGCTTTTACAGAAAACTTAGAAAAGGAATATCTAAATGATTTTAAATATGCAAGAGAGTTATGATTTTGATCAGTAGGTAGACAGTTGACTGAGGAGGAAGAAGAAACTGAGGAGGAAGATTGCTTTTTAATTCCTTGTTGGATCATAGTATCTCCTGCTGGAGGTAAATGCTGAAGTCATGTCAAAGTCCTCCCCACTAATTCCAATTAGGTTGACACTGTAGTCCTTCTATGTCTGGGAAGGGTCCTACTGTGAGTTCCAATTATAGAGCTCTTCCCTCTATTAAGTAGATGCTCAGAATTTAATAATTACCTTGTTCTATAAATTTCAGCTTGTTCTTTTTTCTCTTTTAATTTTAATATGGTTCCATATTTTAATAGAGTTATAAGCACATAAATCCATTTTCTCTTATATAATACTATATAAGCACTGAGTAGGGCATTGAACTAAAAGGCCTATATGGTCTTTTATCTCTGATTCATGGTTCTGTATCTATTTTTTTTTAAGTAGTAGGAAGGGAAGTTCCCAAACTAGACTTCTTACACTGAGCAGGAATTGAACTCCGTAGGCTCAAGACTCAATCTTTCGTTAATCATTCCCTTTGCCTTTTCTTCCTAGCTAGTGACCTATGTGCTGTAAAGTGTATTTAATTACATTAATTTATTAGATGTTGCTAATCTGTGCCTCTAGCAAGTATAATAATTTATTAAAATAAATAATAATTTATTTATATTATCATGCAAACCTTCAAAGGGACGCTTCATGCCAACAAAGATATAACAGACATGCAGTTTCAAAACTACTCCGTGAAGCACCGTAACTCCCAGCTTCTAATCAGAGGAGCAGAGTGACCATAAAACTTCTCTTTGAACATCAACAGTGGCTTCTTGATGTGTGCAAAATTAAGCAGTTGATCAAGGCAGATGCCTCTCCAGATGATACAGGTGTTCTTTCAGAAGAAGTATGGTCCCATGCAGCCTGTCTAGTTTAGGTCCTGAGAACCACCCACTCTCAGGGCCTCAGTCCTGTCATGGTTCTACCTAAATTTAATACTCCTCATGGAAACCACTCTTGTTTCCAGACACAGATCCAATATCTATTCTGCACATGTCTGATGCAGATCTGCAGTTAAATGCAGATTGATACAATAGTCATCGGTTCACTACAAAGTTGACACATTATTTTCATGCAGAAGGACAGCTCCATTTTGGGATACTGGTTACACACAAAACAATGGTAGAAAAAGATGGATTTTGTTCTAACAGGTATAAACACAGCTTCATGAGTTAATGTAATAATGTAATGTAAAGACATAACAAATATATTTACAAAGATACATACAGCAAGAAGCAAGGATCAGCTCTGTGATTTCAAAGAATGCCCAGTTTCCTTTAAAAGTATATGTGTAAATAAAGCTTTAATTGCTCATTGCTGTCATACTTTTATACTCTTCTAAAATCAAATTTAGTTAAGCATCCTTCCAGCTTAACTGACTCATGAACAAAATGAGAACATCATGATATTTATTCAACTTTATGCTTTAGAAAATCTTGGCCACATGTCAATATGCATGGTGAGAGAAAGATCTTTAGCCATCTGTATCAGGAGAAGAGGTTAAACCTAATGTACCTTTCTCTGCTTGACAGATACCCAAAAAGATACATAATACCTTTCAGCCAGCAATGTGATAAAAATAACAACATCCAGACTTCTTTATTTTTTCAACAGAGCAAAAGAGAAAGAACATGTTTAAAAGATGTTTAGATAAATCTTGATTGCTTTTAAATACAGCGATTACCTCAACACTTAATCAGATATAGCAGGTAGAATTTGACAGGAAGTGACCTGAAAATACTGCAACTTTCCCTGCTGTATTACATCCTGATGCTTCTCTGACAGCAGGGCTGGCCTTAGGATTGCAAACTCTTGTGGAAAAAGCGATCCACTAAAACAGGAAGCAAAGCAATGGAAATGTGAAACAAAGTTTCTTTATTAAAATACCCTATAACAGTGATCACTGGGTCCTTAGCCAGACAGACCAAGAGACCCCAAATATAGATTTGCAAAAGGTTATATAGGAGAAGCTACATTATCTATTATGAATAATTAAATAGACAGGAAAAGCCCCCAACTCTATATCAACAATAAAGTAATCACCCAAATCTAGTTCCTGAGGCTAGTGCCTTAGTATTGTCAACCCTGATCTCCTCCTCCTCCCCTTTTCACATTACCCTTTATCTAACCTATTCACACCTTTTAATCTTATCCTCAGGGTCACTCCAAACTAAATTACAATGGCAAAGGCTATCCTGGATCCTCATAGCTTCCTTCATTTTTACATACCTACATTTCTACAGTGAACATTAGAACATGATTTTAAACAGGAAAAAAAAAATTATCATTAAAAAAACTAAGAAAATCTACCTTTGCAGATTTTTTTTCTTTCAAACTCTATGAAATATATATTAACTTGGACTTTAAAAAAAACAAAACTGAAAATCAGTCTGATAGATTAAAAATTATTTAGTTATTGTCTTTCTCTGCCCCCCCCCCAGCTGGGTTTAATGGTCAGAGGGGGCTATCAGGAGGCAACACCTAGATGAACTTGGATGAAATTAAGGTGGGTCTGCTTAGTTCTTAGGTAGGGACCAGCTGGGAACTCCAGAACAATTGACAGGGGAAAATGACAAATATATCCCAGAAGGTAGCCACAGCAAGCCAGCATAGTAATACAAAAAAACTGGCATAGTTACAGTCTTCAGAAACTGACTCAGGGGTGTCTTTATCTTTTTATGAACTGCACTGATAGATAAATGACATTTAAGAGCTAATCAAATCCTGATGCTAAAAGCCTTAAACAACTGGATTCAAAGTTGTGCTGCCAATTATCTCAGAGCTGGTTTGGAAAGAAAATAGAAGAAACTCAGGCCCCACCAGTGAAGAGGAAATAGTCCATGAACAGAAAGAAAAAGCACAAAGACAAAGAGAGCAACCTAAGCTGAAATTGCCAGTGGGGCCAGGAAAAGGGTAGAATGTAGTGTGCTGTGGGTTCAGGTGAAATTTATGGTAGCAAGGAGTTCCAAAGAGGAAAAACTGTCAAGCGGCAGCTGTGGGAAGCATGGCAGTCCCTTTCATCTCAGTCAGACAGAAGGAATAACTGGAGGAGGAAGAGCCTCATCCAAGGCAACAGATAAAAGAAATCTGAGTCCAGGTCAGAACTGTAATCCAAATAAGTGTCTCAGACAAGACCCTCCCTGATTCTCATGAAGATAAGGGGGAGAGGGGGGAAGCACATTCAGACTTGCAAGATTCTGTCCCCATAGCTCTACAATAAAAGTAGTATTAGCCACCATGTCTTTGGTTTCTGAATGAGAACTCCCTTGAAGAGCTGACACTTTGTGTTTCACTCTTCTTCCTATGGGGGGGGGGGACATATCCTGCTCTACCAGGCATGGGTATCCATAGTGTGGGGCTCAGGAAAAGCAAGAGAGCAAAAAGCATAATGAAGATGTCAACACATGTGCAAAAGGGGAAGGCTTTTATCATCCTGCTGCAACTGCCATCTTGCCTTCTTGGACCCCATCCTGAGGATTCTGGCAGTACCAAACTCTGGGATAAATTTTAAATTAATTCAGTCTGTGAATATCACAAGGAATATTTTATGAGAGGAAGTTGGTAGAAATTTTCATAAAGAATTAGGGAGAGCTGCTTAGTTTATAATGGGATTGGCATAGCAATTCCCAATCCTACCTGAAGCTGTGTACCGAAAGCTAATTTTTAATTTATTTTTCAATAAATCACTTAAATTTATTTAATCTTAAATTTAAATCTTTTAAATTCAGTCTCTCATTGTGCCATCCCAGATCTACTAACAGGAGTAGAAAGAGTAAAATCTGGTCATAAGAAAAAAGACCGTCTGTTCAAAGAAAATGGGAGTTTTATGGGTTTTATTTTGATTTGGTTTCTTTGTTTTTTTCTGGGACAGATAAAGAAGAAAAGAAGTGTGGGACACATTCAAGAATTGCCACAGAATATATGTGGATAAAAGAGAGTTGGGAATACCTTCTACATCTTCATTATAAACGATAGTAAAATTGCCCCTTTCAAGATATTGAGTAGTGCCTTTAAAAAAAAAAAAAAAGCTAGATTAGTTCATGTTAAAGATTTAATTATGTTTGTTTGTTACACTTTTTATTTCATTAATTCCCTCAAAAAGAGGATTTTTTCCTGAAGTATTTCTCATTATTATGCCGAAAAGGGGAAAGCATTAATAAATAAATTACCATACTAAATATTTTTCTTTCAATATCCATTCTTTATTGCCAGTATGAATTCCCCAAATATAGGCTTGGCAAACCCCAGTTTGGGCAGAGGAAAAAAAATAAGAGTTTCATTTGTCTTTCTTGTTTTCCCGCTCACAGTGAGCAAAGAAGTAAACAGGTTTTTATTCCATAAGAGAAAATTCACTCGTCTCACTCAGGAAATCACAGTTAACATAATACACTATAGCTCTAGTTTTCTGTAATTTTGTAATTCCTGCTCATAAGACCAACATTTGGAATCATAATTCAAATGATACAATGAAATTGCAGTACAAACCCCCAGCTATTTTGGTTGCTCTATGCAACTTTGCTTGGGAAATTGTCTCATTTTTATGACTGTAGAGAATACACAAATGAAAAATGGAAAGAAAAGATATTTTTATACCTATATTCTTTTATATTTTTCTTTATGTGCTTAGAATACAGATTTACCCACAGTGGTTCTGCATCGGTGACTGTCTAATGCATAAACTAATCTGAAACTGGAACACTGCATCATTGGGTACAAATTAAAACTGACTTTATCTCACCAACCACTGATGTCTTGCCTCTTTCAAGGAGTTGAACAGGGCAAGTAGTCACCTCTAACCATTGAAGCGAGGGTCCTACTCTAAAGAATAATATTAAACAATAGGACTATTAAAAGCAATGATTTAAAAACAAAAGGGTGACCTTTAGCAACATTTACACACAATAAAACAAGCAACAGGGCACCGTGAAAATAAACAACAGGAGTAAAGCCAGTTTGCTAGCAAGGTGCTATGCATTAATATCAGAAGGATTTCAATTCACCTAGAAGGATAATTGGGGGTGATATATTTGTTTACAAACAAATGTTAATCCTTTTTGATCTAGGTGTTATTTAAACCACAATGCTCTGAAAATACATTAGTTATACGGAAAATAATTTCCATGGATAACATCAAGTTATAACTTGTCTCTAGGCTATCAGCCCATGTTTTCCCAAGTTATTTATATATCAAAAAGTACTTTGATTTATGAAACCACTGAATAGATTTCAGCTTCAGCATATATTTAATAAGGATTCAGATTTGATTACAAAAAGGGGCTTCAGAAGATGTGTGAGGGTAGGAATATATATAGCACCTGATCAAAATTCCTTCCAGCAATGGCATCTTTTCCAGGGATCGCATGGCGTCTACAGAGGACACCAGTGCAAACCCACCTCCAAAAAGTCAACTCCTCTAAAGAGTTGCAGACAAGAACCATGCTCACACTTTGCATGCTCCAAAGCACCTTTTTGGAATCAAATCTGAAGCATTAGACAGCCCTGTTAAATATTTTAGGAGATGTAAATCTTTGTAGACAGGTAATGGGTAGTATGGTGTCTATTATGTAGACTGAAGAAGAAACGGTTGTGCATAAGAGTGTGCTTTTGCCCACTTTTTTATATGACACTGAAATTGGGATATGCCAGGACAAACCCAAAAATATATTAAATGCAGTAGAAATGGGACAGTTAAGAAACATATGTGGCAGAACAAGGAGACATAGGGTGAAGAATAAATGGCTGCTGGATGAATGTGAATTGAATGACTTTTATGTCATTTGGTTGAGTTAGAGAAGCAGATGGAATCACGAAACAGACAGATGAAGGAGGAATGAATGGGTCGAAAGGAGAGGAAGTTGTTGACTTGATGAAGAGAGAGGTGAAACGTTTAAAGGACAAAAGGTAATGTATAGAAGTTAAGGAGAGGTTTAGCAAATTGTGTTGGTGTAAACCAGATTTAGTTATATTTTCTTTTTTCCCCTTATTGCATGCCTGGTTTACTATTTCTCATTCCTTTTCTGTGTTTTGTGTTATGTTGCATACTCCTAAAGGGAATAGCATGGTGGAATAAGGAATTAGTTTGTGACCCCAAAAACTGATTTATACAGTGTATGTATTTGCTATTTATATATATTTCTATGCATATAATATACATGTTAAGGGGGAGGGGGTTTCCAACATATTATCAGGCTTTAATAGGGGAAAGTGTTAAAAACATGTAACTTGTTTAATATTGTTATTATTATTATTATTTGCAACCTGCTGGTTGACCGGGACATTAACAGAAATGAATGTGTCAAGTCCACAAAGCCCAAACCCCAATTCAGAAGAATTCTCGTGAAACCAGGCCTGGTTCAGATAAATACTCCTTTATTGGTTGGTACATGCAGCTTGAAGCAAAGCATTGCTAAAACTAAAGCCTGCATAAATTTTCCTCTACTTTTCCCTCCCCCCACCCCCCTTCTATTTTGGCACCTGATTTCTTTCCCACAGGATTGTGGCCTTGTAAATTCCTCCTGCTGATAACACAGTCCTTCCTGGCCTTCAGGCAACCACCGGTTGTGTCTGCTTTCAGTTCTTCCTGTAAATTCCCATATCAATGTAAGTACCTTTTCATCTCAAAGCAGTACCCCAAGCACACCTATTAACTACTATTCCTCCCCCCCTTGTACAAATGGCAGAATCAAATCAAACAAACTCCTATTGACTACTATAGGTATTAAATCCTTCTTCTTGTGGTTAACATTTGATTGATGCAGGTTCTGACAGAATGATAACACACAAAAGTCAAAGCTAACAAAACTGGAGGCTATGCACAAATAACAATGTCTAATTTTTAAAAGAGTTTTGGACCATATCGTTTGCATGAAAACTTTAAGTGTATGCTCGTGTGCTTTGGTCAACTTACCGCAGCTCCTGTCACAGATTCCTGGTTCTCAAGGACAGGCTAAACAAGGAGGAGCAGAAAGGAATCCTGTATCTTTTTAATTTATGAATGGGAAAGTAACTGGATGGCAGGGAAGTAATTTGAATGGAAAAATAATACAAAGCTCTTTCTTTTTCCTTCTGCTGTTCATTTCCCAGTTATGGCTGAGGTTTCTTTGAAGTTCCTGTTCAATGTAACAAAACAAAAGGTCAGGAGAAAAAGACATGGAATTCAGTGTCATAGAACATTACTCAGTTTTAATGATCTGCCAGCTTCACTCTCTGCACAGATATTTGGGCCTCTGAGCTTGCCTGAGGCTGGGAAGCTGGAAATAAGATTGAGAGGAAGTTGCCTGCAAGAATCATCTTGCTTCACCCTCTTCAGAACTATTTATGCTTCTGGAGTTGTGTGGGGTGCAAGTCTTTGGCATGAACCAAAGATACATTGGCTTTTGGCACCAAGCTTGGGTTTCAACTTCTGTAAGCAGAAACCACCAATGGGAAGGGCCAACATTAGGAATATCCCTGGAATGGGTGGGGTGAGGTATCTGTTGTGCTTTATCAATCACATCTGGAGGAGGAGAGAGAGAAACCACTGGAAGAGGTCTGGGAGCCTTGCCACATGAAGGACTGTGACCTTTCAAAATCTAGCAGCTACTTCCAATTGCTCTTTAGATCATCTTAAAGATAGCTTCTCTTCCTCTTTGTTAACTCCAGCTCTAATCAAAAAGAAGTTCTAGGAATGACATTTTTATTTCTTTTTTTGGCACAGAAGGATGTTTCTCTAATTTTGTCACAGCAGTAAAACTAATCAGACATTTACTTTACACAGAGTCTGGTTGGCCTGGGAGTTATACCCTAAGCTTTTCATTAGTGCAGGGAGTAGTCTTTGAATAAAGGTTAGAGAGAGTCAATGGGGGGTTCTTTCTTCTTTTCTCAGCCTTTCAGTATTATAGAAATATTGGAGTTGAGTAAAGAAAAATTTTGTTGTATTGTCGAAGGCGAAACGTTAGGAAACAAAACTTCCAGAACACGGCCACACAGCCCGGAGGACACACACCAGCCAAAAATTTTGTTGTTCATTATGCTGTTCTAAAATGCCTTTAGAACAGGGGAAGGTAGGAACAGTAATAGTCAGACTGATTGATTGATTGATTGATTGATTGATTGATTGATTGATTGCCATCAAGTCAGTGTCACCTCTTAGCAACCACATAGATAGATTTTATCCAGGACACTCTGTCTCCAGCCTGGTCCTTCAGATCTTCTGGTGATGTACCCATTGCTATTATAACTAAATTCATACACCTTGCTGTGAACATCCTCTTTTCCTCTTTCCTTTCACTCTTCCCAGCATTATAAGCTTCTGCAGTGAAAAGCCCACAGTGAGAAAAACAAATAAATATGAAAAGTAACTGACAGGTCAAGGTATGAGGCCACTGGTAAAGGCAATGAAGAAAAGTGAATATAAAAGCAACAAAAAGGAAGTGTGAGACTACAGACTGTGTAGGCCACACATTCTAGTTCTTTCTCTTTTAAAAACAATATTTTATTATTAGAATAATGAAATGCAAAGCAAAAAAAAAAGTTTTACATTGGATAATAATAGTTGAATAACACAAGAAATCCTGTCATCTATTATTTTTTATAGTCTCATATAGTAATTTTCTTCCTAAACCATATTCTAAATGTTTAAATGTGTCTGGCTGGGTAATATCTATATATTACTAAAACTATCATGCCTGTAACCTTAAATTGGGTGAAACGGTGCATCATAAGGCAACAATTTTTCTACCAAGGTACCTCAAATGGCCTAACTTACAGAATGCATCCAAAATCTGGGACCCTTTGTTCCCCTAGGACTGAAATTTGGGAAAGTTGTGGCCACTTACGTACCACAGCACTGCCGCGCTACCACACTCAGCTGCAGTCACATGACCATCACCTCCAATGCTCCCTGTCAGCTGCCCACAAGGAAAGTCAATGGGGAAGCCGGCAGGAAGTCAGAAGTCACTCCCACTCCCACTGCTTTTTTGTCCGTGGTCATTTTGTTTCTTTGTTTAGGTAAGGAAATATCTCTGAAATGTTGACCAAATGGGTCACAGGTTGTCTAGTATAATATATATGAGAACCATTCTTGCTTATATTTGATTAGTCTTCTATTATGGATATATACTGTCAATTATGCCATTCCTGCATATTCTTTGATTTTGGTTTCCCAATCTGTTATTGTTCGCAAAGTTCCTCTTTTCCAATGTTATGCCAAATTTGTCCTTGCAGGTATCAGCATATACAGTATCCTAGTAAACTGTGATATTTTTATGTTTTCTGGAATTCTATTTAATAAGAATATTTGTGGTTTCATTTCAAATTTTATTGATCTTGGTTTTGTACAAGTATTTCAAATTCTGTTATCTTTCTCAAAGTTCCTCTTTCCTTCTTGAAATCACTTTTTATTCTTCCAGCAATTTGTAAATACCATGGTAAATTTCTACCTTCACTGAATAGCTCTTGCTGTGACTCTTGTCTTTATCTTGAATCTGGATACCCCATGTTGGCATACATGATTAAATCTTTTTTACTGTAGTTGTCCCTGAAGTAAAAAAAAAAAAAAAATGATAGTGAAGCTAATGGTGAAGTTGCCAGAGTTATTTTTATTTTTAGAAGATTCCAAATGTCCATTTTAGGTTTTTGAAATGTTTGTTTCCTTTACAATCAGGGCAGGTTTTGTGGTCCCAGTTTGATATAACAACAACTACAACAGAATGAGAATGAAAAGAAGGAGAAATCTTGTTCTGTGTTTGCACTGTGGAGAGCTGACCTCAGGATGAATCAACTGCATAATTGTATATAGATACACAGACACACACTTTGCTATATCTCCCTTAAGAATTGAATTTTTATTAATGTGCCAATCTGTGCCTGGCAGTGATGAATTGATTATAAAGTTGATGCCTTGAAAGGAGATATCCTTCAAGAATATATGGTGCCCTGCCTCCTCCTTTTCATTTCCCTCTTCCACTGTAAATGCAGGGTCAGATTGTTAGAGTAACAAATAGAGCCTCATATATCAAAGGTACTATGTTTCTTTTCCAGTAATGGGTCTTCAATGATTTCACACCACAAAGGGTGTCCATGTCTCCCTTTCTGGTGATCTAGGTTATTTATCAGTTGTAAAGCAAGTCTTTCTGTGTCTGGGGTCTTCTGCAACATACACACTCGCTCAAACTATCTTTCATCAAAATTCTATATAAAATGTATGTAACTTTGTGGTTCTTGCTCTTGACTTGCCTGGGTGCAAGAGACCAGTGACTCAGCATAACCTGATAGCTTTGGAACTAAATATATATATATATATATATATATATCATTTGGACCCTCTCCAGTTGTTGGTGTTCTTGGGATGAATTTTCCACCCCAGATATCATATTTAGACTTGTTTGGACCCTCTCCAGCGGTTGGTGTTCAGGTGGGGGGTGAATTTTCCACCCCAAAAATCAAATTTATATTTAAAGCAACAAATCTCACAGTATTCTCTCACAGTTATCTGAATGCTTGAGAAAGGTGTATGAAAGATATGAACAGAGTTAATATAACTTTCACAGGAAGTTTCAGAAAACATTACCGGTTTCAGATGAACCTTTATTAAGACCTGGCTTGTTCATAAAGGAAAATGTGTGGAATAGTTTGTGAACAGAATCCCTGTTCCTATTTTTCTCCTCCCAATACTTTCAGAAACCTATCAAAAACAGATAATTATATAATTGTTTGCTTTATATATGCTTCCCTATCCAGCATCCTTTTACACTGAAGTTTACCTAAATCTTTGGGGGTAAAATAAAGTTGAGCAGAACCCTTCAGGGAACACTTAGAATTGATGTCCATAGCTTGATTTATGAATCTGTGGTGAATTATAGATATATCCAATTCTCCAAAGTTTCTTCTTTACTCTTACCAATGTCAAAGGCAGCTTTTCTAATTTAAATAATGTTTCCCCCTCCTTCTGAAAAGTGGAAAGGTAAAAGACATTATACCTGGAGCATGTCCTTGAAATGCAATGGGTGAGGGTGAAATATTAAGTAAACCCTCTGCATCCCTCATTAAGGCATTGATTAATAGCCCTGAACAACATGGAGGGATGGTCATTCTTAAGTGATGAAACAAGTATTCATGAATCCCTGCAGCAATACAAATAAAGTAAGGTGCTGTCTTTCAAACTTATTAATCTGCCTTGTCAGACATATCTTTAGCAGTAGGAACAGGGAGGATGGGAAGAGCTGGTAATTGCCAAGCCAATTTGATAAATGAAGGAAAGAGGAAAACTGACCATATCATACGTTACTGCAGAAGGGGTCGTACATAGAAAACATGTCCACGCAGGAGAAGGACTGGTTGAATGGCCATCCATAAATGCACTCTCTTTGTACATTCAAAAGAGGACCATGACAGCCATTTCCTCTGCCCTTACACTTTCCTGATTTAACAGGAAAAAGCATGTTGGGGGGCTGGAATTGAATTTGGCAATAATAGCTGTTTGTTTGTTTATTATTTAATATCAGAAAAAGACAGCCATTACAAAAGTCCAGCAAATCAAATTAGTTCACGACTCCACAGCCAAGCAGTAAACAAATGTTAATACCAAAACTTTGGTGGCATTTTAAGAAATGTGAGGGATGTCTGATCCACGTGATTTAGTCCTGTCTATCTATGGTTCTAGAATCTATCAAGCCTGGGATTCGGCAAATAGAATTATTTTACATAAATGGAAATAAATGTGCACTACTGATACTAAAAAGTGGATTCATGTTACATATTGATTTTAAAATATCCTGTTAGTGTAAAAATGAGAAGATGGAACAATATATTTCTCTGTGATCTACGTTAAAGCATATGTTAAAGGATTGACTTAATTGTATATTAATAGCATATGGATCCTTTTTTGTTTGTTTCTTCATTTTACTAAATTTTAGTTACTACTATGGTTTATTTTCTTCAGTTGTATTATTGTTCATTGTTAGTGTTATTTTTCTACTGCTTATTACAATTTAGTTGTTTTATTTTGGCATAAAAATAAAAGAAAAAACCCTGCAACAACTAAGCACAACAAACATGCATATTTAAAACAGTGTCTCATGCTACCATCCAGCATGTATATATCCACATTGAAAATAAAAAAGGTATTAACCTAGACATTGTCAAGATTAATGAGAGTAGGGTAAGATAACCAGATCCTCCATTAATCAAAGAAGAAGGGCTTTAAAACTTCTGTTAAAGGCCATCAAACTTTCCCAGAGACAAACGAAAGTTTTCTAAGGCATTCTATGGTATTCTAGACTCTGGTAATTCTAGAGTAGACTCTAGTAATTTTGAAGTCTAGGGCTAGATCTGTTCCTTGGCCTGGAAACCACAACCATGGATCAAGGAACAGAAAGAAACTCTGTTCAGAGGAATATAAAGAGTGAGCAGGATTGTAGGACAAAATACGGGCAGACTGATACTGTGAAAAAGCAGCATTGTGATTGGACAGTTCTAAACATAAGCCACAATTGTTGGAAATTTTGGAACTCAGGATTTCAGAGAAGGGACATAACTTTACCTTATGTTCTCCTTCTTTTGACTGGACCAGAAAGTAGAGTTATTATTAAATTCTCTCTGATAAGCTGATTAATTCAAGTCACAACACTGGATAGAGAGTGACTTTCCATAAATGTCCAGTTTGTATAATCTACTGATATAATTCCACCTGCAAATCCAGATTCATGTCATTTAATTAGAAGAAGCACTGTAATATGTAGGGAGATAAATATTTCTCAGATCTAATCAGGCTTTATCCTTTAAAATCAGTATTGTTTATAAAGACTATACTTGGCAATCAATATCAAACACTGTATCTAAAAAATAATTGGAATTGTGTAATCAACAGCATGATGAAATTGGATAAAGACATTATGGCAAAGATGTAAAAAAACAAAGGCTAACAAGTAAGGGTTATGGTTTTTGTCCATATTGCTAAATTGCATTGCAACTTACATAAATTACACAGTGCTATTTTTAAATCGTATTTTTGCATATATAGTACTTTTTTAAAAAACTCGTTTAGTATCCTACTGGATTTTAATCTTCGCCTGTTAGCATACTGAATCTTTTCAATGGGAACACAATTTCTCATAAAGTCAGACACATCACTGAATGTTGAGAAAAGCAAACCATTGTATTCTTCTTCTAAAAGTATCACTATTATTTATTTAAAAGACTAGTTCATTGAACACAGAATAATTGCTCCCACCATGTTGGTTTGCTTTCAGGAGACATTTTGTTTATAACTATGCATTATAAATAATATTTTAATCAGAAAGGTGGCACAAAAGCCAACCAACATTTTTTTTTTTTTAGTCCAGTGTGAATATTTCAATTATTACAAAAGAAAGATATAGATATCTGGTAGGTTTGAAAGTTCTTCAACTTTTTAAAAAGTTGCATTTGCAAATAACAACATGATGGAACTTTAGCTAACCAGTATTTGCATAGATGACCCCACATCTAATTATACTTTTTCAAAGGCCATGTCTTTGGAAAAAACTGCTTTAACCTTTAAAAGTCCAAACAACTTGAAACCATGCAATCAATAGATATGCCTCCTCTCATATTTATGGAACCAAACTTGTAAGCTCATAATTTGAGATATCCTTCTGGTACTCCTACCAAATGTGGAAAGTGGATAGATACAAGAGACAGAAACCTTTTAGTAGTGATACCTCAACTATGAATGCCTTCCCTAGAGACACAGATCTGGCTGTGACACTATCTTGGCAGCAGCTGAAGAACTTTTCATTTTCCTTTATTTTTAAGGAATTCTTTGGTATCTTTACATTGTTTCAGACTTCCACTGAGTTTACTTTGTTTGGTAAGATGCCAGATATCTAAATCTATATATCTATATCCCCTGCTGCTGGCTTTATCTTAGCTTTCTTATACATTGTTTAGTTTTATTGTTTTATTGTTATCATGTCTTTCATTATTGAGTAACACTGGTCATCAGGTGATTTAGATATGTAACAAACTAACAAAAATACAGTTGTAATGAATTTATTTTTGTTTAGCAGTTGCTTGAAGACTGGAAGTATTGCAAAGATTATATGAGGTTGTGCAGGATAAAACTGAATAAGGCAGAAATATCATGACTGAAGGGATGCAAAACAAGGATGCGTTCATTCATGGGAGTCCTAGTATTTCAAGATGAGGGGACACTATAGGCAGTGGAATTCTTTCCTTGTTTAGAAATAAATAAATGTAGAATTTAATGCATGGGGGGTGGTGCATTAAATTTTGAATAATACAATAAATCAATCAGGAATTAGATAATGCACATAATACTCTCAATACTGCCTTGTACAGAGATGCCACTATCCAAGTTATGTCCATGGGTTTTCAGTGCTCTGAGTTATTGCTTTTACCATATTCTAAGACCACATATTAATAATCCAATGTGTTTCTTCAAAATAAGCTTTCTGCAATTATATACCTAGTTTATTGCAATATATAAATGATTTCCCCTATATTCAGCTACTAAACATCCCTAATGCATTTGTTTCTAGATAGCCTGACCCAGTGATGCTGTTTTATTGTTGCATTGTTTGGTATTGAGGTTCTCTGTGCATCATGGCAAACTTCATTATACTGGTGCTGCCTTGTTTATGTTAATATAGCTGTTGGCCTCAATCTGGTGGCAACAGATTCGGTGTTGATCAGATTGATCAGATTCGGAATTCCCCAAGCTGGGGAAAGCTGTCTTGAACTAAGCTTAAACTCTGAACCCCTAAATCCCCATAGATAAAACAAATACTAAGATTCTAACCTGAATGGAGTTATGATATGAAAGCCTTCATATTTTATTCAATCATCTCTTAGGAAATCAGCTATATAGTGGTTAGGCAATAGAGCAAGTATGGAAAAGTTTTGACAGACACACACCACACTTCTTGGTGTGAAAGGCTGGAGGGCTGCAGGGGCAGTGATAATATAAGTAGGCCTAGATGGGACCAAGATTTTCCAGGTTGGGTAGTTGTAGACTTTCTCTCTTTTTCTCTGTTTCATGGGGAATGTTGTGAAGTCTAAGCCTATTTTAAGTGTAAACTATAGCATTGTTAGAAAATACATGTAGCTCAGAGTGTTTGGTCAAAGGAGTTCCTAGTTTCCATGTGCAGGGGGAAATGTTGCCCCTGCTTATTAACTATTAAGCAACCCAGATTAGAAGAGATGGCACTGTGACAGCATAACAAGAAGGAGATAACTTTCAATCACATAGAAAACAATAGCCAACAGTGCAGTCCACCCAGTGCAAGATGATAGGACAGGCAAGTATATATTCCACAATTAACCAACAAACTGCACTTCTTCATGATCCTAGCACCAAAGATGCCATCTAAGTGGGTAATGAAATAACTGCAAACGTAAAACCAAGCTCAGAGTACCTTCAGAGTACACTGCAAAATAGTGGAAAATAAAATTCTACAGAAAAGTTGTTATGAGCTTTTAGCCCCAGAGATGGACTTCAGAGGCTTCTTGCAGATCAGACACCATAGGTTGCTGGCACTTCAATAAAGGAATGGAAGTATGGGGGCTCTGTAATCTCTTCTTGTTCCTTTTTACTAAAGAGCTTATTTCAAAGATAAATCCCTAGTGACTCTTTTCACAGAAGTATACAAACAGTCAACTCATTATCACTGCATGGGTATTAGATTTTTGGCATGTTTTCAGCACCAATATGGCTACTTCTTTTCTTCTTTGCATTATGTTGGCTACACTCCTCCTTTATTTCACCTGCTTTTCCTTATCATGATGACTGGCCTCTCAATGTTCATCAGTGTCCATTGATGGATTAGATTCTATCAGTGTTAAATATTTAGGTTTCAAAAGAGCCTTTCTTGGATGACATGAGATAGTTTTCTCCTTAGGGGGCTAGTGGGGCCAAATGTTCTTCTCTTTCCATAGTAATCATTTGGTGGTCAGGAGCCTGAACAAAACTCAAGAAGAAAAGATTTATTTATTTTTGTATTAGGGGAATTTTATTTAGGGTTTCTTAATGATAGATTTAGTGAACTGGGTCTGCCGAATTATCTAGCCTTTATAAAGGTGAATTTTCTTTGGCACATTTAAAATTATTTTCTGCACATACTTGACTATTTCAAGATAGAAAGCAGAAATACAAAACAAAAATATTTTTAACTCAGACCTTCAGGGAAAAGAAGAATTGATACTGCTTAGTGGAATCTCTGTGCACCAAGAAAAAGAAAACCTTGGCAATGAAAGATTATTTGAACAGGGATAAAGTAGGAAATTCTTCAGCTGAAGTAATCAAAAAAGCTTACACAAAGAAACTGTGCAGCCACTGTTGCTAAAATATTGCATTTTACTAATCATACCATTACATGGTTCCCTATAGGACTCAGCAGAGCCTTATTTTTGCATGTATAAGCACTGTTAAACTGAGGGAAGAGTCCTTTTGTACTACTCCCTCCCAGAACATCCTTCCCTTGTTACACATTTCTCCATCGTGGACTATGATCATTAATCTGGAGCAGGGTTTCCCAACTGTGGGAACTTCCATTGGTTCCAGCTCAATCTCTCAGAATTCTCTGTAATAGTAAAGCTGACTGGCTGGTTGGGAATTCTGGAAGATGAAGGCCACACATCTGGAAGTTGCTAAGGCTAAGAAACACCAGAACCAACATTGTGGCCAATTTAGTTGCTAATGCTTCAGCAACTTCCCTGGGTGAGGAGCAGGATGATGTGTCAAAAGAAGCAAAATGATCAAAGCCCCATACCCTTTGACACATGCATTAGTGTTCCATGCATTTGCAAAAGAGATGGGGTTTCAATCAAGTCTCATGACCGCCACCTTGCCCTTTTTGACCCTTCCCTTGCAAACACCACTATAATGTATGAAAAGCTTCAAAAGAGGAGATGCATGCTAATAGATAAAACAATACTTAGATTGTCAGGGATCAATACCACCTTAATCATGAGACATATTTCAATTTATGTGTAAGGTAGATAACTATATTTCCATTGTACAGTGAGCAAATGGGAGCCAGTTTGGTGTAGTGGTTAAAGCATCAGGCTAGTAACCAGAAGATTGTGAGATCTAGTCCCATTTTAGGCATAAAACCAGCCAGGTGACCCTGGGACAGTCACTCTCTCCCAGTCCTACAATGGAAGCAATGGCAAGCCACTTCTGAAAAACATTGTCAAAAAAACTGCAGTTGCCAGGAGTTAAAAAATGACTGGAAGGCACACATGCGCGTGCACACGCACACACACACACACAAGCAAGCAAACAAACAGAGGTTGAGAGGGCCCTGTGAGCAAGACATAAACCCCCAGTATATTCCACATCATTCTACACCTTTCCCTCACTGAAGCATAGGAATTGATTTAGCAATGTCAACTTGCCTTTTTTCTTTTACTTTGAAGAAAAGTTTCTATTACATAAAGAAGTACAGACATTAATGTTAGGGCAAAGCAATTTAAGTTCATTGGATTGGGAATAGATTCATCAACTGAACTTTGTTCCTATCAAATCAATGGAAATTAAGTCATGACTACCTCGTCCCCTTAATTTCAAAGAAACCCAATGAGATTCAAATCCCAATGACTTACTCTGGATCCAGTGAATAATAGTTATTGGAAAAAGTGAAGCTGTATTAGTTAGTAATTTTGGCACTGGATGTTTCAAATCCTACTGCGTTCAATAACACAATGTTTACATAACAAGAAGAATCAGTATAACACATGCCTTAGCATAATGAGATGGTTAGAAGCTAATTATTTTGGGAATAAAATCAAACAAAATCAAGTAATTAAGGAACAGACAGCAAATATCTTAAGACTTGTAATAGCTGTTTAGGTTTTAGCTGAGTAAACGTTTTATGAGTGAAGAGCTGATGTAATGTTGCATGATAATTGTATGTGTGTGTGTGTATACACTCACACAACATACATGCAATCCCCGATTTCCAAAACAGATTACATCCTTTTTAGCAAAGGATGATCTTCTGCCATGATATTATAATTTTGAGTGAATGCTGAAAAACAATAAAGATATGGAAGTTTGAAACAGAAAAAATAATCATTTTCCACAAAGTATTTTATACAAAGCATTGTTCATAATCACATAAAACATTTTTAAGGCACCGTGGTATTTTCCAAGATTCTCCTACAATGCATCTTCAAGATCATTAGGGTAATATTTATCTATACAGTAACCTTAACAAATCCTTTGTCTAAATGCAAGATTTCAATGAGAGCTAACTTTTGGAGATATAGAGTTTCTTTCTGATTCTCTTCGGTTAGTTGAGATTAGTTGAGATTCTTGCACCAGTGCCAAATGTCATAAGGTTCCAGTATAGAAGAAAGAGAAGAATGCAGGATAGATAGCTAGTCCTACTGCAGAGACATTGCCACCCTCTGCACACATATGAATCTGAAGAAAAAGAAATTGCATTTGAAATTTCTTTAAAGGAGAAGAAAAGTTCAGTGAGGTTTTTAAAGGCAGGCTGCAGAATGTTTATCTGTATTATGAAATGGTTCAGGAATAAATTTAAGTGCAGTTATCTTTCCACTGAAACCGACTCTGTTATGCTTTCAACAGTCTGAAACCTATGGAAAAAATTGTGTTTTAATTTTTCTATAACAGTTGGCCTACAGTTGCAATGCATTTTAAACTGATTTTCTTTGGTTAGTGCAATTCAGCAGACACCTTCCATCAGTTTGTTGGGGCAACCCAGGATGAAGGAAATAAAGAACTCAGGTTTCTAATTTTCTTTAAGCTTGTTGAGAAAAATGATTATTCATGAATATCTCTCCTTTAAAAAGAAATGTTATCATAAATCAAATCTTTCTGTTATAGAAGAAAGAAAAATGATGTAGCACAGACATACAGAGTAAGCTTCCAAAAATTAGTCTACTCGGTGTGAAAAAACCCACAGTATTCCATGCACTAAGTCTTGGTAATGCAGGCTGCAATGTGCCATGCAAAATGTGCCTTCTGCTTGCCATGTTAAAATGATAACCCTCTTTTGAACTGAATGTAAGATGTGCTTAAGAAGAAATGTTTTTCATCTAATATGTACAAATTTAATTTGCCTAAACTGCTCAGATATTTGCAAATTACATAATCTAGTAGCATTTCATCCCTGACAAATGAAGTTGCTATTGCAGGGAAATGAACTTAAATCCAAGGAGTCTTTCTGCAAGCATGAACCCAATTTATTAGCTGTATACTTAAGGCTTGTGTGTGTGAATGAAAAGGACATATCATGTCTTTTGTACCCTTCTCAGCTTAAAAGCAATGAAAGATTTAAGAGAAGACACTGCATACTGCTGTTACCTTCTAGAAGACCATCTGACCTTTCCCTACTCCAAAAATTGAATAATCAAACTGAAATTATGAAGCCAATTACTTGGAAGCAAGACCCATAGAACGGAATGAGTCTTAGTTATAGTAATGTATAGACATGTATACTGAAGTACCATCAGCCATTCTGTACAAATAGCATTATAATGAACAGATAAAATCACCAATTGTATGTTAGCACAGGCATTGCATTTTATTTTTAATGGTGATTTTGATTATGTTAATCTTACCTAGTTCTGAAACAAGAGTGGATGCTACTTTCCAAATACCCTGCTCACTTTACATAGTTGATGGAAGCAAAGATTCAGATGGTGGGGCCCCCTCCCATTCCACATTCAATTGGTAGATGAATCTTTCTTCCATTTTAATAAGGGGATTGATAGCATCATCTATCACATCAGAATGGAGAGGCTAATTTAGCAAGGCACATTTCTCCATTCTTCATTACTTTTCTCTGCTTCTCAACATCTGCCATCTGAGAAGACCACCACATTTTACTTAATGATAAGGGCAGCCCAGCCCTTTCACTCCTGTAATCTCACTTTAGTGATTAAATTTATAAAAGAACAAAATGGGAGAAAAAGATAGAGCCTGCCAATGAAGGCATACAGTTCTGTGATCATTGTTTTCCTCTTATGCTAAGGAAAGGGAAAACCACATTCTACCTGTATTTAATATATTATTAGTTCTACATCTAAAGTGTTTCTAAGATCTCTTTCCAATGCCTTTCAAATGTGTCAACCTCTGTGTGAGTCTTTGTGTATTTAATCATCAAATTCCAAAACAGTCATCATTCATCTGAGAACACTGTGATAACAAGAAAGATTCAGATTATACAAAGCAGGGTGATCTTATCTGCTTGGTGGGCTCCTTTGAGAGGAGAATTGAGGCAATCCAATTGCCAGATCAACACCCAAATCTGATATTTCCTTCTCCAGGAGAGAAAGAGAGCACGAATGAGACACATATGCAAAATGTAGACCATGAATAAAATTTAATCTTAGTTTACTTACTTTGTATATTTGTATTCTTCTGCTCCCCTTCATGGATCACTGCCTTGTCGTGGCGAAGGGGCTTGCGTAACTCAGTGAAGCCATGAGCTATACCGTGCAGGGCCACCCAAGACGGACAGGTCATGACAGAGAGTTCTGACAAAATGTGGTCCACTGGAGAAGGAAATGGCAACCCACTCCAGTATCCTTGCCAAGAAAACCCCATGGACAATGTTAAAAGGCTAAAAGATATGATGCCGGAAGATGAGCCCCTCAGGTCGGAAGGTGTCCAATATGCTACTGGGGAAGAGCGGAGGGCATTTCCAAGCAGCTCCAGAAAGAGTGAAGCGGCTGGGCCAAAGCCGAAAGGACGTTCAGCTGTGGATGTATCTGGAAGCGAAAAGAAGGTCTGATGCTGTAAAGAACAATATTGTATAGGTACCTGGAATGTAAGATCTATGAACCAAGGCAAGCTGGATGTGGTCAAACATGAGATGACAAGATTGAACGTCAACATCTTGGGAATCAGCGAACTGAAATGGACGGGAATGGGTGAATTTAATTCGGGTGACCATTATATCTACTACTGTGGGCAAGAAACCCTTAGAAGAAATGGAGTTGCACTCATAGTGAATAAGAGAGTGGGAAAGGCAGTAATGGGGTACAACCTCAAAAACGACAGAATGATCTCAGTGCGTATCCAAGGCAAACCATTCAATATCACAGTCATCCAAGTCTATGCCCCAACCACTGATGCTGAAGAAGCTGAAGTTGACCGCTTCTATGAAGACCTACAACACCTTCTAGAACTAGCACCAAAAAAAGATGTCCTTTTCATCATAGGGGATTGGAATGCTAAAGTAGGAAGTCAAGGAGTAATCGGAATAACAGGCAAATTTGGCCTTGGAGTACAAAATGAAGCAGGGCAAAGGCTAATAGAGTTCTGTCAAGAGAACAAGCTAGTCATAGCAAACACTCTTTTCCAACAACACAAGAGACGACTCTACACATGGACATCACCAGATGGTCAATACCGAAACCAGATTGATTATATACTTTGCAGCCAAAGATGGAGAAGCTCTATACAGACAGCAAAAACAAGACCAGGAGCTGACTGTGGCTCAGATCATGAGCTTCTTACTGCAAAATTTAGGCTGAAATTGAAGAATGTAGGGAAAACCACTAGACCACTCAGGTATGACTTAGATCATATTCCTTGTGAGTACACAGTGAAGGTGATGAATAGATTTAGAGGATTAGATTTGGTAGACAGAGTGCCTGAAGAACTATGGACGGAGGTCCGTAACATTGTACAGGAGGCAGCAACTAAAACCATCCCAAAGAAAAAGAAATGCAAGAAAGCAAAATGGCTGTCTGATGAGGCTTTACAAATAGCTGTGGAAAGAAGGAATGTGAAAAGCAAGGGTGAAAGGGAAAGATATAAGCAACTGAATGCAGATTTCCAGAGAATAGCCAGGAGAGATAAGAAGGCCTTCTTAAATGAACAATGCAAAGAAATTGAGGAAAACAATAGAATGGGGAAGACTAGAGATCTCTACAAGAAAATTGGAGATATGAAAGGAACGTTTAGTGCAAAGATGGGCATGATAAAGGACAAAAAAGGCAGGGACCTAACAGAAGCAGAAGAGATTAAGAAGAGGTGGCAAGAATACACAGAAGAACTATACAAGAAAGATCTTAATGTCCCTGATGTCCACGCTGGTGTGATCACTGACCTTGAGCCAGACATCCTAGAGAGTGAAGTCAAGTGGGCCTTAGGAAGCATTGCTAACAACAAAGCTAGTGGAAATGACAGTATTCCAGCTGAGTTATTTAAAATACTAAAAGATGATGGTGTTAAAGTGCTGCACTCAATATGCCAGCAAGTTTGGAAAACGCAACAGTGGCCACGGGATTGGAAAAGGTCAGTTTACGTTCCAATTCCAAAGAAGGGCAACGCCAAAGAATGCTCAAACTATCGCACAATTGCACTCATTTCACATGCTAGCAAGGTTATGCTCAAAATCCTACAAGCTAGGCTTCAGCAATACATGAACCGAGAACTACCGGATGTACAAGCTGGGTTTCGAAGAGGCAGAGGAACTAGAGATCAAATCGCCAACATTCGCTGGATCATGGAGAAAGCACGAGAGTTCCAGAAAAATATCTACTTCTGCTTCATTGACTATGCAAAAGCCTTTGATTGTGTGGATCACAACAAACTGTGGCAAATTCTTAAAGAGATGGGAATACCAGACCACCTTACCTGTCTCCTGAGAAATCTGTATGCGGGCCAAGAAGCAACAGTTAGAACCAGTCATGGAACAACCGATTGGTTCAAAATACGGAAAGGTGTACGACAAGGCTGTATACTGTCACCCTGCTTATTTAACCTATATGCAGAGTACATCATGAGAAATGCCAGGCTGGAAGAATCACAAGCCGGAATTAAGATTGCAGGGAGAATCATCAACAACCTCAGATATGCGGACGATACCACCCTAATGGCAGAAAGTGAAGAACTAAAGAGCCTCTTGATGAGGGTGAAAGAGGAGAGTGCAAAAGCTGGCTTGAAACTCAACATTAAAAAAACTAAGATCATGGCATCTGGACCCATCAATTCCTGGCAAATAGAAGGGGTAGAAATGAAAGCAGTGACAGACTTCGTTTATTTGGGCTCCAAGATC
Source organism: Python bivittatus (assembly GCF_059951505.1). Lineage (NCBI taxonomy): Eukaryota > Metazoa > Chordata > Lepidosauria > Squamata > Pythonidae > Python > Python bivittatus. Next base: position 3,047,239 of record NW_028277058.1, on the reverse strand, counting down.
ACCGCAGACAGAGACTGCAGCCATGAAATTAAAAGACGCTTGCTCCTTGGGAGGAAAGCTATGGCAAGCCTAGATAGCATATTAAAAAGCAGAGACATCACCTTGCCGACAAAGATCCGCATAGTCAAAGCTATGGTTTTTCCAGTAGTAATGTATGGCTGTGAGAGCTGGACCATAAAAAAGGCTGAGCGCCGAAGAATTGATGCCTTTGAACTGTGGTGCTGGAGAAGACTCTTGAGAGTCCCCTGGACTGCTAGGAGGTCAAACCAGTCAATCTTAAAGGAAATCAACCCTGATTGCTCATTGGAAGGATCGATAATGAAGCTCAAGCTCAGATATTTTGGTCACCTAATGCGAAGAGAGATCTCTTTGGAGAAGACCCTGATGCTGGGAAAGATTGAAGGCAAAAGGAGAAGAGGACGGCAGAGGATGAGATGGTTAGATAGCATCACTGAAGCAATGAGCATGAAACTGAGCAAACTCAGGGAGGCAGTGAAGGACAGGAAGACCTGGCGCAATATGGTTCATGGGGTCACGAAAAGTCGGACACGACTTAACGACTAAACAACAAAATTCTTCTGCTCACTTGTCCATTAATTTAATTGTCCATTAATTTCTTCAAGTATGCATACTTGAATTGTCCATTAATTGTCCATTAATATCTTCAAGTGTGCATACTTCCATCACTACAGTTTGGGTAGCTAACCTAAAGAAAAGGTGAAGTAGAATAGAGATACTATAGATGCAGTAAATAGATTTTTTTCCTCCCTTGCGCTGATCAGCATCCAAGATAGTTAATTTTCAGGGAGAAGAAAGGCAGAAACTTCCAATGACAACCATCTTCATGTCCTTTTCTGGGTTAACCTGCTCCAAATGTCCATTCTCTAAGGAGTCTCTTGTATACCTCTTGACCTAGAAAGAAGGCAATGCATATGCATTCCAGACAAGGATACATTTTTATTTTATTATTATGCCTTTATGTGTGCAACTCAACTTTCCTGCATTCTTAATTAAGAACTTAATTAGAAATGGAGAAACATAGAGCTTAAAGATGTTGCTGTGTAGCATCCTAGCACTGAGATAGAGATGCTGGAAATTGTAGCCAGCAACATTTGGAAGATCTGTTCTAATCATATCATCATCATCATCATCATCATCATCATCATCATCACCATCATCATCATCATCATCATTGTCATCAGCATTTTATTCCTTTTCCAAAAAACAAATTATCTTGTATTCAAGATAAATAAATATCATATCAAATGTAATAATATTTGGCAGTGATATAAACACTGAATGCCATTTGGCACTTATATATACAATGCTTTATTTATTTGATGTAAAATGTACCAGGGCATACAATTTATCTGATTTTGGCTTATCTTGATTGAGCTTCCCTTGATATCAGCTATGACTGTTCTTTTTAAGGGTAACAAATTGGCACTTGCTAATATGAATGATGAATGATGAATAAGAAGAAATAGCTATTGATAAGGAGTGACAAAATTGAAAGAAATTTATTTATTTGTTTGTTTGTTTATAAGATGTATATAGATGCCCACCTTAAACAACTCTGGGCAGCTCACAAATAACTATAAAACAACCATAAAACAATAAAACAGTAAAATGATCAAACAAAAACCCTCCACCTTAATTATCCCCTTAGGGATTTTGTGACAAACAACAACAACAATATTTAACAAATTGGAAAGCAGCAAGATTGTCTGCTATTGTTTAGAAGAGCTGTGAAGACCTGGCTCTTCATCCAGGCCTTTGGCAAGGGAGATGAGACCCCTCACTTCATTTCCATCATTCTGTCATTCTTGCCATCTTTTATCTTCTTTTATCTTTTTCTCTTTCTTTTAATTGGCTTATTGTAATTATTGTGAGCCACCCAGAGTTGTTGGGAATTGGGCAGGATACAAGTTTGATGAATAAATAAATAAATACACACACACAAATGTATGTATCACACATTCCTATTCCAAGATTCCAGGTGGTTTATAAGCATAATCAAATCACATCAAATTTTATTATTTTAGAAAGTATAAAACCAGAACACTAAAATTTAAAAAGTGGATCCTGGTTGGAAAATGTATCACTTTTTTTTTTTTTTTTACTAATTGTTGCCATAAGAAAGTCAAATATCACTTGATCATTATAAGTCAAAGTGGTAGAAGAACATTATAAGTGAACTGCTCTCCTACAACTTCTCACCTAGCATCAATTATTGTTG